>NC_073708.1:17395228-17995228 GCF_023634085.1 Falco cherrug
CTCTGCATTTGTGTTTTTTCTGCTGGGGAGGAAACTGCTGTGCCTGTTGCCAAAGGATTTAGCTGCAGTTACATAGCCTGCCTTCAGTCCAAGCAAACGCTGAATTCCCGTGCTTCAGCGACTTCCTCTGACCTCTTACACAGCTGCACTCCACACCGGCAAAAAAGTCATATTTTTAAAAACCCTGTCTTCGCCCTCCCAAAACAAATTTTACTGAAATGCAAATAGAGGGAATGATGCTGGTACATGAACCTTGCAACTGATTTCCAGGCTGCAATGTTAGGTTTATAATACTAATCGTTTTGAACAAGTCATCTTCCTTGCATGCTTTAGCTCACACTTGAAAGCAGAATCAATGATTCACAGTGCTGGAGAATACAGAAAATGTTTCTTTTTCTCATATCTGACTGGTGTTATTTATGGTTGATGGGTAAAATTGTGACTGACTGGGAAAGTGCAATGTTTTCCATGGACCCATACACACTGGAGAAGAAAGCCAGAACACCACTTCCCAAACATGTGGTCTAAAGGTACTGCTCTGGTATAGATATTATATGATCAGAATACTTTCCTCTGCAATACTTGCCACCATCTTCCCCAACGTTCCTCTTTTCACTATATGTAAGGATTATTTTTTTTCCTGGAGGGTATGCATAAGTGCATGGTATATAATGCACATAAAAAAATATAAAAGATGGGAATTAAAGTTTCTCCAAAGCTAGCTTGAAACTCAAGAATCACAGTTAATCAAATTGATTACTAATAGAATACAGACAAATAGGGGTAAGAGGTCAATTTTTAAAACTGATTTTAATTTCTTTTTAGCGAGGATGCACATCTGGAAGAGCCCAAAGTAATCAAGTACTATGATGTGGCAATTCCTCCAGCATTTCAGTCTAACACTCTGGTACGATGTGAACAGGCTGGTATCAGGCACACAGACAGCAGTGACTGCTCTGACACATTTGGGTGCTGTTGGTTCCCCAGCATAACAGATTGTGCTGGGTCCTTCATGCCCAGCAAAGCCTCAGGAACACGGCTGGGTCCTCAATGCAACAGGAATATATATATGGTCAGGTGGTGCTGCATGAAAAGAAGCCAGAGAGGGATGGTAGCAACGATAGCACCACACTCAAAACAAGGGAGGTGGTACATTTACCATTGGACCACCACATATCAAGAAGAGATTGAACCACATCTGCACAAACCCCCTTCCCACTCAAATATACACAGCCTGTGTGTTTGTGCATATGCTAAAATATTTTCATTATTAAGACATGAGACTACATTGTAATTTTGCTTGCAAACCCTATATCCAAATTCTATTTCACTAGATGAATATACATTACACGATTTCATAAATTGAATAAATAAATGAAAGTGCTTCAAAATAGTCTTTTTTTCTTCCAGAGAGTTTGACTGTCTTCTGCCTCAGCTTGTATTATTCACTGAGAACTACAAAGCACAACTGTAGTCAGATATCTTTGGAAGGGAAACTGATTTTCTTTTTTCCTCTACCATTTTATAGAAACAGACATATCTATATAACACATATTGGGTAACACAGAGCTTTTTAGGTTTCTTGTTCTTGTCTATTGTTATTTAGCTTTCGTGCAGCTGTAGCCCTGAAAACAATCCACGTTTGATTTTGTAAAACCTGATCTTCACCTCTTTCTTTGCATTTAGCTGTTGTGGAAATAAGGAGGGAAACATGCCTATTACAGCTAGAGAAGTTAACACACCTAAATGGCAATTCTTTTATAAAGGGAAGGTTGTAATAAGTCATGTGATTTAGAGTAAAGGCAGCACAGTGTGCAATGGGAGCAATTTTCTGCCCCTCAAACAGCACTTCAGGTGATGTTGTTCATCTTTCTGTGACTCACTGTGTCAAAGCATGCCCAGAGCACAGGTGTTCAGGGACCCGACAAGCCGTAAGTGTCCAGCTGAAAAACCTGGGAGATATCCCAGGGCTCAGAGAATTCACTTTTTCAGTTGCTCTGATTTACTTCAGAATGCACCTTTAGGGAATTTATGTCTTCCATGCCTTTAGTTTCCCATTTCCTTTCTTGTCATCTTTAAAAATCCATTAAAGATCACAGAGACAGTTTCTCTGAGCTTCCATTTCTGAGGGGTTGTGGAGCTCCATAAAGCATGCAGTTCCAGAGGTGAACTGACTCTTTTACTCTCTGCACCTTGATGTTGTTAGGATGACATTTTAATTACAGGTAGTGGTTACTGACTGAGAAAACATGCTGAATCCAACAGGGAAACAGTTTTGACTCATAAGGACTTAATGACGACTAGCTAACCAGTCCCCTCTGTCTGAAAAGGAGAACATTAAAATGCAAGATGAAATGGGGGGGTTGGTTTCTCAAGGTGTTTGTTTGACAGATTTAAAATTATAGTAGTCCTATGTTTGCCAAAAGCAATCATTAGGCTTTTAAGGTGTTGCTAAAATACAAAAGAAAGTTAGTTCCCTTAATAATAGGCAGCTGCGGTATTCCAGCTTGTATTTATATTTTCTAAACAAAACATTTTGTTAGTCACATATGAGGACTGGTATTTCACCTATTTTACAATATTCTTACAAGTTTCCCTACAGTAGAGTAAGCTTACATTAAAATGCCACACCACCCTTGCTATCATTAATTTAGATTTGTCTATCACTGTGCATGCTTGCTGCTTTGCCCTAGGTATTATAATAACTATAGCCTGCTTGTCATTTCCTGCTAACATTGCCTCACCTGTAAAACTGCAGTAGCTCTATTTCAGCTTCCCCAGTTTCTGCCATCACCTTACCTATTATAGTAGAATAAAAGAACATTTCTCAGGTGCATTCATGGATATTTTCATCATATTTCAAATGCATTCGGACAATTGCTGCATATTTGCACTAAAACAAATGGAGTAATTCTCCATATCTCTTCATGTATGGAATATTTCCTTCCCTGTTCAAATTATGGCCAGCCTCTTATTTATGCAGAATTGGGAGGCAATGCTCACACGTATATGCAGAGCTATTTGGTTTGTTGATATATGTATTATATCATACGCCTATGCATGAATATGTCTGTTTGTACATGCTTTTTTTTATTTAATATGCAGCACCTTAGTTTAATAGAAAATCTACAGTTCAAAATGCAAAATTTAAAAAGAAATGATGGGTCAGGTCATTTGGATATGGACTAATTTTAAGGTAGCAAGAGCAGCATGTTGTTAATATAAGACCTTAATTACACACACTATCTATGACTGCACCAATTACTTTAACTGGGTAAGAGTAGCCAGATTAGTGGGACTGCCAATGAAAACAGCTGCATGAGCGGACCAGCCATGGGGCACCATATCTCTGCATGCTTTGGTGCTGCCGAGCTTTGGCATCCTGTTTTTTAGAAAGAACAAAGCACTTCTGAAACATTTTTCTGCTGCTACAAACCTGCAAGAGCAGATGCTGCAGTCAGAGCAATTTTACTTGCATAAAAAAAGTCTGCTCCTAATAAACGTATCACTCAGTAGCAGGGTGTTGAGGGGAGCTCACATCCTGCCCTGGCTCTGAGCAGAGCCCCGTCAGTGGGTCTTGTGCCTGTTCCTGTCACAGAGAGTTTGCCTCCCCTATAGCACTTGCAATCCAATCTAGGAGAAGATGCCATAAGTGAATTTGTTAACTCATGGGGGGTGGGGAACAAGCAATGAAAATAATAAAAAGACTACGTGTTAACCTACGTGCATACCTCAATGGTTCCAGGTTTAGCTGTATGTGCCAAATTAAACCATTAAACACTGTAAAGCAAATGGCGTGCTGAAATGTTATCTCAGCCTTGTAATTTATACTATGTTACACAGGGTAGAATAAGTTTCTTATAGTAAACAGGGTCTCATTGCATGACTAGTCTCTAACAGTACATTTTCATGTAATTAAAGTGGACATGGTTTAGAAAAATGAAAAGGCTAGAATATAAGGCTCAGCTGCAAATAATATTAAATGGCATTATCAATAACAGAGATCCCAGGGTTTGCATATTAATTGTAAGAAGGTGCTAATTTGAGTGTTTTAAGCTTGCATTCACAAGCTTGTTTACATGCTTTGTTCCACCTGGACCTGTTTGGAGGTTTGTCAAAAACCTAACAAGCAGAAAAAGATTGCATTTGAAAATACACATACATGTTTAATTAAGCCAGGGCCACCGAACATTCCTCAATATATTTAGCTGTTGAGATTTAAGCACCACCAGAGCATCAGGCATTATCACCTTTTGAAGTACTGCAGAATCTTTAATATTTAAAGCACAAAGCAGGCTTTAATATAAAATTCTAGCAGACCACAGAAGATTAAAGACGCATTATAAATGTGACAGTTTGTAAATGGAACACCAGTATTAAAGGGAACCCCCCTGATATTTTATAGCATATTTTTCAGGTGTATACTAAATTATAAATACAATTAAATAGCAGTAATTATTCTCTGGGAGGGGATGGCAGTTTAACTATTCTAGAAAATAGTGATTAACTATAATGTAGGAAAGTGGTAATATGTGTTTTACCAGACTCTTCTTGTAGCCAAACTTCACACAGAAGTAGAGTCTTCAGTTAATTTAAAACCACCCTAGGGCCCTACATCCATGGGCACAACGTCTTCCCTTCCATGAGGCAGGGAGTGGGGAGGGTTGCTTTCCTGGTGTCCAAACCTCTTGGCTTTTGCTTAAACTATACAGCTGTTCTCCATTACTGTAGACGCTGCTGCTGGTATAATTGCAGGGGAGGGAAGGCAGCACGGAGACCACAGAGGAGTTAAACCGGTACCTCCTGAAGAATTTTAATCCTGAATTAAGATGGACCAACACTGGCTCTTCATGGTCATGCAGGGAATTTTGAAAGGCAGGGAGCTAACCTTACTTTTACAGACCAGCAAGACTCATATCTAATAGATTGCACCAACCCTTTAATTCAGTAAATAAATCCCATGGGATCAGAATGGCCCCATTTCTTTTACTCAGCTCTGTTTTTCCAGAGGGATAAATACCTGTGGGAGTGATGGCAACCATAAAAGAGAGGAGGAACTCTCAAGGACAAGATTTGGAGCAGACTTTCTGCTTGCCACCTCCTGTGGGGACTTGAGATACCCCCCTAAAATCAGAGCTGAGTTTTCCTGGAGTGTGTAGACTGATGGCAGCTCTGTGCAGTGGCCAGTGTAGGGACCTGTCTCCTCCACGGCAGCCAGGATTTTAGCACAAGCCTGCCAGAAGGAGGCCGCTCGAGGAGGAGTCTCTCAGGACTGAGACTTGGGTGACGTTTTTCTGTCCTCGTCTTTCTCCATTGCCCCTTTAAGAAACAAACCGATGGAGGCAAGCCTTTTTATATTCAACTGTCATTCCATGCAATTTGTTGGGATTTTGTTTTAGGAGACCCTCAGACTATGATTATTAATATTTAGCAATTTGCATCTTTGAAGAGGAGGTTTTGTTTTGAAGGCCATTTGCATCCAGACACTGTCACTCTCGCTCGGGAGCAAACCCCTGAATACTGGACATTTTGGGAAGCTTGAGACAGGCGCTCAAGACTACTGAGCAAGATGCTTGCAGAAGCTGTGGTTCCTGGATCACATTTCTCTAACCAGAACATCTCTTACTTACCCCTTCTCCACCTGGGATTTTGCCTATTTCAGGTTGCAGCATTAAGGTCCATGCCCAGTCATCATTAAAATTCTGTCAGCAAAATGAGTGGCTCTGATGAGGGCAACAACAGTTTTAAGGAGCACAATCTGAACAGGATCGAAGAGGAGAAGAAATTTTAAACAGGATTTTAAAAGCACAGAAATCCAACAATTTAGCATGAGTTTTCAGGTCTTTGGTGCTGGGCCATACAACTTCAAGGTCCCAGTGTACAGCTGAAGCAGTTCTCAAGTCTCTGGAGTGTCACACACACTGCTGCATTAAGGGCATTCTAATATGCATACTTGTACAAAAGCTTAGCATATTATTTTGATTTTTATTAACAAAAAAAGGAAAATATAGCTAATGTTATCCAACAGAGTGCTTTAAAACAGAATTTTCAAATAAAAAATATAAAGAGATCTTATATTATTCACTGCAGAAATAAAAAATAAATTATACATAGTCTCCTAATAGAGAGAGATTAAAATGGATAAATAATGAAAAGATTACAATAGCTGTATTTCTCAGGGTCTATTTTATATCGTTAACCTACGTACTGTACACTAGACATGATTGGGCACACTGCTTATATTAAAAATGCAGTGCATCTGCTATTCATAAAAGCAATACCCAGGTCATGCTTTCCCCACGACTTTGCAGGAGCTGGATCGCACACATTCTGTGTGTTGGCACAGGCACACCAGACTGTGCCCCACATCTACGTGAGATTTTTTTTCATGCAAGGATGGCAAAGGCATGCGGAAAATGAAAGTTTGTGCTAGAGAAATGGGGGTGTTTTTAAAGTGATGGTTTAGTTGTTAGTGGAGGAATTTTTGGTTTTGCTAAATTACTTTTTTTTCCATGTACCATACACTTTAACAACACCTCCCCTTCACTGTGGGCTGCAGCTTCTCTGGAAACAAGGCTGCCTCTACCTGCTTTCAGAAGATTTTAAAGAACTTAAAAAAATTAAGTTTTTTCATTTGGACTACATACAAGATTTTATATACTTAGCAAAAAAAAAAAAAAAAAAGAAACCCAGAGGGCAAAACCCCTACCACATAATAGCCCGCAGCTCCATAGGCACACACGGTCTGTCAGGGATGCTGAGGGTCCCAGCTGAATTCTCTCCCTTGGCATGTCTGTCGTCTGTCACTTCAGCCCAGGAACTGCAACCTGAAAAAAAAGGCAGCTTCACTCAAACCTGCCACGTTCATTAAAAAACCCCAAACAAACAAACAAACAAACAAACATCCCCCTGCCTTAAGCAAATGGACTGGCTTAGTTTTAAAAGACATTCAAATTCTGCATGTGTCCAGCCTTGCCTCCTGATGCCTCCTGGGGCTGAGATGGTGAGGCGAAGCCCTGTGTCCCCAGCCAGGGCAAGCCCCCTGGCTAGACCAGCCAAGGGGCCCCTCCAGGGGAATCCTCCTCAGTCTTCAGACCCTCAAACCATCCCTGGATTCCCAGTGGGATTTTGCCTATCTGAACAGTCAGCCCAGCCTCCCACTGACTTAGTGCACCAATTTCATTTTGCCCCTCCATTAGCTTGTGCAGGGTTTTGAAACCATTGAACAAAACCAGCACCTGTGTAGATGCTACTGGGTGTGCCCAGGGAGAAAAGGCTTCCCAGTAAACGTTTCTGTCTTCAATGATTGAAATGATGATCCTGATCTGCTTGTTAAATCAGTATTTTAAATGGCTAGAAAGTGTTTTATAATCTCCAGTGCAAGGGCCCAAATCTGTTGATATTGCAAGTATCATCAACATTCAGCAGTATGGCAGCTGTCACCAGACAGTTCAGAAAGGCTTATTTAATTGATACTTTCCATTTCAAATACAATTTGCAGTCCGCATGTGGTGAGAAATGCATCTCACCATGCAAATTTTCATGATGCTGGAGCACAAAAAAACCTGACTGCTGCTTTTGTCTTGCGAAAAAGCTTGAAATGTAGTCTAGGAAGCAGAATATTCAACTCTTTATGTGAAAGTTGCTTTTATTTAAATGAACTAAATCATACTAAATCCCAGATTATTTATTTCTGTATATGAAACAGCACATGTGGTGAAATGTAGAAAGTAGCATACTATTTTTGGAAATGGGAAAGGAGGCCCTGTTTAGCTACGGGGTTTAAACCAGCGTCTGCAATTCAAGCCTGATCCAGGAATCTAATTCAGGTTAGATGGCTCCAAAATTCTTCAAGCCTTTCTAAGGAGATTCTTTTGCTAAAATAACACAAATCTCATAAGAATAGCTGATCTCACTCTTTCACCATGGAAGGTCAAGAGATTTTAGCGAACACAACTCCCATGACTTTTTCCATGTAGTTTAATTAATAGAACCTAAGGGTGGGCAGAACCATTTGACCATCTGAACTGACATCTTCCGCATCACAGACCATTGCACCTTCCCCAGCTGCCCTGCACCATGCCTAATAACTTGTGTTTGGCTGAGCTATAACGCTTCTTTTCTTTCCTGTAAGAGACCTTTTCTCCGAACTGCACCTTTCTGTTTCTAAGGACTATGCCTGCCTGCAGGGGCAAGTGCCACGCTGCAAGACAGGGCTTTGAATAGAAACACAGGCACATGCACATACTGCTCTGTTGTACTGATGTGACTTTATCTTGGTTTGCTCTCCCTTTTAAACTATGCTAAAGAAAAAAAAGCCTTTCAGATTTTAAAATATGTAGCTAATTTTTTTTCCCCAAGGAGACATTACAGCCAGTTGCAACCATTTCAGTGTTATGTCCCACAGGAACAGCTCATGGATCCCAGCAGCGCGGCCTTAACCCAGGCTGCTGTGAGATCCCAAGCCGAACACAGTCTCCTCGGCTTCTGTCTGGATCTCCTCCAGGAGGTGATTCCTCCATGGCCTGAGCCTGCTCAGCCCTGTGCCAGAGGGCGAGCAGCCCACCAAGGGCAGGATCTACCATGGGCTGTGTCCACGGCACACGAGTGTGCTCCCTGGAGAAATCAGTGGGACTTCACACCCTTGGGCCCAGCCGCGAGCCCACCTTTGCTTTCCATCTCCATTTCAGGGAGCAGATTTAAACGAAGAGCTCAGATTGGAATCTCCTTTGACATGCACCTCATTCAGAACTGCTCCATCCAGCCTTTCCCGTCTCCAGTTTAGCAGACAAAGCAGTGGCTGAAATCCTTTTTAATTCAAACATTGCTGAATGTTCTTCTCAAGACACGACAGAGCGCTCCCGGCCCCCTCCCCCTCCCTGTTTCTTGGGTGAGCACATACTTAGATCCCCCAAGCACAGTGATAATTTCTCCTTACCAGCAGAGCCAGTCATTATTTATTATATCACTCTCTCACTTCTTCAGTCTCTCCTAGTGGGAACATTGCAGTGGCTGCTGGCTAGAAAATTAGCCAAGGGAACTTCTTCTGTTGGTCTCTTTCCTCATTATACTAGTAAAAAAAATTTAACTGTGACATTCTCGCTCTCTCTGTATATATATATCAACGCAGGTTGGAAGCACACTGTAGGGGCTAATAGTGAGTAATTTAACTGTGGCTCTCTCACACGTTTTACCCTCATTCTTTCTCCACAGTAGCAGCAAAAGAACAGTATGTTCATGTATTGTTGCTCCATATTATAAGCAGAGCTTGCAAGTTTATGTCTAATCTCACTCTTTCCACTAGGTTGTTTTTTTCATGTGGATGTGATGCAATTTCTTCCAGTGTCAAGGGGCTGCCATAAATTACAGAGACATTCAGGTAATCCTTAAAGAAAAGTTTTGTTTCTTCTCCCTTAAAAAGCGTCTTTAAAAAAAAGCAGGGGAATGTCTGACTAGAAGAAAGTTCTGTGTATGTACACACACTGTCAATGATACGCTGCTAAGTGCCATTATATTAATATGGGTCCAGAGAGGTAATTCTTTCAAGTTAGGAATAGACTCATCTATGGAGGTATTGCTGAGGACAGAATTGGTGGTGTTCACTGCCCAGACAGGAGCCGTGTGAAACATAAGGTAGAGAAACACTTTTTCTGTCTCCATTCAGGTGTCCCAACGCCCAGCTTAGGCCAGCGATCAGACCTGTTTTCATTTCAAGAAAATTAGTAGAAGGGGATTCTGTGCTCAGGTGTTCAGAAGAGCTCTGTGCACAATCAGGTTTTACATGTTGGGGTATAGCTGTGCCAAGTACACGCATTCAGCTCCATGGGGAGAACATCCACACTTTATCTGGTGAATAAAGGATTGAGTAATTTTCTGGAACAATGATTATTTGAGAATGGTCACAACAAATCATATGACTCTCCACAGAATCCCTTCTAGAAACAAACACAAAAGGGAACTACAAATGACAGCATTGCAAATGCTCAGATTTCTTGAAAACTTTGTATTTTGATATCTCTGATTTTGACCCAGATCCATCATACATAAATACACATCCTGCCAGGAATACAGGCATAGTACAATTTTGTGAGTTACGGTAAGGTATAGGAAAAGATAAATCTGCTTAAATATTTTGCAGAAGGTACAAAACTTGAGGTTAGGGGTGAAAAAAGCATGGAAACAAACTCACTTTTTCTTCTTAGCCCAACTAGCTCTTTGGCAGCAAAGTGCTGCCAACACCAGGTGTGCCATGCTTCATCTGTACCAGGTGCCTTCCAATCTTTTTTATTTCCCAGATCAGTCTGCTGGTCTTGATGAAAGCTATTGCTAACAGGGAGCAGTCCCTGCACTGGCCAGTGACTGCATGTCCCCAGATGGCACCAGGGTCACCCTCTTCTTGCCTGGTCTCCCCACCCCATTCCCCCATGCTCGTCCTGTGCATGCAGCCAGGTCGCGTGTTGCAGCGGTGCGTAATTGGCTGGGTAACGCCATGTACCTAGCAACGCAGATGTCAGATGCTGGCTCTTGCCCAAAGGGAAGGAGGACGAGGACAGTAAACAAAGACCTCGGTGTCCTCCATTTTGGAGCGCCTGCTGTAAGTTTTACTCTCTTCACTTTGAATTATAGTGGCAGTGCTTTGAGCAACTACATCTGAAGTACTCCAGCAACATCACACTCTTGTTCCACCACCACTCTGATGACCACCAGTGTAATTCAAAGAGAAAGAGTAAAAACTCACCTCTAGGTATAAAAAAAGAGAGAGTTTATTCCCTGCCAGAAGAAACAATATGACCAGAATTATGGCAGCTTCTACCCTGAACTGTAAAACTAATGCTTTCTGTTAGCCAATGAATAAAACTGTCCTTTTTCCAGGAAAACCATCTTTCACACTTATAATATTATCTTTCCACTAGATGCTGAATACACTGGTTATTATGTCTAGCATCCTTTTTGTTTTTAATCACAGAAAAGGTAACGGGGGAAAAAAGTAATGCATTTTTGGCTGCTTATGGAAAAGGAGGGAAGAATAATCTTTCTATATTTGCATTGCTAATTAGCAGAAAGCACACAGTTAATACAGTGATCAGTACTGTACACACATTTTGAGAGATGAACAAACATTGCAATATATCTGAATATGCAACTGTACCATTTGTGTAGTTCATGTTGCATCCATGCTTTTCCACAGGGCTCTACAAAGGACACGCTGAAAAGCCCTGATGGCGGGCTGGGGGGGATGTTGGGGTATGATTTGTTTACCCTGGAAAGGGCAATGCAGGGGCACAGCTTGCTGTTCAATGTCATTTTGGTGTTTCTTCACCCCCAAACAAATTTGCCAGCTGGGCTGACTGAGGAAAAGGAATCTAAGAGCCCTGTCCAAGGTCACCCTAAGGAACGACCAAGTCAAGCCTCTTACTCAAGGGCACTGAGTGCTTCAGTGCCCCAGCCTACCTCCCTCTTGCTTCAGGTTGTTTGTGCCAACCTCTGCCCTCCTCACCACAGAGCCTTACCCACGCAAGCAGCACAGTGTAAAGTTCACAGCAGAGCCAGTGAAGTGCCCTGCACCATCCATCCATCTACTTCATGAGATGAGAATAGTTCCTTAAATCTTTGTTCATGGCAGATGTTTTCTTGCTCTGATGTTTCTTTTCTAAATGTCAGTGTCTATCCGCAAATTATATCTTGATGTACATCCCTGTGCCTGGATGTATGCATAGCTTTACAAGATGAACACAGCTTGGAAAAACTGAGCTCAAACCTGAAGAAGGTTGAAGAAGCTGGGACAGTGCAAAACATTATACAGCTTGAAATAAACACTGCCTTGTCTCGAAGAGGTCATTTCATTAGGCAAATGCAATAACTCTTGGAAAACACTAGCCACTTAGCAGGCTTGACAGAGGCTTGGCTTCTGCCTATTCACATATGTGGTCTCAACAACAGCAAATACCTTCATGCTGCCCTCATCCGCAGGCATTCTTTGTTCTGGGGTCAGTCCATAAAATCAACTTCACAGCAATATCTTTTCTGTCTAACTCCCATAGCATTTCTTACTGAACATAGTTTACATTCAGCAGTATTTTTTTTAGAATTTAAACCATCAGACCCACTGTTTCTGCCCTGAACAGCTCTCCATTTGCCTGCCAGGTGATACACTCGGTATCTACACAATAACAGAACAGCCATTTACAGTCCTGCATGGCATCATCTAGAGAGGTTTGATCTCCAGGTTGGCATTCAAACTGTCAGGGACTCGTGCTCTACTCCTCCCTTTCCCCGGCTAAGCCATGGGGCAGGATGTTACACTGTAGGTCAAACCAACACAAAATTATTTCCATGCAGGCAGAGCTCTCTGAGTACATGACACCAGCTCTGGTGCCACTCAGGTTTAGCTTGATCTTCCACTGAGCTGACTGTGTTCTTCTGCTCAGCTGGGTTTACTCGTCAACATGGCAAGAGTGACACACGCATGGAGGAAAGTTCCCCAGCCCTCATCTGGATCCATGTATTTGGAAAGTCACATCCCTGAGCACACCCCCTGAATCCTCACCCATCGATTTCAGCCAGGGTAGCTAACACACGATTTACTCATAGGAAGACAATTGTTATCTATTCCTCTTCTTCCCCCTGAGTTTGGCCACAGACCTGTCTTTAAATCTGGACTCTGACATTTCACTGTATAAAGGAGAAAAAATAACTGAGCTCTGCTGTTGGCAGGTTTGCTCATATATTGTCACCTTGCACCCACATGTGCAACGAGCACAGTTTGGAGGTAGTTCACTGTACCTCTAAGATCCCAACAACTACCTCTATGCAAGCAAAGCACACTGACACATACACACACCCGCCACTACCCTGGCACCAGCATGCAGCTCTCACCTGCCTCACGAGTTCAGTTTACAGCCCTGAGCTCTCTGCTGAGAGCTGGGGATGCTGCACATGTCATTGCAGGTCCGGTGTCAGTTTCAGTCAGCTATCAGATACTCATCCCAGTTACATTAATGCCACGTGATAAGAAGGCTATTTATGAGCAGTAGTTAATTTGTACATCTAAAAAACTTTAAAAATTAACTTTTAAAAAGCAAAGGTACTACTAAATACTGTCAGGCCCCACATGAAAAGACAGTTTCAATATTTTCTTTTATAAATCTATTGTCTAATTCTCATCAGATTCTTCTCACCAAGGCTCCCTGTCTGCTGAGGACAACAGAGGACAACCTGCCACCTGAAGCCATTTCAAATACAGTCACAAACAAATACTTGTATTAATATTAAACATGTAGCAGTTTCAAGAGCATGTATTTTTTGTGTAAAGATCACAATACTCTTTTGAAGAACCAATAGGGCTTTTGTTCCCAGCTCCTTTTAAACAATCTGGATATTAACTTTTCTACTACCTCTGAGCAACTTCCAGCAATATTCTCCAGACAGGTGTTTGCATAAGAAGTGTCTTACAAAGACCTTGGGCAGACAGCTAAGGAGTTTTACCTTGTGCATATTAGCAGCCCTAGCGCTCAAATGCCATGAAGGGCCCCACAGATTGTACAATGGGCTCCCTGGTGCTGAACAACCCTGTTACTTTATTGGTAGTATGATCCAGAGAAATGTTATATGTTGTTCCGAGAAAGAGTTACGTGCTTTGTGTGAGTGAACGTGAGAGGAATGGAAAGCAGCAAACCAGGCTGTCCCAGCTCCTTGCTTCTCCCTTGGTGTCTCTGTGGTTGCAACCCTTCCCCTTGTGCAAGTTTCTTTTGGTTCCCATGAGGATGGTGAGACAGTCATTAACAATTAGCCCAGGGAGGGAGAGGCTAATTGTACCAATTAGCACTAGAGCACCAGGTGGGGAGACTTAGAGGCCAGTCAAGAGGGGACCAATAAAATGACTGCCAGGCTCAGCAAGACAGCACTGTTTGGGGGGAGGAAAGAGAGATAGACCTGCTGATTGCATCTATTTGTGCCTTTTGTCTCCCCTTTGAAATAGCCTTTTTCAAAGCACTTAAAGAGAATAGAAGGATCAGTTGAGTCTGTGGCTTGAGGTGTCCTTGCAGGGGAAGGAAGAGTTCAGGCACAGACATCAGCACCAGCCTTGCCAAGCAAGGTTCAAAGCAGCCTTATTCTTCCCTGATGCCCAGGTAAGCCCCTGTAGAGAGACCTAGAACTGCTGTGTAGCCACACATTGCAATGTTCACCCACATTTTAAGCACTATAAGGTTCTCATGGGGTTTCGCTCAGAGTATGATACCTTGCCAGGCTCAGGTTTTTCTCCCTGTAGCTCAAGGTTCCTACATGGAAACAACTGTAAATGGAGAGCACCTCTGTCCCCTTGTGCCCTGGATTCAAACTGTATTACGCTGATATGTGCTCAAGTGACAGAATAACACACCTGATTGCAGTAGATCGCATTATAACAAGGCTGTCGCAAAACACTCATCAACCTTGTTTTTGCAACAATCATTTGTCTCTCTGGGTTTCAGTACAGTACTTAAATCAGACTCCAGGACATTTTGAAATCAGGTACACAGTTCCATGCTTCAGGAAGACAAAGCCTGGCAGAGGCCCTCTCCATGAGCTACTCTACCACTACTCTGTGTTCATCATCTGAATTTGTACTTCAAAAGCACACTGTAACAGTATGTGCCAGTACTCCAACAATAGCCCAAAGCAACCATATAGAAACCAATTAAAACAATAAAAACATTGACTGATACAAATACCCATAATGCCACAGCTTAACTACACAGTTACTTACTAAGACTTACTGTGCGGTGCTTTATACCAGATCTTCTTGCTGAAAGGCAGGACTTGTGAGTCTCTCCCCTCTTCTGCCTGTGGGAACCTGAAGGCAGACCTCTGCCCTTCTGCAGACTGTGGGCTGTCCGGAGCGGGGCTGCAGAGAAAACATGTCCAATCCTTTCCACAGAGCCACTCCGCTTTCCAGAAAGGAAGACAAAGTTTGACTTACCAGATGCTGCGACTATGTACATTGCAGCGTGCTGTTTTTTCCACTTACCTAAAGGGAGGACATGTCCTACAGTCCCAGCTCCACGGCTGTCACTAAACTAGCGCTTCACATGAACTGCACAAACAGTCCCTGTGGCAGGAAGGAGAACTGAAGGGTGACATTGTCAGGCATCCCCCCAAATGGCAGTTAGATTACCCCTTATTTTTCAGTATTTCTCTGTTGCTGACTGTTAGTGCTATTCAAAGGCCCCACTTGTCGCATAGGGAGCACCAGTAGGAACCTCAGAGCTTTGGGCTGGCAGGGTAATGAAGGCATTACAATGGCGATTCACTTGTACCCAAGATGTTGTGCCTAGTTTTTGCATGAGAATGAGCCTTGCCCCCATGCCCCCAGGCAACCAGTGGACTCGGGCAGTCTGGGCCATCCTTTCTCACAGAAACGGAAACTGGTCACTCAGCCAAACCCCACTTTCTGGGGTGCTATAAACCTTTTGAAAACAAACAAACTAAATCCCCCTTGAGGATCCGAAAAGACCAGTGAACCATAAAGACCTAGTGAGATAGTCTAGGTCCAAATTAGCAGTGCTGAACAGTAGGTCAACAGTGCAAAACCTTTCAGCTTTTTGCTACCAGGAACAGGAGAAAACCAGGGTGCATTTAAACTCCAGCACCTTTCCACAGTTTAATAGTAAATGGCCTATATTGAATAGCTGGCAACACATGCACTCTCCTTGTTTTCCTTCCTTGTTAAATGTTTCCTGGCACGGTGACAGGTAAAGCATAATACAGCTTGGCAATATGGCTTTTACATGGTGAAACAGCTCCTCTGTGCTACGCTAGAATACATATTACTGTGACAAGGGGTTTTATTCTGAATTATCTGCACATACTAAAAGCCAGTGGGAAATTGGAGGAGAGTTTAGTGAAAACTACATAAGATTTTGTCACCACTGAGTGGAAAATTTTGGATGGAAATCACAGAGTGTGGGGCTTAATCACAGCTCCTTCTGGCTGACGCGCTATGGAAGACAGCCCCAGCCATTAAAAATTCACTTGGGAAAGGGGTATGGTTATCCAGCAATAAACATGTTTCCGTGGCACTGAGTTCTTCAGATTGCTCGAGGAAGTCAGTCATCCACTTTTTAACCTGACAGTGCTTGTTGATAAAAACAGTACAGAGAGCTGGATGGAACACTTACACAAAGCTGATAAATGAGATAGATGGAGTGGATTTATACTATGGCAGAACAGCTGGGTAGTACTAAAGCTGTGCTGACTTCTAAGCATGGAGATGATCAGGATATGCAATTATTTCTTAACATATACATGAGTGATGGAGAGCAGAAACACACGCAAGCCTGGCTCTGTGCTGCTCTTTCTTGGAGACAGTCTTCCCAAACCACTGTTGCACCTCACAGAGACATTTTCAATTGGCAGCTCTCTGAAATTTAGGAATTGTTTTGCATTTCAAATGTATGGGTTATTTTGTATCTGGAAGCTGCTGTTAAACAAAGACCTTACTTGCTCTTGGGCTGGAGACAAAATACTAAAGACATTCTGACTGCTACAAGTTGTTGAGAGAGAAAGAGCTGAAGAAAATGACCAAGAGGAGAGCAGAGAAATTTCTGAGCCAGAGAGTTGTTCTGTTTCTTTCTCATATACTCAGTTTCATATTCAAAATTTTCATATTTTTGGCTTCTTTGCCCAGCCTATGAGGGGATTTATGCAATGGTCATCACTGGGGTGTTGAATGGTTTTTCTCCTTGAAGACCGTGCCTATTTAATATCAAAATGATGAGCTCACCTGATATTTTCAGGTATTTTAAACTGACGTGGAAAAATTCAGGTTCAGGTAACTTTTACCATCCCATACCCACCAGAGGCCTCACACAGTGATCTGACAGGGAGCCTGAAGACCAAAAGAATGGAAGTGTCAGACTGACCAGGACCTAAATTAAAAAAGAGTCTGTGCTGGTGTATATAATTCTATAAAATAAGAGAGAGTATCTTTCCTGTCTCTGTCATCTCAACCAGCAAAAATTGTCACAGGAGGACAGAAACCATCTCTCTGGTATCCCTAACCTCACCATTATCCATAACCTGTGTAGAGCAGAGGTGTGGGAAGCACTATCATAAATGACATTGAGGAAACAGGTGACTACAGTCTTCAGATGTTGCCTACCACTGGCCATGCAGGACATCCACCGCACAGGGCAAGCAGGTAAGCTGGATAACCAGAAGTAAATATTGGTGAACGAGGACGAATAAAGGGAAGAAATGTTCTTTGCCATTATTATTACATGAACTCCTGGAGAATCACATTAAAGGGGGATGTCCCCATTTCTAGAATAAATGTAACCGTGCCAAAACCAAGGGGCAATGAGGGACCTGCAGTTACCTTGGCCATTTGTGTCAGATGCTTCTTATGACCTCCAAGTGACTAGCACAGTCCTCACCAGTTGCATCTCAACCCAGCAGCCCTCATCTGTGCTCCATGCTATACGGCTGGGCCCTGACCATACTTTGAAGACAGGAGACATTTTATAAATACTCTGTCAGCAGAAGAATTATTTCTGAGGCCCTTTATTAATAATGTAGGACATCAGTGATCTTGGAAAACTTTAACATCAGCGCTGTACTTGGCTGAAAAGAACAGATGTTGACACCTTTGTTGCTGTTTCTTGGCTGAAGACAGACGTTTGTGAGGTTAAACAGAAAGGCAAGAGTGTATGGACATACCGGAGTCAATGGAAAAATCTTGCTGCTTCCCTACAGTTACGTGGGGACTCAATCTGTATTCTGGGAAGTCTTTTAGATTATAATTGCTCCATGATTAAGTATGTGCCAGTGTCATCTCTTAGGAGTTGAGACAAGCAGCACACTGCTGATACTTGTATGATGATGTCTGAATAGTCCTCGCATGGCAGAGAAAATACAAGTGCATTAGGGAAGAGCAATAAATACCATCAACTGCTCTACCGGATTGGATTTTTGAAGGGTGCTCCTGTCTCAGATGTTAATGGAGTGGTTTAATTTTCCTTGAAATGGTCATCATAAACTCAGGAAAATGTAATTCACAGATGAGGTATGATATCTGGTGTTGAAAAAAGCCTGGGTGTTCTTAATGGCCAAAAAAAGATTGTTCAGCAGCAGATCAGCTGTGTAAAAATGTGACCTCTCTAATGCTTCCAAGTTCAAAATGATTTGTTGGGTAAGTGTCATTTGAACAAGTTAAAGCTTCACAGTTTACTAAAGGATGTGTTTTGTATTCTGGTCCAAGTATGACTACACCAGAAAATGCTTTCCCTGCCTCATCTGAAATACCAAATGTACGGCAAAATTTTGCTTCAAGCTTCCATGAAGAGCCAAATTCTCTCCACCCACAATAATATACAAACTACATAGTAAATCACCCTTCTGAAAACATTTCATCCACTTCGTACTCTCAGTCCAATGTTTAAAGGCTTATGTAAGTAAATCTCTTATTTCTTTCAGGGAATAAAACTGCTCTGAACTCACAGGCACTTTCACCTTGAGGATCCCACAGAGAAAACTGTTTTGGGGCTGCAGAGGTAAGACCATGTCCCACGTGGTCCTGGGGCCCTGCCTCTGTCAGAGCTGCCCCATCAGCCAGTGCCACCAAGAGAACCATCAAAGCAAGCCTCTTGCTGCAGAGGGAAGACCTGTGCCGGGGGTGTTCTCAGGCATGATCAGACTCTTTCCAGGTAGAGGAAATTTGCTGGGATCAGTCTTCATTCACCTTTCTTCTTTCCAACTTTCCTTCTCAGACAGGGAACTATTCTCTCTTCTCTACCTGCACAGGGGCTGCTCCTACAGCCCCTAGAGAAGTCACTAGGAGCTTTCCTTGTTTGTGCTGTGGGAACAGAGGCTTTAACCACACTGCCCCAGTTATATGGACAGGGGTGCTCAGGTTTTTAAGCATAGACGTTGAGAAGTGGTGGGGCTAGCTAGAAGGCTGGTAAGGGGAATGGTCATGATTTGCTCAAGATTTTGAGGTGAAGGATGGCATGAACTTGGCAGGAAGGCAGAACAAGTAACCTCATCCATGGCTCCTGTGTTAAGAAATAATCCTAAGAGAAAACAGATCAGTGTCCCCAGACTCCTGTGGCTCCTACATTCAAACCAGTACGACCATTACAGCAAGGAGGGAGGGAAATAACTCACTTCCCTGGGCCAGCAGGTATGAGGCAGAAACCAGCTGGAGGGAGCCCAGAGCTGCTCCTAGGCTACTGCCACCAAAAAAACTACCACAAAAAAATCCCCTTGTCCTGCCACTGCAGATATGAGAGAGGTTTGAAGAGGTTCATTGCTGTAGGATTAACAGTCTTTAAGCACTGATTAGCTGATATCAAAGTTATTATGGGATTAAGCATGTATTATCCAGCCCAAGTGCCATCTGATGCACTTTAGGAAAAAAAGCACTCCACCAGAGGTGTTGTCTAAATGCCAGGTGTAGGTGACGGTTGTTATTACGTAGGTGTTACTAAGTGATTTGGGAAGGAAAGCATTTGTAAAATTTAAACTTATAAATTATTAGGGAGAATTATCAAAGTTAAGCAATTTCTATTATTAAATCTGCTTTTGTGTTTTGCAGCTTTGAACCAATAATTATCTTCCAGATACACAATATAACACAACTAACAAAATACGGTCTATATCAGACCATATCATCTACCATTATTTATCTATGTTTGTGTAACAATTTCATCATTTGATCAAATAATAGCAGATTCCACAATATGTCATTCAAGTATCCCCAGTTTATCTATAATGATTTTCCTCTTGTCAGCTCATTTCTTGAACCTTTGCTGATTCTGGTTTCAATGGTACTATAAACAATCATCATTGCATTGTAAAACTGGAAACTCTCCACTAAAATAGTGTTTTGATCTGGGTTGCCATAGTAATAAGTCTGTGCTCCCCTCTTTGGAGGCCTTGTTATATGAAGTATCTGTGATTTGCTCAGAATGGCCCCAGTTCATCTGTCAAAGTGGGTTTTTCCTTTTTTAAAATAATGATCTAGAAAATCCCACAGTGGCAACAAATATTTTACAACCATAACGAGAAACATTGTATCACTCAAGCTTTGTAAATCTATGCCATTATTGCATTAGAATAAATCACTTTCCTTAGGTATATTACTTAGAAATATGCAATTCTAATTTTAGAGCGTGTATTCAATAGGGGGTATTTATTTTTTATGTAAAGAGAATTATTAACTTTGACTTCAAAAATATATCACATGTCAGATTGTGTTTAGAGGCCCTGCAGCAAAAAGAAAAAAACTGAAATTCTTTCTTATTTCTATCAAAATATCGCAAATATCCAGTCAGTTTCAGATTTAGTTACTCTATTCCATTCTTAAGTGCTGATTTTTATAATGAGATCAGATATTACCATAGATTTTACAACTGCACGCTCAGATAAATGATATTCAGATTATATACTTGAAAAAATTAGAAGTCCTGAAAATACATCAACGACACTATGAAAATATATCACTGTACATTATTTTAAATAAAAATGTTCCAGTCAGTTAGAGTAATTTGATACATGAACTATGATATTTCCTCCTGCAGGAATGAGAATAAACAAACACTACATCAACACGCCAGTGACAGACTCCACGGAAAGAAGTGAAGTCGGAGATCATATTTTATCTAAGACAAATGGTTAAGTTAGTTACTTTATGTAAGTTGCTACCAGCCACAGGATTACTTTGTGTAACTCACTGTCAGCTACTGCCTCATAATACCTGACAGGGGAATATTAAAATCATCAGTGGAGAAAGTATGGAAGGTATCTATCTGTATTCAATGAATTCTAATTAAAAAGTAATTACTGTACAGTGAGGAATCTGCCAGCCCCAGCCCCCTCCCCACACATGAAACATTACTTGACTCTTTGGCAAACAAGGGGGAAAGCGAGCAGCAGTGCATATGCATATTTCCTTACATTTTGCTGGCGACTTAGTTCTAAGTAGCACCAGATCATGGGAAGTCTTCGGAAATAGTTTTATATCATTTTGCCAAGTGGATCCCCAGAAGACGCTGTGGGGGCAGAGGTGCTACACATCTTCTGTTATAATTGACCTGGGCTTTGAGATTTCTCTGTCATGATGTATCCCAGAATGGTGCATGACGGGAAGAAACTTGTTATTCCTCCAGCAGTGCCAAATGGACAAGATCAAGTAGGCCTGGGACTTGAAAAAAAGGAAGAAATATTGACAGATAAGTAACCACTCCAGTAAATGACAGGCAGGCACAGGAAGCTTGATTTCCTTGGGGTTCGGAGGTAATCTATTAACCTTAAAACATTTCAGCGTAAATTTAATGGATTTAAAAAAAAACCCACAAAAATATTAGATGTTTAATTGAAATTATTAGATCTTTCTTTATTTCTTTTTCTCCTTGCAAGTTAGCGGAGTGGAAACAAAAATCCACCCATAACTGAAAGAGCTAGAAATAGACTAAATTCAATCCAAAATATTTATTCATTGGATTATCAAAATCGTATCTGTAATGCAGTTCAAGAACATTAAAGGTGTCCTCTGAGAAGCTGTCATTTTTTATGGCATTGTGACTGGCATTGAAACACTTGTTTTGCAATTCTTTGGATGGCAACTCATCAACAGCCAGGGAAATGCTAGAACAAATTGACATCAGTAAGGTGGGCCGGACTAATTAAGAGCAGACTTTGCCCCTTCAGACTACTGTCTCATTTAGTGAACTCAGTGCTAGCCCAGCCCATGCCGATGTAGGGCCCTGGGGCCCAGGAAGAGCGGATTCTCCTGGGCACTGTGTGCACACCCACATGCTCACACATCCCAGAACCAGGATGAAGTGGCTCTCTGTGCCAGCGCATTCCAGAACGGAAGGAATACAAGTACTGTGGATTTCGGCTCCATTACAGAAGATTTCTGTAATTTCTACTTTGAGATGTTCTCATCTTTCCACTGTTCACAGGTGGGAGTTTTATTGCACTAAGAGCTATCCTCTTGATAGATGATAGCTTCGCTGCCTTGCCTGAAGTTTTGCTGACATTTGGCTGAGACTCCAAATGGTTAAAAACTTCATTCCTTCTCTCACCTGCGTGTCCCACTGCTGAATTCTTGTATCCTGAAAGGCTCTCTGGGTCAGCCACATCCAGACTCGTGGCACAGCAGCAGCAACATTGTACATCGCCCCAGGCCCCGCTAAAGATGTTGCTGGAACAGAGAGGGAAGTGGGATGAAAAAGGCCAAATTCCCTCCACCTTGCAACTCTCTAGATAGACTATATTCCTCCTACAACCCATTCATATCCTCTGTTGCAGGACCAGTGTGATGAAAGAGCTTCAAAACAATGGAACACAAAAGGAAACGGGATAAATGCCCTCAACCTCACCGTGCAGTCCACCTCCAATTATTCTTAAGTGCCATCTTCCTCGCTACATTTTAAACTGATTACCCTTTGGTCTATCTACCCTTGAGAACAAATTATTTATATGAATTGAACACAAAGCACAGATTATTCTCTTTCCTTGCCGTAGCTTTTTCATATTTGTTGAAGTCTGTTACACCTGCTCAGTCTCTCTTTCTCCAGGTTAAATTATGCCACTCATTCAATCTTCCCTAGCAGACTACGTTTTCCAGACCACTGGCTGTTACTGTTGTTATTGTCTGGACAGTTTCTAATTGATCAGCGTCTTCTGGAGATTTGCCTTTTATTCTGCCATCACAACAAGCCAAATAAAGTAACAGTTGGTCCTGGAACCGAGTTATGTTGATGAAAGAGAGGTTTACTGTTCACTGAGGCTGGCAGAGGCTCACAGGAAAGATGATACAGGTTTGGTTCCACAGATCCATATTACCAAGCATAGGGTTTAATTCTGAAAGGATCAGTAATCTCTGGCAAGGTGCCAAAACATATGCTTACCGTGAAGTACTGGAGTAATTAAACCTAGGGAGACACAACGTGTGGATTCAAGCTTACATCTGAATCTTTAAAGGAAGAGGCACTACCTACAATATATTCAAAATAAACAAACAAAACCCCCTAAAATACTGTTTAATATTTCCAGTAATTCAAAGTTTTAACCTTTTTTCCTAGTTCTACTTATACTATTATGTAATTAAATTCCCTTTTGATATTTCCTCCTGTTAAGTCACATGACACCTAACTATTCTCATTTATACCGGGACTGCTTTTGGCTTCCTCTTGGTAAGTACCAGTAAACCAGACGCAAGAAAATATACTCCCACTTAAATGTCCTTCTATTCTGTCAGAGTGATGGAACATAGCATTACTGTAAATAAATGCTGGACCTCAACTTTGTAGATCCACATTGATTTTCTAAGTTTCAGGTGTTAGCATGATCTAAAAGCAGGTGTAGTTGTATTTCCAGTAAAGTGTTATTATATTCATAATGCTATAACATACATTTTCATAAAATAGTAATGTAGGTTTTTCAGTGCATAATTTGGTGGCTTTGGGAATACTAGAAGAGGTAAGGCATTGGACTTCAATTCTGAAATATGCCTTAGTACTTGCTAATTATTATCAGGCCATCTTCAATGCTATGCAATCAGTTAATGAGAAATCTCTTTTGACCCATCCCGCATTTGTCCGCTACACCCACACTTTCCATCAGCTCAGCATGGACACAGTGTTATTCTCAGTTTTTGCATGCTGTGAGGGGTTAGGTGAGGCAAAGGCTCATGCACCAGAGTTTTATCCTGTCTCCTAACTCTTTTCCTGCCCACCTAAAGTCTCCTATTTGTAACAGTGCAGAACATAATGGGAAAAGTGTATCGACTTGTTTAATTTAAAACAGGCTGTGTGAACTATCTTTACAATAACTACTTGTTTCAATAATTTATAGCTATGATGCTATACCTGACAAAATGATTCAGATAACTAGAGCAATGTGCACTTTAAGTTTAAAGTCAAGGTCTTCCTTGCTCATTTTAATGACTTGTCTTGTGCACAAGATATTAATATTCCTGTGAGCAAACATAGCACTGACTCATTAATCAATAAGAGCTGGCTCCTCTACATAATAACAATAGCTGTACTGGATAATTAACTTCTGTTCCATTGACTTTAGTTTGTACATAATTTCCAGTGGCTGACACTGGATAATAAAAAGCTTTGCAGCTGACAGGCACCTTTTAAAATCCTTTTTACCAGTTTACGAAAATGATCCACACCTACTGTTATAAGTAAAATACAGTGTAGGTGTCGGTATGTGTCCGTGCCATATTTAAAAGGAGGCAACTGACAATAAATAAAAGACCTAATAAATATTGTAAGGCTTCGGTGAGTCCTGCTGTTAAATTGTAGCATAGTGAAGGATTTGCATTTTCCTGTCATGTAGTTATAAGACAGACTAGAGATAAAGGTATGTCTACAATTAGATGAGTATTCTAGATAACTGGCAGATTTCCTCAGTCCAGACTGGGATAAGAAACACAGATGTGTCTGCACCAGCTTTTCTCCTCAAAAATGTTTTGAGTATTAGGGCATTAGGGCAAATCCAGCAAAGGTGGCAACATCAGGAACTCTACTGTAGCCCTGAGAGACTTACCGTAGAGCGAGGTACAGTGTTGTCTGTGCTAGGACACAAAAGAAAAGGTGACTTTAAATCAAATCATTTCAGTTACTCAGTTTATGAGATAGCTCCACAGATAGCTGCAGTGGCACCTGCCAGGGGCCCAGGGACTATGACACAGGGGCAGGAACACGCAACAATGGTGGCAGGAAACTCGTAGTGCCCCAGCCCTCACAGAGAGCCACTGTGAGGCACCAAGGACGGATGGCTCTTTGCCCACACCATAACTTCTTCTGTTTCTGTCATTAGGGATTTTTATTCAGTGGAGATCTGTTATTTATGCCTTCTTCCTTAAAAAAAAACAGCAAACACACAGGGAGCCAACTTGGTGTCATTAGCAGAGCAGACTGGAGAGGGGAAAAAAAAATACTCCAGAGAGGACATGGAGGCTTCAAAATCTACTTTTTTTCCAAAATGAAAGTAAATGTTTTTTGGGAAAGAAAGAAGTCTCAAATCACTTCAGATGCTTTCTTTTGATATTTTGCATTTTTAAATTGTTTTGTCATGTAGAATACAATACAGTATTAAGTAAACCACACATATGAGTATTTTCAAAAGCAAACCCTGAAATACTCTATTTTATAAATAGCAGTCTGCCTGACAAATCATGAGTTTCTGCCAACCCTATACTTCTTTCTGACAGACGTGGGATGTTGGGGAAGTCAATCTGGCATTCTGCAGAGTTTCAGATATGATGGAAGAGCATTTTCTGGTGGAAAAATTGTTCCACTGACTTTTCTGCAGTAGATGTCTAGCTGTAGATATTAGTTCTGGAATAAACAATGCCTGTAATTAATTTGTATTCTACAAAATAAACTCTAGAATAAGAAAGTTCAGTATAACATACACAACAGTTTTTATCTATGGCTTACTCCATTTTTATGATTTCTTCCTTTGTGATACTGAGTGTCGCAGGGGCCAGACATTTGACTATGGTAAATCATTGCAGTTCATTGACATTAACTGAGCTACCGTGATTTGCCCAGATGAAGATCATCCCTTAGATCTGATGTAGATAAAGATCCCCACAAACATGAGCATAAACCATTTGTGAAATGTTTCTGTTTCCAATTTCAAAGACCAAGATAGCTATCCCTCTTACTCACACAAAATACCCCAACACAGAGAATGCCTCGATTAAGCTTTAATTCAAAATTAAAGCATGTGAAACAAAGGAGCCTCATACAACCTGTTAGGTGAAAAATGCAGGCCACTAAGTCAGTACTTATTTGCATTATATGGTATGTTCTCCAGCAGGCATAAAATATACTGCAAGACAATGGCCGTCAGCTTCTATATAGAAGGGAAAACATTCTTGTGTTCAAAATTGTGGAAATGTCAATATTTCAAAAGGTAGTTTTACGGTTCATTCAAGCACTGATAAGAAATCATTACACTTTTTAAGAATATTGATGATTACAGAGAGGCATTTAATGGAGGGAAAGCCTTTTTTTGCAGTTTGTTAGTTTGTGCATGTCTAATTGACTCTTCAAGACTCTTTTGCATGAGTCACTAAACACAGTTTTAACCAGATTATTTTTATACCAGTTATAAGCAAACTTCTCCAGCTTACAGAAATTTCCTTTCCATGTCTCCCCAATGAGTACTGTCATGTTCTAGACAGACTGCAATTCAGGAAATACATGAAAAATGAGCAATTAAATCACCTATTTTTTTCCTACAGCAACAGGCTACCCAAGGAGCTGATTTAGTAGACTAGACATCAGGTTTGGACTATGTAGGCCTCTGGACAAAGTGGCTTCACCTGTTTGAGTATTTAGATAGGTGATGAGGATTGCTTCTGTGGCAGCTGTTAGATTCTGCTTGCTTTATCTGTGCATTAGGAGTGAGGAAAAAGGTGAAATACAATATGTGAAAACTCTACCAACTCCAGTGGCACAAAGCAATGCAAAGGTACCCACTGTCCTGCCTGAAAGATCCCTGCCTTCGGTGGCATTGTGTGGGCACTCCCTCATGAAGCTTCTCCCACTTAGTGGGCTAAGGGGCTACCTAGGGCATGAAGAGAATTGTGGTACAGCTGAAAGCACATGGGTAGCTGCAGATGTTGAAGGCACTGGCTGAACTCTGCAAAACAGTGTTATTAAAAATGACCTCCGAGGCTATTGTAAAACTTCTGTGGTATACAATCAACTATTAAGTCAATGAAATCATTTGTATCAAAGACATTGTGACACTGTCTGAACATGGAAATGGAAAATAAAAAGACAGCCTTGCATGTACATATGGTCATGGTCCAGTGCAGTGAGTGTAACTGCTTGGTTTGCTGAAGCATGTTGGACAAGCTTTAAAGCTTGTCATTTTTGCAAGAACTACAGTGGGATAAGGAGCTGATGCATCTCTCAGTCCAAAATACAAACCATAACTAAGGCAAAAGTAAGGAAAATGTTTTGCAGGTTCAAAGTCAAGAATAACACTCTATGCAAAGCTTCTGTGATTACAGAGAGAAATTTCTCCCCCTGTGCATGCTACTTCACATTTTTATTCACCTCTGTTCTTGCTGCTGCCCCAGGGGACTGGAAGCAGAATTAGAGAGCTCTGTGGATCTCTATCGTATTCTCATGACATTTCTAGCCTCCATTTTGCTGAACCAACAGACGTGGATCATTGGGGTAATATGACTCTGACAAGCACTAGAATTTTTAGTTGCTTATTGGCATCTGCAGCCTTTGGGGATTTACTTGACACTAGTGAGAAAAGCCATGCCAGCCTTATCAGCTGGTGTGCACCAGCCCTCTTTGCTCCCAGTTGGAGCTGGAAGGCATCCTTCACCCCCTGCTCCCACTGGACCAGACGTGGCTAACCGCACAGGCCAGGCAAGCAGCAGGGCAGCTGCTGGCACAGCAGCCGGCTCTGCCTCCTCGCCAGCTTCCAGGTGGACTCAAGTGCATGCAGATCCCCCGCCAGTGGGGACCTGGCTGCAGAGTCCATGGGCTTTGGTGCCACGCAGGGCAAACCATGTGGGGCCTGACAGGTCACCAGCCATTTTTCAAAATGGTCCTGGACTCCAAAATGAACATGACTCCATAGCCTGCCTATGGTGAGCTTTTGTCATACTTACTTTTTTCTGGTTCTTTATTATATTATATTGCATAAGACTGGCTAACAGCACCAAGCATTACCCCCCACATTTAGATTGAATGAGCATATTATTTAAAGGGAAGGAACACAGCATTGTGCTTGTTGATTTCTGTACTCTCTAAACCCCTTCAAATTTACACAGAAATTTAACACCCCCCCACCACAAAATAAAATACCATATATACCAAGGAAATTACTCCATCTGTGGTGTTATTACTCACTGTGGTATTTTTAAACAAGCGATTTCATAGTTTCTCCCAGCTGGTAGCTCAGGCTGCAGAAAGGTTCTTCCTAAACAGCAGCAAAGTTAGTTCACTAACCTTCAAATTCCTCCTATAAGAAGTCTCCTTTGCCTATTAAAAAAAAAAAAAAAAAAAAAAAAAAAGAGATGCTTAGAGAGGTGGCAGGCTTAAGACTGTAGGCTATCGGGCTCTCTGTTGTCCCATCAGAGCTCAGCATGTTTCCTTGCCCTCTCTGTGTGTTGACAGATAGGTGTAAACTCTTTGGGGCACACAGTCCCAGCTTAGTGCCAAGCACAAGTGCCAGGCTCCAGACACCTCCTGCAGAAAGATAAGGCAACTGCAGTGTTAGCACAGTGGCAATATGGGTGGGATCCTTCGCTTCAAAACTAGGCATTCCAGAGGACACAAAGTGATGTGGACATGTATGTCCTATGATTTGCTGTGCAACAGCTTAGAAGTGACCATTCCCTACACCAAAGTGAGCCATTATTTTATTTTTGATACCTTAAAGCATGTACAAATTACAAGTTTTAGTAGAATATGCTGAAATCGAGAAAAGCAAGCACATTCGAATTTTATTCTGGTTAGTTCAGTTAATCCCTGCAAAACAGAAGGACTGCAGGCATTAATTTTTCATCCAGCTAGCTCTTATTGAACATATCATCACTAGTTACTTAAAATTTAATCTATTTTTAATAGAAAAATTTATACTGGAATATGAAACATGAAGTAACACATTATTGTTCTGCAAAAGACTAAGCTTTTAAAGATAGTATTGTAGTCTGGAAATGGACTGAAAAACATAAAAGGTTATGTCCAACATTAAAAGTAATCTACATGTTCACCAAAGCCTAGATCATCTCAGAGCAGTAATTATTCACTGACTGTAGATACCCTTATTTTTATATTTGCCATATATTTAGTATTCATTACAGCAGATTATCGCAGGATTACTGCAACAAATTTTTCCTTTCAGTAAAATCTTATTTTCAGGTAGTCTGGCCTTTTTTTTCATCCCCCTTTGCAAAATCTGCTTTCTTCAGCCTCCAAGTCTGACTAATTGCCAGTGACTACAGTTTCCGCACAATTTTTCACTTTTTACATTTTATACAGGTGATATTCAAAACTCTTTCTTTTCCATAGTGCAAGGCATACTTTTAAAATTCATAACCACCAAATATGTGTGTGCATGAAAGCAAGAATGGCTACTTCTCTTTCATACTACAGGGCAAACAGCCAGACTTTAAAGGCTTCATAATTAGGGACTTCAGATCATAACAGAAGATGTATTTCCTTATTTTTGCTGTAAATTCAATCAAAAATATGCAAAATTCAAAGTGTGAGTGACCAGGCCACACTCAGCAGAAATAATAAGACTACAGCCAATTAAAACAGAAAAAGGTTGAGTTCCCAGTTTTCCACTCAGTGTGTTTCTGATACTGACACAACAACAGCTGTGAACTGCCAGTCATCCCAGAGAGGTGGCTCAGTCTAGCCCCTGCCAAAATAAAGGATTTGGCCTAAAAGACAGACCTTCTTGACACAATTTCTCATGTAGAAGAACCAACAAAATGGTGGATCAGCATACAAGAATCCTTATACCACACTATAATTTCCTTGTAGGAGTATCAGTGCCTTGAATACGCAGCTTAAACAAACAGGACAAATAACTATAGCGCAGACACCCTGAAATTTGTGCTTCTTATCTTTCTAACAGGACTGACTGGGTATCTTTTTGTTAATTGAACACTTGAAAATTGTAACTGAAACAGTATAAACATTGTTTTTATTATTCTTCTCATAATATAATCATTACGTGAGAAACATTAAACTAGACATTTGACTTTATTGATCTTTTCATGGACTAACAGTACACGGAGCCATTTTCTGCCTAGACTAATTAATTGATAGACTAATGCATTGATTAGGTTCTCCATAGCACAGTTGGTATTGACAAACACTGAATCTTTTTCCATCAGTTGTATTAGTTTGCACCAATTACTTTGGCTGTTTCACTTAAGCAATTACGATAGCAAAAGCGACAATCAGATTCTCAGCTGGTGTAAATAAGGCACTCCCTACTGAAGTCAGAGAGCTGTGCTATTTTATTCAGTTCAGTTACTGGGCCTTTAAGGTTTAATAATGAGATTTTAAGTATGCAAAACAGTAACAAAGATATCTAAGGCCAAAGCCATCACATTAGCTGAAACATTTTCATCATAGCAATGAACAGTAACCATGTTAAAGGCTTGCGTACAGATGCATAACTTTGTTCCTAATTTATAAACAGTCTTAAAAGACTCTCAGGTGCAAAGTAAGGTAAATGCACACACAAATAATTGTTTGAAGTCACACAAAATTTAGATGCTGAATAGACACATTTTCCATGCATAGGTCATGTGGAAATTGGGTCCTAAGAATATCCTGCTTCCAAGCAGCCACTGTCTTCCAGATATATGGAAGATAGCTCTGCTGTTTCATTATATGCAGAATCTGTGTTTAGACACCCATGATTTTTTATATACTCAACTTGCTGCAGGAATCTAGGACAATACAGTGATTCGTTCAGGGCTTTCTCACTTCTGAATCAGTGATGAAGCAAGGACCTGATATGGACACAGCTGCTCCACCTGTTGAGCAGAGCCAACCAAGACACAGGGTCATCAACATACTGACAGTAAAAGGAAGAGAACCACATGGGATTTAATAACTTCTGTTAATTTCCAAAATAAAGACCAAGCAAAAATAATTCAATTGAACTGATTTTCCATAACAAAGTTTTCCGCAGGTAACCCAGGGAGTCACCAGAGTACATGGATGTTACACAAGGAGGAGACACTGAGCTGATTTTTAAGCTTATGATAAAGAAATTAGTTTCCTTTCAGAAACAGGCCATCTTTGTCAAATTGGTCAGCGCTGAAAAATGCAAGTTGATTTAAACTTTCCATTCATCTCAGGTCTGCTCCTCCTAGAGTATTATGGAAAAAATTAGTCTGTGCAGGAAGTTGTCTTTGTGCTCTGGATCTACCTTCCAGCTCTGAATAACGGACAGTTCATTGAATACAAGCATTAGCAGTTAGTTTCTCCTTTTAAAGACTCCAATCCGTTTTTCTCATCTTTGCATGCAAAGATAGAAAATTATGTACTCTCCAGAGGCACCAGCAACATAAAAAAGTCATCAAGACTAAGAAGATTTTGCTGAGGCAGTTTCCTCACACTGCTCTAAAACCAATTACTTCCTGTGCTCCACACACTCACGGAGACTTCCTCTTTGATGCATGGCACAGGGTAAAATAAAGTGCACGGTCTTCATTAAAATGAGTGTCGCTCCCCGGCATGATTAAAATGAAACTCCTATGTGTGCCCTGTCAATGACATTTGCATTTGCCCCAGACCCACGTAGATGCCAATGTACAGGTCGTGTTTGTAATGTTTTTGCTGAACACAGGATAGCCAGAGTGCCACATCATTCTGTGTATGAACTCCATGGGGAAAAGAGGCATGTGCAGGCAAAAGTGAATATGGAGAACAGAGTCAGGGAAGAACACGATCTTTCTAAAAGAAAGCTTTGTGCCCTTCACACATACAAAGAACAGGGAGAGCAATTTGCAACCCAGAATTCAATGACATGTAATTAAAATCAATAGAAGTTTGACATCACAAAACCAAAACAAATTAAAGCAGAAATTTAATCTCTGTGTCTCATTCTGGCATTTGAAATGGAGGATTTCCTCTGCAGATATGCTGTAAATAGGGTCATATATACTGGGTATGTCTTAAGCAATCTTTCTTAATGTAGCTCAATTATCATTCCTTACATATGAAAAGGGATGATCTACTATCTTCTTGGCCGATTTCCAATATAGAGTAACCTGGCCTGACTCTGATCATAAGCCAGTTTTACAAAGATGCCTTTATCATAGGGGGATTTATTCTTTATTAGCATCCTAACAACTGAACAGCCACAACTTCATGCAAAATCAAGTCCTGTGGACACAGTAAGCCTCAGAACTCTGCAACTTGTCCATTTTAAATGTTCTGGTTTTCATGAAGAGAGGTAAAATACGCAAAAGCAGAATAAATCTACATTATTCTCGTATTTTTCTATTTTTGATATGCTACTACCTTTAGTAGTTATATACACTGCAGGGCAAACAAATAATTTTAAACGTTATTAAACTACATTTTTCTTTGCTAAATTCTATTGTCATGCCTCTGAATGCGGTATTATCAAACATCTAAAGCTGCAGAACACCCAGAGAAAAGCCATGCTGCTGGTGGTGTTTTTTCCTTCTGGAAATATCATCAGCTCAGGACTTCATTTGGCCCAGTTGTACACTGGACAGCTCTTGTTTGCAGGTGAGATCAAAGGCCTTCCATTTATTCCCTGGTTTATTTTTTGCAGAATCGAGGATCTAAAACATATAAGGCTGATATGTCCGTTACTTACCAGTGACTGGGTTCTCCAATTGACTCAGAGGATCCTGATAGACAAGAGACCATCCTTGACATTGCCAGCACCAAGACAATTGATATCCAGTTCAAATGACTGCATTCTTCCAGCCTAGCTTTCCATTGCTGTTTGTCCTGGATACAGTAGTCTTGTAGAGCTTCAACCATTTTCAAACTGGTCCATCCCACTTAGTGAACTACTGAAAATGATACCTTGACAGAGAGTAAAGTCTGATTAACATCAGATACAGTATTTTGTAAATGTGGCTTTATTACCATTAATTGTGTTTGTGCATTCTGAGGCAATCAGTTCTGGTCTTTTATAAATTACTTGGAAAATAAATAATAAAAAAAAAAAAAAAAAAAGAGAGGTACTTCATACTAGTTCACGTAAAAGTCATTCCAGAACTGGCATTTAGTATCTGCAAATTGCAGATTTTGGGCAGACTATTCTGTATTGTTTGTGCTATGATCTCTTACCTCTTTTGAAACATCTGCTCTTGCCCCATGTCAGAGATAAGACATGGCCGATGCAGATGTTTGCATCTGTATTTCTAAGGCTTTGGCCACAAGCTCATCTCCAGGCATGGACAGAATGGCAGCCACCTGTGGCACCACAGTGGCAAACCCATGGTCACACACTAAAACTGCTCCTTGCCACTCCCTGACCATCCTACAGCAGACACTTGGATACACTGGATAGTGCTGCTGCTGCCACCCAAGAAAAAACTTGGCTGTGCAGTGCTGGAGATACTGCTGGAGGGCAGAGCTCAGCTCTGCTCCTTCTTTACTCTCTTCCCTTTCCTGTGGGATGTAGAGCTGGGCTTGGTCCCAACCCCTCATTCTTGGGGTGACAACATTCAAATTTGCTAGTCCTGCTGAGGTTCCTTGAGCCAGCTCTGGCCGCCACACATAGTGCCTGCAACCTGTCATTTCCTGTCATTTAGCCCACGGCTGTGAAGTGCAAGACAGTAAGATTTAAAAAGTCCTACAGAGGCACTGGGTGACTTAGGTTATATCTAGTTATCCTGATATACCTTTGTTCAGGATCTGCACAGAAGCACCTCATTTGCATTCACAGCAGCAGGTTTTCCTTTTACCCCAAAGAAATCTTAGGGTCCAGCTTTTTCTCCTCACTTACAATCATGGTCATTAGAAAACTTTTTTTTTTTTTCCCCTCTGGGTGATGTAGAAAAACCAAGTTTTCTTACAAACCCAGAAATTAGCTACAGAATGTGAGATGAAACTCCACCCCTGTTCATCTCCAATTCCTGATCACAAAGATTTCACGACCAGTTGTTTCAGCAGAACTCACAGGTCACCAAAACCACCAAATGTTTAAATCAATTACATCTCAACATATAATAGTCCTCATGCTTCAAAAATATTCTTGGAGGCTGCCAGAAAAGCAACGTGATTTGAATGTATTATTTACCATTACATTTTTCACCAGTAAAGTTCATTCTGTCTTCAGAGTGACAGTAAGAAACAATTACTGAAAAGGGTACACAGTTCTCTAATTTAGTTTTCAATAGTTGATGAATGAAATGGGAAGTGTTGACCACACTAGGTGACAGAAAAGGCACTTCGGCAGACTTCTGCTCCCCTCTGACAAGTAATACACTGAATAAGGATGGTCCTACACAATGTCTATCCATGCAAAAGCTTGGTTTCTTATTATTGTTGAACACAGCAGAAATCTGCCTGCTCTGTCTGAGCAACTGTTTCTCAATCAATAATTAAGTAACTTTAAGGTCTAGATCTATACAAAGTTATTGATATTTTCACTGAAAATGAATCAATATGAACAGGGTAAAGCATCTGAGTAAGCCTTTTTAATGGCAGTGTTTTGGCTGTGAGAAGTAAATTAATTGATTAAATGAATGACAAATATTGGATAACCAAAGTAAGTCTTTTCACACTTTCACAAACCTTTTAAGCAACTCAACAATTATTTTCTGTTTCCCATCTTTTTTCAAACTTTATAATTTTTATAGAATTTGCAGGCCTTACCCTGTGAGTACATAATGCAAGTTATGTCTTTTTTATTTTATATTAATAAGGAGAGTTTGGGTGAATTGTGGCAAAGGAAAAGAGCAAGCTGAGACTTACGGAAAGAAGGGGATTTTCTGGGTGATAAACTGTAAGGGATCCTGCTGGAAAGGCCACAGTGAGAGAAAGGAGATCTACCAGGAGACTTTAAGGAAAAAATAATCTACTGACAGATGGGAAGTGGTAAGGGGGAGAAAAATACATCTATGTGTTTGGTTTGGTGGACAAGAAATAGTTGCGGATAGGTCTTTTTCTACCATTTTCTTAGGAAACATACTCCCAGGAATTCCAAAGTAGTTGACCTGGACACAAGGACAAAATTATCTAGCAGTTCCCATAGAGATACCTGTACTTACAAAAACCCTGACTTGCTCCCACAAACTTCTGTGCTCACAGTGCCCTGGTGCGTGTGCACCAACACTGACTCAGGTGAGGGCTGTGCTCATACATGAAACCAGAAATGCCCCGTATTCTGTGTGTGAATTTGTAGCAGTGTGCTTAAGTGGCCTTAGGGCTCAGGCCAGGGGAGTGCAGATTCTCTCCCAAGCTCTGACATCTTTTCAGCTCTCTCTAGACACAGCAGCAGAACCTCCTGGCCAGCAAGCCCACCCTAATGACTCAGATAACATAATAAAGCCCCAGCAAACACTGCGGCTCCTGGGTTGGCTCTGCTTCTAGAGGCTGATGGCAGTGAGCATTTTGCATCTTCCTGAAGCAGGACCATATGTCTGGAGGGCCACCAGTTTGAAAAATGCCCCAGCAGTGGGAAAACCACTGCAGTCTGCAGCCTGTCAGTGGAGGTCACTGAGGCTGGGTGAGTCTTTCATGCCACTGGGAATGAAGAAGCAGGAGGGCAAATAGTGAAGAGACCAAGAGAGAGAAAAGTGACACCTTTCTTCTACTTATTTCTTATGTTCTGAGCTAACAAATTCAGTTCAAGGCAATGCTATTTTAATTGTTAGAAGCATGTACAATATAGCCTCACACAGGGCTGTCCTCAGATGAGAAGGGAATAGACACCAAAGCTAAGGCATCTCTCTTCAGGTATATATTTACTGTGCAAAGGGAGGGCAGAAATACAAATGGGTAAGTGGGACAGTAGGGATGTCATCTTTATTTGTCCAATCATCTTTCTACTGGAAGAGACCACTAGCTTTCCTAATCTTTCTAGCCTTTCTTTTTCCCTTCTTGCTCCCTTTTACCCTTTTCTCTGTTTTATTCAAGCTCATAAACAGTGATTTCTTTTATTGTAAAGAAGCAGGTCATAGAAATGTAAGCCTTCCACTGGCCCTTTGTGTGTACACAGCTATCAAGTGGCAGCATAGGTTCTTGGGCCATTACTTTTGTTGCTGGTCATAGAATAATTCTCTGCTGCCCCATAACTCCTGTGAGCTATTATTGGGACTTCAATTTTCTGAAAATATTTTTGAATTGTTTTTTTTTTATTATTATTAACTGGACATACATTCTCATCTGTAAAGGTTGAAACTCCACTTTTCCATCTGTCTCTGCCCTTTTTGGAATTGTATGTCCCCTGTGGTGTGCAGCTCAGAAGTGTTCACTTATATACTGGTAAGAAAAAAACAAGAAATGAGAAGAATGAGTGTGTGACAGAATGGAAAATATTTAACTACAAAAATGACCTCAAAACTGCACAAAGAAGTTGCGTGATAGAGGCAGACCCCACTCATAAATACATATTAATCTGCCTTGCATGTAAAATTGAAAATTAATGTTGGAGAGGGCACACAATCCTCTTTTTGATGTAAAGATGTCTTCCCCTTTCTTTTTTTAATCAACGTTCAGCACTTTGAAATCACATGTCCCATTTTAAGCACTTAAGATGTGACTGGTTTGGCTATTTTTAAAAAAATCCTATTTAATATTTATGTAACAAAATCTGATGATTCCTGATGTGTTTCAGTTTTAATCATAGTCTAGTATCACAATTCTAGTAAAAAAGTGTGCCTTTGTAGCTGTTCAACATGGCACAAAAGCTGTCTAGCAAAGGAGATAGATATGACATCCCTATCTCAAAAATGGTAAAAATCACATTGCCTGACACTGATAAAACTTTGTTATTTTCAGAGCATAACCTATGAACTAATTAGCCAACACATACAGATCCCCAGACTGGCTGGAATATTATTTCAGAGACATCCAGTTCTAGAACAACGGCAGAAAAGAAAATAAAAATCAAAGAAGAAAGCAGAGGGAGAAAGCCTAGATGAAACATGAGGTGTTGCTTCTTAATCCTGCATGGGGGAATTCTGTGAGATCTGTTCTCACCCTATGCACGCATCTAGATAGGTCAAGTGTGAGACCCTTTCTGCCCTTTTCCTAACAAATGCAACACAGAATTCAGAAAAAAGGGATGTTGAGTGGAGGTTAGGTCCCCTTGCATTTTTACTCGCATAGATCTATTTACATTCCCTCAGGAATATATGACATTAAGGGGTTCTCCACCATGCAACTGGCATGCTGAGAGCAAGACTGTGTGCTGACCCTTTGCTCCATTACCTTGGAAGTCCTTGTCTCTTTTCGGCAGCTGCTGAAGGCCAGCTCACATTTGCAAATCCCTGCACTGCCAGTCATCTGGGGAGCACACAGACTGCTGGGCAAAGCAGCTGAAATCGCTGGGGCAACCAAAACCACTGGGTAGTTTACTAAGTACTTGCAACAGTAGTCAGTACTACCAGTAATTTTATTGGTGACACATCTTTTGGTGTCAGCCTGTGATCTAGTGTGAGTCAGGCAAAAGGTGCAACTCCACCAAGCACATTAGCTCAGCTGAGGAGGCCATTTATGTTGCAAGAAGCACTTCCAATGTGTTCTGTGGCTGCCTGTACATCCCTCTGGTGGGATAGCCCTGGCACCCCTACTGAACCCTAAGGGCAGCCTGAGCCCAGCCTGAGGTTTGCTCCTAAGCAAGGTGATACATAACCTGTGGCAGGAGATAATGGGTAAAGGGCAGTTACATCCCTTTACTGTCACAAATCACCAAGAAAGAAGGAATGTAGGTAGATGTAAAAAACATGTGGAGGGGCATGGAAGAAAGAGTATTGCCCTGGATTCTATCTAGACATTCTTGAACTTCCTTCTAAGGGAGCTTTCTGATGGCTTTTCTCAGCCATATGCAGATACTTCTCACCACCTGTACCCCATCCTGGGTGTGAACAGTGTTAGCGAGGACAAACGAATTATCTGGTCATTTTTCCTGTTTTTCTTTCCAGAGAACAGAAAATAGTATGGTATAAGTGAAAAAACAATTATTATAGTTGTTGCAAAATTCATTAAAACAATGCTTCTTCACTGTACTTCAAACATGGTTCTCAGAGTTTTTAAACAGCTTTTGTTATCAGTCAAATGAAATACTGTGCAGTAATCCTTTAACTCTCTTGTGCCAGATTATCAGTTATTTCAAGCAAGTGTCAAAATCTCCATCACTGGCAAAAATGAATTATGTTTTCTTCGTCAAACTTGCGTCAACATGCCCATCAAGCTGAGCTGGAAAAGACTCTTTAACAGTACAGCATAGGTGCTGCTGTTTGTGATTGTGAATGCACCTGAATCTCAATTTTTCAGCTGTAGTGATCCCTATCTCCCCTCCCCTCCCCCAAAGGCTTTTATTTTCAGCCAGATTTTTAGAATAGTTTGTCACATTACCATCTAATCTAAATAAAATCTCACAATTTAGTCCTTTCTTCTCAGTTTTGTTAATTAGTAAATTTGTTTCTCCCAGACAGTACTTCTGCTTCATTTGATCATCATGAATCATAACTTTTTTTCTGTCTACTCTCATTTATGTGGCTTTCAAAATGCTCAAGCAATTCCAGCTATATAATAAAGGCTCAAATATTAGTAGAGTTCATCCTGTTTGGGGGAAGTAAGGTGGAGTAGTTTATCTCTTCAGGTGACTTTGGGCATCATTCTGTGGTGGGAACAAGTTTCCTCCATCATTTGTAAATATACAATGAGACACTGACACATTCATCATTTCATGAAGTATTTGGAAGAACTACAGTGACCACTCACGTACAGTTTTCCGCTTTGTGAACAACACAGACTCGTTCCTCTGTAGGTTGTAGCTGTTGCTTCAGATGTGGGAAGAGCATTCTGGAAAGACAATTCTGCCTATAAATGAGAAAGATCAAATTTCAGGAAGATCTTTTACAGGGATTGGTGTTAATCCTTGCTATAAGAATGTACTTATTTTCAGTAGTCTGTAATGGGTGAAAGAAATGTGGCATTAAGATGTCTCATGTATACAGATACATCAAAATATGCCCAGTTCATTTCTGTCTAACCTAAAGAAATGGACAAGCTAATACATCACATAAATTTCACTGATGAATGTCAGGACTCTGATACAAAACAAACCCATAGAAAGCACTGTAAACAACATCAATCTTTCTAAAGGCAAGGCTGAGATGAAAATATTATTACCATATCCAAGGATGGAGGCAGTATGCGTGCTTAATAACATAGAAGAGCCATCCCAAGCCAGTTTTAGTGGGGAATCAACTCTTATAAATACCTTTTTTTCCAGGGTCCCTAAAGGAAATGCATTCATCATTTATATACCCAATTAGTATTTGGCAAGAGAGAGCATACTGGCAATCTGGAGAAAAAGGAAGACAGTTTAGGATGACAGCTGACCTGAGAGGGAGTTGCACATTAGCAGTGCCTCTCAGGGGGCTTGAGGTGGTAAACAGAGCTTGTTCCCAGAGCTGGATTCCAGTGCTGCTGAAGGAACACCTCAGCTGTACCCAGGGCAAAGCCTCCACCTCACAGCCAGCAGCAAACTTCACATTCTCCACTGGAACTCTGATTTTGCCTCATGGCTCTTATTTATCCCAATAAATAAAACATCAGTTCAGAATATCTAGCAAATGCCTCATTTAGTTTTTGAAGTACCACCAAACAAATCCAAATGGGCCGAGACACTGTTGCTGCAATCACAGGTGACTCTGGATCCTTCAGAACCAGAGAAATCGATGTTAAATGAAATGACAACACAAATAACCATGAGGTCTGGAGAGAAGGACCAAATCGTGGGGAACGATTTAGCGAAATGAGTACTCTAGAGATACTCCATGCTACAGAGGCATGAACTCATTCTAGTCACCAGGCTTCTGACAGTCTCCTGAACATGGACAAATCCAAATGACTCTGAAATTCATCCTGAAAGATGGTAACAAAACTATTAGACCAGATCACCTACTCATCTACACAACTAAGAACACAGAGACTTCAGAGAGCCAAGAAGCTTAGATTTATGCCCTGAGGTGTTCACATACAAAGAACAAGTTGAAGAATCCTGCACCAAAATGACTTGTTTAAAGTAGCCTGTGGAATACAAAGATATAGAAACATTAAAATCAGGGAAGAAATGTTATACTGCCCATGAGAAAATCGTGAGCTGGGAATACCAGTTTGTCAATATTATTTCTGTAATAATTACTGTGTTTAATTATAATCATAGTATGACTGAGACATAAAAACATCTCCCCTTTTCAACTAAATGAAGGACATAACCCGCTACGGCAGACTTTCACAGGGGTATTATTTCATCCAGCTTCCTTGGTATCTCTTTTACTTCTCCCCTGCATGAAACTCCTGCTAATGTGGAGTAATGGAATGGTGAAGTGACTTACTTGGGAAAGTATAAGGCAAGAATTTACCAGATGTTTTAAATAAACCAAGCCTTCTTTAGAAGAACATAGAAGAGAGCTGTGTACTTGGAGGAATAAGTTCAGAAGCATTAAAACCCCTATCCCTTATTTTAAGCTTTCAGGCATAAAGTTTAGTGTATATAGACTGTACATAGTCTCCAGACGTTCTCAGATACTTTGTTTTGTTTTCCCATCTGTGTGGGGTCCAGTTCTGATCTCCTTTGGAGTGAATGGCAAAACTTTTACTGTATTTCAGCAGAGCAGAATTAGTACGTAGCTTTTACACCAAGCGGTCTGTGACAAAACCTCTACACCTGCAAACAGGAAACTCTGCTTTCCAAATTTATTAAATTCAGCTCTGATTTTGTGGCACAGATTTGAGACTAACATGCTGTTTGATTTCTCTTAACATGACTAAATCCATGAAGCGTGTATGTGCGTCTGTGTCCCCCCTCTTGTACCCATTTCTATTGCATTTCACATTTCTGTCAATATAGCCTCCAATATTTGAATCCACTGATAGAACAGATGCAGTAATTGCAAACAGCTGTAAAGTATTACTCATCTTGCTAATCAAAATGACTTTCTGCTAAATAAACCATGAAAAAAGCTTTTCCACCATCAGTGAAGTGGAGTGGAAATGATACAGACTGTAAAGAGTCCACCATGGAAGTAAAATCAACAGATCAAGTGTTCCTACAACAATGATTCTACGTGCTAATGCACATTTCCAAAATTGTTATAGAAATTTCTCTATGTTTAGAAAAATGAATTTGTGTAATGACACAAATGTTCCTCCAGGTATTCTACATGATACCTCCAGATACAGAGAGCCTTGAACAACTGCTTTATGCTTTCTCAAGATTCATAATCCAAGGGAAGATAATTGCCCCATATGTTTTTGCTAGATATGCATTACACGCTATAATATTTTATTATTTTTTTAAAATGCAGAGTAGTATATATCCATGTTAAACATGACAAGATGACTGTTTCTGAGCTTATGGGAAGCATGGAAGAGGCTGGTGAATCTCCAAAAAGAAGTTTGAGGGGAAAAAAAAAAGTCACTCCTAAGTAAAACTCATGGCTGATAACTTTTAGTCTTTCATTACTCTGTCCCCTAATGAGAAAGCTCCTTTTCTAGCTCATTGTGCTTCAGTTATCCTATTTTCTAAGTCATATTCTTTAATTCTTAAAAACGCTATTAGAAAAGGTATCATCTCTGGTTATATACTCTTCCTCTATTCCCTTATGCCACTTAAGCACTTATTGCTGTGGGCCACTCCAGTACAAAACACTCCAGAGGAAACAACTTAGCCCCAAGTTACTTCTCTCACTGCTTTGGGTCACACCAAATTAGAAAGTAAGCAATCTTCTCCCACAGCTTTCTGGTACCAGAAATGATTTGCTGGGACCCTCAGCTCTTCTGTTATGAAATGTAACTAGAAGTTAAAAGGCATATAAATAACAGATGTGCTAATTTTGTGGAGCATGATGAACTTCCTACTACCAAGTTTATATATCGGCAGAGAGGGGAAGAAGAGGGAAGAGTAAACGAGATAAATATCTGATTATAGCACAGGAGCAGAAAGAGCGAATCTACTTCCTTCCTGAAACACTTCACAGTGCCAGCACTGGATGCAGTCTGCACCAAAGGACTCAGCAAGTTCTCCAGATTAGTTGCCTTTCCGCCCCTGTTTTTGCTCAGTTTTTTCCTCCCCAGGTCTTTTTCCTTTGTCTTGACTCTTTTCTACTGTCACAGTCATCTATCTGCATTCAGTGCCGTGGCTGCAGCAGTGTGACCTGTCACACCCAAGACACTCCAGAAGCACTGCAGAACTTCACAGCATTGCTGCCACAGGCAGAAGAAACTAGCAGGGGAGAAAAGGTTGCTGGCTAGGGTAACATCGTCTACAGAGTGACATAATCCTCTCTATTAAAAGGGTCACTATAAGACTATGATAAAGTTACTTCCCCCATGATATTCTCTTCCTGAGCTTGAGAGAAAGCATCAGAAGAACTGCTTAGAAAGTCTCCACCAACTCACTCTGTGATTCATTCATTTCTTCCTCTTGCTCTGCCCACTTTCCAGACAGTTCTTTGATTTTTGAGCAAGGAATGAAAATGGAGAAAGTGGCATCATTTTATCAGAAGCCACAACCTTCTGATAAAGCGCATGGTGTACAAAGGATGTTAAGGTATGTCAGCAGCAATGAATGAGGGTAAGACACCTTCACATCTCCAACTCCCCTCAAACTCTTGTTAGCAGCATGCATAATTTTCACTTACACACAGACATTTCCATGCTGCTTGTGGCTGCTACCATTTGCAGGTTTCGCAGCTAGTGAGTGCATCTACCTACAGTTACCAGTAGTAGCAATACGCTTATTTTACAAATAAACAGAAGGCTACAATGACCTTTCTGGGTGAGTGAATTGCTATCCATTGCAGTTATCATATGATCCCTTTCAGAGAACTGCAGCTGCACCTTAAATATATTAACGTGCTTGCCCTCACTACCCCTACTGAAGGCTGTTCCAGAGCCAGCATTACTGTTCAGACACATGCACTCTTCCCATTCCAAGCCTACATTTATTCATGCTTTGTTTAGTCAAAGGCAGCAAGGCTTAAAATTATATGGCCTGTTTTCGCAGGCAGCAATGCAGCAGGGCCAGGCCTAGATCTCAGCATCTCAAGACACAGCAGGTTTCAGAGCTTTCGATCATCTGTCCTCATGCAGGTTTTCAAGAAAGCCACGCAAAACTCTAAAATGTCAGCGCACGCTTTCTAAGTTAGTGTGCAGCAGTGTGGGGTAAAGAATTTATTTTTTCCAGTATCCATCTATGACTCTCAAAACAGGCACTGTGGCCCTTTTCTTTTCCCTGCCCATCAAATTACACATCTTTCACTCTGCAGCCTCTAAGCAGTCTCCCATCACTCTGAAAAAAATTTCCAAACTCCATTTCTCATACCTTACAGCTCCTTTCATGGTAAAATCCCCACCATGGGCCTCATTCAGGCTCTGTTCCAAATCCAGCAATTTCCTCTCTAGTATCTCAGAGCTTGGGCTTCTCCTACTAGAAGTTTTCAAGATGTAACGTGCACCTTAAACTGTGAGAACTGAATGAACAAGCTCAGACCTTCATGGAGAAGTGTGAGATGGTACTCCCAAGAAAGGATGAAGAACAGGAATGGAGCTTATTCCTGAGACAGAATGGGGAGCAGGAAAAGGAAAGGAATTTTTTGGAAAATAATTCCTTTGGGAAAAAACCGGAAGTTATAACACATTTGAAAGTGCTTTAGTCTCCTCTTACTGACACTAAGAGCCCAAGACAGACTGCAAGAAATACAGGACCAGTCAGAATAAGACTGTGGTGGTCCTCATTTAGGAAGAGCTCCCTTACTGGGGAACAAAACACCTGAGAACTTTCCTGAACTGAACAAGAAGTGAACCCTACACATTGTCAGCATGGTACCCAGGAAAAAAAAGATTACACAATATGCCCTTCACGGTCCATTAGCAATATTTGTGCTCATTACCAGTGAGATGTGTTTTACGTAAAAGAGCCACTTGGGCAGGAGGGGCACTTGAGGTAATTAAGAATGTATTTACATTTTATAGAGCCATTGATGCCCTTATGTCCAAGGAGCCCATATTAAAAGCGTGCTTGGGGTATTCTTCCTATCAATAAATATTGAAATGGTTAACCCGCACTTGGTCTGCTAGCTGCCTGCCATGGCTGCAAGCTGTTAGCAAGAAGTAAGAAGCAGACAAAAGAATCTGTCTGCCAAGAAACCGGTCTTCCAATCTATTTCTCTTTTCTGGCTAAGTTTTCACTTACTATGTCTTACTTCTATAAATAGTCTTATTTTTATGAATGAAAAATAGAATCCAAAAAATGGCAAGACTCTCAATATTGTGACAATTAGGAACAGAAAGAGCTATTGATTTAAATGCACTTTTTACTAAAAAAATTAGCTTGGAGTGATCTTTCATTCATTCAGTTCTAGAACATTTCCCTATTGTTCTGAAATCATCCTGAAGTGCCAAACGGATCCAATATTGTGCCATTTATTTAAGTTCTGCCTGTGCTTATTCTTATTGTAGTCCCAGAGTGTTCCTGCTAGACACAAGCGCAAGAACAATAAACAGAAATCTAAACTCATCACAAAATCACCTTAAGAAATGCAGAAAGTAACAGGAATTAATCAGCTGAACAGGCAGTCTTCCACTGCAACCCTTGTTATTTAGACAAGTGCAGCTAATATACATAATGTAGCCATAAATAATTAAGTAAAATAAATTACAGCCCAACTAAGTCCACATTAAACAAGACAGGCCTCTCTGAAAGCCATGCGGGACTTACTATGTGAAGATCAGAGGAAAAATGAAAGAGCATGGCTCGCATGATCTGTCTGTTGCTCTAATTTTTAAAGATGATACCTAATCGTTGTAAGGACTCTTGCCTAAGAGAGCTGGGACATGTTAGAGCTGAACTGAGTCATAAAACAATATGAAAATGAAAAATGAGAAAGAAATGAGGATTTACACTTTGCATCGTGCTTATGTGGTAACTCTTACTGTCATGACACACAAACCCAACGGAAAGAAGAAACTCCACCTAGAGCTGTAAATTCTGGTCAGCTCAATTATTTCACATGTTGCAGCCTGACTTAATTTATTCAGAGCAAAGAAAGGCAGATCCCTGATACACCCTTCCATATTGGTGGACAGGGTGAAAATAATAAATCAGTCATTGGAAAACACTGTATGTTTCCTGGATAAGGAGTAGCATATTTCATATTCTTCTCTCATAGCTGCCTCTTGATGGCAGTAAATGGTTTTGCCAAAGCTGTCATACCTCAGCTGAGAAGTCCTGCAAGCAAAGAAAAGTCTCCTTCCAGTCACCTTCACATCACCTACAAGCCTTCCTTCCATGGCAGCTGATGTCCCATACCCTCCTGGCTCACAAGCAGCAACAAATAGCTCTATGATTTGTCAGTTTTTTAAAGACTACTGGGAGCCTTTTGCTGAGAGCCATCAGGCCACACTGACCTAGCCCTACTGGCAAGTCAATAGTTTGGAAATCATTCTGTTTTCCCCAGATAACTGCACTGGGTCCCAGGAGTGGAGGTGTGGCGTTTCTAGTGCATCAGAGTGCTTTTCAGGAGAATCACATCAGGTTTTGATGTTGCTGACTGCTTCTCTGCCAAGCACTTGACAATCTTGAAAAAAAAAAAAAAAAAAGCACCTTTCAATGCTTTCTAATCCATCTCCCACTTCTCTGAGAAAGACAAGTCAGCAATACCTCCATCTCTCTATCCAGAATAGGCTTTGTGACCAACAGGGTGGAGGAGCAAGTGACACAGGCCTCATTTTTTCCATAGAAAAATCTGACTCCCACATCCTGGAGGTTTGGGTTTTTTCCCTTGGATTAGTCTGCTGTAAAGAGTCTCTAGCTTGATCCTCAGAAGTGCAGCTCCTGCTGAAATCAGGGCCTCTGAAAATACGAGCCTTGATACCTCAGTGCCTTGAAAAGGAGCTGCAAACAGAGAGGAAAGGAATAATGATTAACAAACTGCCTTGTAAATGTAGAAACTATCACCCAGAAGTGGAGTCATGGTGCCTGCTTGAATTGCTGTCCAGCTCCTGCCCAGATTATTTCCTGGCTGGTTGGAGGGAAGAACACAATTTTCACAATTAACACGGTGCTTTCTGAAGAATTTTCAGTCCAAGTAAATGATCTTGCGCCAGTAACAATTGTTTGTCTGATGATAATTCAGGACTGCATTGGGCCCAGTACATGTAGCCTGCAGTGAAAGGCAATACGGAGCCAACTCACTCACTAGCAAGAGGATGGGAAAACATTTCTGAACACATGCTCAGCATTACCCATTTTGGAGGAATGCAGAGAATTTTCTTCATGTATCTGCCAGCTCTGCTGGTCAGCAAGGCTGCATGGATGCAGCAGGAGCCTGCCTTCCTCCAGCAAAAATCTCAGCATCTTCTCTGTTGTTCCTAAAGTGCTGCTACCTTTGTGGCGATGGGTAGCAGGAAAGCCTTCCCATATTGCACATGTATACTATGCACATGGGAAGTCCTGCACTTGGGATTATATAGAGTCTCCCCAATGTTTAACCAAAGTGGCCCTTTAGGACTCCTAACCCACTGCGAGCAGCAAGCACAGCTGGATCAATATACACTGCCCAATGTTTTGCATGTCACAATAGTGGATATTGCAAATTATTAACAAAAGAATAATTATTCTAAAGGATGGAGAGTATTTGTCAAGGGGTAGTGATGAACTGGAGCTGAAGGTACTAAAAATAAGATCAGATTGGGAGAGGACTAGTAGGTGAGGCAGCCATTTTTAGTATGGGTGTCTTGATACAGGAATATCTCTTGCTAGACTTTCTGAAAGTTGTTGTTATTCTAATAATTCATATAATGACATGGGTGAAGAGTCTTACAGAACGTATTTTTGCTAGGTACAGTAAAACTGCCAGAGTATCTGCCAGAATTTATTTCTGACTTGTTTTGAGGTTCAAGAAAACATACCAACCAAAGATTCTAGCCATAGCTCTGTCAAAAGACATTTACTTTACCCCTAAGCATTTCAATTATATGCACCAGACAGAACTGTAAATTGTAAGATATACATAGATAAATCAGATAATATCTGGCAAATAAGGCGTAGAGCAGCAACATTAGCTTGCATATCAGAATCTTAAAAAGCAGGCACAATTAAGAGACAAGGCAAAGAAATAAATATCCCGTGAACCTTTCAAAAGGCCAACCTCATTGTGTTTATTTTAATATTGTTTAACAGTAACACTTAATAAAGAGAACATCATGATTGTGTGAACTAAATTTTCACTCATAATGAATGCTACAAACTTAACCTCCCGAGTTTAAATAGGCTACAATGCCTTAGGAGAGATGCAAGAGAAATTATTTGATAAAGGTGATGGTTTTTCACACCTGAAAATAATGTTTTTCTTCCAGGCTCTCTTGATCAACAGTCTGTAGCCACACATTACAGATATAATCTCAAGACTTATGGTGTATACTTGTCACTACTTGCATAACTTACTAGGGATAGAGGATCACAGAGATTTTGAACATAATTTCCCACACTACAGGAGATTAAATAGACTACATTTGAAGAAGGCAAGAAGCAGCTACGGCCCTTGGCTAACAGAAAGTAAACTTTAACCAGTTTCTGCATCATTTTTTCAAGAATAGTCTACAAAATGTAGGTGTAAGTGTCCTGTGCAGCAGGGATGTATATTTGATTTAAACAACTAATTGCACAGGAGTGGATTTCTGCTATAGCTTTCCTGGCACAAACTAAAATTGTTACATAAATCAGCTGGAGAATGGCAATTCTACCTATACAGAGATTGATTGAACATTCACAGCTAGAGTTTGTCCTGTTCCCCATACTCATCAATATAGAAGCAGCTGTGATCTGAAAGCTTTTCTGGGGTAAAAGGTAACACTAAAGAGCATGCTGGAAGAAAACAATCACCATATCAGAGTTATTCCCCAGATCATTCCTCAGTGCTACAGTTCCTTCTTCATCCATCATGCTTTCTCTGATTGCTATTAATTTCCTTATGTAACAACCATTGTAATGAATACAACACACTCAAAGATGTACTATAGATAGTAAAAAAAAAGAAGTATGTTTACTACTATATATCCTGAGAGGGAATATTAGCGGCTCTATTAAATGATGCTCTCTTGCTACCATGATAAATGTGCATTCAGTGATAGATTTAATATAAAAGCCAGTGTACATAACTCACCAACAAACCTAAATCATGCATCATCTATTTGAAAACTGTCAACTTTTTCTAACAGATAGGAAGTCTTTTTCCAGTGAATCTGTTGCTTATTATTCTCTGCTCGTCAGAGGTACTAGTGACATGGCAGCATTTCCTATAACAAACAGAAAATATGAAGTCATATTCAATGCTTACCCAAAGAGGGAATGTTTTTGTTGACTTCAGTAGTCATTAATGAAGACACTTGGACTGTAGAAAAGCCGAAGTATTTGTTACCTTTTAATGATTTAACTGTTTTCTTTGCTTATTATACACATGTATTCTTATGTTAAAGCCCTGAATCCTATGCTAGTAAAGTATAGGGTCACTGGCACTGGGTCTTACTTCTAATGGCATGTGAGGACTTGTTTTGAACAGGCAGTGTTATTTTGAGATTATTTGATTTCTATTCCAGAAAAACACAAAAAACTGAAGGAATGGACAAGGAGATTTATCCAGACCAAGAAATTTTCTGTTTGGATTAACTAGAACAGCTCTTTCTGAGATGATTCCAGTATTTTCTTTTGTTTTCAGGGTTGTTTTTTTTTTTAAGTTAATATTTAAAAGTTTGTATTTAAAAATTAAAAACAAACAGAAGTTTTCCAATACTGGAATTTTTAGTTTTGAGAACATTCAAACAAAACATTTTGATTATTACCCTTACCCAAGCTGAAATCTCATCCGCATTCTTCCTTTCCCACAGAAGATTTTGGTTTGGCTGCCATTTTCCAAAGTAATTGTATGGGCAAAAAACCTGTCTGCCCTGATTTCGCACAGACCTCAGCATGCCCTTGGACCTTTTTCCAAAGAGGTTGGCTTCCTTAAAGGAACAGAAACTGGGGGGCTGGAGATTCTCCTGGAGATTCTCCTGCATATTCCCCAGATAAAGCATAGGTGATGCATTTGCCTGAAGATCTGGATCTCTCATAAGGTCATTTAAGCACCCTGAGAGCTTTTTCACTGAAGATAAAAAAAGAAAGGACTGCCTGAAGCTGGCCTAGAGTATAGGTTGATATGTATGTTGCTTTCTTGCTGAACACCTGTTCACGAGCATCACACAGCTCTCACAGCTATACGGCAACTTGAAACACAAGGAATTTATGGGATAACGAATTATGAAGTAGTGTTGTGCCACCTACCACACCAGTCCTACACCCTACTCTTTGCCTCCCTCTGCACTGTAGGAGACAACTTACACCTCTTTGCTTCCAAGAACTGGAGTGGTACAGTACGCACTGTCTCTCTGGTATAGCAGTGGGATGGGAGAAGGGCTGAAAATGGATCTCTACAAGTTAGGGATCCCCTTCCTTCTGTCCACTGAATTGCTCGAGTAGCACTGCTCTGTGCAGGGAGGGTCTGGGGATCTTTGGAGAGGTGTTTGTGAGGGAGGGCGTTGGGCTGGGTGGTGCCTCTGTTTCCAGACAGCCGATGAGAGGCAGATGTTCCTTCCCCAAATGACTAGCATTAGGAAGAAGCTCCTTGGCATACACAAAGGAAGAAACTTGACTCTTGAGAGTCTCCTAGTGAATTTATAATGAGAAAATAATGACAGAGTCTACAGTGCTATGCTTTTAAACTGAGTCTTCAGTACTTCCTCTCCCAGTGCCTATATGTGTCAGACCCAGATATAGTCCAATAGATGTGTTAATAGTCCTGCAAAAGATATTCAGTGCTAGAGATGCTCCTAATTTAGTCAAAGACTTAGATTACCAGGACATTTCATTTCCTGCTATAAATGATACAGTTAGTTCTTTTGGCCATTTTTAGTCCTTCAAATGAAAGAAACAATGAGCCTAAGAGGAAATTCTATGCCTAGTCCTGAGGGCTTGACTCTAGCAGAGCTCCCACTGTCCTCAATGACTGGAGGGTTGCTGTGCATGTAAGACCTTCAGAATCTGGATCAGTACACTTAAGAACGTGCAAAACCGGTACAACGTGCCAGCTGATCACAAAAGGTGGATCAGAGCTATTTTAATCATTAAGGAAAGGAGCTGCCCTATTTTAATGCTTGTTATACCAGCTATTTTTACATCTCAGCATTTGGGTAAGACATGTCTGAAAGATAAGATTTTCAAGCAGTGTGAAATACCTCCTTAAAATTCCTTAAGTTGGTGACACACACCCTCCAGGCACCTTTGAAAATGTTGGGGAGGAATTTGCCTCTATTGAAGTCAGTGAGACTTCTACTACTGAGTTCAATAGTGCTGCATCTTGCAGCTTTCGACTGACTTCAGTCATTCGGAGTTCTCTGGTTGGCTGGTTTATTTAAAAGGTGTGGGAGGAAAAAGACTGTCTGAAAACAATTTTTCCACCCACAAGATGATTATTGACTTATTTTCCATTTTAGGCCATGCAAAAGTATCACAGTTCAGTAAAAGGAGCAGGTTCATACATTATTCCTAACATTCTTCATATTTATAATATATACAACAGAGCCGGTTTGTGATTTGACCTTTCTCTATTATTCTAGTTATTCTACCTCGTTAAGGGAAAAGGATTAATATAATGAATGTTCCTTTGCATAGGAATGTGCCTGTAATATTCTACCTTAAAAGTCCAAATCACCACACCTTATAAGGGTAGCACTACTGTGTCTAGGCAGTATCTACTGCTGAACAAAGAACTGTATACGTGGTTTGTATTTTCTTCTGGCTTCATCGAACATTTCTACAAGACTCATTTCAATCATTAAGAAATAGTAGTTCTGTATACATTTATCATTAATGTATCAAATGCACTAACTATAAAATGATTAAACTAAACAATATTTTGTAGGATGACAGTCAGTCAAGCCCTGAAATGCTGGCAAATAAGAGACCGAGTGACAGACAACGAAACCATAAGTCTTTTTGACTCTATCACACAAAATAATTGGTAAGTGTTATGCTTTCATGGTTGTAAAGAAAATAATATGAGGGGGAAAAAAACCCAACAGGTACAGGGTCAGTAATAGCAACCTCATAGAAATACTGTAATATTGCTGACATTAATAATTAAATGTACAAGAAATTTCAATAAATATTAAGGTATTTGTTAAAGAAATCTGTGCCAATGGCTTTTTTGTGTGTGTGCAGACAAACTGATTTATATCAGAGAAATGGGGAATCTGTTTCAGTCAATCTTGCTTTTTTCTCCTCAGAGCTGTAGAATTATAAAGTGCAAATCTGCTTAAGTTGGGCTTTTTTACATTTATAAAGGGCCACACTTGATTTAGCAATACTATTTTTATGTGTAATGACATAGACACATTTATTATACATTCTGCTAATCTTCAGACCTGCATTTCGACAGGATTAGGAATTTATACAATATGTAGACTTTAGGCTGCATATTAAGACTGAAGCACTTCAATACATTTGTTTTTTTGCAAGCTAAGACTGAGTATTTGAAACAATCATTTTGTGTTTCCTGCTCTCTGAACAATGAACCACAGTAATCCTTCTGATGGTAATCATATTATTTTCTGTTTAAGATTACATTTTGTTTGTACATTTATAGTGTCACTTAAAACAAAATCCAGCAGGTTTTCTTTTTAGGTATCTTTTAAGTAACAGATTTCCATACTGAAGGGATTAAACGTCTTAAAGTTGGTGAATGCAGAAACTGTTCATTTTTTTCTTTTTCCTATACAGGAAGTTTTTGACACGCAGACTAGTTAAATATGATATTCCCATCTATAGAAGGTAGGTAAGGAAAATTGACAAAACTATTTCATTAGAACATTAATGCAGAAATTCAAAACATCGGAAAGGTACAGCAGTTTATTTTCAATCTTACTAATGAGAAACTTCTTATTAATTTGCATGAGAATGGCAATTTACTGTGGCAATAGAGAGCTCCAACTGCATCCCTGCAGTTTATTGCCTTAGGTTTGCAAACTGCTTTAACAGCCATCAGCCAAGAAATGTACATGTCATCTGCAAATCACAAATCACAGATCTTGACTCGAGTGATTGCACAGGGAGAAGTGCTGAAGGGTTCATAGTGGCCAGAACAAGACTTAAAAGTGATGTGAAATAGGGAGCAAAAAGGGCTGCAATTGCCTTCGAGCCTAAAATAGACTGAGCTTCAATGCCATGGAAAAAATCACCAGCTTCTCCATCATTTCTTTAAAGGTCAGAATTTTTGTAGGTGGATTGGGAGCGCAGTGGATTGCAGATGCGTTTAACAGCAGGGTATTTTCCGCTGCCATGACCAGTTAAGGAAGATTTTCAAAAACACATCTGCTGGTAAACAGTTTGGCCCTACTCTGGGTCATCTGCCTTATCTGTGCTCATTGCTGCATGAATTCTTACCTGGATAAAGTCCCAAACCTCACATCAGTCAAAGTTAGGCTTTCAGTACAGTCCATTACATTTTTTAGAGAGGTACCTTGGTGGCTTTCAGTTGGTTTTATGATGTGGGTCTGTTTCTTCACAAATGTATGAAGCACACTGGCAGCAGAGAAACCGCTGGCTCCTTCCCACTTCCGGTTCATGCTGCAGTCGTCAGAAGGCAGAGCGCAACGTGAAAGAATAAATGAAGGGAAAACAGATGAATAACAAGGACTCAGGCAGAAGACTTCTCCGTGCTGCAAAAGGAGGCTGGTTTCCAATACGATTTTGCATCATTTCAGACCACTAATATTATGCAGAAATTGATTTCAGGGGAATTCAAACACAAATTGCCTACAAACTGATCTAGAAGCAGTAAATCCATTTTCCTTTTCAATCTCTCTCACTCCGCAGGGGACTAAATGCCCCTGGTTTAAGATTTCCTCCACTTTGTTATAATAGAATCTGAAGTTCTGTTTGGAACTGGAGAGGTTAAAAAATAATCCTTTATTAAACGGGTGAACCAAAATGCAATTAAATAGATAAAGACCTTTGCAGGTTGGGTTTTATGCTGGGGAGTGTCTGCACTTTACACATATTTGTATGATACTGCAATATCTCTAAGTAATTTAACTTTTCTAAATGTTTATTAGTCCATGGTGAGCGCACAGGATCCTCTTCTGGGATGAAGATATGAATTTATAAGAAGTGTAAAGTATTTAGATAGTTTCAAACAGATTTCAGAGCACTTGTAACATCTGGGGAATGATTTCTACTTGGCTATTCTACTGTTAACTTAAAAGAGAAATGTAGGCAGTTTAACCAGCTGAGATTATTTGCACCAGTGGTAGCTGAGCCTACCTGGCTAATGGTTATTATGAAGAGGGTGTTATTTCTTTTGGAGTTCCTTCCCTCCTACCTTGACCTCTGTCACCCAGATTACACCATACAGAAATGAGCTTCTTCATTTCTCTAAGACAAAAAGAGAAAACCTCCACCAAAAGCATGTGCATAGGAAGAACTAAATACTCTTCCTGATGTACTCCCTGTGAGCTGAGAGATTGGGACAGCCTCAGAACACAAAATTAACTTAGGCAGTGAAAACCCAACAGTGCTCTTCATGAAATGCTCTGCTTTGGTTTCAAAAAGACATGTAGCTGGAGCAGTCCACATCTATGCAATCATTACATCTAACTCACGCAGCTTGCAGTTATGTCTTCCAAAATAGCTCTCACAGTGCATCCGAAAGATTTGTCTGCACATTTATTATTTGAAGGTTATGCTGTTCACACCTTGGACTTGAATGTACAGTTTGCAAAGAACAATGCCAAATTTTTATTCAGTTTTTATCTCGCCTTGTGTTCACCTCCAGTGGCAACTGCTTTTTCTACTACAGCCCATCACCAGGTGGCTTGTAACACCAGTCAAAGCCAACAGGTACCTCAGAGGACCGAGCATTAGTTTTTAATATAACTGGCAAGCACTGGAGAAAAAGCAGAGGAAAGGGAGAAGGGAAAGAAACCAGAGTCCACAGGCACTGGTATTTCAGTACTTAATGGGAAATTTTATCCTAACAGGCTGAAGCCATCACCTCTGATACAGCCCAGTTTTGCAGCTCAACCAGGGTTTCAGAGCTCCTTGCCACTTTTGAGTGTCCTGCATTTTTTAACAGCTGCTGCTGCCACACTGAGGAAGAACTCAGACTGTACATTATTACATTCTCTCTTTTTGTTTTCATTTACCAAACCTAGACAAATTTTCTTCCCCTTTTTACAATTCAGCTGACTTTTAAGTCATCCTAACAGAAAAATACAAAATCATGTTACTTCTGGTTTTGCAGTAAAGCTATCTGTGATGATCATAAACCCATGAGCCAAGGAGGACTTTCCCACCTAGCTCTTAATAAGGCAAATCTCCTTTGCTTTATCTGGCCATACTCACTGGCTCTTCTCCACTGAGCTGTCACGATTCCTGAGGTGAGCACCCAGGATATCCAGTAGGGAGGGGAAAGAACTAATGCTGTCCTTGTAGAGGCAGTTTTCCTCCCATCCTTTGGTTGTGCTGTGGGCTTCTTTGCAGCACAGAAAGTTCTCTGCACCTGTACAGGGAAATGGAAACAGAGAAAAGTGATCTGGAATTGCTGAAAACACTGGAAGAGATGATCAAAAAATGACACAGATATGAGGAAAGAAATGGAGGTAGGAATGGTTGCATCCCAACAATTGCATGAGGCTGATAAGCCCTCAGTGACATAGGAAGGTGGGAACACTATGGTTCCAACTAACAGCCAGTGACTGACCATAGGCTGGTCACTGTGAAGACTTCTTAAATCTTTTAGAGTTCATAGTATTGGCACGCGTATTTTCCAACTCAGTCAAATAGCCTTCTGACAAGAGAATAACACAGTGTGAAACAGTCCCACTGCAATTCAGATTTAATGGCATTTATGAACCTTTGCTTTGCCTCTCACTCTCCTTCTCAATCTCCTCCTGGCCCTGCCAGCCGATTCCCCCTCAACATGCACATTTGTTAACAAGAAAAGGCAGTTCATGATTTCTTGCTCCTGGTTTAAACTAGATGGTTACAAAGTAATAACAGTATTAATAACAGTGTCAATTGATGACCCACCCTGTGCTTGAAGAAGGACAGATGCAAGAGGGCAACCTGTAAGGTCTGCAATTACTTGAAAAAACAGATGGATGAAATATCCAAGTTTGCTGTTCTTTTCTTCTTTCCCTTCCAACAATTATCTAAGGCAGCTACTGAGACCTAACTACTAAAGATCCATGCAAATATCTGCTGTGCTTGTCTGATCAATGATTCAATAGGCAAAGAGGGGCCTTTTTTCCATGCTCATCTTTGATTTCTGCACAGAACTATGCTAAGCTTGTGTTTCTCAGATGAAAGCAAGTGATACAGTTTATGCTAAAATGACAAAACAATTTGAAAGCGAATGTGTATAACGGAGAGAAGAACTTAAGCACATGGTTGACATTATTACGTTTATTTCTCAGTGAGACCTGTCTTTTCATGACACTAATCAAAAAACTGGGTCACCTCACAATGGTAATTTCCTAGGAATCTTGAAATTCATGAGTCAATTTGATCCCTTTTTAGCTGAACATTCACTAAGCACAGCGAGGCTGGTGGAGCTCAGCTAGCTCATCAGACTTGTCATCGACTATATGTGAAGAGTTTATATCCTTAATGGGATCAAAGGTTTTATCAGTGATCCTTCGTAAATGTAAACAGATGAAATATTTTTCTATCAGCATTGATTCCACACCTGACATTTCTTCTGTTGATCAGTTAATGGTTATTGTCCGTTATAAAATCAGAGACAAGGAAGGTTTATTACTTTCTTAACAGCTAAGAACCATGCCAAAGAACATCTCCCATCCCCCCTTGTTTGAATCCATCTTGCAACAACTGAATATTAATAACATCATTTGCCATTCCCAAGGACAGATTTAAAATAATGCTAGTCTGGACATTATGAGTAACTTTTCAAAGTATTGCATGGTGTTTTAAAATGCAGATCTCCCATTAAAGTCAAATAGAAGTCAGTCAGCTAAAATCCTAGTCATCCTTCAGAAATTTAGAACCAGAAAGGTCTCCAGACAAGGATTTGTGAAATTAAAGCATTGGCAGAGAGTGCCATGCACTTAGCCTTTATTGTCAACACAAAATTTTGTTCTTCTTTAGTGTCCTTTAGTGTTAACTCTGAATATTCCCCTGCAGATATTGAGATTGAGAATATTCCTGGGAATGTGACAGATTTCTGAAACATGCTACAGCTATCAATGAATTAAAGCTCATCACATTCTTCAGCTGTGGAATATTACCCTTGTTTGGCATAAGGACGAACTTACTGATGAAAGTGACTTGCCTATAGTATTACAAAACCATAGTGATGTAGAAAAACAATCCTATCTCAGTGAATTATTTTTACTGGGAGAAAAAAACCTATAAAAAGAACCAGTCTTAGAAATATATCATACTATTATAGGATGTAGTTCAATTATATTAAAAAGGAAAAAATGTTTCAAACCCTATAAAAACAAAGGACAAATATATTGCTTTAAGTCAGACAGAATTTTTCAGTCAACCTTGAGTGAAGGGTTTTTTCAAAAATTTTGATTCACCAAAGATTAAAAAAAATCCCTCTGAACAGTATAAATGAACTTCTGCAAGAGTGACCAAACCTGGAAATATGGCACAAAATATCAATTTAAAAAGAAGAAAGGACATTTTAACCTAGATAGATCAGAGCAGTTTCTCCAGGCAGAGCATGAGTCAGGCTCATGCGAGTCAGTCATAGCCACAAATGCAGAAGTCAGCCTCTGGGCTTCATATGCAAGAGATGATCCCTTGTCCCTAAATCAACATCAGCATTGACAGGTGGATCACCAGGAGTATGTCTACACAGCACAGTAGAGGATGTACAGAGATACTGAAAAAGCACTGACCCAAGGACGGGGATGGTGCTGGGTAAGTCTCCCAGCTGATCAAGGGCAGCCTTATTAGGCCAGGCAGAGCAAGAGCCATTCAGAGACACTGGACCTGCAGCAAAAGTCATTCAGAGCTAGCTAGTGGTTCTTTGCACAGATGGACATTTTGCTGTGCAGACCTTTCCTGCAGAAATTACCAGTACTCATCTGTGTTGTATTCTACAATTTCTGAGTCTTGCATGCTTAGTGTATCTCACATCTGCATTTTGCTCTGCTTTGCCTTTCTTCCTAAACTAATTGCCACCAAAATCTCCATCCACACTAGGCTGAAAGTACCCAAACCTGCCTGACCTTAGATGCTAAAGAAACATCCTTTGGAAACTGATACTGTTGTAGGAACAATTCAGCAAGTCAATGGAATGAGAAATAAAGCTGTATTGTCATCACTGACCTGAGATACAGAAATGAAAAATAAAACATAAATCAAAATGAGACTGAGGTCAACACATTATTAGAGAGCAGATTATCATTAATGTTAGATTTGAATTCAGAGGAAGTTAATCTCATAGAGCCAATGTAAAGAAAGTAGCTCTCCCCCAAATCTCCACTCGAGATCCTCTCCTGATGGCCTGACTGTTCAAACACTTATTGCATGTACTGATGACTAATGCAGATAATATCTCTGACACAGGGAGTATTTCTCCATTTAACGAATAAACATGGACTATTGCAGGAACAGGTCTCAGCACTGCAGGCCCCTCAGAGCAGACTCTGCCTTCTTCCTCAGGCACACTGCATCCTGCTGGTTTAATGCATTAAGAATAAACAAGAAGAAAGGTTTCATGTTTTGTCTTACCAGGCTGTTAATTGAACATATGTATCAACATTTCTTCATTAACAAGTATCCTGATTCAGTGCTTTGGAATTAAAAGCCATAGCCCAAAGAGCCTGAATGAACAACGTTTTTCTCACTTCTGCCTTGCAGGAATGGCAGCAGTAGGACTGCTTTCCAGTGCTCAGACTGCACAACTCCAGCATATGACCTGTTTCAGGGAAACTACTGCATCCCTGGTTACAAGATGGGAAATGTGTATTACTACTTCAGGCGCATTTTCAAAACAGCAAAACTTAATCCAGAGTTTCACTGTGGAATCCTTTTATTGAGAAGTTACTTAATACAAAAACCTATCCTGTTTTCTTCCCCCTCCCACTAAGTAGTCTAACTTCTCAGGTAGTCAACCTCCTTTGCTTGCGTTCCTTCTGACTCCATGTCTTTTCTATTCTTGCAGCTCAGCAGACTCACCTTCAAGGGGGTGGCCACTGCCGTTTCCCTTGACTGCTAAACAAGAAGTGAACACCGTATTTACTCCCTCCTGGAGCCATCTTCTGAGAAGACATGCTTATTTAGTCACCTGCACTGAGAGGACTCCAGGCTCTGTATATACTATGTATGGAAGATATTGATGGGAGCACAGGTTGTTAAAATGCTCCAGCCTATTTCTCCATGAGGTTTATTTCCCTGCCATGATTCAGTGGTGTGTTTCTGTTACAGTTAGCCTGATTGTAACAGTCTTAAGGGATAAGGAATTATTTTATTATGCTCAAAAGTAGCTATGGCTTTGATGAAGTCACTGGTCATATGTACTGCCTAGCTATGGTGACTACTTTTCAAGAAGGATATCAAAAAGCTGGACATTTTCCTCCTTCCTTAAAGAGGAAAAGTATAGCTTCCATTGATACACTTCTGGATCATACTGTGTGCTTGCACAGTTCTTAAAAGTGCATCAGGTGCTAGTAATGATCTAGAAAAACAATAATATTTGAAATACAGCTCTCTGATGGAGGAAGTTATACCAAAACTAGTATCCAGAAAAAGCTAGATGAATTCCAGTTTGAAAAAAGAAGCATACTTTAAACGGTGAAGGACATTAGTTTACCAAGATGTGTTATGTTGAGATGCCTTTGTCACTGAGCGATTTTTTTGTCAAAAATGGATCTTTTTTTCTTTTTCTTTTTTTTTTCAAAATCTGTGCTAACAGAGTGGTCGCTCAGCAAGATAACTCATTAGAACAATGCAACCAACCTGCAACTCATTTTGGTGGCCTTCTTTCTTCAGGGATGGACTTACTTAGGTTCTTGCACTATGCACAGATAAACCAGGTCTTCTGAGAACCTGTGTCCCCTGTGCACTCAGAATACAGCTGATCTTTGCACAAATTGACTGTAATGGCTGTTTTGCTGGGAAAGGGCCAGACCACAGTGTCACCCTTTGTGAATACACATTGGTCATTACACCCCTGTTTCAAGATTAGATAGTCTCTCAGACACAGCGAGCCAAGGCATTCCTGGGCACCAAAAAAATTTGTAGACACTCTTGAACATGAAGTCTCAGTAGTAGAGCATGAGATGAGGCTTACATTATCTATTCACCTCACAGAGGTGTTTGAAAAAAAATCAGTGTTTGCAATTACTCAGACATTAAGTTATTCAAGGATTAGTTTTCCTGATTTAAGTTGTTTAATGAGACACAATGAATTACAGAATTCAAGAAAGACAACCAAAATCCCACCTTGAGTAATAAAAGGATTGAAGTTTCATCTGCAGAAGACTGTTTGACCTTATGGTAAATGTGTTTTTACACATCCTTTTTCCAGTCCTGCCTTTTCTGAGATACTATTCTTCCCTTTTAACCCTCTCCCAAGCCAGGATAAAGCTGTCCTCATATAAGTAAGGAGCCATGTGGAACACTCACGTTTATGCAACTATGAAATACCAGCCAAAACACAGGAGTCATCATAAATATGAACACCAAAATCACACAGCACTAGCAGCCAGGTATTTATCATGCTCCACATCAGAAGAGCTAATGGTTATAGCACCACTGCTCTGAGTGACAGCAAGCTTAACACATTTTTCATCTCATATACCTTATACCACACAGTCACCTCCTGAAGAGCTATAGATGTGTCTATGGGGATGCAGTGATACACAAGGCATGCTGGGGAAAACGGAATCCCTGGATGGTCTACTCGGCTGCACATGAGGTATAACTCCCAAAGTTTTATATTGGCTAAAACAGTGGTGGCTTGAAGTAGAACAGGACTAGCACTAAGATCTCAAATGCTCCATGTGCTCCAGGATGCCCCCATGATGGAATCTTACCAGAGCAACTGAACTTTGACCCCAGGACTCAAGTTCAGAACCACGGGTTTTTGTATATAGACATCCAGGAACAGTCTAGGCCTGAAAGCCATCAGGGTAACAATAAGCAAGACCAGTCCCAATTGAATGAGACTGAAATCCTAGTAGTGTGCTGGGATGGATGCTTTACCCATTATTAAATCAAGGAGACATGTAGTCTAATAACTGAAAGTGCTTAGGAAGTAGGCATTGATAGTGAGAGTCATCTCTCGCAATGGCCAACATGTCTGCAAATATGCAGCTAATGGCAAAGGAACATGGCAGATCACTGCCTGACTATGGGACTGAAAGTCTATGAACCCCTGTAATGCTCTAGGGAGTTCACAGACAAGCTCTTCTTCAATACATGTCCCTGTGCTGGCTGGAGAACTACTAGTTCTGAAGCATCAGTTCCCCCAAGTGGTAAAGCTGAATTGGGGAGTTAAGAGAAAAGCAATGTAAGGCTGCATGCAAGTAGTTAGCTCACAGACAGGCCAGAGCAGATTCCAGCACAGAGGAGAAATAACAGAAAGACTGATACAGGCCGGAGAAGGACTGCAGAAACTTCGTAATATCTAATAATGGGACTTGCAACCCTTGGCACTGTGAAGGGAGTGGGAGAGAAGTTGTCTACAAGGCTAAGAGTGCTGCAAATAAAAGATGATGCATCTATTAGCAAGGTGATACCAAAACACCTGAGTTTTGTAATGTAAGCCTTGTGTACTAGGAACTTCCTATGTCAAATTCATTTAATTGTAACAACCATATTTAAAAAAAAGCAATCGGTGGGAAAGTTAGAGAAAAAGAATTTCTGCTATTGCAATTTTTTCCTCTCTCAGCTTGGCTTCCTTAGTTTTTTAATTTGGCAATATACAATGAGATCAGGAGATACATGTGCACATCAGCAAAAGGCTGTGTCAAAGATGTACTTTTGAAACCTGCTAAAAGAGGGGAGAAGTGAGATTAACAGTGTCCTGATGAAAAGAAAGATAGAGAGCACACACAGAAAGATAGAGAGCACATATCACATTCAGAAAAGGGTGACAGTAATTTCATTAGAGAACCAGAAAAAATATACTGAAAAATCAGTAGACTATTCAAGAAACTCTATCAAATTTTTGTCAACATTGACCTCAATAAATTCTTGTAACTCCACGACTGTTTCTTTTCTGAAGTACAGTCATCATCTCCTGTCCCTTTCTTTAATGTACTCCCTTTTGAAGTAGATAAAGTACAAAAATGTGTTTTCAAAAAGGCAAAATAAACATATTGCCAAATTAAGCACTGGAGACTTGATTGCTTCCCAGCTTAGTGCAAGGAAAGAATGTGATTTACCAGGAAGTCACTAACTTCAGAAATAAACTCCCAGAGAAAACTTTAAAAACAAAAAAAGCATATGCAAATAAACATCTTTATATTGGCATAGCATTCCACTTCAGTTCAGATACACATCTGACTGCAAGCAAAATAGTCTTATCTGTAGCTCGCTGCTTTGAAAATTGAGCTGCAAATCACTCAAGAACATTTGCTTTCCATCCTTCTCTCATAAGATTTCCAATACTTTGATTGAGGTGGGCAAAAAATATTGCCAGAGAGGTCTCCCACAAACACTTTATGTATTTATTTATCTACTTTCTCTTTCCTATCTCAGCTGAAATCACAAGGTGTGAATATGAATAAAAAAATACAAGTGAAAATTATTAATGTTTTTTAACTTAAAAACTAAACCCCATTTTCTCCAAACAGAAATTGGATTGGAATTCAATTTGTTTTGACTGTTAGCCCAATGTTATGCAACTTTATCTGTCCCTATTTACCCAAAGCTCTAGAAAACTTCCCATTATTAATTAGGCTACTTTGGCAAGACCAAACAAAATGACTGAATAATTGAAATAAACACACAGAAGCTTGGTACTGCCTAAGCAACTGACAGGTAACTGTGACTTGCTTTTTTGTCACAGGAGCTAGTTTTGTCCTCATAATGATACTGACTTTTCTGTGAATTCTTTTGTGTCTCGCATCACCAGTATTTGGTTTACTAGCCCATAGTGCAGACAGAGAATCCCCAATGTGCTACAGAAACATAAACCTAAGGCATTTTGGTTATTTTACTACATAGTTCAATGGAAAAACCTCTCTGTGATTAGCAGACAGACATAATATACTTACAGATGTGTCACCCGCAGACTTTTCTGTGCAGGTCCCTTCCAATAACTCACTCATGGCTATATTACACAAGAGAAAACACTTTCAGTCAGGGCATGCCAGCTCTGTGGGTTTTGGCCACCATTGTTGCAACGTAGAGAATAGATGGGCCCAGAAGAAGCATTTACTGAAACTTCAGAGGCGTGGAGATGTTTGGAAGGCAGCTGTCAGATTTTGCATGTGCATGGGATGTCAGGAAAAACTGGGTTGGTGTCAATCAAATTATCTTGTCCACCAGCCTTTTAGGAAATACTCTGAGAAGCCTAAAACAAGATGTTGAAAGAGATGGTGTTACTTCTTCTGTGAAATGAGGAGTTGTTTTATGTAGCAAATTTGACAATGAATTTCCAACACGAAAGAATCCACTTACTACAACTTAGCTACCTCACTTGATCCAAGGTTTTAGAATAACCTGAGAGTGTCAGTCAGGAAGAAAACAATATAAAAAGACCTGATAAAAACTCAGTTGTTATCAGGGAAAGTCAAATGAAAGCAACCAGAAGGATCAACACATCAAGTCAGCATTGTTTTTCCCTTCTTCCACCACCTGCTGCAGCTCTTCCTCTAAATTGGTGGCTCTAATTTGACAAGTTAAAACAAAACAACAACAAAAAATAATAAAGTCACTGTTGACTCTTTAGCTCATTTGCAGAAACCTACCAGTCCAGCTGTGCCCATTTCTTCTTCATGTGTAGAAACCTGTTAAGTAAAATAGCATCAGAAAGGTAACTTCCTTCTCTCGGACACAGTTGGAAGGAGGTAGGGATGGGTATTTTCTCCTTTCAGCGGCAAGCAACTCGCTTGTCAACCTAACTCCTACTTCTCTCCATTGAGCATGCTCCTAAAAAAAGCCGTCCAGCCAAGATATCTACATTAAAAGGTGCATCATTCCTCTGCACTAAGTTCATCCTTGAAACAAATATGATCTGTCCACAGTTTCATAGGTAATAACATTAAAATCTTTTTCTCCTAGTGTCAGCTGGCATCATACTTGCAAGTGCAGGTAGAAATGATGCTTACAGCCAAAGAGATTTACCAGGAATCTGGTAAATTAGGAATACAGCCTAAATATAGAAAATGGAGAATGACTGATAGTTTTGACAGATAAAAATGGAGAACTTCCACACAGGGTATATTGAAGCTGCTGGAGATACTGATACAACTTGTGACACAGAAAAATGACAGCAGTGTAACGTCAGTCTCAATAAGAAGCTAAAAAGTCTAAAGAAATAAGATCACGAATTTCAAGACTTTCCTGCTATTGTTTAAATACCCTGTTTTGCCCGCATATCAGATGGCAGAATAAAAGGTTGACCACAGCAAACATATTTCTCAGTGAGCTCCTTAACCACCAGGAGCAATCTCTCCATTTCCCACTTGAAAAAGAAAGTGCTAACCAACATTTGGGCCACTCCTCACTTCACCAGAAGGCTGCAGAGTTTTATTAATATTTCCTGACACCACTTAGATACTGCTTAAAAAGCTAGTTGCATCCATAGCAGTATAAAAAGAACATTTCAGCAAAGCTTTGTTGTTGTGCATTTTCTCTTGGGTTGGAGAAAGAAGGAAACTTTATTTGCCATCAGGTACTGATCTTACTGTTCAAAAAAATATTTTCATATGAGGACACAGAGGCACTCAGGGAACAGTGAAATGAGACAACTTTTCAGTCTGGTAGTGGCACATCTGTACTTCATCCATCAGCACAAGTGAAACAGTAATAAATACTAGGCAAAAAATGTTAATTTGTGTTCAGATTGTAAATTGTGTTCAGAATAGGTTTTTTTTAACTGCTACGGATCCCTGGATGACTCTTCAGTCTATTTACTCTCATGATTGCATGTGCCTTGTGTGTTACATCCCGAACTTTGAGCATGACATGAAAAAAACCAAACATGCTCTTCTTGCTGTGTCTCGTATCCACCTATTCACATCAAACCTCACTTGGCATTGAGAGAGCAACTTTCAGAGCAAGGTGCTATTCAGCCCATTTTGGTGGTACTAGATTTGTGGTAGCACAGGACTTCTCATGAATCACTGTTGGCAGCAATCATGTAAGAGGTAGGACCTTACCGGTGAGTTTAAACAGCTAGGGATTCAGATATATTGTCACACATAATCGGAGGCTTTCTGACCACAGGTTCCTTGTAAAGAATACAGGTGAGGATAACATTTTTTTTTTTTTAAATACAATAATTCTACCATTTTTACAAAACACTTAAACTTTGGTTCTTCAGACCAAAGATTAAACTGTCTTCCAAGCTTTTATATTTGTTGTCTTTAGGAAAGTAAAGCAAATGGCAATAAAGAGAGCTTACTCAATTCACTGATTCAGCCAGGAAGCCTCTGTCAAGCTGAGTAAAGCCTTCACTAAGTTAACAGAAATGTGGTACTTGGATCAGGGGCTTATATCCCTGTTCTTGTTCTTGAATGGTATGTTTAATTTACAACTTTCCTGTAATCTGCAGAATTATCTTAAATTGCCCATTAGAAAGGTTAATGTTTAAAATTTAAACTATTAAATTCAAAAATCCACAAAAAAATCCTTCATCTTTCATTGGATAATAATTTTAATAAGCAATTAAACCACCATAATGCCACCAGTTATTCCATAAGAACCGTCTTGTATTATTCAGCCTACACTCATCTTTCAGTCCTCTTGTGCTCATTAATTGTAATACAGTCTATCGCTGCCCTCATCTAACCCTTTTTTTTTTTTTTTGACATCTATCTTAACTTTCAAAATAAAGCATTATAAAGAAGGAACTATTTAGTCTGCTAACACAAGCACAACGTCTTTTCCTTTGAAAATTGCACCATTTATATCTACACCACCTTGCAGGAAACCTGAAGTATAAAGTTTGGGAAAGCAGGTTTCCCAAGGTCACAACATACCATTGGTTAAAAAAATAATATACATGCCTATGACTACATTAACAACTGTGCTCACTTGCCAACTTATTTAAGGTTATATACAAAAAGAAACACAACCATGCTCTAACATTTTACCACAGCCTTAAGAGTTTAATTTTAAATCATTTCTGAGGAAAGGCTTCCTGCAGACTTTTCACTGAAGCAGTTGTAAGTACAACTGCAAAACACTGTTGACTGGTGGACTCGAGAGACTTGTTCATTACCTGTCATTAAATGTTTTAAAGTTTGCATAATTGATCCAGCCAATAAGTCATCATTGATTTATAGGGGTCTGTGCTGAAGAGTTGCTCATTAAAAATTCATAACACTGGTATGTGTCTTTACAATCCATTAGCTGTTTACGTACCCACAGTCCTAAGATTGATTGACCTTGGACTGAGATTCTCATGGACTGTTTTTTAAAAAAAAAAAAATCCCAAACTTTTTTCCATATTTTTTTACACAAGTCCACAGTATAGAAAAGCAATACTTTAGCCTTCTCCCTTGACAGCTATACTTTGATTTTTTTTCCTCTCCATCAAAACTGAAACTTTACTTGAAATGATGAATAAATAAAGCATACTCCATAAACAGCTTTCCACTATTATTTAAGCTTGCGAGCTGTGCTCTGTTAGTCTCCTTTCCCCACCATCAGATTCAAGTGTGTAAATGTTCTAAAAGGCTTTGAATGTTTTATGATGATTTCAGGGAATGATGGAGTAATAGCTGAAGAGCGAAGCTATTAGTTTTAATATTTATATTGAGTGCTCTGAAACATTAATGTGACAGGATGTAAGATCAGAGCAGCGGGACATATTTACTTCACAACCATTGCCACGTGGCAAAAATATTTATTTTCCAAAGCTCTGAGGCCAAGTTTTTTTCACAGGAATTTAAAGTTCAGATTGACATATATATTAGTTTTTCCCAAAGTTTGTATTTATTATTAGGAACTAAGGATTTGTTACTGTTTTGGATACAACTTACTTCATTCAGGTAGAACCCAAGGGTAATGATGCTGGCGGTGCATCATGGTCACTTTACAGAAGTTTCCCAAAGCTGGTATTAGTTAACCAATTCAACTCTTTCCATCTGCTGCATCTGCTTCCCAAAGAGCACCTTAGAGAAAAGAAAAATAGTCATTTGTTAATAAAGAAACGGGATAGGCTCAAGAAAAGAATCATTGTTAAAAGGTTGTTTCATATTGTCTTCCAATATTTAATGCATGAAGTAAACCAGCCCTGTAAATGTCCTAAGTCATTGTGCTTGGTTCTTCTGTTCAAACTAGCAAACATATTAAGGTAAGTGATCTTAATTACCAAGGGTCAGACAGTGCTCACCCCACTTGTGTAGTTCTCATGGTCTTCAGTGAACAAGTAAAGGAAGCAAGATGAGATCCCTAGGGAGAAATCTTCCTATCAGATTTGCAGAGTGGATCTGATATAAGTGGAACAAATGATGCCTTATTGCTGCTACATTATGAAAATGTGATTTCTCCAGATGCTTCCATGTGCTGCGTAAGGACTCCATAGGCTGACACCATGCCAGGAAGCAGTTCACAGATCTCCAACAAGAGAAACAGTTGGGTCTATTGGGTACTTTTTAGCCAGATGCAACAAACATTATATTGAACTACGGCAAGCAGGCTTACAAGAACAATAGTGCTGGGCAGAAAATGAAGCATACGCCTCAGTGAGGCATAAATAGGTAGCCTTAAGTGAGGTTACCAGTATATTATTATGTTGTCCACCACAGTCCTCTTTATACATGCTTCTATACAGTCACAGAGCACAGGGAGCCTACACGGACTAGAGGGCTGGGGAGGGGGGGAAGAAAAAAAAGAGTCATAGAAACACTCAGTTGCAAAGTTGACTAGAATGTCATGTGCTTTCTCAACCTTACCCTTCCAGGAAGACAAAGCAAGCTATCCAAAGGTCTTAGTTATCTCTCAAACATTTCATTAGCCTAAACAACTTCTTAGTCTTTGGTGACCTCCTTTCCCAGCCACCTTCCAAACCACCCCCTCAACAGAAGCAGCCAATAGAAATGTTCCTCAGAAGATCCTTCAGTCAGCTTCAATATTGCAGAGCTTGCAGCATTTTCTTCTGGAAGTATATTTCACTGACTTTCATGTCTAATGACACATAAATGTTGGTTTATCCTCCACCATTATTTTGAATATTCCACTAATTGAGTCAGTCCTCTATGTTTTACAGACATCTATAGCTATAAGTCATCATTCTCTGTCCTTCCCACTCTGCTCCTGTTTGTAACTTTCTTAAGTTGTTTAGAAGGCATTTCTAAATACATTCTAAATGCATAATTTCTTCTTACTACTAGCTGAATCATACAGAGCAGAAATTAATAGACTAGAATTTTTAACCATACTTAAGGGGACAACCAAACATGCTACCTATGCCTGTGTGTACAGCTACTCTACAACTTCATGGCCCTCCCTGTATCAACCAAGGAAAATAATTTACAAGCATTTGATTCCACTTTTCTGCACAGAAACAGTCTTTCAAGAGTGTTAGAGGAGACTTTCTATATGGAAAACAAATTAGAAATGAGCATAGCAAGCATAGGGGGAATGGTTTACATCACTGAATGTGGAAGTCACATTCTGATCCATGTCTGCTACAGCTTTTTTGGAAGGTGGAAGGAAAACAATGAAGTGAAGGTGTTTGCTGCCTATCAGGACCTCTCTCCTCGCAGAATGCCATTAAAACACATTGTCCACCGAGGCAATTCTTCACCTTTTAACGGAGCAAATATCACCACCACAGTATACATAAGAGTAAAAAAAGAGCAGGAGTTTCTATTTTTGTGCTGGGACCAAAGCAGAGGCCAAGAGAAGGACAGACTGTGATGAAATTAGCACCCTACCTTCAGCTAGTGAAGTTTCTTGGGACCAGAGTATGGCACTGCACAGTCTGCAGCGACAGCACCCAAAGACTCAGTCTTCCCCTCCCAAAAGAAGACATTTCCAGCAAAGAAGGATCTGACTTACAGCCTCCTTTGGCAAGGGGTTTCCACACAAGTGCTGGAATCACAAATGGTACTGTTTTCTCAGCAGGATGTTCACTGACAACTACTGACTCAAAACCGCCAATTTGAATTTACAAACTTTACGTTCAGCAACATTTCACACTTGGAACATGGTGAAAAGTGCTCATCACCATATGAAGTCTCTGCCTGGGGTGTTGAGGGAAATGAGTGCAATTTTAACTAAAATGGGTCAAATTCAACCCTGCTATTATTCCCCTGGTACTGTTTGAGTTACACCAGTGATAAATTTTGTCCACTGTGGTTAATGGGGTCACTGTTAAAAATTCTGCCTAAAAGAAGATGTTTATTTGCTTCTTTTCATACAGATGAGCATTACATAGCCCGAATCAGAAGTAATCTTTAGTTATTTACTACACAGCAGCTAGCAGTGATGTGAACAAGAGAGTACCGGCATGTCCCTAATTATCAGGAATGTGACTTGGTATAGTCTGTATGATACACAAATTGTGATAAGTTTGCTTTCAGAGTGTAAACTTTTAAAAACCACCATAAACACCCCCATAAAAATATGACTTGGACTAGAAAAAGATGTAAGCTGCATAATGGCTACATGGGTATTTTTCCTCAGAGATCAGGAGAAATATGACAAGTATGACTGCTATTATAGTTATATAGCATATTCCATTTAGCAGCGATATAGCAGAACTGTGAAAGCATATCCTAAGGTATTTTCACTTCATGCATTTGACATTGATATTAGTTATTGCATTTAAGATACATTGGGCTGTTTATTGCTGACTGTTTCCCCTCACTGAGAATGTTAACCACAGCAGAGGAATATTTGATGTTACAAATTATTTAGCTTGCTACTCTTCATTTTCCTTTTAGTATGCAATTATTTGTTTGGTTTCACTGAGCAAATGAAATTTCAAGGGCATTTCAAGGAAAATAAATAAAGTACAACCCAAAAGGGTGGTTTTTTTTGTTTGTATTCAGGAACAGCACTGAATCATGCATATGTATGAATCAACAAAATCAGGTTAGCTAAGAAATTGGAAATTGCACTCCACACTAGAGCATTTTTCTTGCTCTAGAGATCTTTGCTATGGATTTGAAGGACTAATAAAAAATCAGCAGCATGACTGGAACAGATGTTTTTTATGGACTCAGCTTGTTAATAGTCTTTTTAGCTTCTCCTAAGGACTTAAACCGAGTTCCTCACTTGTCCTGAATATGTGAAATGATGTTAACATTGTCCAAAATGTACACTAACAAGCAGCAGTGAAAAGCTAAGGTCTTACACATTGTTATGAATAAAAATTCAAAAAATTGCTGTGAATGTGATGAAACCCCGAAGTGGGCAATGTTACAAAACAAAAAAATAAACTTATTGACTGTATCAAACCTATATAGTGACATTCTCTTGAGGGGAAGACAGGCTGGTAAAATACTTCCATGCACTGTACTACATGTAGAAACAAGGGCTCATTACAACTGAAGAAATTCCCGTTATATTTAAATCATGGTTCGCTTCTGTATACAATAAGAACTGAAACAAAATGAGCCAGATCCTCAACCAGTGTAAACTAGCCAGGCTTTATTAGCTCCAGTGGCACTGTGTCAATTTATATTTGCCATACAGGCTTCTGTGTTCACATGCTAGTTAGTGAATTTCTGCAGGTAGAAAAGAGAAACAAGAATAACTGGGAAAAACAGAGATCAAGGTCTGTGTCACAGATGTTTCACTGGTCAATTAATACTTCCATCTATTCTGTTGCTGTTCTATTCACTCATTTTTCTGTCATTTCCTATGTTCCTCCACAAATTCATATCTGCCAGATACTACAGGAGTTGTATGTTACACCAGACTCTGAGAGGGAAGGAATCACCCTAGGACTTGCCATTTTACCACACCTTTTAGCTAAAACTCCAGAACAATTGTGCTAAACAGTAACATCCAGACATAGGACTGGTCCCTCCAAATCCCACTCACTGGGTTAAGAAACTGCACAGGTGTAATTTACTTCTCAGGCTTAAAGAAGAAGGAGAAAGGCAAGCTCTGAGTCTCTTTTGGAGGACATGGCTAAATGATACTTAAAAAATGGAACAATTTCAGCTTGCGGCTTTTTATATATATATATATATATATATATATATATATATACACACACACACAAAGTGGTACCAAACCATTGCTGGCATTGAACATTAAGTATCCTAATATTGCTCTGTCAGATAAAGATATACCTTCATTCACTTCAGCCAAATGATGCTCATGCTCAAATATATGGGATTTCTTTCAATAAGGACAGCTTGCCTTTTGTTTACATGTAAAGCACTCGCTGAGAACCCTAAAGAGAAAAATATTTTCTTCCTTGACAAGTGACTTAAACTCAGGTGAAAAATAAGAACAACTATGTCCACTTTCCTGTCAAGTTTTATTGTGAACACTATTCATATTCTTCTCTTGGATGTGTTCTTGACATTCCTGGGAGTATTCCCACAGGAAGGATTGGGGATTGGCCTTTGGTTCTTTTCCCATTGAATTATCCTAGAACCTATGATGGAGAGCTGCCCCTGGGTGGCTTTAACTGAGGCCTGTCTTTTAACCCATTTATATTAGTAGCTGAGGTGGCTGGAAAGTTTGCTATTGTGCCTATCTATCTTCGTATGCCTTTGCTTGTCATTCATATATTTAGAACATTCTGCTTTGGTTTGTAAATAGCTTGAATTTGGAATATTTGATTAAACACTTCCTACAAATGACTGCATGAAAATCTGGAAAAATACCAATTACTGCCAAAATGTTCCAATCTGATTCAAATCCAAAGTAACCTCATGGACTATATTGAAATTCTTCCAGGTTTATGCAATCTGACACAAGTATTTGAGTGCACTCATCCCAGGCTACAGACTGTTTCCATTAAAAAAGCATTGAAAAAGGAGCAAATGCCCTCATTCAAAATCTACATGTTAATTGCCTACTTGCAGGGTCTTTGATACAAATTTTAAACACAATAACCTGCTGCTTCTATTATCTCCTGACTTGTTACTGCTTAAATCAGCAACCTCAACAGTATATATCTCATTTTTAAAAAACAAAAAAAAGCCCGGACAAGAGAAAAAGCAATGGAGAATAGGCATGACAAATAAACATACAGTTCTGGAGTCCCTCCACAAATTCAGGCCAGTGAAAACATATGCAAGGAACAGTCAAGAGCTGAATTTTTCACAGGTGCCACACACAGTGAAGGGAACCATCTACCACCAAAATGAAGGTTTCAGGGAAGCTGTCCTGTAACTCATCCTGCAACCTAACATTTGTGTTGCCTTTGCATTCCCAACTCTTGTTTTTTGGGGAAGAAGTGAGCATCCAAGAAGTTCTGATTGTTAAAAGGAAACTATCCTACAGAACAGAATCCCTCTTTGGATTCACATTTTAGTAGCACTTAAGTGAATGAAAATAGAAAATATTTTCTAGTTAGTGGGTCATAACATGATTTTCTTCGCAGCATCTTTTGTACCCCATCACCACCCTCATGCTGCTTTACTTTTCTCAGATCACAGTTGCAAACAACAATCTTTGGCTTATTTCTGCTCTACCCTGGTTTTCTTCCTGACACTATAATAAATCTAGACAGTTGTTGCAGCTCCTTTCTCTGTTAATATGGAACTTGGAAAAATAGCCTTGATCTGAGCTTACCTTGATAAGATTTTATGCCAGACTGATATTTTGTCTCATTTAAATAACATTAAAAACTCTGTTTCCTTATAGCTGACCACAAGAGACCCCAACACATATTCTTCTTTTATAATGTTGAAAGTAAGTGTTAGCAAGACCTGCTGATTATCTGATAAGAACACAATTAATTTGTGCCCAGACTCATTAATCTTTCTTAATACGTGTCAGCCCATTACATATGATCCATGACCTCTGTCCCCAGTCTTGCATGAAAATCTCTCAGGATCAGAATCACATCATGATTTGGCATGGAGCCACCAGCTCCGGCAGTTGACTGCAAAATGCTTCAAAGCCATCAGCAATGGCAGCTGCTGTATTTATGTGCACATGCCCGAATGATAAGTTCACAGCTCCTCTAAGGCAGGCTGAAAGAAGTTGGCCATTCGAAAGCCTGAATCCCATTAGAAATACAGCTGTGTCCCTATTTAGATCAAATGATTACTCATCTTTACTCTCACTTCGGTTCCCACAGACACAAGTGTCATTTGGGGTGCTGGGACAGTCTATGCAAGTACCTTCCCCATGGCTTTTGTAAATAATATTTAACACTAATAAATGTGCAGCAGTGCTTTGAAACCAATTGCCTTTTCACATATGGACGTTCATGGATGGAGGAACAAAGGACCTAGTTAAAAATCACTCATTGCAGTATACCTAGGTCCTTCCTGCTTTAACAATTATCTAAAGACAGGGAGATGTCATTTTTGGTAAAAGTTTGGGAATTTAAAATGATTAAATCACCTGGTTTGATAGTGGATATGAACACAGGCCTTGCAATGCTTTTTGGCAACCATCAAGTTACCTTCCCATCCATAATTAGCAAGGCAAGTCTAAAGGCTCACATTATTACTACACCTAGAAAATAATATGCACACAAGAACAGGCAATAAATCTGTGTTGGCACATCCACAACCTCCTCAATCTCATATATCCAATATTTTTAAATTGAAGTGAGCATTCTGAAGTCAAATTCTTTACGAATTTTCAACTCAGACCCTTCCTTGTCATCATCTAGTGTTCACTGGTAGGAGAGAGGTGAATCTGAGAATGACAGAAGTTGAACAATCACAGAAACAACTCTACGCAATTTTTATAAAAGCTATTTTTGATGTAAAATATGAAAGTTTTAGTTAATGTGAATTTAATTAAAGCATTCTTTTCCAGCTACATCTAATTAAATTTTGTCACCAATATAATTTATGAAAAATACATAAACATTTGCTGTGTAACAGTAGTCCAAATTGTATCACTCAAAATGAATATTATACCTTTTCCTGATCAGCTAGTGATGTTTCATTTGGTGCTTAACACATCAAAGACACAACACTGCCACAGCAACAACGTATGCAGACAGTGGCTTTAGTGTGGGTTCTTCTGAGGGGTTTTCTCCGAATCTTAGCTCTGTGCATGGCTTCTACCTTCTCCTGTCTTTCTTCAACCTACAGAAACAGTTAGAAAACCTTGCAAAATAACTGCTGAAGTCAGATCACAGACATAAAGTATGTGGTATTTCAAATACAAGTAACATTTTCTAAAGTTTCTAAAAAGCAACTTATGCATTGATTTATCTGCAACCACAATATTTCCTGATCATGTCCTAGCAAGCAAATGCTTGTTTTATTCTTATTAAAATGTCAAACAGGATCTTAATCTTATCAAAGTGATTATACTGCAGCTTTGAATTACTCTGCAAAAACCACATTCATTCATTAATCACTCACTCATGCAATGAAGAAGGTGAGATTGTCAGATACTTACCATGCCTGATGAGCTAATTGTGAAGGGACACAGCTCAGCTGCTTGCCAGCTGCCGAGAATGGTAACTCTCAAGGGGAAGGAAGGGAAGAAAAGTTCTCATCTCTGCTCTCCCTCAACAGTGGCCTTTTCTCATCTTCTGAAGCCATGTAATCTGTGAAGATGCAGACTAAACTGATACTTTCCCACCTCTCTAGCATAAGAAAGATCAGAACTATGTCTCCCCCCTTCCCCGTCTGTCCACAGACATCAGATTGTGGTCCATCATCTTTAGATGTTTGCTTCTAAGGAAAGAATAAAGCATGAGGGAATATATGTGGTTATCTTTCCAAGCTTTGCTGCAGGCACTGCGGAAAGATTGCCCCCTCCTCTGCCAGGTGCTTTCTCCAGCTTTAAACAGATCCCCACCATACAGACTGCCAGGCTAGGATCATGAAGAAATCTGGTTTTTAAAAGAGCAGAACTCATGCAGGGATTGTCACAAATGCCACAGAAAAAGTAAATCTGGACTCAACTGTCAACCTTATTGCCAGATTGTCAGAAGATCTGAATCAGGAGAATAATTTAAATGTCAAATCAAGACACTGCAAAAGCAAAATTCCTGTGATTTACCGTGTTGCTCAGAGTTAACATGACCTAAGGGTAAAGAGAAGAGCTGGCTGAAAAAAAAGTCTCTTTTTCAGGGGGTTGTGGAACTTTCTGTTGTAAATTCACCAAAGAAATTGGAACGTGTGCAAAAGCACAATGATATTATGACAGAAAGTTCTCCAAAGGGGCTTGTATCTCATCCAGATATACTTGCCTTGACAGATATTTGATGTTGTGAAAATTCATAAACTATCGTGAGAATTAATAAACTAACTTTTGGGAAGTGCTCTGAAATCCTTGGGAAGGAGAAGGTTGAAATGCCAATTACTGTTATTTTTAAATTAAATGTTTTACATGGAACTACAGACGTATCATAATGCTACTGGTATTAGCATGGACTATTGCAGCATTTTTGATAAAGCTTGCACTGGTAATATGGAGACTAAAAGACAAACATACATTCATAATGCTAAGCCTTTCTCAATAGCTATCATCATTGTGTTGATATTCACAAACTTCAGAGAGGATTTTGCCTGAATAAGGATTGCAGAATAATGCCCATATTGAGAAAATCATATGAACTGAACTGGAAAGAAAAAAAATATCCAGGTTAGGAGCTGTCATTCTGAAACTCATTTTCCCCACCATGAAGATGAACTCTTATTACCTGTGAATATGGAATTCAAATACTATTTTCAAGTTTTAAATGTAGGTAACACTTTACATTATGTGTCAGCGTGGTACCAATTACAGCATAACTCTGATATAGTAAATCTATTGAGAGAGGACTGAGCCAAGAAGTTTTGTAGTAGCCCAAACTCCAAGTAAATTTCAAAAATATTTCAATTTGCTCTTCTTATACAAGCCCATATTTAGCATCCTGGGACACTTTAGTGCCCTGGAAATAAGCACATTATGTTTTTAATGTAACAAACTCAAAACACCTTGCACTTCTTTTTTTCTTCCTCATCCACTTTATGGGTGAAAATTAGATTCCCATCTACCCACTTTCACACCTTAGTAGCTGTTGCACAATTTTCTTCCTAATAACGAAAGTCTGCATCCTCTGTTACAGTGTTCCGCAAAGAGCACGGTCTGGGCAAAGGGAAGTTGAATGTTGTCCTGGTTCCAGAAGCTGAACTGTCTTCTGTCACTACGTGTGAAACCAGCTCTTTCTCTGGCTGACCTACAGTACTGTAGCTACAGTGACAGCTCTTCAGCTAGCTTCAGTACCTAGCCCTCAGAAAGAGGAAAAAATATAGATATGATGGTATCAGGGAAGCTGCTTTAAAGAAAAGAAAGCAAGGCTGTACCTTGATCGCCGACAGAAATATCTTACAGGATTTAGTATCAAAGTACAACATTGCTGTAGGTACCTACCTAGTCTTTAGTGGTAAGATATATCACTAATTTAGAAGCTGATGGCAATACTTCTCATGAGAAGCCATACTTTTCATGAAAACAGGTAGATTTTTACAGTCCTCAGAGTAGCAATTAGGACATAGAGCCATTTCCAACACTCAGTGAGGGCAATGCAGAGATTCTGACACTGATCCATTGAGGGGCTGCTCCTTCCTACTTACTGAAAGCCCAGGTACAGACCCCGGACCTTGCCTATAGAGCAATAGGGTGCCATGTCTAAGCTGCTGCTTTGCTGTGAAATTGTAACAAACAAATAAGTCTAAGGGACTGAACCATACAAGCTATACTGTTCTTGAAGAAAGGAAATGAATATCTACATTTAAACAATAAAACAAAGGCAATTTTCCTATGGAATTTCTCAGCTAGATATGCAGTCTTGGAGTTTGTTTGCTGGACTGTGCTTTTAACCAGAATACTAAACCCACGTATATAGGAAATATTATCTATGCAAGAGATTCAGTATTAGTTAATTAGGTGTGCTAGACTATTTTCCTCCCAGTGAATGGAGCTTGTATACTGGTATCTGCCATTAACACTAAATGGGACTTACATGTGGAAAATCCCTCCAGCATTGAGGGGGAAAAAAAGCCTTTCAGTTTCATAAATAATGGATCTGTAGCAGAATTAGCATTTCATGAAAAAATTGAAAAAATAGAATGAAAATATAATACAATATCTATTTTACGTGTCCCAGTTTACCAGTGCATCGTGTGATCCAACACACAGGTCATCTCCTGTACATCTACTACATAATCACATCAAAAATTCTCTCAGTTACCTGCAGACTCAACTACTCACCTATGACCAACGTCCTCTGTGGCATTATGATAGTAAAAGTGCCCTTCTTCTAGCAGAGCACTGTGGCACTGGGTTAATTTTCTGGTGTATGAATATTTCTGTGATACTTTTTATTGAATTGTAATAAATGCCATGACTTTTCTACTGTGAAGTGTTTCTTTTTCTGTGTATGTTATGTGACACGCTTACACACAAATAAATAATGGTTTCTCTGCAGGTATGAATACAAGCAACTCTTGCCTGTTCTATTCCAATAAACATTCATATGGAAAAAGCTATAAGCCTAGGTTATTAAGCATGCACACTGCAGACTGTGTACAGTACCCTAAGTAAATATACACCTATTCATGACATCAAACATTTTTACCTCCTAGTCAGCTCATTTCATTCCCAATGCTTTCCAGGGTGACCAAGATATGCAGCAATCTCCACCCATTTTATCTGTACTCCACACTAAACCTGGCCATATCTGAATCATTCAGAGTTCTGTCATGAACCTTGGTGGAACAAGGATTGCAGCTTGTTTCTTTTGTAACAAGATGCTGAAGATCTCACCTAAGCCAAGACTTTTCTATAAATTTGCCCATTACGATTAGGAACAGAGCAAGCAATAGCCCTGCTAACTCCCATGAAAATCTCCAGACAAGGCCTGTGCATGGTGGTGTGATAAAAAAGGGCAAGAAATCATTCACATGTGAAGACGAGTGGGAAAACTATTTTAGCAGGCCCACCCACAAATCATAAGACATTGCCTTTTCCTTCTTTTCAGGATTCTGTATCTCAATCCCATGGCTTTAAAATGTGAAGCAAAACCTATTAACATGGGCTTTGTATTTCCAGTGGAATAGAAGTTGTAATGCCAGCAGGAAATCAAACTCCGAGAGTCATGTTTTTGGGTTGTTCCATATTCTGAGCCTAAATTTTGCAATAGTTTTTCTGGTTTTTCTTCCTCAGTGAGTAAATGCACATTTAGAGCACCTAGACGCAGATCAATTCTGCAGCCAGGCATACTTACAAATCAGTCTTTTTGGTCATGAAAACAAACAACGACTTACTAATTTATAAGCATAAACTCATTGAACACATCGAGACAGAAGGAAGAAGTTACAGATACATTAACCCACATTCTTATTCTGTAACTCCTACCATTAGGAATTCTGCTCAACTGTTCCTTTGCAGGACATTTTTAAAGATTTTTTTTTAATTATAACTTTTTCTATGGTTTTAGCGTTTTGATGCTACAAACTTAAATCTCAAACAGGGGTAATAATTTTATTTTTTGGTTCTTGATGTCATTATTTGGCTTATCTTTAAAATGAAAAAATGACTTCTGTTTTCCCAATGGACCAAACAAACAAGCTGGGAAGTTAAAGGAGAAAAATGACATCCTCACTTAGGTTAAGCAGTGTGACTCGTATTTCCTCCTTCCAGGTATCTGCCTATGGGAACATCTGTCAAGGCTGAGTCAGCACCTTCCCAGGAAAAACTTTTAAATATATTAGAAATAATTTCATTTTGTCATCTACCTAGGCACATTGGATTAGTATGCAAATAAGACAGCACAAGAACAGACCACAGCAGCAGTGCTAATGCTCTAAGTGATCTTTCAGTGTAATTAGAATTTGTTTCATCACACTAATTTGACATGGCAAATTAGTGAAGCTAAGATAAGGGGGTTTAGTAGAGCCAGGGCACTGGTATGTACACACTGAAACTTGCCAGTAAGTCCATTTGCACATGGGAGTTGTGTAACATTGCAGAGAAGTGACAATTAGTAAAAGCTCTAGAAAATAACAGTTTGTTTTATTTTTAATCTGGTAACTTGATAGGTCATATTTTCTTTTGCTGCTATCTTGTAATAGTGGTTTTGAGATCTTAGCCTCTCCGCTGTTGAAGAAATCTTTCAAGACTTAGGATAAGCTACATGGTACTACAATTATACAAGTTGAGTCAAGTCTGGCCCAGTGGTACACAACAACACGCTGTGTTGGTGTGGTACCACATGGGAATTCAAGGGGCAACTTTGTGATTTCTGTTTCACAGAATGAGCTAGCTGAAAGCCATTCCACAGTGACAGCAAAACTGAGGACAGTGGCTGGCTTCTTTTCTGCAGCCTCCTGCCCCACATCCTGCAAGCTCAGGAGGGGACCTGAACCAGAAATGAAAACTGGTCCTCTATTGCTGCAAAACAGTCACGAAACTTAGAAGATTTTAAGGATGGCTGGAGCAGGCAGAAGTCTGGCAGATGTCTGAGGGAAGGCCTTGGTTAAGGAAGAGGACTTGTTCAGCTTACAGGGAAATAAAACATTTAACTTTCAGATTAAAATGAAGATTTAAGACTGTCCTTAGTTTTCCTAAATCATTTATCACTAATATTAGGGTAAATAAGTTACCTGACCTTCAATGCAACACACTGTTTGGACCTGCTGAGATCATCAGCCAATTGAGAGCATCTGGCTAGAGATGTGCCATCACGTTCTCCCAGCTGAATCACAAACCCACGCATCATCCCCCAGAGATGCAGCTTCCTTTTGCATCTCACAGTCCCCAAGGGAAAAGGGCTGCACAAGCCAGTAAGGGGCTGCCCTGAAACGTGGTCTACAGATCTAAGACAGAATCCTTACTCTGCGCTCCTTTGTGTTTTAACTGATTCAGAATAATGTCTGTGGATACAGTAATGTCAGTTGTTTATAAAATTTGCATCATATAATGAGATGATAAGATGGGGTTTATTACTTGGAACTTTTAATAATAATGGAGTAGAGAAAGACATATCTAGATAGGCATATTTAATCTGATTATCTGTTCACTGATAGGATAATGACCTATTCTTTCAGTTATATACTTTGCATTGCTTCTATAATTTGACACAGTCCTGAGAATAATTTGTCTTTAGGAAAGGAGCCAGCCTATTCGACAGTTAAAAGGAAAAAAATGGTAGTCAAAACCAAAGCAAGTTCCTAGATAGTGTGGAAATCCTCATGATGGAGTCAGAATTCAGATAGAAACAAGAATAATAGCCAGAGATGTAAGCTGTCCTTCAAAAGAGGAGACATACATTGGTATCCTCAAGTTTTGCACATCTCCAAGTAGTAACATCCAAAGCACCAAAACAGAATAGATGTTAGCCAAAGTCAACCAAGGCAACCCCAGAGACTCTGGATATAGGCCTTTTCTTTCCTTTTCAGATCAGGATGTGGTATCTTTGGGAAGAATATCTGACAAGAGCACCAAACCCTTCCAAACCCAGAGTTTTTTGGGGCACAGTTGAAAAGTTGCCTGTAAGTACACTCCAGGAAGAAGGCAAAGGAATTTGCCCACAAAGAAAACTAATTTCTCCTCTTGGAATCACCTTTCAGAACTTTTTTTTTTTTTTTTTTTTTTCTGAGAATTGGGTCTCATGCCCCATAAATCTGAAAATCATAGGCTGGAGAATTCCCTAGAACCTGCACAGTAGAATTGCACCCCTGAGGTACAGCCAAGCAGAACAGCATTGAGAAAGAAAGGTGCTTTCGTCTTCACTCATACTCAGAGAACCCTTTTTGATTTTACATGTGATCTACCTATTATTTTATAAAGATTTTCAAGGCCTATTTTCAATTTTTTTTCAGTCACTTCTCATTACAGCAGTCACTTGCTAAGGAAAAAGATTACCAGTTTGATTTTTTTATCCCCAGAGAAGCTTGGCCAAACAGGCACTCACACACAGAGGCAGACAGAATCTGTTACTTATGATAAAAATAAGCTAACATCACCTGCTTCTGAAGGTAATCAGATATTGCTCATATTTCAAAGCTCCAACACTTAATACTAATGCCTGTTCTGAAGATGTTTGAAAGAAATCTAATTACAATATAACTAAAAGTTATGGAGAGATGATGGGAGAAAACATTATTCATCATAACATGCACCATAAAAATGCCTTTTTAAAAGACAGAGGGAAAGGCCATACTGTAGGGAATATTTCATGGCTAGTGGGAGGGTTAAATAAACAAATGATAATAACACCAATCAGACCTCTTTGCTTAAAGCCTGCAGAGTCAATCTGCTTCTGACTGTGGAGCTACCAACCAGCAAAGGCAAACTAATTAGACACAGTCAAACACTTAGGCAATCACACCTTGTGAATGTAAGCGTCTTCCTGTCATTTGGCAAGTCTCTCAGCTGCCTCTGAGCGTGAGACAACAAATCCCCTGCAAACAAGTTCCTCACTCTCCCTGTTAGTGAGATCTAACAGAGCACAATGGCTGGAGGTGAAAGGTGGCAGTCTAGTCAGGTAATGACATCGTCTTGAACAGCCCACATTAAAATAGTGGCACTTGTTTAGACTAGCCTATTTGCACCTACCTGCAGAGGGCCTTTTTAATGTAATTATTAGCCTCTGCAGCCCTGCTTAGGATTTGAAAATATCATTCATTTTCATCTTGCTTCAACTACCGCTGCTATCTCCTATTCAATCCCAGTCACCTCATCTCCCCACAAGTAAGTGTAGAAACAGAAGCAGATGAGAAGAGTTGAATTAACAAGAAACAAGTTGGCAGGTGAGCTGTGTGACACAACAATAAAAAAAAAAAAGCTAAAAGATTTGACAATATATTCTAATCACTACCTGACTGTAGCAGAGCTGCAGGCATTGAAATAGCTTTCTGGGGGAAAGAGAAAAGACAGCAGGAAGATGGTCTAAAACCTCTCATGCAAAACTCAAGGGCAGGAACCAATCCTTACGAGCCTTAGAACAAATATGTAATTACTGTCTTTCAAAATTGTCTGATTTTCTCAGGATTTAACTATTCACTATTGACAAAATACGACAGGATGTACAGTCGTAAGGAGCGAGATAGGTAACCACCACCCAATTCTAGCCTGAGAGACCCAGGCATACAGCTGACTGCAGAAGACACAAGCCCATAGGAAAGAATTGTGCAGCCACAGACTAAAGCTTCCATCCAGTTCCCTAATGAGAACCCACATCACACTGGGGAGGCGAAGCAAGTTATTTTACCTCCCTGTGTCATTCACAAAAGGTCCAGCAAGAACTATCTCGGGGTATCTCAGAGTGTAAACAGAACGTTTGCCAGATGAGTGGGGCAGGATGCATTTGAAGAGCACTCCAGCAGTATGCAGCCAGCAGCAGTCAAAAAAGATGGGGAGAAGAGGGACTGGTCCAAGCAGGGAAGCTGTAGCATCCACTTCCTCTTGCCAGGGAAGCACAAACCTGTCCAGCATGAGTCCACTGTTCTGGGGAAGTTCTACAAAAACAAAAACTGGATGGAAGATACACAGAGGAAGAAAAAGAAGAATTTCTGCTTCCTTTGCAAATAGAGCAATTTCAATCTGTTTTAAGGTGATGTCAATAAGGAATAAAAGATTTTTTTTTTTCTTTGTCTAGCATCAGTCTCCTCACAGAAAGGACATCTTATTTACAAAATCAGTGTTAATTCCTGATAAAGAGAAGGCTCCCAAACAGCAAGTATGGAAAGTTTGCTCCATGTGATGTTTACCCTTTTGGTACACTTACTTTGGGATCTATTATCAGTCAAGATAATTTTTCTGTCTTTGTGCTGAGAAGGTATTCAGATTAATTTCTCCAGTGCACAGCAGTTTCACAGATAACTGTTGTAGTGTAGGTTACCATCTTAATCAGTGGCACTGCCCAGCCTCCCAGGCTGAAGGAGCACCAGAGAGTCATAGTATGTCCCAAGCATTGCTGTTACCTACTTTGTTTGTTTGTATTTTTTTCCTCCATCTGGCTATGATGGATGAGGGTCCTTTAACTACACTTGTTCTGTAAAGTGATATTATGCATCTGACCTAAAATGACAGCTGGAATCAGGGCCACACTTAGAGATGATCATGCCCAACACAAAAATATAAGTGAGTTCTGGAGGGTGCCAGCCCTGGGTCAGTCTCAGCTTATTTGTCAATCTGCCAGTTCACTGCTCCTCAGTGCTCTCCTTCCCTGACTAGCAGAAGGCACTGCTTTCAGGGGTAGTAAACGCAGCATGTTGAGAGACAAGCAGTTGGCAGGTGTCCTTATGACGGGTGGCAAAAGCAAGACAGGTAGCCAGATGGATCTGGTGCGGCCTAAGGCAAGCACTGAAGCAAAGGGGTGAATCAAAATCAAAGGGTTACTATACCCTGATGGGAATCGCTGATTATAGTGACACTGCATAGGCAAACTATGTACACTGCAAGCTTTTATCTGTGCTCTGGTGCCACTGCAGTGTCTTGGGCAAATCTTCTTGAGCAGTGACATTCTAAGTCATTTTATATTGCTACCATTATTGCTGCTCATGTCAGTTTGTCTCCCATCAGTCCATCCTCCCTTTTTCCACTTGGTCTCACTTTGAGACTTGGGGGGTTTATTAGCATTCACTGATCCTCTGGGCTCTGTATTAATTTGCTGTTAAACATTTGTACCACTTCCATCAGAAATCAGGACATACACAAACTAAATCTACCGATTAGAAAAGAAGAACATTTTGCAGAGAGAAATATAATCTTTCATTAGAGTAGCTGATCTAAGTGGGGAAAATGGGCAAGCTCTTCAGCCATCGTATCCTTAAGCTAGCTATGATAACCTGAGACAACACAGCTACTATTACTGCAATATGGCTATTAAATAAATAAATTAACTTGAGGAGTTCAGTTTGAAATTTTCAAGACTAAGAGACTGAAAATAACTCATTTGGTCTGGATAAATTATTCAGTGCTATTGCACCACTAATACTTGTTTATTTATACTTATTTATACCCACACATACACAAACACACCACCCCAACACACTGTTACTTAGCTAAATATTTTAATTATATAAAATATTAAGTGATGAATACAGTATTATCTTACATATAATATGACCTGATTTTTCAAGCAAAGGTGACATAGTATTGAAGCATCAGTCTGTGTGACTCTCTGTAATGACACGCCCCACCATGAGAAGCAGCTGCCTCACAATATGCCTTTGCTCACGCAAGCCTGTCAAAATTAGGATGTGACCGATTCCCCTATGTGTACCCATTTTCCTCTCAGTACTGCACCTCATTTTGCATCACACTTCATACTTGCACCTAGAGGGCCCTCACTTGCAGGTTTAGCTCAGATTTAGAGGGTAGGCTAAAGGACACCTGCCCTTCTGGAAGGCCAGTGACAAAAGCATTAGAAGCACAATTACCTGCAAAACGGAAGAGACACCGTCCATCCCTTTGGCCACAGGACAGAATCAGGGGTACTACAGAAAATGAAGGAACCAGGATTCTGCCACAGCTGGTCACCCAGATTCTTCCCACCTTTTCCTTCAGCCATCAGATCTGAATAAAGACAGAAGGGATGTTCATAGAGAAACTAACTTCCTCAGAAGACAGACATCTCCTGTACCTGGCACCAGCTGTCAGGATGCCTGAACAACAAAATTTGTTCTTTCATTTTCTTGCAAATAGTTTTTTAAAGAAAACCATGTTCAAAGAGGGAAACATTTCCACAATAAGGAGCAGCCAAGGAGATGGCTCAAAAGAGACCTGAGGCAAATTAAAGCCCAATTTAACTTTTGCTCAATAACTCCACTTTATTTGGATTAATCATTTATGTGGTGAAAAACTTCAGCTTACTACACTAGAAAACTCAATTAATAGCCAAAGTGCTCAGAGAATTGGGAAGGGGAAGCATGGAAGTAAAACTCCAGTTACTGAGTTAAGAAGCAGAAGTAAAAGCCTTTTGACACAGAGCATTAGAAATATCGAAGAGGAAATGTTCCCCCGCAGCCCACAGCAGGAAGAATGCTTGCACAGGGGGGTTGGTGAACAATAAAGGATCGTAAATCCAGGTGCAGGACTCAGGAATGACTTGTACCACACTGTGCCATTGCAGGTGGGCCCCAAACAACCAGCCAAAGCCTACATGGGAAGCCTGTAGCAAAGCAGGGACAACAGTGTCAGTGTCCCAGCTGCCCCACTGGCACAGTCATCACCTTCACTGCCTCCTTACATATATCAGAAAGATGGTTTGCCTGCCTGCTCCTTGCATTATGGAAAGGATGTTTCATCTTGGCTTGCAGACACTTTCCTGATTGCTCAGCGCCGTTAGCGTAAGGACTCTTCATGACTGGGCGTGCTTCCTTAGGGGCTGCTCTGTCTCTGGTACGAACCATATTCAGAACTGTGTAAAAGGGAAATCACAGCCTTGCCTCTACCACCAAGAGATGAGATGACAGAAAAAACCTCCAGCCTTTTTCACATCATCCATTGCTTTTCTTTTGGATCTGTGTGTAACTACACAAAAACCTCTTAAATGCACAGGAACGTAAGTCACATTTTATCGCGGTATCAGACATCACTTTTCCTCAGTTGTGAAGAATCCAAACCATCAAAGCATGAAGCAAGCTGTGGGGCAGAAGCAGTTTGTGAATTACAGCTTTTTCAAAAGGGAATGGAGGGACCACTTTTGTTCTCCAGCAAACTTAAACTTAGCAGCAGAAACCAAGTCCATAACCAATTTTTTCTGCTGACTCCCTCATTTGCTTCTTAAACATAGAGGAAGGAATATTAGGTTCAAGTAGTAGCCACAGGAAAGGGGAAAGTGAGTAGCTGAGACTGAATGAAAGCTTGATTGCTGTGGTTTCTCAGGTTTTATCACATGAGAATAGGTTTAACCCTTCAAAATCTGGTCACTTCTCATCTGTGGTAGGAAAACTGCTTTTAGAAAGAGGAAAAATGTACTGGTGCATATGGTATACCATTAATAAGTCTCACACCCCGTAATAGGAACATTTGTACACAAATGTGAGTTTTGGGATCTAGCCAAGAGCAGAGCACCCTAGTGAATCATAATGCACAGCTAATGAGTTATTTTTGGTAAATTTGGCACTTGGAATTAATAGAACCAATTTGTCCCCCAAAAGCTAAATCACTTATCGCTTCTTTGGAGGTGCTAAGTGGATCTAGAACTTCAGGACGCTGTCAATAAAAATGAAAGAAATTCATCAAAGCTGCCTGTTAATTTGTGCTCCTCTCTACTTCCGTTTAGAACAAAGGAAAGATTATGAAATGCTATGACAGGCAGGCAAGAGTCTATTACAGGAAGCAATAGCGCAATTTAACTGTGCTCCAGGGCTGATGCTCATTGTCTGAGGTGGGTGACCATGAAGAAAATAAGACTATTGTTTTTGGAAAACATCCAATTAAGACAGCTAGACCCAAAGTGCAAAGCTCTGAAAAGATGTTGAATTGTCCATGTCCTAAGCATTCAGGGATGTGCAGTTTTGGTTCAGCCTGCTACAGACTGCTTATAAATTCAGATCTGGAATTATATTTCACATCCTTCTGAAAAAGAAAGGTATTCAATTCAAATTGAAATTGAAGGGAAGGCTGGGAGGTTAATATGAGGTTTTGGGTTGGGAATGTCTCTGGTGGCAGAAAAAAGTCTAATTATTTTCCATTTAGAGAGTATTTCTCTAACTCAGAAAGTCATTGCCACAGACACCAGCTGTATTTCCTATGGGAAATTCCCCTTAACTCCTCCCTTTCAGGTGTAAGTTGCCATTAATGCCCTTCCTATGTTGAGCAAAGGAGCTGCATATGGATGTGCAAAAGATATCCACTGAAGTTTCCACTTTAATATCCAATGAAAAATGTATTTGGGTAGGGAACTCTAGTTTTGAGTGTATAGCAATTGTCTGCATTAACCAACCAGTCTAAATGGAGTGCACTGAATAGGAAATGAGAGTAAAGCAAAAGTTAGACCTATGCCAAACTACCTGAGTGTAATGTGGATCGCAGTGAACTGTGACTCATGTCATGTCGTGTTATGTAGCATCAAATCACTGTACAGTGTGACACAACATAAGCAACATGAGTGGCGTGAATGTGACACAGCACAGCCTTTTTTCCTCTCTCCTTCTCTTTTCTTTTTTTTTTTTTTTTAAAGAGCATTTTACTTTTAATCAGATAGCTGCTGTCAATTCAGATAACAGCTGCCTGACCCAAATTTTCAGCTGAAGTGGACGAATACTGAAGTGTGGACTTTCTGTTACGAAAAGTTAACATTCCAGACTAGCATCTCTGCGCTAAAAATACTCCTGTCTCATTCTCTTCCCTCCACCCGATTCTTCCTCCCCTAACACTAGTTACGTTTTCTTACTGATACTGAATCAATAATTTCATTTCTATATTACAAATCTTAAAACAATACTGGCAAAAAAGTATACTGGAATTTTACTTACTGATATTTAATTATTGATGTAGGCTTCTTTAAACATATTTGGCTCGCTGAAACAGCTCTTTAGAACTGTGTTCCATTTCTTATTGCTTACCTATTCTGTTTGTTCTCTGCCTCCCTGATCCTTTTCGATTTTCTGCAGGTTAGCAAGTGCTGCATTGTCTGCTTTTGAAATGTGTCTTTAGGCATGCTTTTGTTTGACAAGGAATGCCAAGGCTGAGCTGACAAAGTCTGTTTGAAAATCTTTTTCCAGGTATACAAGATCAGTAAATCTGTTCAATGTATTCTGTGATTAGTATTTTTCTTCAGATATTTATATCAACATTTCAGGTTTAGTGAAAGATGTTTTCTGAGCATACCTGTCAGTGGGAAACCTACTAAAGGTAAGTAACAGTATCATTTATATATTCAAATGTATAAATACATTTATGGTAAATAGTTGACATCTCTCTCCATATAACTTAAAAGAAAATATACCTTTAACAAGCACTCAGCCACTGTTCTTTTCACAGGTTGAAACAAATATCAACTTAAGAAAGCTGTCTTTTAGGTATTTCGGCTGTAGCTCTTTACAACCAGTATCAATTTAAACATAATATTTAGATTTCTGCACCCTTTCCCCTGCAGGGGCAGGGGCACTGGGGATAACATTTGTCCTATAAGGCAAACTCTCAGGTGAACAAAGCCTTTATAGATTCAGACACTGCACACTCATGAATTCAAAACAGGGTTTTTCGGTTTTTTTTTCAAACTGAAGACACATCTTTTGCCTTTTACCTACCCAGCTGCAACACAGAGATCATGTCCTTGACAAAACAATTTGGTGAAAGCGGTACCCAAAGCCTGCCTTAAAGACGCAAGCTGCACAAAGGTGGCATAATTAAAACATGCACATCCTTCCGTTACCAACACATCTATTTGCCATGGGATACAATGGCCTCAAGAGGCAGCCTTTCATGCTAGTGACCACAAAGAATTTTTTGAATCCTTGGGGAAAAAAGCACAACAGTCCCAAACCCTTCACCTTTTATTCCTGCCCTTCACTGAGCTGCCATCACATACTTCTGTTGCCACTAACTGTCTCCCAGTTAGGGCTGGAGCCTGATATACTCTATCTTTGCATGCAGACACCTGAGCAAATGACTCCCAAATACCAGGTGGTGCTGGGATTTACCAGGCGGTGCTAGGATCCCCAGCAGTTCTCTCTGATCTGGAAATGAAAGTCTGCGTAGAAGATTTGACACTAACTGTTGATGTGAACTGAAGGCAGAACATGGACCTAGCTGAGGGAGAGAAATTTTCATGTAGAACAGAATTTTCCTTCTGATAGCCACAACAAATGCTTGTTGGAAAGCAGAAGGCAAGTAAGGGACATTTGAATCTCTCCTATGGTGAGATTAAGTCTGCTCTCCTGTGGTGAGATTAGGTCCGCTCTCATCTAAAAGGCTGAAGAAATTCTTCAACAGGAAAGAATTCTCATTTTCCTGTGATCAAAACTGGGTAATAGAAGTGTCGAACTCTTAATTCTAAAATAAGCAACACGTGTGTGTATGTGTGTGTGTGTAGGGTTTTTTTTGTTTTGTATCTTTGATTTTCATAGAGGACTAAACCAAACATCTAAATTTGAACATGACAGAATCCAAATCCAGACTCCAATTTTGTCACCTTAACCTAAAACTGCTTTACTGTAATTACATTCTAAGATTTTCTTGTCCATTAATAAAGCTTACACTTAAATGCCCTGTATCTTTATCAGGCATTGTCCTAAGCAACATGGAGCCACCTCCAGTCACCAATAACACAGATTTTTACATCTATTAGGTGTATTAAAATTCCACTGACCCCTCTATTTTCTTGCATATTCCACTAAATTTTAAAGCAACATCAAGATAATAGTAGGCAGCCCAATCCTACCAAGGCATGACCTTGTCAAATCATGATCAGAAGAGATAAGCATGCACACTCCATGTTTTTTCCCAAAGGGCAAGGTACAGAGCTAAGAAAGACCATCAGAACCAAGATTGGAAACTTTAAAAATATGTCACTTCAAAAATATATTTTACTTTCACTTAATTTCAATTATATTCATGCTAATAGCAAAAAATATCCATAGATTTAAGAATGCACTGCACATTCCTTGCCCAAAGAAAGAAATAATAGGAAATGTCTGTTTTTATGTAAAAAAAAAAACCATAAATATTCTAACAGTTTTCTGCTACAGCAAAAGTACTAATCTAGTGCATTTGAAACTGGAAAAGGATAACAATTGATCTTAACTTTGAAACATGCAAAAGTATTTTCCTTATGATCTTTTGCCATAGAAAATGAAACCAGTCAATTCAAACGTACAGAAGTTGATCTTGTTTAAAAGGTGCTTGGCTCTCTAATTACATGAGAAGTACCTTTCTTTAATAATTTATTAGAAATATGGGGCAAGATAAAGACAAAGTCTAAAAATACTCACCATGTAAACTAGTGTTGAACTGCTCTCTTAGAATTAAAAGCTGAAATTCTTTGACTGTCTCATTTTCTAGCAGAACACAAGAAAGGAATATTTTAGTTGGTTCTCACCCTCCAGGCAAAGTAGTATAAAACCTCTGGCCTGATTCCAACCCCATTATCAAAGGACCACTCACCTAATCTAAAAAAGCAGCTCTTCATCAATTTATCATTAACAAGAGCATTACAATATAATGTAGGGAAACGGCTTTCCACCAGGGATTCAGTTAATGGGAGTCTAGAGCCACATAACAAGCATGGCAGAAGATATGCCACAGTAGGTGAAGATAATATACATATATTCTACGCAAAGTATACTGCAAATAACTTCTCTTCTGCTGATGAGCTCTCTGCAATAGTTATTTTTTTAATATTTAAAGTTGAGGTCTCATTGAATTCTACAGCAACATACATGAATGCAAAATAATTAGTTGCTGACTCCCTATGAAAATGTTTTACGCCATTTATTTGTCATCAGTGAAAGTGTGGCTCTGGTGGGTTTTTGTGGGATTTCACAAGTTGGTGTTGATACCTGTTCACTGTCCCACTACCTCTAACCTCAGGAGTTCAAAAATCACAAGCCAAGTATTCAAAAATTCTGGAGATGGTTAGTTATCAGAAAATACCATGCAAGTGACCTTTGGGGTTTTATCCTCCTTCTGAGGATTAGGAGTATTTCTTCTCAATCTAGGCCTATAGCTCCATAGGGTAAACACACAACTTTATAATTTTTAAGCACAAGCTGAATTTGGACATACTCCTACAAATGCTGCAGCTGAAGTTTTAAGGAAAATGGTATTGTAAGGCAAGCCATAAAATCACAACTGGTGAATCTCTTGCAAGTATGCAGGCTGCTGTTCTGTCCTTGGTCATTAATGTCACATCATTGCTCCACTACACCACCCAGAAGGAAAAATTCAAGCCTGACTAGTGCAGGTAAGCAACTTGTTTTGTGCAGCTCACCAAAGCAGGTAATACAGAGTTGATGACATGTTTTTGAGTTGAAATTAGCTAGGAAAGAAAAGAAGACATCTGTTCTAGCCTAAAACTTGCCAATGTAAAGTTAACCGATCAACGATGCTTGATAAAAGTAGAACCAGCAGAATGAGCTTATATCAGATCAGCACTTTGCATCATGAGGCTGCAGGTTTTGGGGGACCTTTGACAGGACCCATGAAGTAAACTATATCAGTGAAGCACAGCCTCATCTGAACTCAAAACAATAAAAAATACTTTATGGATAGAGAGCACAAACTGGACCTTCACAAGAAAATCAGAAAAGTCTCACACTATTCATATTTCTAAAATAATTTCTTCTTAAGAGAGACAGTCATTGGTATACTCAATATTATGCTTCCCTAGCACATAGGTTTACTAGACTATATTATTCTAAGACACTTAAAAAGACTGCTTTGGACTTCTCCAGTATAAATGAACTATTTTACACCAGCTGTAAGAAATTCATCAATTACAGGCCATAGAAAAATTTCCTGTGCTTAAGTGAAGGTAAAAGAAATTATGAAAAAAGAAAAGCCACAAAATACTTTCAGTAAATGAACAGGCCTGATGAAATAGTGAACCGTGTGGCATTTACGTCACTTCAACTCAGATTTAGGAATGGTTATATATCCTGAAAAAAATACCAAGTGTTGCTATACATAACAGTTCATCTGATCAGCAATGCAGGTCACAGCAAACACTTCACCCCAGTGCTCGGGCTTACTGTGTGGGCCCCCTGCAGAGCAGAGACGAGTTCAAGGTTGCTACCCTGAAATTCAAAGTGTGCTGCAGGACTGGCCCCACCTACCTGTGAGACCTCCCTCCCCTTCTCTGACCATGACCTCCCGTGACAGCTGTGTTCCTCAGAACAGTGAATCTGCCAGGAAACAGACAAGATATTCCTGAGAGGAGATGACGACTTTCGGAAGAGCTGGATGTGGACTACAGACCTTCTTCCCTGAGGAGAAAAAAATAAACTCACTTGCAAACTTCAGTGCAAACCTCATCTGTCCAGCTGAACATCCCTCAATAATTTCTTCAAACAAAGCAAAATTCTATAAAACAATCAAACTCTTTTCCCGACAGGCTGAGAAGAGACAGAGGGGAGTGCTTCATACACAAAGATGCATTCACACACAGAGACTTCTCTTAGTAACAGAAAGTGTGTTGATATTACACTGCATGAGGGTACACAAGAACATACAGAGACCACACAACAGTTACAATGATATTTCAGGAACAGGGTAGGAGATGTACTACACTGAATCAAATAAGGAATGAAGTACTCATACAGATATTTCATGATATTGCCATTGGCCTCTATGCATTGCCAAAAGGGAATGATATCCTGATATACAGCTTAAACACAAAAGCAACCTTCTTAAACATTCTAGGCATTATTGGACTGGGCATACTCCCTTCCTTCCAAAGCTGCTGGTGGCCTCTGCTAACAAGTTTTTTTGACAATAGCTTCATACAACATGGCAAATCCTTCACTTTTGACTATTTCCCTTCAAATGAGGAAGAACAAGACCAGGGTGGGAATGGTTACCCAAAGCCATGTCCTCTCAGTATTTTCAGGATTGCCCCACACACACACACCCATCTGAGACAAAGAGGCAAAACTGAAGAAAAAAAGGGCACAAAAGTCATGCACACCAAAACAAATCATGTCAGTAGAAACTCTCTGCTTTGACAATTTCAAAATATTTCATTTTTATTTCAGTTTCTCAAAGACATGTTTTGTAATTCTATTCACGAAATATTTCAGACTAGAAAAATTACGTCTGTCTTGCTTCAGACCTGTCAAATCAGAATGCTGAAACTGCAGGAAGCATCTTCCAAGAAATTATTGGCATTTACTCATTCCTAATAACTGCTTTAACTTCAAGGAACTGACACCTTCCAGGGAAAAACCTGTTTTGCCAGAAAATTTCCAGCCAAACTCAACAAATAGCACCCCTCTGGAAGGTCTCAAGAAAAAAGTTCTGAGTGGTTTTCCCTGAGGGATCATTCTGTTAATGTTGGACATTAATTTCCATGTATGACAATGTCAGGTCAAAGCTGTCAAGAAGATACACAGAGGACTTCCCTCCACACGCCACTGCAGAGCCGCCAGGCTGCATCCCCCTCCAGGCAGGTGTGGGGAAACGCACAGATTGCAGCACCTTCACAGGAAGAGCCTAGTTTCAGAAAACACAGTATCTGTACCGGTTAGATAAGGTACAGATAAGAACAGAGAAACCGCAAGAGCAGCACTGAAGGAGGAGAACCAGGCTGAGAAGCTGTAGGAGCAGCAGTAGGAGATGGGGATAAAGGTTACTGAAGGTCAAGTACAGCCAGCACATCGCTGCTGGCACGAAATTGCTGCTGCATTCCAGGAAATCATTCCCTCTCATCTTCCTGAGCCTGTCACATCCTATTTCACTTACTGGTTCCTTTTCAAGGTGTTTGTCTTATTTGTCTCCTTGGGTTTGCTGTTTATCTCCATTTATTCTCAGCATAATTTGAGGCTCGTTGTTTGAATCCTGTGACTGGTGGGCAGGCGGGGGAGAGCTAACCTGTGTAATGATCTGGAGAATCTATGTGGGAAGGAGAGAGTGCAAGATTAGTAGAAGTGATTACAGCAGGAGTTGTGATGGGAATATCATTTCACCAGAGCGAGCAGTGGGGGACCAGCTGGCCTGCGTCTCGTCATTTTTGCAGAAAACACCGAAGGAGCCACGTTACTCTGTGAGAGCTGTGTCCGGGAGCTATAAAATTACCTACTGACGAATAAGCCGGAAAGTTGTCTCAAATAAAGTTTAGGAAGCACTAACATACCTCACGCAATTCCAGCTTTATGGTAATGTATGTTAGATAATTAGCACCAATGGGTAAGTGGCATGAATGCTCATACATCGAAAGTAAAGCATTAGCATATATTTCGCAGATTACAGTTAAATTTATCATGAGCTACCCGTCTCTGCTGAAACAGTTCTTACAGCAGGAAACGCAGTCCTCCTTTGGAAAAGAAAAAGGTATTAGGACTTTACATTTGGCTTGCTGGGGGCTCTTTCGAAGAAACCAAAGCTCAATCTTCACAAATGAACAGTGAAGAAAAGAAAAGAAGCCCCCTGTCCCCAGCCTGGGCCTACCTATTGGTGGCAGAGCGCTGGCGGGGGCTGCCGAGCTGCCTCTGTGAGGAGAGGCTGGGGGTGCCTCGCGCCGGGCACAGCCACGCTGAGCCCCACAGCCACACATGGGGCACCTCTGGGAAAACGTATTTAAGGAAAGGGCAGAAAACGCCAGGTGGAGAGGAGTGAAGGGAAAGAGAAACAACAGAGGGAACACCAAGGTCAGAGGAAGAGGTGCTCCATGGTGTGAAGATATCCACTGCGGCCCATGGAGAACCCCACGCTGGAGCAGACAGGTACTCCCGACAGGACTGCAGCCCCTAGAGAGCCCACTCTGGAGAAGAGGGAAGGTATGAGGAGAAAGGAAAAGCAGAGAACAACTGCAACGGGCTGATCACAACCCCCATCCCCACTGCACCACTCAGGGTGGCTGTAGAGGAGTCTGAAGTTCAGCTTGGGAAAGGAGGGAGGAAAGTTGATGTTTTAACGTTTGTCTTTCTGCTTCTCACTACCCAAGTTAATTACTAAGTATTTATTTTAACTGGCAATAAATTAAGTTTAATTTTTTGCCAAGTTGAGTCAAATATTTGAGGGACATTGGCTCCTAGCCCCTGCTGAGCTTAGGACTCAGTGTCTGCATCTTCACTGCAGGACAAGTGTAGATGGATCTGGGCCAACCTGCCTTCTCCAGAGGCAAGACACTAAGTCAGCTCATCAGCTGTGCCTTGTACCTGCAAGAGGAGCTAAACTTCCTTTCTATAACACTCTGCCACACCTTGCATTCGTGAGACAGCTCCTGCCTCCTCTTGACATCCTGCCCTGGATGAAGTAGTATCTTCTCTGGCCCTAGTCATGATTGTATCCTTTAATTTTAGCATTGTAATATGTCAGTATTTGCACTGTGCAGGTTTTTAATCCTGATATTAACAAGTGCTAGGAATCTCCTGGGTAAATGATTTAATTATAGTAAACTTATTTTTGGGGTGTCTCAGCCATTATGTTTGTGAAACAATTCACATTAAGAGTACCCTGTTTTTACATCCTTGCCCAAGCATGATTTTTTAGATTTCTTCATCTGCTTGTTTTGGGAAGTTTTAAGAAAATACCTTTATGTTACTATTGAATTAAGGAGAAAATAATCCCTCTACTTGTTCAATGGAGAAAAACCCAGAATGTCAAACCACACCTTTTCACCTACACAGTCCTAGAAATAATGCTGAGTGTTTATCATTTCATGTATATTGCAAAGCCTAAGTAAAAGCCACTTACGTCTTCTGAGAACAAAAATAGGAAGGAATAAGATGAATAAGAAACACTACCAGGAAAAGACAGAAAATCAAGTGTAAATGGAGGTAAGGAACAGCTAAAGTGGCTGTAACATTACTCATGGATGGAATACTTGCAGATACTATGATGTATAAAATCTGCAATTAAATTTTAAAAGAAATTCTTAAAACAAGGACATTTGTCATTAAAGGAGGAGAAAAATGCTGAGATTTGAGAATATGATTACTCTACTATTATCTTAGAATTCTTTTTTTTCTTCAGGAGTCACTGTAATTTCTGTCTTTGGTAAAGGTAGAGCTGTTTCATATACTGACTAACACCGCTCACGTTGTTACAAGAGTATTTGTGGATGATATTTTTAAAAGGGATATAAAGAAAAGCATTTCTGAGGAACAAATCTCACTTCTCTTCACATACTCAGACTCAGACTAAGCAGCTCTCTTGTTCACAGTGCAGAAATGGAAACCTAAATTTAAGGCAAGAAGTCAATGTGGTTTTGTGACACGGTTAGGATACAGCACCAGGAGTTAGGAAATTGAAGAGGTCATGTATCTGACACTGAGAAGCACATCTGCACCTCCTTAAAACATATACTGGTCACAGTGGGATCTTGCAGAAATAAAATAATCAGAACCAGAGGCAACAAGGGAGTTTCTGGATAAATCCAGACCAAAAGGCCATCCAAGAATACCTTCTTGCCAAGTGGCTTGGGAAGCACAAGAATAACACTGAGGCTTCTGTTTTCATACAGATTTAACTACATAAAGCTAAGTGACCCAGTGAAAGATTGGCAGACAGCCACTCCAGAGAAACCAATAGACTAGAGATTAAAACAAACTAACATGAGAGATGGAAGAGGCCCTGGTCCTGATCTGGCAAAATAGCTTCTTTCCTCTGCTTAATTTTTTAAGGTTTTGGGACATCCAAAGTCAGAATGGGAAATGCATTTGCTATCTAGCTGTTCACACTACCACAATGAATCTGTGAGACCTGTAGAAACTACCTGATAGAGATGCCTTGGAGGGTAGGAAAAGGCTGCAGACAGCGAGCATGGTAGGACACAAACAACGTGATCCTTGCATTCATTTTCCAATTTTCTCCCCGCTAGAAGCAGGGAAAGACAAGCAAAACAAGATAATGAATAAAAACTTATTTTATGCATTGTTTAAAACACTATGAATACAGGAATTGAAATGTTCTTTTCTTTCTTTGATTCATCCAGCTGCACCTGTTTTAGATAGGGAGGAAATGCAAAATGAAGATGAGTATTCATCCGTACCTGCATGATTGGGTTGAGTAAATTCAGCTCTTCTGCACTGAATTCTGCCCCTTGTTTTTCCTGATCACTGTGCATTACAATCCTATTACACTCAGAATTACTGAGAGCAGAACGTGTGCTTCTTCAGAGAACAGAGAGGCTTACTTGAGGTTTGCTTATATTGACTTTCTGAACACTAGAGTGATACACATACCTTCAGTGTTTCTATGGAACATTTGTCTATTTTGTTTGCTCTTATACTTTTATCACAATAGAAAAATACAGATTTACAGAATGTTTTTTCAAACACCTTCAGTACCAACACAAACTGATTTTTTCTTACTTAGAAACAAGAACACTAGATATTCCTCAAAAGCTACAACAGCTACATATAATTACAAGCAACTGTATATGCACAGGGCCCTGGGGACAATGGTTAGGCAAGGTTTGAGTATGAGATACGACACCAAACCAGAACTGGGATTCAAATACAGGCTTGGTACCAGCACAATCTAAGTGAGCACTAGATAACTTTGCAAAAGAACAGGAACTTGGTTGCTTCTGAATAAATTATCACTACATGAAGCTGCTGGAGAACAATAACCATGGAAAAGCTAAGCCCAGTTCACTCCAGATTTAAACAAAATTTGTAAGTTTCATTCCCAACATCTGTTTGGCCATGTTTCAGGTTTGCCTGTGCAAGTTTTGCAGAACCTTAAAAAAAATAATAATAATACAGCCCCTTCCCTCCAATCTACATTTTGTAATAGAACACAGTCTTTACAGATTCGATAAATTATTCATGGAGAAGGCAATATTACTATTAGACCCTGGGGTCTTGGGCTCCCCATATGCAAAAGATCTAACTCTACACAATCAATCCAGCAGGATAACTGTTATACTCTACTTAACCCAGATTGCCTAACAGGGTTTGAAAATGGATTAGTGGATGATGAGCTTGTTTTAAAAGCAGCATTATCTCCCAGAAAAGCAGAGGATAATTCCTACTAGCTGGTTTAAGAAATAAAATGATCCTAGGTTGGAAAGAAACTTTTCACGTGTTCTCTTAACTAGCTAGACACTGACACATGTGATGACTAGAGATGTGGGAGAAGCCAAGCATCAAAACAGGCATCAATCAAAAACATTCCCACTAAGCAATAGTGTTCTTAAGACTCTTAAGAGAGTAGGGAGAATCTAAACTGACAAGTGGGTATCAAAACCGGTGTATTCTTGCACATTCTCTGAATATCATCTATGAAGTGGCAAACAAGATTTCTGGAACGGCTACAAACAATCATCACCACAACTCTCATGATTAATACTGGTATGTTGAGGATATCCTAACACACTTTTAATTAGAGAGAGAGAGGCATAAAGCTGAAAGCCTTTCTAGAGACCAAATATTTCATTATCATATTTTTGGTGGCTATGGGACATCTAAAAGAATCTAGCAGAATTTACTATCTATAACAATGGGTTCAATTTTTATTTATCACAGAAGTCTCTGCTCACTACCAAAGCATTGTGGTATGGTCATTTTTTATTTTGCACTTGTCAAGACAGCTCCGTTTTCTTGCATGCATGCATTTTATTTGTTCATAATATTCCCTTGAAATTAAGAAAATGGCTGGAAACAGCTCCAAATTGGATCGGACAGAGAAAAGGAAAAGCACAGGGGGACTTACCACATGGAGCTATCATGGGAGTCCATCAGGTAGGTGTATTCTTCTGGGAGGTCTATGGGGAAGCCCTGTTCTCCTTAACATGCTACCAGCCACCTAGCCTCAACAGTGCCAAGGCTGGAGTCAGGAGTATTCTGCAGAAAACATCTTATAAATATTCAGTCAAATTGGAATACACTAAAAATAAAAATAAAAAATCACCTGCTTCCTGCTTACTATTGAGAAATATTCTAGACCTGTATTATGACAGCTTCTCACCGAAAGGTAGTGTTAAAAAAATATAAGAGAATGTCCATTGAACAGGACCTTAGATTTTACAAATGAGAGAGTACATCTCAGAACCCAACGTCAAAACTTACAATACTCCAGAGAGAGAAAAGAGACATATTCTGAATTTCCTATGTATCTACTGAAAACAGTTCATATCTTGAACATCAAATCTTCACAGCAAACTGTTCATAGGCCAGCCCTAGGCTGAAAGATGTTCTCATAAAACATTAGTTGAATAAATTCAAACTAAGATATTTCCAGATTGTGGAGAGCAATTTGTAAGAACTGTATCTACCACTGACATACATGGTCACTCCAGGGTTCTGTGAAAACAGACAGAACTCCAGAACTCACATTTTACACTGGTGTAATATATCTCTCTTGTTAACAAAATGGAAGCATGACAAATATAATGCAAGTGTACTGCTTGGCCCCCTTTGCTTGGCACATTTTCTCTCCTTTTATTCTTCAGTGTTTTTTCTCCCAACATGTTTTTTGTTTTCCGTGCTGCTACCTGGCTCTTCTTCCCTTTCAGACAGCCTCTTCCTGACAGTTATCAGGGTTTAACATACTGTACTAGGAGGCTCGTGAATATTGCTCTTTGATTTTTAGTGCTTCATGATGAATGGCTAGGAATCGTTGCTGTAGGAAAAAAAAAAGGGGGGGGGGGGGAAAGAAAAATACTTTCTGAAAACCTTTGTGCTATTGAATTCTGCCTGCAAACTCTCCAGCATTGAATCGCTTTGCTACAGGACTGTCACTCTGCATGCTAGATGTAATAAACCTTCCCCTGCCCCACCCTCCAAAAGAGCATGGGGGGGGGGGGGGGGGGGAAGAGTATGAACCTTAGGTTTGATTAGGATGTGTCCTTTCTTACATTTTTCCTTCATGATTTTTCACTCTCTTGTTTTTTTAAAAGTCTTCCCGGATGTGTTTAAATTTGAGGTACTTTGTGTCTTGAATACTTTGCCACTTCACAACAGAACTCCACCTTTTTTCACTACTTAAATAAAAGCAGGGAAGAAAGAATTGAAATGTTGGACCCTGGACTAATGAAGAGTATTCCACTCAGCAAAGAAATACACTACCTTCTACTGCACTTAGCAACACAGACAAAAGATAGGGCGGGAAAGCCACGGAGAGGAAAGAAAAGAGGAACAGCTCTGAAATAGAAAGGGTAAAGTCTGTCCAACTGCAGATTCCTGGGAGGGATCTGGTGAAAGTACTCCTACTTCTGGGTTTCTTTAAAGGTTTTGTCTTTGACCCAGAAGCTTTCTGTCAGTGAAATTCAAGGGATTTATAAACTTGTCCAGGGTTTCAAGAGCATACAGGTGAAATACATCCCCAGAGGACGGGATTTAGTCCATTGCACCTGCGCAGAGCAGATGCAGTAGGCTCCACACCTTCTAGAAGACTTGGCAACATATTTGTACCTAGGAAATCCCAGGCAGGAGCAGGGCCACACTGTTAGCTCATGCTGCCATCACATCCACACAGCTGGACATCTAGCCTGAAATCACTGATTACGATCCTTCCACAATACCCTGGAGAGCAGAGCAAGGATCCCAGCGGGTGAGATTAGCTCTTGACACCACTTCTGCAGGTGACAGAAGGGCAGTACAGCCCCCCAGCAAGCTGCTCTCATTCTCCCACAGGGCAATCCCACAGTCCTCAGCCACAGCTGTGGGTATGGAACATCTTCAGAGCAGCAGAGCACTGGCCGGTCCATGGCACATGAGCAATTTTATATTTCCCTGTCCCTGCCCCCTCCCCCAGAAAAACAAGCTTTCTGTCCTCATTCCTTGGTGAGAAAATTAATCGTCCAGAGTTGTGAATACAAATATCATGCAGCAAAGTTTATGCTGTGTATTTTTCATTCTTTTTACAGCAGTAACTTAAAGTATATACTAGGCCATACCATCAGTTCAAATGTGAAAGTGACGTCCTAAGAACATATATATCCAAGTGAAACATATATATCCAGTGGAACATCTGAGAAGTCTACCAAGCACTGCTACTGTCAGAAGGAATTAAACCAATCTCCATCAACTGAGAACCATGTTCTTAGAGTTGGATTTCAGTCATGCCTATTGTTCCCATGACCAAAAAATATATTTTTTCCTTGATTTTTCTCTGTCTTCTAAGAGCCGTAATTTCCCAGTCTGGACTAATGAAATACACAAAAGCTGATGGTCCCTGCCACAGAGGCCCAACAGCCTACAAGCAGTAACAAACAGCACAGTGGCAAGTGCTGACAAGGGAAGGAAGAGAAACGTTTCTAGGTAAACTCACTTCTGGATGAAAAAAAAATCAGAGTTATCACTTTAACCTTGCTACATTTCCATGAATGATAAGCTTTCAACTCCAGAACAGTTTAGCAGTTTCCCCTTTCAGAATACCTGTGCTTAAAGCACACACACAATGTAACAGCATTCAGCTTTCCCAAACTCCTTCATCATGATGGAAAAATACAGAACATATTTCATAGTATGGCACAGTGTTTGCCAGCTTCTTGCAATTCTCAGTCTTTCATTCCAGCATGTTTCTGCACCTTTCTTACTAACTAGTTGCAACACGGAAGAACCGCACAAGCTCATACATGCCTAGGAACAAGGAAAGGCTATGACTTAAATCCTCAAGGTATACATGCTAAAAAATTGAAGTACTTTAAACAGGATGAAAAAAGTCCAAACACTTTTTGACTTTAATAACCAACCATAGCTAATGCTGTCTGTGAAGAGGACCTAGGTATGAACCAAATGTCTATTTACCAGAGGGAAGAGGAAGTAAGATGGGAAATGTAATCAGCCTGTTGGAGCACCATGCTCCAGTTATGTGATATGACTGTCACCATGCGTCTCTGCACATCTACATTCAGACCAGAGCCTACACAAGATGAGTATCACTTCCCCTGCTGAAACCTGCCGATTTTCCAGGGAGGCTCACGGGAGGCAGAGCTCTGGGCCCTGCAGACAGTGACAACGGGCTCTGTGGCCTTACACAGCTGGGGCTCCTCTGAGGCTGGGCAGGGAACCAGCTGCAGCCGTGTCAGTCCACACTCCTCAATGCTACTGTCCCACAGCAAAGAATAGATAATTTGGTTTCCAATGCATCAAACTTCCCATTGAGGTGGTTCTTTGCATTTCACATGTGCCTTTTAATACCACACTGACTCATAAGTGGAGAAAACTGTCAAAATCAAACAGAAAAAGAGTGTTCTGTGTTGCATGACCACACAGTGGGAACTCACAGCACACATCAGTATAGTACCAGTTATACTTGTCTAGTGTTGTGGGCGTAACAGTGCTTTCACCAAAGCTAACTGATAAAGAGCAAAAGTTAGCTGGAAGATACATCAGTACTCTCTAGTCCTCACTGACTGGTGTGTTAAAAGGCTCCACACAGAGACATGTCATTTCACTAAGAAGCCACTTTGCCCAGTGAAATTAGAGTGCCGGGGTCTCAGATGAATATGTGGCTCTTGCCTGTAAGGTCACGGTTTCTTTTTTTGCTAAGTCCAGCTTCTTCTCTCTGTTGTACCAGATCAGTCTGGTGGATTTAATGGGATTCATGGGATTTTCATTTTTTCCTGAGAGCCTACTATATTTATAGACAAGAAATACTGTTTTGCCTTTTTTCTCTCCCCAACAGTTCTATAAAATAGCTCCACCTTTTAGAGGTCTACACTAAATTTTTAATACTACAGAGAATCCTTGATTTGCAAAGGAATGCTCAGAGTTGAAGAGGCCTCCTTTGCAACCCCCTACCCTTCAACTTTTGTAAAGTTCTCTTCTCAAAGTTCCAAAACACTCTTTTAGAGGCAAAGCACTCAGAAAGCTTAATATTAAGTTGAGCTTGCTTTCCTTTGTTCTGGAATGTGCATTTTGGGGCAGGGTTGTTAAGCAAGGAAAATAACAAAAGATCCTCCACAGAAAAAGTCATTTTCTAGTAGGAGTTTCAGTTCATACCTATTAAATGCTCACACGGAGCTTGTTTTAAAACTAGAAACAACATTCAGTCCTGTATTCAGAGTTTGTATTAAAGAATTTATCATAAAAAATACACGACAACTCCCTAGCACTAACATTGCAAACATCACTATAATAATAAAAATGACTAAGTGCTATCATTCTGTTCAAGACATTGCCAACAGATTTTGTGTTAACTGCCTGCAATTAAAGGTCTGTCTTTTTTAATAACAACATATTAATAAGAATTCTGCCAGTACTTTTGTAGCTTCCAAAATATTATTAAAATAAATAAGTTCAGGGGGAGAAAGAGTAACACAAACAGGAAAACAGACTGTTCCACAATTATAAAAGCCCTTGGCAACAGACAGCTCGGTTCTAATATAAACTTAATTTCTTAATACAGGTTACCCAGAGCAGGCAACAAGACAAGTTCTGTACTAAACTGATTTAATAAGCCTGCCTGGGACTACTGAGCATTCAGAACATTGTACTCAGTAACCTCTAGGAGCATCCAAGTGAACTGGGGGACCAAGGTTAAACTAAAATAAATACATAAACTATTTTTTAAAAAATATGACAGAGGGGCAAGCAAGAAGATTTGTACTGGCAGTAGGTTGCATCTTTTTTTCCCAGTATCTTCATTACTCATTACAAATAAGTTAGCTTATTTCTAAATAACATAAAAAAGACACTAATTAGACTAGTGGCTTTGACATCCGTGTATATTCAAAGTTAAAACTTAATTAGAAGTTAAAACTATGTTGTTTTATTGATGTGTACTCAGCATTTTTAGCCCTTTAAACATTAAATGGAGGTTCACTTAGGAAGGGACATTACAATGAAACATTTAAATATACTGCTAGTTTTCTCCTCTAGTTAGTGATACTTGCCTTTCTCCTGATACAGTCACTAGCAAAAAAAAAAAAACCACAAAAAACCACGAAACAAGAAACCTGCCAAACATGAGCAAATACTTCCGCCTTCTTCCTAGAGTAAATGATTGTGTCTGAATTGCCACTCTTCTTATTCCAGTTTTATTCTTTTCATTTGTCGGCTAGGGAATTCACATGCTCCAGGTCCCCTCCTCCCCCTCAACAATGATACTCTGCTAATAAACTCTTACTGCCTTTTTCCATCTATCAAAACCACTGCATAAATTGCTGCCTAGGAATCCTCACCACTCAGACACACACACTGCTGACTCCCCTTGGGAACAGTGAGCACAACCCTGTGCCAATCAGCAATTATAAGATAATGGTACTAAAAAGCCTGAACCTGGGAGTTGTTCAGTTGTTCTGCTACCCCTTGCAGGACTCTTATGTGCCTGGGAATTAAGTAATTAACAGACTAATTTATTGTTCAGTATAAAGGATTTCCATCTCTCTAGTCAGGTTTGACATCATCAAAATTCACCACCTCATCATAAGATGCAAATTGTTCATCCTCATTTCCAGAAGACAAAGAAATCCATGAAAACATTCCTTCATAATTCAAGTTTGCTTTGAAAAAAACCCCAAAAAAGTCACAATGTGAGTACTGCCCTCCAATGCAAACACACATTCCTGATCTTCTGGAGTACCTTAAATAACAGGAAATCTAAATTCACAAGACTTGGCGAAGCCAAAGCTATAATTACAAGTGGATACATTGATGCTCCTCACTCTGCGAACCGAAGGATGAATCTAGTTCTAACATGATGAGTGATATTTCATTGACCATCATGCAGAGCACACGGCATCACATAGGACATTTTTGCCTACAGAAGCTAGATCATTGTTACAAAGAAAAATAAAGCTTTAACTACTGATGGCAATGAACACTGCTGCTTTAACTTACAGCCCAAGCCAAAGCCAGGAGATCGGTGTTCAAACACAGTATTACAACCTGTGTTTTCTAGCTGATACACAGTATTAAGAACGTATCTCCATTACAAATACATGTTGTGTTTAAACATGAGCAGGACAGGTTACTTTAGTGGGAGTGATGACTGCAATGTTATAGTAGTCATCGTGATCAAGGGGAAATTGTGTTCAACTTCATGGATTAAACCCTGGTGGACAAGAATTTTCCTCTTCCGGGCTCTAAGAATCTTCTTCCAGCATAAGGAAGGCTGCCACTTGGTCTTTGCAGAATCTGAAGGAAGGAATCAACCAGATCTGCAATGTAGAAAAAAAAATATCCAACTAAGTTTAGAGAATAAAGAATGTGCATTAGAGATGTGAAATCTCTTTCACAGAAGACTTTTTTAGAACAAATAGGATAAACACCTGTTGGGAATAAGCCAGGTATTCCCATTCCTGACTCAGTTCAGGGTTACTGACCAGCTGTTCCTTTGTGACCACTCCAACTCAGATACTTTCAGGATTTTAATATTTACAATGTTGTTCTTGCATCCCTCCTGGTCCAGTCACATCACTCAAATCAGTCTTATCAGCCGAAGTATCTAACATGGCAAAATAATCCCATGACTCTGGGTTGTTACGCAGCAGAAGGAAGAGTCAAAAGAATACTGTTGAGATAGAGAGGGCTGGTCAGCCTGCAGAGTGGCAGGAAAGGTTTATTTACCAACAGAGAAGCAATTGTAGAACCTCCCTTAGAGTCTCTGAAGACTAAGTCATGCTTTCCTGGCTTTGACAGAGGAGAACTTGCTTTATGCTTCTTGGTGAAGGCAAAAAGGAACATAAAAGAATGGTGAGTTTGTTAAAACTAAAAAGAAAAGTTATTAAAGGAACAGTGAAAATGCAGAACATCGTATCACTGATAAAAACCTGGCTGAAAAGTTGTATTGAAGGATAGCACAAAGAAAAATCATATCAATTCATAATACATCATGCAAGTATTTTTAATGAACTTTTTTTTAGTCGATAGCTCAAATCCTGACATTTATTATTTCAATGATTTCAGATGCTCTTTCCAGGATTTCTGTGAAAAAAGGAAGCCATTTTCAAACCCTGAAACAAATTGGCTCCCATAAGTAAGTTTAAATTATCCATCACCCTGCAGGAGGATTCAAGCAAAATTGAAGGCCATCTTGATGAATAATCAAGGTAAATTTGTCACATTTTTGACCATGCTGCGTACTTTCAGAGTTTCACAAAAAGATCCACATAATTAGTTTAGCTTACCAGGAAAAAAAAAGTTGAATGACAAGGTCAGGCTCTTGCCCTTTCAGTAAATTAGAGAAGATTGCCATAAATTGCATAATATAATGAAACACCAATTTGCATATTTGCTGCTATATTAAAAGGGATCAGTTTTAGCTCGCAAAGCAGAACAAATAAAAACATGCATTTTAATAACTCAAATTACTCCCAGGAAGTGACCCTCAGCAGAAAGCCTGATTATCACTACTTAATTAGAAGCCTTGGAAATCTAAATCCTCCTTTAAATCCTATTCTGTGTACAGTGAAAGATGAAGCCGTGAGTTTTGTCTTAGATTCAATATTTACTCTTTACTAATATGTTTGCAGGGGAGACTTTCCAAGCATTATGAAGACATGCAAAAAAAATTAATATTCAAAGAAAGAGTGCATAAAACCTGTGTTGGCTTGCAGGTGCAAAGCAATTAACAAGCTGGCATTTGCAGTACTTTTAATTAATTAATTAAAAATTCAAAGCTGACTTTCATTTCTTTAAATGTTTGAACATTTTATCCATCAATAATGAACCACTACTTGCTGCTGTGCTACAACAGCTGGTAAATGAAAAACTTAGTCCAACATCGTAAAAAAGTGCATAGGAATTTCACATTTTGCTTTCTTCTTGCAATTTAAAAATGCAATAGAGTTTGAAACTCTGTATGATGTGGAAGTGAATCTTGTGTTTCTCCTCAGCTGTAAAAATAAACTGCATTCTATATTACAGCTCCACCTAGAACAGGAACTAAAATCAAAAGTTTCAGTATAAAATGTATTTGGGTTTAATTTTTAATTTAACTTCAAAAATTAAATTCTGTATGCTTTGGGAAGTCAAGGGATTTTTCTTAAGAATAAAATGTTCTTGCTTGGTCTTTAAAGGTTAAAATTATACTATAAAATGAGATTTTGAGTTATTTTTAAATGGTTGCAAATAATAAACAGTCACAGGAAGGTGCTGTGACAAAATTTACAGGTTGGTATCACTTGAATGATAAATGTATTGTTTTCAGATTTTGGTCAGCATGTATTTAAAAGACACTACTATTAATATACTTTAATTAAAGCATAAATACTACACTGCTACCTCACTAGGCATTCACTCAGCTGGAACTAACTGTATTTGCTTAATCTACAATTTTAGATGTATTAGCAAAAATAAATGTTGGTGAATGTAAGAGCCTGATTACATATCTTGGGTAAATTGGTGATAATGAGTCAAGAGACTTTGTGTTCATTCACATATATTAGAATAAGAATCATTATGAAATTAAAGCTAAGATTAATCCTGCTAATGACACCATGGAGCATCTGGGAATAAGATAACCCAGATGTCAAATTCACTGTGATACTGTGCTGCTATTTGATAGAGTAACCCCTTGAAGTGTTCTTCTAAGGCAGCTAGCTGGTACCCCACAGTCCCAGCACTTGAAATGCAAATGAGTGACAAGATAGACTAATAATGAGAGCAGATTCTAGCAGTAAGGAAAATGAATTAATTAAAAAAAAAATCTGAACCACTGATAAGAACAAGCAGCAGGCAACCCAATGTCCTCAATTAGGGTGGATGACATCTGCAGTGTATTTCTCTCTAATAAAGCCCTCACTCTGTATTCCAAAGCACACGATTCTAACACTGTTAACATTTTAATGTCTTGGGCGTGCATGGTAACATTAATTACAAGATGATTTGGATGACTTCTGAATCTCTTTTATGTCTTCCACCGAGTAAAAATTTGAGTTGCAGCTTTGATATCATAAATAAAATGTAGAGACCTGCCAAGCATTAAAGCTCTCCTGAAGTAACTCAGATCTGCTAAGTTACATTAAACCTTTATAGCTAAGTAAAGAGCATTCTCTATGAATTTAAAGAGGGTCAGCGTCTATACATTTTAATGGCAAAGCTTTACAGATCTCCAGCATTTTCCTCTAGGCTGCAGCTGTTGTTGTCTTTAATTACTAATGAATGTAATCTAATGTTTTGTTGAGCTCAATTTACCTTCTCCATAGCATTTGTTTGGAAACTCACACCAGGCTTAAGCGACTTGCTTCCTTGTTCCCCCAACCCTGGGTCTTCTCTTCTGCTAACCGCTCTGCTCCTTGTCTGGGAAGAGCAATTGTTAGCAAAATCACTCTCCAAACAAGACCAAGATTATCACTAACTGAAAAACCCCACACTTCAATTGCAGCATGAGACTCAATGAGCAAACCAAGAGTAATCCAGGATCCCTGTGGGCGTTTCCAGTTCACACTGAAATGCAGTGGCACCTCATCTTCATTGCAGCTGTTTGGCATGCTAACTACCCACTGCACTGCCATCACCCCCTGCATCCACTGTGTAGACACATTCACAGTGCAGTGGGGAAAAAAAAATTAATAAGGGCCAGCTTTTGTGGAGGGAAGTCACACGGCGGCCCTGGTTCTGTATGCCCTGAATCTTCATTAAGTCAGTACAGCAAAACTGAGGAGAAAGCTTTACATGCATGTGGAGGAATGAAGCTGGGTTAATTAGCATTGATAATATACAACTGTGGGCTGGCTTCAGGGACGGTGGGTTGGCCAATGTAGATAAGGTGCAGCTGAGGCTGAGCAGCCAAGGAAGAGAGATGAGAAAGAAGCAGAGAGAAGAGAGAGAGAGAACGCATGTCCAGGATGAGGAGAGACTAGGAGAAGGCAGCAGAGGGACTGGCATGAAGAGTATGTTGGTATGAGATTGTAAAAGACCTTGTTGCAGCCGGCTAGTTTAGAGGGTGCTTGTGACACACGCAGTTTTGTAGCCCACTTCATGTCACTGTAAATGCAAGGAGGAAAGGCATGCAGAATCAAGCTTCTATTTTCTAAAATGAATGCCTGAAGTAGACAATGAACTTTTGCTACTATTGGAAGAGCACAAGGATCTATCCTGCCTTATTGGCACTGCTACCAGTGGTGTTAGGAAACAGACTCCTGTTTGTGAAACTCTCCCTGGAGAAAGACACAAGACACAACCTTCTTGCAGCTTCAGTCATCTCATAAAACTTCACTCCACCATAGGTTGTGATACACAGTTCACTAAGAGTTTTATGAGAAACATCACTGTAGGAAAGGCTCATATACATTTAAATACTACGATTTCTTCGAGGTGAATGAGCAAAGGTAAATGCTTTGATCTGTTCTTTGACACTGGGACACAAGTTGACCAAAGCCTTTGTGCCAAAACCCACAACTGACTCACTTCCATGCATCATTTACAAGAACAAAGTAACAATAACATGTCAATCTGCATTTAAAATTTGTGGTCATGAGATTTGTGATGAGAAGCTGCTCAAGCCATTTAATCTTGTTATAAACGTCCTCCCTCAGAATCTCACATCTGTGCCCATTTCTGGTTACATTTCTGGGACACCATCACTAGTCCATCTTCTGCTTTTTTGGGTTCCAGAGCACATACGCTCTTCTCTGTCTCTCTCAGCTACATATGTATCCATACATACCTTCTTCTTGGTTCCCACTGCCCCCACCCCCCACCCCCAAATATATTGGTAAGAGACATTTACTGATCCAATTAAGCTTTGTACAAATCTGAGACAAGATGATAATTGCAGAGAAATTAAGAGGAAAGCAAATTGGCTTTGGGGTCTATGCCTTCAACTACATTTTTAGGTGCATTTTAGAAGGTAATTTGTACAAACTCTCATTTAATGCAGATGTTCTCCTTTTTCAGCCTTCACAGCCTCAAGAATTAATGAAGCACTGAGAAATTTCAGAGAATATCTTGATGTTAATAATTTTAAACCTTTCCTCTGAGGAGCAAGGGCAATTATTTCTCCTGTTGTTTGTTGCAGTAGATCTTGTCTTCCAGGTGAAGCCAATTGCTGGCACAGTCACGCTCATTCTTTATGCCAGAAATTTTTGGGGAATTTCCTATTCAGAATCTGAAATATTTTTGTTGATATAATCAAAAAAGTATACCCTTTAGATACTTCAGTCCATGATTTTCTCAGTCAGGAAAGTAATTCACATAGATAAAGTTGCATTAAAGGCACAGATTCTTCTCCCTGAGCAAAGATATGATGGCATATCTTCAGTCTTCTATTAACATGCACAGCCCTGTGGATTTTCATTTCATTTCAGCACTGCTTTTTAGCTTACATGGTTCTTCTCCTCTCAGCTCCTCTAGGTAAGCTGTGCAGGAAAAGCTGGAATAATTCACTCATAGCCTCACCCACTGAGAGCACTGAAAAGTTTGTTCAAGTACACCCAAAGCTAAGTTCAAACAAAGAGATCAGCATGTCTACACCTAAAAGTAAATCTCTACAATCAGCTCTAGCTACTGGAATGTACGTGCAACCAGAAGCATAGATTGTTCAAAAAAATATCTTCTTTTATTGTAGGTTCATGAGATGAAAGCACAAGTTGTAAATCATCCTCATCTGCTGTCCTTGACATGCATGACATGTCCTTGTTAGTGGTCTTAGCTAAGACAGAGATTTGATCTTGTCCCAGCCTACATCACTATCCTATTAAACAGTGTCTTAATGACCATTTCAAGTGACTTTTGAGCAGAAGTAACCACTAAGTGCCTTCCCATTTTCTGGAGAAGCCATCTCTTCCTAAAATGGCTTTGCACCACCCTCTCTGCCTTGCTGCTTTGCTCTGCTCGCCCCTGCAATCACCTGGCAGTGAGCTGGAGGCTCAAAGCACCCTGACCTCCTTCATTTTCATTCCCTGGAGTTGGCTTTGCTAGCGTGCCTTCACAGAGCACTGCATACCTGCAGTAGTTTTGCCTTAATCTACACTAAATCCAAAGTTTCAGCAGAGTTTTAAAGTGCCATAGCCTGTATCTCTCCTCTGAAAACACTAACTAACAAATTCTGTTTTTTTCATTTTATCTATCAGGAGATAGCATGATGCACCTCCTTGCAGGAACATGGAGTAAGTGTATAACCACCAAAGACACTGAAGGGTTGTTTTTTCTTTTTATTATTTATAATAGAAGCTTCATTACAGGGGGAAAAAATCTGATTAAATATGCATAAATTGTGGCTTTTTTAATAGCTGCAAAAGCTTGTAATGTAGCCACAGGGACAAACCAGAGACCCAGAGGGGAAAACCCACAGAATAGTTAATAAAAATAACCCCTTAAAAAGGTAGCTGTAGCATCTACACACTACCACTTCCACCAGGTAGGTTTAGTAAATTGCAAGCCAGCAGATTCCAAGAACAACTATACAGGGAATTTCTGAGACGAAAGTTTAAGTCACAGTTACACGGGTCTTGTCTTCCCCTGTGCTTGGGCAAAATTGCCATTAATATTAATGGCAGACAGGCATGCATGTAAAGGAGAGAAACCCCTAATTAGTGTCGTAGCACATGCAACATTCCTAACAGGGAAACCATTTTGTATGCCCTAATTGCACAAAATTGGCAACAAGTTACCGTATGCATCTGTATCAAAGGCTACAGAAGCTCATGAATTCTCCAGTGGTAGGAAAACGTGCCCATACTGCAGAGTTTGGGTGACAAAAGCAGTCTGTATACGTGTTATCGTTTCAACCTCTGTTACCTAGCAAAGGTAGCCTTCCAGGGCTTCGCTGACCGCTGGTCCTGCTGCAGTGGGGAGGGGAAGCACAAGCACCTGTGTTTTCCACCGAGGTTAGAGAGATTTTCCAGCATTTTTTACTTAAGCAGATCTGACTGATCCATCTCTGCTGATATGCAGATGTTGCAAAACTGCACCGAAAACACACTGTAGCCTTACAAAAGTATCAGAATTGCACTGTTCATATTAGAGAGTGGGATCTTCTCTCTCTCTCATTTACAGGACATTTCTTCATATAATGCATTGCTACAAATCACAAGTCCATTTGGCTGCAGAAAGACTTTCAAGGTCCAAGTCATGCATGCTACAGTATCTACTAAATATAAAGCATTAAAATTTCTGCAAAATACTTCAGAACTCTTCTCACTTTAAGTCCAAATTAATATTTTTTTCTCCAACTCAAACAGTAAACCAATTTTAACTGCAAGTAAAGGTGCAGTTAAGTGGAATTATATGAGCAGCAATTGTGATGGTATGTTTTTACAGAGAAAACCTCTACATTCTTATAACAACTACCTTTTTAAATCTTTAAAGATTTAAATCTTTAAATATACGTTACTTAAGCATCTATGTTTTCCCCTCTTAAAAACATCAGAGCAAGTAATTCCTCAAGTAACTCAGTTGACTTCTCACTGATGCAACCAACCTTGTTTTTGCTCTAGAGATTGTTACAGAAAAATATCCTATTCAACTTTTTTTAATTTTTAAACTGGAGAAAGGAAATACTGTGTGAAACATTTTCATCTAAATACTTAATTGGAAGTCGACATAAATAGAAGACTGGCTTCAACCTACTTAACAAGAGACACGACTGGCTCACTCGATATTTTCTGTACTAAACATGGAAGTTTCTTTCAAAAAGCAAATCCTTTCCTAGACACACCCACCCACCCTTTTTTTTTTTTTTTTCTTTTTTTTTGTTAAAGCAGTCATATTCATTTTTCTAGAACCAAAATCTGGAAATGACCAAAGTCTGAGAATTTGAAATAATAGTCTTTGATCATGATGATCACTCTAATGATCATCTAGGAGCTCAGGTAGTGGCAGCGTATCCACTTCACCAATTACAGTAACACAAATCTGCCCATGTTGTATTTGTGGATAGACTGTTTGGCCCCTAATACTCAATTTGGACAAGTTTAATGTTTCCCTGGCTGGTCTACTGTCATGCCCATCTGTCAGAGTGGCATAGTGCCCATTCACAAGGTAGAATGCCAGTTTCAACCAGAGTATGGATACTAACCAAAGACCAGTTTAGAAGGGAAGCCTATTGGACGTAGCTAATGGCACCTTATTTACAGAGATCCTCCTGGTGTCAAGCAGTGCCAAATTAAGAACACATGCTACATTACAAGGATCACATCTGTTAACAAATATTGGCACTTAGTCACTGGCATCTGCCTCTTTTGTTAATCCACTTTGGTAGTGAAAAGGCTGCCTCAGAAGAAGAGGTGTTCAGGCCTCATCCTACCAGCATAATCACAGATTTACTCACCAAGAATTTCCTAACAACAGGCCCAAGTCTGTCGACGTTACCTCTGCATACACCTCTTCCCAGGGGCCAGTGATGCCCTGTAAAAAGCTGTGAAATTATAGAATTACAATACCTATTCAAATGAGCTTTTTCGTGTGTTTGAGGTTTTATTAAGCCTATTGCCATCCTGTTAGCAACAAGAACAACATGATTGCAGATACTGAGAAGTAATCCAAAGGGGAGAAACAACTGTTGTATATTCTTGGTACAGCTGAGTTTGCAATATAAGTAAAAGACTGAATTAAATACCTCAGCCCAAAGAAAACCAAAACCAGAGAGTACTAAACATGACTTTCTTTGGGACTCCTTTGCTCTCGTACATTGGGTTTTGGTTTTTTTTTTTTAAACTGAACAGTATGGGTGTATTAAGACATGGACAGCACAGGCCAGTACAGAAAGGCCTCTGTACTGAAGGCACATGATTACAACCAATTCAGTTTTAAGATTATTTCCATCTCCCACCATAACAACAACAAACTGGACCGCGTTCACCCCTTACAACTACCACTGTATTCCCTGCCAGAGCCTGCGCTCACAGTCCTGAATGAGCAGTTTGCCGTGAGTCATGCCACGCACAGTAAGTCCAGAAGCTGCCAGCCCTTGCCAGCAGCCTCAACAGTGCTCTGTGGGCTGGGGAGCAGGGAAGTGGGCTGACTCCCCATCCAGGCAGGTGGGAACAAGAGCAATAGGGCTCCTCCCTTGTGGGAGCTGCTGCCACACCTATTTCGCTGGTTGGAAGGCAATGGGATCTGCACTCCTAGCAAGTCTCTCATTTACCCTTAGTCCAGGAGAAAGGAAGGCATAAGGGATGCAATATGAGGGTAAGACTGACAGAATGCTACTGCTTCCCGCCTTCTAGGGTGCAGAGGCAACCAATTAGAGTCATCATCAGCTTTCAAGGCTGGTGCAAAAGTGTCGTAGTAGATACAGCAGGGCACTTATACTAACCTCCTTTCTGGTATCTTACCTTGGTGAAGAGACCAGGACTCTATTCTCTTTGCTTAGTTGATATTAATTGCCTGGCTGACAACACTGCAGCATGACACATCACTATGTGTAATTCACAAAGGATGGGAAGCTCTTGGACCAAGTCATTTGGTAACAAGCAGCTTTCATTGGAGGTAGCTTAAAGGACTAGCTGAATTTTCTTGAACAGATACAAAGGACATCAAACCTGAAGAATCTCTTTTGTATTGGCTCTAGAAAGGAGAAACTACATTTACAACCTTCTAGGACACCAAAATTCTAGGAACAGGATGATGCTATCAGGAATAAAATGAAGTGTTTTCACACCTTAGTCAGATGCAGCTATTGTTCAATAGATCTCTGCCCAAGACGTGCCACTAAGCATTACTATCTAGTTCACATCATCTTTGGTGCTGAGAAATCTGGCTCTAGCTCTTTTCTCTGGAAAGAGTTTCCTTTGGCCATTCTGCTCTTTCAGTTACATGAACTAACCATGCCATAGCATCAGTACTGTGAGCTGGTTCTATTTTAGTACAGTTACTTCGGTAGCATTCACAGCAAGGGCAGAGTGCCCCTCAGGAAGCATTGAAGGTAAGGATGGCATAAAACTTCAGTCTTCCTGTGCTATTAGAACAGCTCTGCCCCATACCTCATTAGCATTGATCTTTAGGGAGGTTCAACTTCAGGCTTCAGAGTGAGCCTGATGAACCATTTAGAATGAAATGAAGGCACAGGATTGTGTGCCTGTGCCTTTGGTGTACATTGAGAAACTACTCTCTCCTAGCACCAGTAACAGACATTCTTGTATACTCTTACCCAGATTAAAATGTAAAGCAAACGGTTTGTTTCCTCTCTACTGTTGGATGAAGACCATACAAGCACTGAGTTGACCATGCTCCTCAGTGGCACTGCAGTGTTTCACCATCAGCCAGTAGTTTAACCCGTCAGGATAGGCAAAAAGGGACTAAAGATTTTGTTGAATTATCCCAGGAAGCTATAGTTACCAGGACTGCTACAGATGGTTCCTTCCTCTTCCTTTAAAACAGCAGCACATCTTCAGCAGAGACATCATTTCAGTAGATAGAAACATGCAATTAGGACAGAAGAAGCAGGTATCTTACACTGCACGTAAATCAGGAGAGTATCCCAAACTTCTCCAAACCAGTAGTCAGCCCACACACCTGCAAAGCTTCAAGACAAACAGACACATGTTAAGAGAGATATTTAACAAAACACACACAAAAAGACACACTGATTTGTCTTGGAGGCTTAAATAAAATCCAGCTTGTGACAATATATTCCAGAAAAAAAGTAGCATACATATGATGATACAAACATCACTCTCCAGCTTGGCTGGAGGTTTATTTTGCTTAAATAGTCTTGAAGCACCAAATGACATTTGCAATAATGTCATAGGGGAAAATGTTTAACTGACTCTTGGATTTACCTGGCATGTGAAAGATGTAATTCTAAAGATAATGGTAATGATATTCCATTTATACATCTCCTGTCCAAATTAATCCTTCTATTTTGCTAACTACACAGGAATATTGTTAACCACAAAGCTGCAGTCAGTACTGGAGACTAACAGCTTAAAATAGGAAATGAGAATTTCACCTGCTTGGCAGCCCGCGTCTGAACTACGAGAGGCACAACATGATTAACCACAGCTCCGTTTCTGAGCTGGGTGTGTCCTTGGCACGCCTGTAGCAGGCAGAGTACACATAGCCTCAGGACCGGCCTTCACCTTGGCCACACAGCTAGCAATCCCAGCAAAGAAGTCATTTACGAAGAGTTCACCTAAGCCAACACTGCTTAACCTGGTAAGAAAGTGAAATCTGTTAAACCACCAGAGCACTTCCCAGCATACATAATGGTTCCAGTACAAACCCTGGTCATACCCGCTTCTTGTTCACCAGAAAATTGCACTGGAATCACGGTTAAAAGTGATGTATGTGGCTGTGAAGTCCAGGTAATGCCACTTAATTTTAGACACATATGAATTAGATGTCTCATTACTCAAATGCTTTCTCTAGAGGATGTGTACTTCCAGAAGGCATTTCAAGTCTCAGGTCAGTTACACTGCCCTTTTTAACAATCTCTCCCTCCACCCCCAACTAGAAAGCAAGCCAAGGGTGACATAGTCTCCTCAGATGGTTCCTTAATGCTTGGTGGCAGGAGTCACTTTACGTTTGATGCACCTAGTTCAGAGAAGCAAAATGGCCTTTCTTGGCTAGTGATGGATCAGGAAATAACTGCTTATTTAATCCTAAATGCCAAATCACACCTCTCCAAGGGTTCCTGTCTGGTCAGTTAGTCCAGGTAGGCCGTCTCCTGGCCATCTGCACCCCTGGCCCCGAGGAGGCTGCGTGGAGCTCTCAGCCTGTTCAAGATGGCTGCAAGCCCTGGTAGAGCCTTACAAACGGGCTACCATCGAGGAACCAACACCAGCACAAGAAAAGGGATTGCCTCTAACACCACGATGGGACTCCACAGGTGCCCGGCCATACAGACCTACTGAGACTCTGCAGCAACCAAAATTTTTGCTGAATAAAGTAATAATGCTGACAGGATTGCCTGAAAAGCAGTAGTAATAGAAAAAAACAAACAAACAAAACACAAAACCCAAACGAAAACAAAACCAAAAGAAAGAGAAGAACTAATAGACAAGTGAATCTATTCATGTTTTATTCTTTTACAATAATATAAGAATTTAAAATATTAATTTATGTACATTTGAAAGGCTAAAGATAGAAGATAGAAGCTATAGGGTGTAACTTCTACAAACCCGAAATAATACACCCACCTAAAACCAATTCATATTTATTAGTGGAATAAATCCTTAAAATTCTTTCAAAGAGTCTCATCAAACAAAACAATGTTCCAGGTTCCAGCCCAACAAACAGAACTGGAAACTTACATCCTAGAACACCGTTAAGAGAGTTACCAAAGTGATCTGCGTGCATTTCCTTCACTTTCATGGAAAAAGCCTCTTTTAAACATTTTATCAAATGCTGCCCTCTAGTGAACAGATGGCTTTCAGATGAGCACACACGCAGTAGAACAGTTGTACGGTGTAAATGAAAAACTTAACTAAAATAACCAAAGCACATACCAATCCAGACAAAGGATTCAAATGAAACGTCTGGATCATTGGTAGCAATTCTTACATTGTTATATTATTGCTGGTAATGTCGTCCCCCCCCCTACTATTTTATAAGTGTCTGAACTCAGTGCGTTTAGCCATTACAACGTGTACTGTATCCTCCACATCTCCAGCATCTTTCCATATCGTAAATCTCCATGAGATTTATATTTTGTATGCTCAGGTTTTAATGATGTTTCCCTATTTTTGAGGCTCTCCATCATCATACAAGTAGCCTGTTCAGAATTAAATTCTGAATGTTAAATTAACCTGCAAGGTAACAGAATTCCATGGCACTGTATAGAGACCTGAAAGTGTTTAATGGAAGAAAAGAGCAGTGAAAAATGTCTACCACCAGGCTTGATTCACACTATTATTTCTCCTTTTCCCATGAAAGAGAGATTTCTTATGTTTCACTTGATTACACAAAATTTAAGCTTCTGCTTCTCACGCATCGATGAAAAGAACTGCCCTGACAGACTCAGAAAAAAGCATGGAAATTCTCATAAATCACAGGTATAATTAAAAAAAACCCAAACCAAACAAACTAAGCCTCTCCATCTCCCACAATAGCATGCATTTAACGGATTCCAACCTGTTAATGTTTACACTAGCTCAATATTTTAATAGTATTGGTTTTATTCCTCCATCAAGTAGTAATTTCACCCATTAAGGTAGAATTAGTTGCCTTACAGTTTATGAGCAGTATTTAAGTAGAGGGGTTTGTTTTTCATGGGATAATTTTCTTGTAAGTGCACACCGGTGATACGCTCTAATACTCAGCTTTCCTCCTTTTGTATATTGCATATGCTAAACAAGTTCTTTCAGCAATAAAAAAATAACCCACAACTTATCACTGCAGTCCAAAAGACTGTGTGTAAGGGGGTCATAACAAAACATTTATTTAAGGCTGTGCCCCCCAGTATTTTCTTGAAAAACAGAACACTTGAGTTTGATTAAATGTATATGAAATAAAACACAACATTAAAAATTACTTTTACAGTCACTGCTACCAAATAGATATTCTGCCCACTACAGTGAGTGGGCAGCCATTTGAATTAGTTTGAAGTCTCGTCCCTCAATCCATCTTAGTAACATATTGATTCATAAGATGGGAGGTATCAGCATCCTATGCATGGGAAATAGCCAGATCTTGACAGCTGCTGGATTTTTTTTTTCTTTCTTCCACACTACCAACACACCCAAAGATTTCACTGCAAAGGAAAAAAAATGCCAAATAATGGCAAGACTTCATAAGAGCTGGCAAATCTAAGGGCACCCAGTTCCTGGTAGCTGTTCTCATACAGCTTTGAGAGGCCTGGCTTTTAGAAGACACTTGGCACTTAGCTCTTAAAAACCTGCCTCCTTTCAAGCTTCTCAAATGAAACACTACACAACAGAGATGCATGGTGCCAGGGCACATTTCTGGAGCTGCTGGTCTGGCTTCTTTGGTTTTATCTTTATATCTACATCTGAAAGAGCCAGAAACGGTGTAAAAACAAAACAAAAAAAACCCCCGCAAAACACACTGGGAGAAAAAGGGATAAGATGATAGTTAAGAAAAAGGAAAATTTTAGTTTTGGTGCAGATTATTTCTTGCAGAATATAAATCACTACCATGTAAAATTATCTTCTAGGTGTGTCAAAATCAGGGCTTTATATCATGCAAATAGCTGTTGAAGGTGCTGTGCAGAAACGCTGCACTAATAGTGACTGTTCATCCCTAACCTGCATGGGCCACTCAGTCCTTAGACCTCTGACATGACTGTTGAGGGGATTTTTCACGGGAGGATGCAGGAACACAGCTGCACAACTAGAATTAAAGCCAGCAGAAAATAAAAAAGGAAAGGATAGACCAAAATACTATCCAAATACACACAATTGCAATAATCTGTTTTACGTTTCTGTAAGAGTGCAAAGCAAGCACAGAAATAATTTTCAGTTTCAATAGAAGACTGCATTTGCCTTCCTTTCATCCTGCCTTCTAGGCAACAAGACAGTTTCCCCAAAACGACAGTTTGCTCACTCCCCAGTGAACACGTGTATGACTGGGATTCAAGGGGCAAAGGTGGCTGGCTGGACCATAGCTCTGCTTCGTAAAGACCTAGTACTGGCAGGGAGGGTGAGGAACACCCTGATCCATTGCTCCCCAAACACCCACTAAAAGGAATCCATAGACCACACTGTAGACAAACAGACGTAGTTATGGCATATGAAGATTAATGAACACCATAATTTGCGTAATGTGGAAAGTACTGGCATCCCGCACAACGAAGCAAACACGAATAAATAAGTTTTTGCAGAAAGGCTCTCAATGCTATGCGATAGGATGTAACCAGCCCTGGATGTGTCTCACCCGCCTTAGCAGCTAGGTACAACTTGAGCAACACAATGTGCAAGGCAACTACTTCCTGGCACCAGTTCTTGTGATTTTATTCCAACTATTTATTCCAACTATTACGTTAGTTTTAGGTAAATTCTGTCCTGTCGCTCTCTGTCAACATGCAGGGGTCCCATGGTGACTGAATCAGTTGCTGAAACAAGGGCTGTGCTGGAAATGATTCTGTCCAGATTGTGAAGAAGCTCGTTAAAATCTGCCTCCAGCAAGCTACAGCCCCCTACCACTGCTCTCTCTGTTACCTGAGCCGTGCGACTCACACATAACTTCTGCCATTCCCCCCTGCCCAGTCAGGCATGGATCTGCCACTTTCCACAAAACTTATTGTTGTTAGTTTGACAGTGGGGCCCTGGGCAGGAGCACGCACCAAACTGACAGCCACCCTCCTCCCAGAGCATGGAGAGCTGCAGAGACAGCTGGAGAGCAAGGGCTCCTTGTTCCTCTGCTCTTTTCTGCACACTGTTTCCTACCTGACTAGCAAAAAACTTAAAAACCCAGTTTGTGCTGGGCTTCTGTGCTAGCTAGACGCCTGCTGCTTCCATAATCTCCCTGTCCAAAGAAACTTCACTTGAGTTAGAGAGATTCTTCTTTCCTGAACGACACCAATTGCCAGTTATGCCGCTGCTCACAGAAGCCCTAATTACAAGTTCACAGAGGAATTTCCTATGGAACAACCAGGTATTTAGACGCTTTGCATGTTTTGAAAGAGCACATCACAACAGACATTGATGCAGTTCAACTAACCTGGGTTAAATTCACACCAGTGGCCATAAAGTAGATTCTTCTAAATGTTTCCTTGAGAAAAGTGTCAAATGGAACATTTCTCCACCTGAACAAAGACAACTTCCATCCTGAAAGCTCTGCAGTATGACCCAAATGAGGTTGAGAGAACTACCTTCCTCCAAGACCTATGGTGCACTTGAATTGCACACCCCAGGTCTTTGAAGTTTCACATCTGCTCAAGACTCCCTAATCTGCTTATCCCTGCAAACACTAGACATAAAACTTCCTAATACACACAAATCCGAGAAAACAAGAAGCCAAATCAGAGGTTAAATTCCCAAGTATTTGGGTCAGAGATCTAAAGTACATAAAAAATTATTTTTCGCATACCATTGCCAAAGTTTGTTTGTAAAAAAAAATCCATTATGCCATTAGCTAGTCAAAAGACTTTATCATCCTTCCTCATACATGGTGGATTTTCAGTAATGGCACGTGTAGGCAGGCACCTTATACAATTCATTGCTGACCTTATGCTTCTGCATCTGCTCAACCACTGTCCGTTGCCTACTGTTTACAATGGAAATCCATGATACACCTTGCAATTGGCACATGCTGGCAGGTTCTGCACATACTTCACGTAGTTTAGAGCAGAGCTCCTCCCATCAGTTAGGGTCATACGCTTTTCTTCATCTTAATTTACACAAGTAGATGGATCAACTCCATTCAGACTTGGCTTTAGGTTGCATAGATGAAATGTATTTGTACACATGCATGTGTTTATAATGCATAGATATTTAAGTCATATAAAAAACCTGCATAAAGTCTTTTTCTCCTGCAAAATGATATCTAAACAATAGCCATGCCAGTATCTATTTAGGCAAATACTGACAGCAAAATCATCACTGTAAAATAGCTACCAAGTAGAGTACTCAAGCCTATGTCTCCTTGAAAGACTGAGAAAACTGCCCTTGATTTCAGTGGAAGAAACTGACATGTAAAGAGCCACTGTCTGTCAAATATGTTGTCCTGTTAACATTCTGATATCTAAAAAATTTAAAATAATTTGAAAAGAGCAATTAACTGTTATTACAGACTCTTTCCTTATTAGTCCCCATTGTTTTCCGAGACCTGTCATGAAAGTTTTTAAAGCCAATAGTCATGTTGACTGTTCTCCCACTTTTACCAAAGATAAATACAGATCTGTTTGAAAATCTGCTTAGAAAAATGCTCCCAGGTTAAGACCTTGTACACCAAGTTTCAGCCCAGAGCGAATTTTTATGGCCGAGTTATAAACCCTTGAAAATAGGAAACTAATACTGCAAGGATTTAAAATAATAGAAAATGTTTCACATAATATAAATCTATAAGCAGAGTATTATATTTAAGTCTTAATATCTACATAGTTGGATTATCTTATATCTTGACAATCATACTAAGTAATCTTGCCTCCTCTCCTTTTCCTTTGATTCAGTGTTTCATTCTTATGCATTAACAATGCTCTGGGCCATAAAATACTGTATTAATATTAGTTTGTCACAGTAGACTAAATTTAGAACAACTCATTAATATGGGAGAGTAAAAGGCATTCTGCCAGGAGTGTGAGTGACTCTATAAGCTCTTAAGGCTATAAGTTATGCAGATATGCCACTTGAACTAGAGAGCTAGCAATTCTTTTTGTTATTAATAAGAGATTCTATTAGTTGAAGCCGATTCTATTTCTAATTAAGAAATGTGGAAAAAGGCAATTTTACCATCGGATGTATCTCTGATGTGTAGACGGAATAAGGCATACACCGTCTTTCTCTCTTTTCTGGTCGGATAGGATTAGCAGCACATGCACAGAATGAATTTTCCCCTGCAGTACACAGGAAAACACAACTCTGCTCTAGTATTTTCTTTGGTACAATCATAATCTATGTATCCAGGAGAAAGCCCAGCAATCAGGGCTGTTTCAAAACAAATCTTGTAATGTTTAGAATTGCCCCAGTGAAAAAAGTTTTCATTTTTCGCAGACAGTCTTTCATTCATATAGTTTCATGCCAGTAATGCCTTCTCAAAGGTTGTCAAATATTAATTTTTTTAAATTTAGTCCCTTGCTAAGCTACAAATATTCATGTTTAACACCAAGTAGCAGTTCAGGGGCTGACAACAGTATGTACCTTTTGAATGATGCATAGAAAGCAGCAGTTAGCACAAAGACAAAGCCACCAGATTGGTCTCAGGGAAACCCAGTGTCTGAATTTTTCATGATTCCTCTAGCACTTAAAGAATAAGAAACTGGCTACTACTGTTGGGAGATCAGCATCGTGAAGGTCAGAGCCCAAAAACATGCAAGTGAATCAGGTTTTGCCTGGGGAAAGTGAAAAGGGATTTAAGCTGCTTAAGAGAATTATAAAGATTTTTTTAATGTATTTTACAAACACTGTAGTAGCTAAACAATAGCTATAAAAATGAGAGAATCACATCCACCTACTATTCACTGCTTGTAAGTCTCAAGACAGAGAAAAGACCTTTTCTTTATGTCTGAAGGCTTAAAACTTCCAGAGACTATTCTTTTTCTTATAGACTTCCCATTACCCTTCTTTTGCCTTTTAAGAATTGCAGCTACTCCAGAACAAAACTGATAAATGGGAGGTGTAAATAAATGGAATAATTTCTCTGTGTGTATAAAAATGCAACTACAGTAAAGCGATGGCTTAATTACTCCACAACCCAGTGGCTTGTGTATGTGTTTATTTTCCACAGCAGACAAACTTTACTTGATCTCATAATTATTTCTAGAAAGTATAAATCAATTCCAGGGGTGCAGGGGGGAAGAAAAATGACAGAAACTGCTTAGAAAAACATTACAATGTTTAAGCAACTGATGGCTTCACCTGTCATCATCTAGTTAAGCTCTTAATGAGTTATTTTCTATTCTTGGTCACATCTGATTTTTTTTTAATATAAGTCCCTTTGAACAGCTGGGAGTTACAGCATCCTTTGATCACGGTATTCTGAATTTTCAGTCAAAATGAGGACATTTTTGTCCTTACTCGGGCTATTTTTACAAGTGCATTTCTTCAAGTATGTTTTTGGGCATTACATTGCCGGCATATAAGGAAGATGAACAATTAACGTATACATTTTTACATAAATGTTTATAAACTTAGTAAAGGGAGAAAGCTTTGCCACAAGAAACCTCAGCTCTTTTGAAGGCAGTTTTCTAATGATGACCCTTGGCATGCTAGCCCACATGGGATTCCTCTGAGAAGAGTCTGATGAAAATTAGTCTATTCTCATTTCAAACAGAATTTTGCTGAAGTCCTGATCAGAGCATCAGCATGGAGTCCAGGGAGACAACACACGCTACTTGATTCACTCCGCAGCCTCACTCTCCTGGTAATTGTTGCAGGAACACATAGTGACAAGACTATAGGATGTGAGGGGTCTGGATGTACTCAGGCTGTTACTCTCTGTTTAAAGATTTAAACCATCAGGGTATGATAAGGCTTTTTGATGTTCATTGAACATGGAGCTTGGGTACAGAAGAAGGGGAAAGGGCTTCACCGGAAGGCAATCATCTTTCAGAGCCACAGTAAGACTGAGAGAGGTGGGAAAATCTCAGTCTCAGCATAGACATGGAACAAAGGGAGATGAAAGGGCTAGGGTGAAGAAGGGGCCAGATCTGGCTGTGAGGCAGAACTTGCACTAAAAGATAGTTCGATGCCTTAAAAAGCAGAAAAAACATTTAGTGTTCTTGCTCCATTAACATACACTTTTGGCTAAAATGTAACTATTCTGCACATTTTTTACAGTTTATGTTGACACTAGGTTTAAACAATGCCTCTAGCTTATTTTGAAATTATTTAATGAATGTACTTTGTCAGATGAACATCATTTCCTAATTACACAGAGAAGTATTAAATGATGAGCTATTTTAAAGAGTGGATACAACCTTTTCTTTCCTAAGGGACAAACCAAAAACAGGCTGGTGCCATACGTTGCTGTATAATGCATATGATTGGGGGTGGGTGTGTATGGCAGAGACAGACATTTTCCTTGTCTTGACAAAGCAAGATCTATCGCTAGGCATCTTAAGACAAACATGAAGAGATATTATCATCACCAGGTAAGGCTGATATGCCACTGTTTCATCACCCAGAAGGGAACGACTATTTCCAAAGATAATTAAGGGCCTAATCCTGCACCATGAATGGTGATGAGCACTTTTGACTCTCATTAGCTTTAAAGGGAGATGAGAGAAACCCGTGGGTCACAGGATCAGGCTCTAAAATGAAAGAGAGATTTGAAGGAGTCATCTGCACAATTTCATACACTAGGAGGAAGAGAAAGACAGTTTGATCTGAGCATCACTTCTATGCTCTGGGAGTTTCGCAGCACCTCCACTGTACAGCACTGTAATTTTGTAGGTCCAATAGGCATTTGCCAGCATTAGCTGCTCTGAAATAAGAGGGAAGGTAAAGGATTTACGTAGAAAGCTGAGTGTTAAGCTGATCAAAGTTAGAGATACAGGGATTTATATGCACCTTCCTAGCTAAGAAACACTATCTGCTTTTTTATATACTAATCTCAGGCCAAATTTATCCTGATATAATTCAAAGCATATCGGAATTACTGCAGAGATAAAGTGGACCCTATCTCCCTGTGATGTTATTTATAATCCATGTTTTGCTCTATGACAGCACAGATAAACAGTTGCATGACTGCAGTCACTTAGAAGGGCGCAAAAAGTCTATGGACTTCAGCAGAGTTAATTCTGAGTTTGATGAAGGAGATTCACATTGAAGCAGTAACAAGGGCTGCTCCTAAAAATCATTCCTATATAATACCAAGTTAATACAGCTCTTATTCCCTGATGTTCTTAATACTCACATTAGGCTATGCATTCTTCTTCAAATCTGAAGTCCGGCACCTTTTTTCTAACAGCTAAATGCCTTATATGCATCTGTTGTGAAACAACTCAGTCCTACAGAGTGTACCATGAACAGTCTGCTTCTGTGAAAGTTCTTAGCATGTATGTTTGGAAGGCTGGCTTTCAAATCCAAGGTTTACATTTTCAGAAGCATTTAAGAGACTTAAGCATCTAAATCCTACTGAAAGTCAATGAGACTTGTCTTCCAAAATCTGTTAGGTTTTCTGAATGTTAGATCCTACTGCATTTCAGTGAGACTTCACTGCCTCCCAGCTAAGGCTTCAAAAGATTTAGCCAATAAATAACACTGCCACAAAAAAGCAACACAAACAATAGACACAAGTTGCGTAAATGGAGTCTTTCTGTGATCTGCCTACTTAGAAAATGTTAAGATCTCTAAAAAGCGATTCCTCTCTATCTAGGACCCTCTCTGGATTTCATACGAGGAAAGGGACACTAGTTAATGCACAGATGCCCCATGTGACAGCCCAGATAAGGCCCACTTTATCAGCCACTATATTGCTCAACTTCCACGCAGAAAGGAACAGGACTTTGCTGCCATTAGCCAGAGGCATATGTGCAAACTTATTTATAGTCTTCTATGATGATTTGGTATGAACATTTTGCTTCATTCTGAGAAAGGAAGTATGTTCGTCTTCTGTCTTTATTTTGACCAGCGTGAACTGAACAGTAAACTTAAGTACCTTGCAGGAAGCTACAGATAAGACCAGAAGATGCTGCTAAGCCATTCAAGTCTCTGTAGGCATATCTGATGTGGTGTTTACATAATAGCAGTTGCAGGAAACATAAGTTGAAGAACAGGGGCTTTTTGTTGTGGGGTTTTTTTATATATATATATATATATATAATGGGAAATGTATTCCCCTTCCTTCATTTCCTTTAGTTGCTGCCACACAACATGTTCATCTGCGGCCATCAAAGAAATTATGTATGGAACAGCAGCTCACCCAACCCCCTGTGGCTGCAGCCAACACTTTACAAGCTGGGATCTGAAAGCCAGTCCCAGACCAAGGATATCCTACTTTTGCTATACAGCGCTCCTTCCTCAGACAAGTTAAAAAATGCAACTTTGTATGAACAGACAACCAACAGCACTGAAAAGGGCCAAAGTTTGCGTGACTCATTGCAGTCACCACAGGTACAAAATTTATAGGTACCAAAAATGCCACTGTGGGATTGACAGCTTCAGCCCATGGCTGGAAGCAGCAAGTTCTGGAAACACAAATGTAACCTGATTTCTTGTGACAGAGTCAATTGTGGAATAAGCACTATAATAGACACATACTGCAACATGAACAAAAATTGCAGCACTTGCTTTTATGTTATTATACTTCCGGGTGCTCTCACAAAAACTTTCCCCAGAAAAATCAATAAAGCAGATTGTGCCCAGCAGTCACCCGTTACAGAATTAAATCCATATGCCAACACAAAACAATGAAGAAAACAAAACTAACAAGGGATCCATTTGGCTTTGTTTGACTTTGCCTGCCAGGGAATGAGAATGCAAGGCTGGGTGTAATTTAATGCAAACCTTGGCCTATCCTGGTCATGCATATGACTGACCCTCAGTGCAAGACCATCAATTTTCTATTAAAGATCAGAGAGTTGACATATCAAAGTCAACATCTAGCTGAATAACTGCAGTAACTTGATAATAATTCTTTTGTGGATTTCAGAGTGGCTTTTCGGTAAAGTATCAGAAAGGTAGCAGTTTTCAATCCTGACCCAACAAGATCTGAATATGAAATAAAGGATTTGAGCTTGATCTCCCCATGATGTGAGGATGAATGTTCTGGTAAATGTTAACTTAGTGCTCTGAATAGCTCAGTAATAGATGGGTTTAGGCGGTAATAGGTTTAAAATGTCAACTTATTGAATAATAATTTCATGTTGTACAAATACTATGTGTAAGAAGGGATTTGTTTTGCAAATTTTGAAATAAATGAATGGATTTGTGATGTCCTTCAGTGTTCTGGTCAGAATGTTATACAAGAGCAGAAATGAGTTTTGCTTCAGTAATGTCCCTTATTGTTTCTCTGCGTTACTCTGAGTATGTCATAACTTATGAGTTTACTCCTTACCCTTAAGTAGCCTGATGTATGTTTCAGCCCCCATGACAAGAAGGGTAATTATTCACTGTGCAAATAAACAATAAAATAGAAAAAAAAAAAAGAAACCTTGGACAGATTATTCTTAAAATTCTGCCACCCAAACCAAGGACAGTGTTAAAACACCATTCCATCACTTACATCCAAACAATTCCTACCAAACCCTTCCTGAAGCAAGCTCCAACACAACCAGCAGCTTCTGAAGCAATGACAATCCAGCACTGCCTGACGGCTAACGCGGGGAGGGAAGCATTCAAGCTGCTCCCTTTTTTGCATCACGCTATTTCTGCCATTGCCTCCTGTTTTGGGCACTGATGTTAAGCAACCTGTAGAGTACCGTAGCATACTTGGGAAGATGATGCCAAGCAATTGACCATATGGCATCCTGGAACACAAAGGCATTCTAGGGGCCTTTTTATTTTTTAATTTTGTTTTTTCTTCACTTATTCTCAGCTTGTTTCCATCCAAATCTGGTACTGAACTGCCATTTATGTACACTTTCACACTTACGTAAGTGATACTCATTTTAGCCTATGTAAGTTTTAATCCACTACACCTAAACTGATACCAAATAACCTGTGATTCAATCCTAGCAGGTTTTTTTTTCTGACTGATCCTGAAACCATTATTAGTTGATCTTTAACTTACTAATCAAGAACCAAAGATATGAACTGAGCCAAAACTGTTCAGAACCTCATTTTTTATGAATCAGGAAGAGATGGGATAATGAAGAAGGTTAGCTAAGCTTAGTTATTCATTCTACTTCCTCTTGATGAGTGCCAATAGCTGCGTGGCTCATTCCCCAGCAAGAACGAACCCATGCAGATTGAAGTCCCATCTTCCAGACCTGCTGGAGGACTGGCAGTTGCACCCGCTGCACTCAATTATTCCATGGCCTATTTTGCACAAATAGCTACATGAATTCATATTTAGTTAAATCTCTCAAAGAAGCGCAGGACTTTACATCACTGGGCAAATAACCCTGTCCCAACTTCAGATAAGGAGACAGACTTAAGACAATTAAGTGATTAGTGCACACCTCAGTTAAGCACGATGCTATTCTTTGCCTCTTGACAACAAATTTTTGAGTAGCGTGGTCACATGGTCAAATAAGTTTTATGTTTAGCCCAGAATAAACTGTAGTCATAGGCAAAGTGATCCTACCTAAATTGTCCTATGCTGAAAGAACCAAGAGCCTATATTCCTGAGGAGTTGTGGAAACCTCTGTGGAAGTGGTAGCTTGAAAGGCAGACCCTGCTGGGAGACATAAAGGTTGGGAGCATCAGTCATTTCTATGGGAACTGGCTGTGATACTATAAAACAAAAGGTGATGATTGCTGCACAAGACCAGGCACAACGAGGAGGGGAGAGGCTGGACTGTGGAAAGCAGTTTTTTGCTCTCATAAAAATATCTTAGAGAACAATATAGGGATTACAAGAAATCATAAGCCAAGTAAACTGCTTTTTGGATACGTATTTTCTGCTTACAAGGCTGCCCCAAGGCAAAAGTTGCTCTTTAAATAGAATTTGATTTTAAGGGCAAATTTACAATTATAATTAGCTGTAACGAGCAGCCAAACCCAGAGGGAGGGCTGCATTCAGGTCCTAAGTGCAGTTCCTCATGGTCTGGCAGTGTGCTCAAGAGCCCCTGCCTCGTCACCTGCCCCCAAGTAACGCCCTCCAGACAGCTTGTGGGTTGTGCTGGCAGAGGGACTCCTGCGCTCCTAGAAGAAAAAGAGTGGAGCTGGGGACACTCGTTTGAAAGAAGTACATAAATAAATAAAGCATTTTGAAGTTGATCACAGAAGTGACTAAGCTCTCAAAGAAATTAGCAGCAGAAAGTAACTTGAAAAGTTACCAGGCTGCACCCCCAGCTCTTGGGCTTTGCTGAGGTCTCTGCAACTCAATTCATACACATAGGGGAACAGGGCTGGGGGGCCACAACAAAAAAACTGACCAAGAGAGTACAGTAAAGCAGCCCTGAGGCCCTGAGAGACTCATGGAGGGGTCAATTCTGAGAAGACAACACAATTTTAGCCCAATATGTGCCAAGCTATACCTTAAATTATGACCTTGCACAGAACAAGATGATACAGAAGCTCAGTATTTTCAGCACAAACCAAAGAGTGGAAAGAAGCTTGAATAATTAGTGTCACTGGCACTAGGAACTTCAGCACCAGAAGAAGAGGGAGATAGAGTCATTTCAGCAAGCAGGACTTTTGCGTTGTTATTACTATGGTATCACCCCTTCTCAAAATACTGCAGCTTGTTTCTGTTTCTTGGTTACATTAAATGCTAAAATCTAAGACAGCAAAACCATCTCCCTTCCTGTAAGCTATACATTGGAGCCTTATTCAAGACCGTGGCGAGGTAAGATGTTAAACCGAACAGTTTGACCCCATCCCGTAAGTGGGCTGACAGCTTGGAGAGTTCAAATGGCAGGCACATGGTGATCTCCAGTCACTGTAACAGCCAAGAACTCCAATGGTGTACAGTAAATAGGGATGCCAGACAAGCAAGTCAAAATTCTCTGTGCTAATGGTGCTGAAGACCCTGCTCATCCCTGGCTGACTACTGACTTTATTATCTGTTATGAGCACAAGTGGGCTTAATTTTTATCCAAAATGATCATATATATAAAATTTGAAAAGCCAGCCATAAAAAAAGGGAAAAAAGAAAAATTCAGCTTTCTGGAAGAATAGCAGAGAAAAAACCCCAAACCTTTCTCAAAATCCGTGTCTCCCTAATTTGATCAGAAACTGTGAAGGTTACAACTTGCATTGGAGTTTACAGCTGGAAATATAGAAGCATTAATAAAATCTCTCCTAACAGCACCATCAGTGAAACCTTTCTCTCCAGACTCTGCCCGCTCGAACAGAGCAGTTTGTCCAGGGATCCTAAGTTGGCTTCCTGAGGCCATCACCATCCTCCATGTAAAACCATAACTTGTAAGAGCACTTCTAAGTTACCCCCAGGTAACTGGCCTGCAGGTAATGCAGTTACTGCCTTCATATTCAAATGGACACTTCCTCCCTCACTCCGCAAAAGAAAATCCAAAGGTTCAGATATTCCACAAAAAAGTTAGTTAAGCTGGTATTATTGGTGGAAAAAAAAGTAAGTTTCTCCTTCTTTCCTTAAACATATGAAAGTCAAGCTTCTAGGCAGATACTATCACTGAAGAGTCAGGCTAGCAGAAATACTATGACACAAGAAGCTGAACAGCCTAACTTGGAGCAGCTGGTGGGTGAACCTTGGGGCAGGGGTGGGGGTACACAAACTTCGATACTTGCTGGAATGGTCACATTAACCTCTGAGAAAGCCCTAACAGGTTTCAAATTCACAAAGAACTCATGCTCTAGCCAGTGGTTTCTGAGAGCCCAAGCAAAGGGCAAAAATGTAGCTAACTCAAGTACAAAGACTAAACTATCATTGATCAAGCGTTAGAACAGGCTGCCCAGGGAAGTGGTGGAGTCACCATTCCTGGAGGTGTTTAAAAAAATGTGTGGATGCGGTGCAGAGGGACATGATTTAGTGATGGACTTGGCAGTCCTGGGTTAATGGCTGGACTTGATGAACTCAAAGGTCTTTTCTAACCTAAATTATTCTGTGATTTGAAGCTTTCTCTATTAGGATGAAAATAGGCATGAAGCAAGTACCTGGGTGCTAACAGGACATCCCAAGTGCTTTGCAGAAATACTTTCCTTGAAGTCAAAGGCTGCTCTTGGAACTAACCCTTGGGCTTGCACCATCTACAGAAAAGTACAATGCTGTGTTATTACCCAAAGATCAATACTGCTCAAACACTTATCAGCCAAACTTAGCAAAACCTATTCCTCCACTGACAAGAACATGTGGATAGTGGGATCTGCCTTGGAATAGAATCTTTTATATGACAGTTCAGCTAGTGTGCAAAAAATACAGAACCAAGGAGGAGGGAAATCAAATTCACATTATCAAGTCACAGCATTAGCTCCTCTAAAGAATAGCTTTGTTTTTTTCCCTGGGGTTTTGGCTTTATTTTTTTGTGTCAGAATGTGATTTTTCTTGTTAGCAAACACTCAATTTTCTAAAGACTGAAAAGGACACCTGCCATGTTAGAGAAGATTCAAACCAAAACCTTTTTAAAAGGCAGAGAAAAAGCAATGTAAGACAGCCAGCGCCAGCAGCTCTGCGATGCAGACGACATTCTCTGAGAATGCAAAATTTAGGCCATGCAATCTTCCCTGGCCATGTCCTCCCAACCTCCACAAACACATCTGTTTTATAACAGAGCAGCCTGCCACCTGAAGGTTAGTTATTAGCATCCAAAGGCCTCCTTGTATTGTTCTTATTACACATGCAAGTCTCATCCTTTGGCTGAGTCTAACCTTCATTTCTTCCACTACTGAAAAAAAAGCTTATGTGAAGGGAGCAAGGCTTGCAGCGTCATCTTCCTCCTCTCTGCCCACCATATGCAGAGCCTAGGGCAGCACCGGGAAGAGGCAATGCCCTTACAGTGAGCAGCACGTAACAGCTATAAGGCCAGCCCCAAGGCTGCACATGTGTTGTTACAAGCACAAGTTTGGGTACCTCTGCCTGGGCTCTAGGTCAGTGAAGCTGCAAGACTAGCATTTAGCCTGTTTCTTTTAACAATCCATAGACATTAGACAGCATCCTAGATGGTATACGAAAAGCAGGTACCAAGTAACGCAGAATTTAGAGAGGATGCCACACAGCTACCAAAAGAGCATTCAAGACAGAGGAACATAAATTGCACAGCTGAAATCTTCAAGCTATATTTTTAGCTGCAAACTTGTTAAACCCACATTCATACGCCTCCACCAAAATATTTCATTCTCTTTGATTTACAAATCTTTCTTAAATGAGGTTCAGTCCTACACAAATGTAAAATGGATGTGTGTTTTTTTAAAGCACTGAAACTGATTTGCATTTCAGCACATCGAAATATCTATAGGACATCTTTAATAAAAAGGCTCAGCTATTCCAGATTATCTGGTCTCTGTGCTGGTTTTGCCGGTGCATATAAAGTTATCTAAAAAACTGAAGGCAAACCAGGGATCCATTGGTAATCTAAGAAGCACAACATTCATGCTTGTTTATATCAGTATTTTCAGCTAGTACATATCCATGATTTATTTGCAAACAAATTAATTAATGTTTCAGCAGCTGTTTGCAGCCAGTCTGTGATCTAGTTTAAATAGAGATGACACTTTTTTTTATTCCACAGGGGCAATTTCAAGTACTCATAGATTATATTCTTACTATCAGTCCAAATGATAAAAGACTAGTGAATCCTGAAACAGCATAGCTGACTTTATAAGATCAGTGTGTTTCCACATATCCAGTTATTCCCTAATGCCATCTTTCCTGTGTTATCTTTTAATTAAGGCTGCATAATGCCAGTTTATAAACAAATCTCTAAGTAAGATCAAAAACTGACATATTTTAAATGTTTTTCATTCTCTAGTTTGTGGTCTCCTGGGGGTGTTATTCTAAAATGTACATCTCTGTATGAAATGACTTTTTCATCGCATTGTGTATAATGAAAAGAAATGTTAGAATATTGTTCTGTAACCTGACAATGAACAAACAAATGAAAGAACAAATGCTGGGTAGCGTAAAAGAGAAGCATAGTATACAGTAGGTAGATCACTGCAGAAAACATTGCTATACTTTGTGATTTTATTTCTCTTGTAAAAAAAAAAAAAAAAAAAAGACTACTACAAGACAAAATCCCCAAAGCCTCACTAGGCTAAATTTCCTCCTTCTTCTTTGAACAGGCTACACAGATTTTGTTGACTAATTGAGATCAATCCCAGTTGTAAATCGCCTTGCTATCCTACAGCTTTAATTAAGCTACCAGAGGGAGTTGTTTATCAATTAACACTTGTTACAAATTATTAGTAATTATATGGACTTTGTGTATATACTTCAGCTAGTAAAGACTAAGCCATACTTCCCTGTGACAGAAATTAATTCAGATATACTGTATAATATTTTTCTTACAAAAAATCAGCACAAAATATGGAAATTAGATTGGTGTAGGAAGACCTGAAGTAATCCATGGCATTACTTTTAACTAAACACAACAAATTTTAACGTATCTTGTGCATAAATGTAGGCAATTACAATAAGTGAATTAAGTTAGTCAAACTCTTTTTAAACAATGGTAGCATTCTTTAATGGGTTGCATGCATTTCCTTTTAGAGTAACAAACATCTTAAATAAGGAACATTAGGTAAAAGTTGATAATGTATTCAAACATTAAAGCTACCTATTGCTCTGTGCACTATGTTCTGTGATAATTTTAATTGGCTTAATTGAGATGCACAAGTCTGATTAATGTTTAATTCCTTTATATTAAAAAAGAGAGTCAAGTAGTTAGACATTTCTTCAATTATGTTAGATCTTTCTAGACTTCAAAGGAATGTTACAGTAGACAGCCAGATACTGGATGAACTGATTAAAGAATAAAGACTGCTCATTATAATCTAAGAGTACAAAATTGGTTTGTGTAGCCTTTGAAAGTTGAAATTAAGAGCTGTTGAGCTAAAACTCGAGCTACAGTAATTAACCCAATTTATAGCCATCTTCCCTTACCTGGTTGACTAAGATTAGTCATCTGAAATGATCCACTGGATTCATTGGCTTATTTATAATTCATTCTATGACCAATGAGATGCAATTGCACCTACTGAAACCTTCATTTATGGGACAAAGATTTAGTGCCTCTACTCAATTTGGTTTTAATTACTTAGGATAGAACCTTCCTCATTCACATTAATAGAGTAGGGACCTGTTCAAAATCTGCTTCCCCCCACCCCCTCCTTTTTTGACTAAGTAGTAAGAAGTAAAAGATGACAAAAATCTTGTGGAATAACGCAAGTGCTGCATTATAAAAATAAGTACTTTACAGTAAATTTTGTATCAGTACCACAGTTGCTCTTTGCTAATACAGTTTACTGTCAAGTAGAAAGGGACAGTCTGTTCCTGTAGGATGTATATGGGTAAAGCAAAACTACTGGGAATGAAAGGGATAACTGAACTTCTGCTATAATATTAGAGAAGGAAGAAGTGAAGTTTCTTCCTTTAAAACTAGCCTGTGTTGGTAGTTTTAAACTTTCCCTCTATTGGCAATAAACACTGAGTCAATTGATTTTAAGAAGATCTTCGTCTTCTGACCAGAATAACAACTTGAAAAGCAAAGGCACTGCACTTGACTGAAGACTGATTCACCTAGCTCTTAACTTTTTTACTGCCTGCAATGCTTCATAAAGTGGAAGAGAATAAAATAATCTAGCAAATTTTATAATAACAAACAGGGTTATGAGGAGAACTACACTGCTAAATTACTCACAGAAAGTAAAGTATGAGCACTAAAAAAAGGAATCAGAAAAGCAAACAGGTCACCTGTTTTGCCAACTGAAATCAACTGTATTACAGAGTGTATTTGATAATCATGGTAATGATTTGATCAAGACTGTTCCACGATTGGGCTTACATTGAAGCCCTCCACCCAGCAACAAGCACATGAGCTAAATGAAAACACTTCCCTAACTAAAGGTCTGCAAAACCAAAAATGATACTAGGGGAAAAGAAGCTTTTCTAACGGAAGCAGTACAGTGGTCAAGGGCATGCTGGAATGCAGTCAAACCTTTGAATACAGTATCTATTGACAATATCTATTAAATGTAACTGAACATGAAAAGATATCAACACCCGATAGCTCCTGATCTGATGAAAACTCTCGAAGTTCTACTGACATGATGGGGAACAAAGATAATTTTCATACTCCTAGAAGATATGCCCAGTTATTTGTAGCATCTTGCAAGTACTTTGTTACGTTAGCAGTTTAACCATAGAAAAATGCTGCCTAGTTATCACTTATTCTCCCCAGGCAAGAGGGATTTTCCTTCTTCCCCTTTTCCATACTAAAACAGAAGCTATTGCTTAGATACTGAAGTGGCCTTTCCGTAATACTGTAATGACCCTTTCTCTGGACTAGCAGATTTGTAGTTGATTAAGAAAAATTAAATGCTAACAGTTACAGCATCAAACCGGCAACCACCTATCCTGCCATTACAAACACTGAATCGAATCGGTACAGGAATACAAGTGCCAGCTAATGTAACTCTTAAAAAGGCGGCTACCTTCATTCCTGGAGGAAAATGGATCAGTACTGAGGCAGACTGACAGCACCAAATTGCAACTATTGCAACAAAAATGCTACAGGACATGATTACTTAAATAAGACTATCTTTACACCAGAGCTATAAGGAAATATTTTTGACTGATAAATTACTTCAGGTAAGTTTTCTCGAACCTCTAGAAAAAAAGAAAAAAAAAAACCAATCCACATAGAAAATTACTAGAACCTCGACTTGTTCACATCAGTCTACAGCAGTGCTGAACAAGGAAAACAGCGCATTCAAGAACTAGCTGTTCTTGCTGGAACACTGTCCACCATGCCCCTGCACCCTGCCTGAAGCTTTGCCTGGGAAGCCTGACAGCTACTCATCCAAGTTTCCGCTGCCTGTCACAGCAATAGCTGACATCACCTAACGCACAATTCTGCAGTCCAATGTTATGATACCAGCCACTTTTTCTGGTATTAAAGAAAACATGCTCATCTTCTTCATATTTAGAGCTAACCTCACAAGTTAGGATAGCCTGAGATTTCCTGCCCTCTTCACTAACACTGCTATTTCATCCCCTCACTAGAGAGACTATAACCAGGCTCCCTGTATCAACTGATGCTTTACAGATATAAAACTTGTGGTCAGGTGGTAACCTGCAACACAAAGACTTCTCTTATGTTTTAATCCTGCACTGTGCAGTTCTGCAAATGGAAGCCAGGAAGGCTCTGAAAAGCTTTTTCCCTAACGCTCTTTCTACTCTTTCTATATATGCAAGAAAAAGATTCTTGTATACATTTTAGTGACGTGTTCTTATGGCATTAATAGTACCTTTCTAAATTACACAATGATGGCAGGGTTTATATTTTTGCATAATACTCTCATTTCTTTGGATGGACTGTGAGAGCTACCGAAGTACAGTAACCCACACTATTGCTCTGTCAGCATCCTCCACTGGCCCAGTCTCTGCTTCCCTTTATGTAAGGACCACAATCAGGCCTTCAATCTGACACCTCGCTTCAGATCTTATAGACTAAGCAGGCCAAGGACAGCAACGTTCACATGAGACCTCTGTGTCCCCAGGGATAGTGAAAGAAGTATTGGTTAATCCAGAGAAGGCCATTATCTTTCTGCAACAATGCTGCAACTTGCCTTTTAAGAAATTCCTCACAGTGACTTTTGGACATAAAGCAGAACATAAAGATGTAAAGCATATTTGCCAATTGCAATTAAGTAAAATGTTTCTATATTTCTATTTCTAAAGCCTGACTGTCAGCATATCCTCTTAGAGAGATAACATATTTCATCCTAGTGGCAGCTACATTTTATTGATGGATGATACCCAGTACAGTATTTTTTAAAGCACTGGGTATCCCTTGGAAGGTAAGATAGTATTTAATAAACTCTTCAGCATCTACCCTTGTTTTGTCACTGCCTGATCTGCCAAATTACATGTTACAAGAATGAAAGGAGCAGACAAAGTTGAAGTACCTTCCCACCTATCCTCTGTGTTCAGTAGATAATAGGAAGCGCTTGCAGCCATAGGAACACTAACCTGGATATATGGTAGAGAACAAGCAGCCTAGGTTACAAGTTCTGCACTCATCCACCTGCGGCAGAGAGCTCCAGCAGATTTCACATCTAATTGTGAAGTTTCCTTATCTGCTCAGAAATGTTCCTGAACTACACAGTACCTTTGAATTTTTATTGTTGGCTGAACCTGACAAAACTCTTGGTATCATATCTCTCTCTCACTCATCTTGAGCAGATCTTGTTAGTGCAGATTAGAACTTGTTAAAGATTAATTCTTAAAGCATCCTCAAGCTTTCTTTTCCAACAAAGGAAACATCAATTATAGGCTCACACATAAACTTTGCCCCTATCTTGAATACTTGCTGCCCTTTATAAATCTTAGATTTCTTCCCCTTGTGTGTGTTCAAAGGAGAGATTTTATTGCCTCCAGGGGTTGTTAAACTGATTGCAATACCACGTATTTAGAGCAGTTCAGTGGGAATTAAGCTGGTTCAATGCTGTCAGACCTAGAATATAGCTGTCAAATAGCATTACAAGTAAAACACCCTTGATAAGACATAATGACCAAATGTCAATCTGTTTTTTACCAGCAGCACTACAGACTTAGCTTGCCAATGAAAAATGCAGTATTTTGCACATTACAGTAGCTATGCTTTTGTGGTGCTACATAGTAGAGGGTATTTCAGTCTTTCAATTTAGCTTATTTTGAGATGATACAATTTGATCACAAAAATGTATGTCTCGGACCTACCTTAGATTCAAAGCAGCAATGCTTAATCTTGCTTTAACCTCCTCGCTCTCTTCTGTAAAACAAAAACAAAACAAAAAAAAAGAAAAAACCCACCCCACACAACACATGCATTAAAAATTTATTAATCATATTTCCTAAGTGTTAGCCATGCAGAAATTAAAACAGCCAATTTGGCTTAGAGCTGCTTTATGCTGTTACAGCATAAAGGTTCAAGTTTCAGACACTTCACACTACAAATGCAACCCATTAGGTACTGTTATTTTTCTGATTAATGGATTGTTGTTTTTTTCAATGACTGCATTATGTACTAAATTACTTATGATTTCTTTTGCGGATCCAAATATTTGTCACTTCTTTGAAGAATTAAGATGCAATAAATTTTTTAATACTTAAATACTCACTATTCCTATTCCAATACTTAAATACTTACTATGTTTACAAATGTGTATTCATTTTTGATAATGCTGAAAAGTTACATGAAATTGTTCCCATAAATAAACAATGATACTTTAAAACCTACCATAAAAACATTACACAGTCATAACTTAAGACTCGTTTATCCAGATGTGAAGGGGTTTAAAGTAACATGCCTGAAAACTTGGTTTAAATAAAGCAGGAGATATTTCAAGGTGTCTGCAATAACCTGGGGTCAGTTTCACCCAGAATAGGCAAGAGGAATGATATACAGAAGACAGACAATGAAAATCTCATGTGATGTCCTTCAAAAGGGCATTTCAAAATTAAATACAGAATATGGTTCCCCAGGAGCCACTGACAAATGGACAAAACAAACAGAGAGAAAACAAAACACAATCCAAACTCTGAAGCACAGTAAGACCAAGGAAGCCAAATTCTGCTTTCCATGGCATTCAGAGAGGACATCTGTTGACAGCAGTGAAAGTCCCAGCACATGAGATAAAATTAATACAATATGTTTAAAACTATATTGGCACTTTGACAGAAACCTACAAAAATAAAAAAATCATTTTTAAGTTAAGAGGAATCTTATTATTACCTCCCAATTTAAACCTGCAAAACACCTTCTATCTCTGAAATAAGCGGTCAAAGGACAGACAGCATCTTCATGTTTACTGCCTTCCAACTTACACTCGATTTCCCCATTTTGTAAACTTTTTGCCTGCATCTTAAGTGTGGGTTGCTACTAAGTGTGCAGAGGGCAAAGAGGCCAAGACTGAGGCACTACCCCTTACCGGACAGCTTCAACCAGGATGTACAAAATCTGAAAATTTCAGAGCTGGTGAGCCACTATGAGTCCTTACATACTCTGTCTTTAGTGAATCTACATGATATAAAAGCGAACTCTGAAAATGGACAGAACATTTGAATAGAGGTAAAAGGGCCATAAGATTTGAATAGAGGGGTTTGGGTTTGTTTCTACTAAACACATGGCAGGTACGTTTCAGAACAAAGTCACAACAAAGCGTGACTGTTGCCAGCTTCAGACGCTGATTTTCCTTATTAAACCAGGGCTTTGAGCTCAAATTGTCCCCTAAACTCCCTGCACACTCACTGTACAGCCACATGCAATACTAGTACCAGGCAACAGTACCAGCTAAACAGTACAACGTTATAATCACTCTGAAAGATAAAATATATGTTCCAGTGTATTTAACTAAGTAAATTCCACTTTCTGCATTAATGAATAACATTCATTATTAATGGCTAAAGTACTGCATGGGGTATTCCCTTTTGGGTGAACTCATAAGAATTAACAGCATTTTTGGTTTAATGCTTTTCCTGTTCCTCTTGTGAAATGTTTACAGCTCACACTGATGCTGGAGGAGTAACTGATTTCAAACTCAGTGCCATCATTTCATAACTACACTTAAAGAATCACAGGGGAATAGTGTCACCACTGAGTAATATGACTAGTTTCACATTGTGAGATAAATGAGGCAAAGATGGGGCATTTATCCAAAAATCAATCCAGAGCTGCATGCAAGACTCCCTTTCATTTTTTTCTTCCTTAAGCAGGAGATATTTGTGTGTGATTTCATTTTGTTTCCATTTATACAATTCAGCATGCGGTCTGTAATTACAGATTTTGGCATAAACCAGCACAAGTTTCTCACTATTGATGTTAAAAGCCGCCCTTCGGTTGGTTTTGCAAATGTTTTTTTTTCCCCCTTGTATTCCAGCTGCTTCACAACCAGTTAAATCGTACTGCAGGCCAGGTTCTTTTAAATTTATTTGTATTTTAGTAAATATTTTTTCTTAATTGAAAATTTTATATTAATTTTGAGCCACTCAGATCATCAACCAATGCATCTAACTGACATGATCATTATTTAGCTTGATAAAAACCACTTCAATAAAAAAATGGTTTCAACTAAAAAAAAAAAAAAAAATGGAGCTTTGCTGCCCTCTACCTGTCAGTTTCCAGACTGTGGGAGAAGACAGAAAAATCAGAACTATGTTCAAAGTCCCAGACTTCCACAGAATACTAAAAAGAGCTCGGAATTCAGCCACAATTACATGATATGTCCTGATTAGGCACAAAATCAGTTACAATTATTGTCCCCATTCATTGAGCTTAAACGATGGAATGCCATTTGAAAAATACAACAAAAAACAGCCAACCAGCTCTTTTGCTTATGATTAAAAATGGAATGCAAAACCACCCACGGGAAGAATGATTGCTAAAGGCTTTTAATTATATTCAGCTGGAAGGCACTGCCCCAGAATCACTCGCTCATTTAATCATCCATTACTGGGGCTACCAGCGTGGCTTCCCTCACACCAAAGTCACTCCATCTCTTTTTTGTTTAGTCTTCAATGCATGCAGGACAACAGCCAGGTTTCTGCCTCTGCTTTCTCTCACAGGGGTGCATGGTCCCCTTCCTTTTACGGGCCATCCTCAAACATTCTGGGCTTGGTTTGCTCCATTATGAAAGGAAAAACCTGCAAAACAAAGCAGAAGGAATCAGTCTGAGCCCCTGCTTCAGCAGATTTTCTCTCTGTTGCACTACAAAGTGCTGAACATCTATGACCGAAATCAGTGAAACAAAAGAAATCCGCTCTACTTCCCTTCTTCCATCAGAAATCCAAGTTGCATTTCTGCTAAACACGTGTGACCAGAGAATCAGCACAGTCATTACAGCACTCACATCAAGCGCTGTCAATTTAGATGGCAACAGAGTTTTACCCTTCTTTTTTTAAACCTGCAGTTTGTTCACTGGTTTCTCTTAATGCCCACTTAATTAAAATACCAGGAAAAAAAACCCAACCACCTCTCTGAACCCCCAGTAACCATCTGTCTTCTCATTGAAGAGTGGTAAGAGCTTTCAATGAATACTTCCCATCTCCCCAGTTGGTTCTACAAAACAGGGAGATCAAGACAATGTCCTTAATATCATGACAGTTAAAATCAAATAGGATAATCACATTTTGCTTATATGAAATTAAAAGCTAAGGAGACACTTTCCCCTACTCCCATCTCACTTCTTGGTAACTGAAGCCACCAGCCAAAAGTAAGCCCACATGGAACACAACAAAGTCCACTGCATTTTAATGAAGTCCTAAAATATGCCAGATTACTCAGGCAACTTGTACCACACATTATAGCACACCAGGTCAAACACATAGAGTATGTCATTAACCTTAAAACATAATGAAGAGTTTGCATCTAAAGAATATAAATACATGAGTAAGACCCACTTTGTTAATTCTATTCTTTGAAAGCCAGTGTGAAGTAGAATAAGGCAAGTAAACCTTTTTAAATATAGCCTTGATTTACTATTCTTCTAAGAAAAGCCCTCCTTCACACAGGAGACCCCATTCCTGGTTGTTCCAGCATGTTTTATTCCAGTAATACTAACAACTTTTCAGATCTGACTGTTACCAAAAATCAAGGAATCTGCATGGAGAGAAAAAGTTATCTTTTGTTGGGGTTTATGGCAAAACTGAGAAGCCTGGCAGGAACACAGACAGCTCCTGCCCCAGACAGCTTATAAAGATGTAAGAAGAGCATATGCTATCCAGAGAGTGAGAAGTCCTTTTCTCAGTCACAGTCTAGGCTCTAGTCCCTGGCAAAGCTAACAAATCAACACTGATCACCTCAGAATTACACCAGGCTCTGCTGCCTACCACCACAGAGGATGAAAAGCCGCCAAGAAGTTCACCTGGGATCTCATTTTATTAACCGCACTGCTACAAAGAAACTACACCAGTGGGCTCCATTATAGAGCCTCAAGACATAGCCAGGCAGACTCTGCAATTCAGACTTTGTTGGGTTCGCTGGGTTGTGGGTTTTTTTTAATCTTGAGTTTGTTTTAAAGAACAACAAAGTAACTCCTTTTTTCTGTGAACTTCCCAGAAAAAGGCGGGGGGGGGGGGGGGGGGGGGGGGGGGGGGGGGGGGGGGGGCGGGGGGGAAGAGCAAGGCTTTCAAGAGGAACTGAAAACCAGATGAGTGTCACATACCAGAAAATAATTTTTGTGTAGAAACCATGGACAGACACTTTGGAAATAAAAGGACTGAACCACTGAATGATTACCTCTTACACCTGTAAAAGGAATTAAATGAAAATACCTTATTCAACAAGAGAACACAGGTACACAGTAGGTACTGTATTTAAACAGAAGTCCTGGGGTTATTAAGTCATGATAGTAACAAAACATATAATTCTGTGGTAGAGTCTCTCTCTTGGAATCTCAAAACACTTTCAAGCTGCTTTACGAACTTCTATAATTTGCTTATCCAAGTAAGATGTTTAACCATTATTAACAAATTTCTAGAAAACATCAGAAGTCTTTGGAACAACTAAATACAAGCAAAGAACCCTCAACACCTATTCAGTTACTTCTAAAGTCTTATATCCCTCTCATACCACCTTTCTGGCATTTGGTTTGTGGGGGTTTTTTGTTTGGTTTGGGGTTTTATTGTTTGGTTTTGCTTTGTTAACTACCAGTGCTCCCAGGATCGCAGACAAACAAATCACAAACTAGAAGTACCACAACAAAAACTCCTTTAGGCAACCTCTCCCCAGCCAACAGAAGCTCTTCAAATTGAGAGGTCAATGTAAAGGACCTAACCCCTATGATTTTACGGAAGTATTTTATCTCCACTGATAGAATCAGAGCAACCTGAAGTCTGTTCTCCTGTGAAGGGCTTATGGTGTTTTCTGACGCACTCAGAGGAAAGGAACAAATACAGCAAGTTTTATGAGCACAGTTAAGGATGTTATAGTAGTATCATCACAATTGCACTCCATCATGCAAGTTCAACAATATTTCTTGGGAATATCACTAAACACCTTACAAACATTCTACATTTCTATACTTTTCCTGTGATGTTAAAAATGGCTGATCAGCTTGGTTTTATGACAGTCTGCCAATAAAGTCTAAAATAATTTTACAAAATATGGATATTGACTTAGGAAAAAATAAAAATCAAGCCCCATATAATTAGGATTACTTTTTTTATGTTCGGAAAAAAGAAGTCTCCAATGATCTCGGAAAAAAAAAAAAAAGAATTTATGACCAAGCTCCATTTGGAAAGACATTATGGGTCCCAGGAACAAAACAGTTTAAGAGTCTCTTACAGGAAGTGAGCAGAAATCTGAATCAAAATGAAAGTGCTCATGCAACCCTGCATTCTTGTTTTGCAGTGTTTTATTACAGTCACTTAAAATCTCAGGCACTTTAGCTTCTGCAATGAAACGTACACTGAAGCTGGATCTGTCTGGACTTAAGTGTTCAGTACTATAATTGCATCTGGATTTAAATATAGCTTCTACATTAAAACAATACTAGGAAAAAATTAAGAAAAGTTTGAGGACCTAAAGAATAACTCCTTTTGTATGTTCTTCCAAAGATTCGTACTTGCCTCTGTCCATACTTTTGCTTCCAGCAGCATTTATCATTGATTCAAAGGCTGGAAAAAAGTGAATGAACAACTGGGGGGAGGGGGAGAAGAAGAAATCAGTCCTGTATATAACGTCCTTACCACTTCGATAAGAAATTAGAGACCACGAGTGGTAAAACAAATGTGATAAGGAAAGAAGTTATCAGAAAGGCAGAAGGGAAAATAAGCTGTATTTACAATACTGATATCAACCTAAGAATTAACAACCTAAGAAAGAACAGTTACCACGATAGGGGTACTACTATGGCACACTCTACAGGCTCAAGACACAAAAGATTCAGAATAGATCAAAGAGGAAATGAAAAGATAACATCCTACCAAACACACAGAATTCAGCTGCCTCCAATTTTGCCATGTTCCCTCAGCATACTTTCAAGGAAAAAAAGTAAGTATTTATGATATGGATGAGAAGTAGTAAAGGCTACAGCATCCAGAAAAATATCAGGCAAAATTCACATTCTGACAGCCACAACTTCTGTAAAGCAGGAAGCTGTTGGTTTCTGCTTGAAGTAACATCTCTTTACAAGAATAAAGCTTTCACAAAAACAAATCCTGCTGCATTTAAAGCTTCCTGCATTAACTGGTATCTTACATCTCGTCTCAAAATGCTTATTTTGACCATTTTGAAAACCACTCTGAACCATAAAGAAAAATGTTTAGCATGTAATTGAATTAATTGGTAAAGTCCTTGTAAGCATTTTTCATAAGAAAGTCAAAATGAAAGTCTGATTGATTGATAAAATCTGTGAAATGGAAGCAACCTAGATCTGTTTCTTGAAAGTCTTTCCTTATTTTGGCCAAATTTAGTGTCCCAAAAATCATACTATCATGAACATCCAGCTAAAAGGAGCCTCTTGAGAGCAGCAAGGATAAAACAAATACAAATTAATGTTGACACAAAGTTCATTTTAGCTAACCAAGACTACATTAATTACATCATACACTTACATAAACATTGTAAACATACTGGTGTCCAGATTCTCACCAAGCACAGTGCTTGGCTCTCATGCAAAAGTAATTAGCAACCCACAGTGCTTTGGCACAGAACTTTGCGTGCTCTGAACACTGCTTTATGTATGTGTTCTTAGATTCACTAGAACTTTGTGCTTACCGGGTTTTGTTGCAATTAAGCAAGACTAAAGAGTCCATGATTATCTTAATTTACTTTCAGAGCCTGAAATATCCCTTATTCAGATAATCTGACAACAAAAGCCACTTTAATTCAAACAGGCTACTACAGTTTAATACTCTTTAACTCTTTCAGTACAAATCCAAGTTTATTAGGGATGAATTTATATGCTTCCATATTCAATTTGGGCAACCGAATCCTTTGTTTAAAATAAAAAAATAAAGAGTCTCTATGGACAGAGACACTTAACGCTTTTAACAATTTTCTCTGCCTTCCTGAATTTTCGTCTGAGGAAGGACAGACTAAAGGCCATAAATGTAGAGCTATCTTGACAAAAAAAGACTGAAATACAAGTCAAATATGACTTCAAAGTTCCATCGGTTTATCCTCTGTCAGTTATTCTTTCTTCTGACGGACCAGTGTCCCATTGCCTTTGTAGAGGAGCTGGAGAGAAGACTATCAGTTCTTAAGAAAACACACAAGAAACTAATGTGGAATTATAGATGGAAAGTAAGATAACCTTGTTCCATTGAGGTTCCCTCTTTTCTTTATGGATTAGGTTTCACAGAGCACATATGGAATTGTGTTTCTATAACATCTGAAGAACTACCAGTTTTGTAAGAGTAGTGTTGATGAAGCACCCAATACTCTTACCTTAGAACATCAGGCTGGGTGCTACCCTGGCTGTGTCACTGTTGATGGAAACTTTGTCATTGTCCTCAATGCAGTGGGGACTTCACACTACTTCTATCAAACATGCAGCTGTTTTCTGGATACTGGATATATTGCTCTGGCAAGTAGCAAATCACAGAACTGAAGCAGTTTAATCTCCTTTAAAGTTGATGCAGAGAATAAAATTAGCCTGACAATTGTGTCAGCATTAAAACCTGCTTGGATAAGCCAAGTACAATCAAAGACTGGTAGCATACGTGTAACACCCTGCATTTAAAAATAGCCCTTTACACTTCATTAATCTCAAGGTTTAAAACAGATGATACAGGTTTATGGGAAAATAAGTACTAGTTTTCAAGCAGATCCTTTCTAAATAATTTATAGTCAAAATAAATGTCAATGCTGCTATACAGACATGAAAGTTGCAAAAATAATATAGTTGAAGTGAATACAGCTAGAGATTACGATGAGATTGCAAAGGCTGCAGGGCAGGGATCATCTTCTGTCTGTACTCCGAAATGCCTGCCAGGCTTTTGGGTGGTGTGAAAACACTAAGTAACATTTTCATGAGGCTTGTATAGTGTAAAGGTCAATCAATCAATCACATTTTTCAAACTATGTCTCTCTGTTACAATGTGAATGTTGCTATTTCGCAAGAGTTTCAAAAACAGCTGTTATTTTTAAAAGTCAGAGTTGTATTCTCATCAAATTCAATAAAAAGCCAGGAAATCCGTGGAATTAGAAAACGTATACAGCTGTCCTCCTTACCTCTTATCCATGTGACATAGAAATGCAGATTGTGACTGCACTGTGCAGATCTGAGCAGTGAATGCAGCCTTAGAAGGTGCTTAGATTGAGTCTATTTCTTCTCACTTAAAGTTACATTATGCTAGACTTAAGGCATGCTTTATTTACATGCATTCAATCTCTAGTGGGAGTTTATATACTGTGCACTGGATAATTCTCTAAGTGAACAACAGTCCAGCATCAAGAAGAGTTTCATGCAGAATACAAATAGAAAGCATTAGACAACTACCTCCCAGGGACTGCGAGTTCCCTGGGCTTACGTTGGGGATGAGGATTGGTCGATCTGCTCACCCTCCGGGGCTGTCTGGAATTATAGATCAGGGACCTTATTGTCATACCCCAGCTGCTGCACAAAGCCACTAGAAGAAAGGAGATTTACGAGTATTTCAGCAGCACTGAACAAGGGATACAGAAGCTATACAACTGGGAGTACAGTGGCTCTAAATCTGTAGGCATTATGCAAAAAGAAAACGCAGAGTTCAGCATCAAGGGAGCTCTCCCAGAGCAATAGGACATCTTTGTAAATTCTCTAAAGAATAAATTTAACAGTTATTAAAGAACAACACCCTGTTATTGCAGTCACTGAACTTTACATCACAAGGAAAGATACAAGGGATTTTCAGAAAGACATCTGTCATTTAACAGTGACAGTGACCTCAGCACTGACGAGCAATTCAAATCCCCGGTGATGGAAACAAATTAACCCCTTGGTACACAGCGGGTTGAGAACTCCAGTATTAGGACTGTTGCGCACTGTAGCAGTGCAGTCGACAGAAGGTTTTACCTTCAGACAAGCAGTAGATAGAAAGAGGTATATTTTTAAAATTATAATTGCTGCACATAGCAAATATGACATTATTTCACGTCATGCTGTTGACAGAATCATAGAGTAGCTTAGGTTGGAAAAGACCTTTAAGATCATCAAGTCCAACCATTAACATAGCACTGCCAAGTCCCACTAAACCATGTCCCTAAGCGCCACATCTACACACCTCCAGGGACGGCGAGTCAACCACTTCCCTGGGCAGCCTGTTCCAATGCTTGACGAACCTTTTGGTGAAGAAATCTTTACTTATATCCAATCTAAACTTTCCCTGGCAGAACCTGAGGCCGTTTCCTCTTGTCCTTGTTACTTGGGAAAACAGACTGACACCCACCTCGCTACAACCTCCTTTCAGATAGTTGTAGAGAGCAATAAGATCCTGCAAGCCTCCTGTTCTCCAGACCAAACACCCCCAGTTCCCTCAGCTGCTCCTCTTAATACTTGTGCTCCAGACCCTTCCCCAGCTTTGTTGCCCTTCTCTGGACATGCTCCAGCACCTCAATGTCTTTCCTGTGGTGAGGGGCCCAGAACCGAACACAGGATTCAAGGTGTGGCCTCACTAGTGCCTCAATCACTGCCCTAGTCCTGCTGGCCTCACTGTATCAGCCAGGATGCTACTGGCCTTCTTGGCCCCCTGGGCACACTGCTGGCTCATGCCCAGCCGGCTGTCAACCAGCACCCCCAGGCCCTTTTCCACGAGGCAGCTTTCCAGCCGCTCTGCCCCAAGCCTGTAGTGTTGTGTGGGGCTGGTGTGACCCACATGCAGGATCCAGCACTAAGTCCTGTTGAACCTCATACAACTGGCCTCAGCCCATCAATCCAGCCTGCCCAGACCCCTCTTCAGAGCCTCCTGCCCTCAAGGAGATCAACACTCCTGCCCAACTTGGTGTCACCTGCACACTCCCTGAGGGTGCACTTGATCCCTTCCTCCAGATCATTGATAAAGACATTAAACAGAACTGGCCCCTGAGAAACACCACTCCAGACCAGCTGCCAGTTGAATTTAACTCCATTCACCGCCTTTCAGGACCTGCCTTTCATAGAACTGTGCTGGCTGGGCCTGACCATCTGGTTGTCCTGCACACGCTACAGGATGTCACTCAAGGTGAAGTGTTCCATAACCCTCCCCAATACCGAGATCAGACTGACAGGTCTGTAGTCCCACAGATCCTCCTCCTTCTGGCCCTTCTTGTAGATGGGCATCACATTTGCTAACCTCTGGTCAATTGGGACATCCCCAGTTAGTTAGGACTGCTGGTAAATGATTGAAACTGGCTCAGTGAACACCTCTGCCATCTCCCTCAGTACCCTTGGGTGGATCACATCCAGCCTCATCAACCTGTGTGTCTTAAGTGGTGTAGCAGGCCCCTGATCATCTCCCCTTGGATTATGGGGGCTTCATTCTGCTCCCCATCCCTGTCTTCCAGCACAGGGGCCTGGGTACTCAGAGAACAACTGGGTCTTACTATTAAAGACTGAGGCAAAGAAGCCATTAAGAAAAGGAGGCCTTTTCTTCAACCTTTGTCACTGTTTCCCCCTACATCCAGTAAAGGATGGAGATTCTCCTCAGCCCTCCTTTTGTTGCTGATGTATTTATGCACATAGTTACATAGAAACATTTATAGTCTTGAAAAGGCGCAAAGGAATTTCAGCGGCAGAAATAAACCCTTCACTGAAAAACATTTATAACAAAGTATTTAAGGACTGGGCACAGAAGTAGGAAGGCTAACAACCTTTATACATACCCATTTCACATGATAATTGTGTTTTACCAAGAGAGAGTTCAGTAGTGTATTACTCCTTAGAGACCTTCAGCCCTGCTTGACCCCACCTCACGTTCTGTACATTTCCACATGGAGAACTAGCAGAACACAAGACAAAGCACCCCTCCCGCTGGGAAGGGCACCATATTTGTTACCAGACAAACATTCACAGCTAAGGAAGGTAACTACACCTGCGCCCAGGGCTGAGCTCTACTGCAAGCAATAGTACCTTTAAGTAAATTGGAAATATCTTTCCCTCCGCGGATAACTAAACTTCTTGAATACTGACTTAACCTCACAACACCTGAACTCACTATTCACTTTTTCCAAAGATAAGAGAGACACGGGGGGAAACCTATGGCTGATTCTGGCAGAGAACTCAGTTCTCATAACCTTATAGTTTTGCCAGTCTTTTGAGGGAGAAGATGCCCATGTAACATCACAGATTGTTTAGCACTCAGGAGGATCATTTCCCCCTGCTTTTTTTTTTGTTTGTTGTGGCATTTAACAACTGTGTTGCTTAGCACTAACAAAACCAAAAAGTTAACAGCAACAGACACAAAGGATGAAAAACAGGGCAGTGCCATATGAAACCCCACACTATGCCAATAAAATCAGTTTTAGGCTTTTAAAATAAAATGTGGCAGAGATTGCATAAGATTCACCCTTGTCCAAATAATAACAGTTAAAACAAATTAGCTTTCCAAAACACACACTCTAGCCCAACAAAAAGGCATTCGATCAGGAAGCAAAGCACAGCTGATATTACCGCAGTCCTCTCCAGCCTTATAAATCTATGGCCTCAACAGAATACACCACTGTACTCCAGGTAAACAGTGACTGCAAGCTAAACAAATTGCTGATCTGCCATCACAGTCCCCTCCCTCAGAGTAATTAGCTTCCAGATGGATGCCTTTAACACAGAGTAAAATATTCAGACAATAAAAAGCACATTTGGATCTTAACTGCCCGCTGTAAATTGTCCACTGCCACATATGTAGTAGCTACACGCTTACCTTAGCTATGTCCTGGGAAATTCAAACAGGCTCCAACATGTTTCAGTCATCTCAGTGTGAAAAGAGGACGACAGACTTACAAGTACTCTTGAAGGAACCTTACTGATTGATGGTTTAATGATACAGCAACCTTACAGACTGATAACAAAAGAAAATAAAAGGATCTGGACCACAATGTTGTTATTAGCTGAAGCAAGAAGGCTGAAAACAACTGTACATTAACCAAGATGCCCTTTTGTAATCGACACTTGCAGCTCTTTTCCCAAGTCCATACAGCTGTTCTGCTCAATCTTTTGACAAACATTCACTTAAATATGCAGTAAGTTGTGATTATTCACAATTATACATTCATCCTGTCACTGTATTATTCATTCTTAGCAGTTTTGGTACCCCACAAAAACTCCCAACATTCCTGACTTACCCTCCTTCACAGCTTTGGGGATATTGAGAACCCTATAAACACAGAAACAGTTTGGAATGCGCATGCTCTGGTGTCCACGAGGAAGATGGCAAGTCTCCACAAAAAGAACAGGCACATTCGATGTGAAGACTAATGTTTGACCTGCAGGGGACCACCAAGGCAAGCAGGTTAGTTATTCCTTGTTCTCCTGTAACACTCTGTATTCTTCAACCCTGAAAAAAAAAAGAAAAAAAAACAACCACACTTCTGCATACAGGCAGAACTTTGTTTTAAATCAGAATCACAGGATAGTAGGGGGTCTTAGGGTCTTGTTAAGAAGTCTTCTCTTTTATGTTTTTGCATCAGCAGATTCTGATGCTCCAGTTCACCCTCTAGGTATTTATTACTTTTCCTGTGGGCATCACCTTTGAAGTACCAAAGGATGGGATGAGGAAAGCTTAGATTTGTAGAGTAGAATCAGAAGCTCTTTTGTTTTAGATGTTGGACTTCAATTTATACACATTTTTATTTATACAGAAAGGCTTTTTCATTGGCTAGCTGTACTTAAAACCAGCCAAATGTCTTTAAAGACAGCTGAATGGAGCTGCAGGACATAGTAGTGTTATACAGTTATAGTTATTTTACAAATACAATATTGTAAGCCTAAAAATTAGGACAATTTTAAAAATTAACTTAAAAACAAATTACACAGATGTGTTATTCATTTTTGTACTTAACAAACTTGATGTAAAATTTCAATCCTCTCACATGATTTGACAAACTTCATTACTTTTGGATCTAGATCCTGCATGTGGATCTTACCAAGCCTCTCTTTGCTTTAACTTGGGAGGAAGTATCTAGGAGGCACCCAACTCTGATGGTTATGGGCATTCCTTACAATAAAGTTTTTCCCTATAATCCTAAAAGCTGAATGGGTGAGGACTTCATTTAGTGGAAGGATAACTTATTGAAGAAAAAGCTCCGGATCCTCTTTTAATGCTGCTTAAGAGAAGCAGGAGGCATTCCAGCATCTGAAAAATACTGGAAGATTAGACTGGCATTCAAAGAAAAGCTTCATTGTTTTGTTCTTGGGTTTTTATTGTCAAAGTCTGTTGGCAGAAGACTGAAAGAAAATGTGCAGGTGTAGTTAATATTTCAGCAAGCTGAAAACCGATTTAATTTATTCTTAACTGTAAGCAATGCAGGAAAAGCAAAAGCAAGAGAATCGACAAGCTCGTTTCAAGATTTCAATCCTTTGCATTGCATGAAAACAAGCCAAATATTACATCAGTGTGATGCCAGTCATTCTACAGTTATACTGTGAAGCAAAATAACTGTATATAAAAAGCCCAGTGCATTTGGGCTGCAGTACACGTAGGAACACACACACGGTAGTTACTCAGTATGTGTAAATTGCAAGGATTAATGCCTGTATTTCTACTGTACTTGCTACCTTGCATGTTCAACCCTAAACAAGCAAACCCACAAAAACCTACGGCACATTTTTTCGACATTTCTCAAATCAAAATGATTCAATTTCTAGCTCCAGAAAGGGGTAGTTGGAACATGAGACTAGTTGCATGTATTTCTTCAGCACAACTATGAATCAACACACCATTAAGCAGTGTCCTGCAAAAGATTAAAAATGCAGCAAGGTGTTTCCAACAGAAATAGAGTAGTGTTACTATTGCTCTGCAAGTCAAATTCTTGCAATTCTTGCACAAAGTAAATCCTCACCTGAAACGTTCCATGCAGTTTTGGCTACTCAGATCAGAAGTACCACACTTCTTTCTGCTGATTCCACCTAAGACACTAAAAAGAGTTCTACAGCGCATGCACTGGAGGAACAGGACTGGAGAAGGATCTTGCCTGTCATCTAGGACAGCCTTTTTTATTCCCAACAGGTGTTTTTAAACATCCTGAAATACTTAGCATCACCTGATACCACTTTTACCAACCACAAAATTCCTTTATCAAACCTCTCAATACTGGTTCCAGGATGGAACCTATACCCACCAGCTGCCCAAATTCCATCCAATTGCTTTTCCTTAATTAAATGACCCTCCAAGAGCTACCATTAGTAACCAGTCATTATCTGGAGCATGAACCATAAACAACTACATTTCAAGTCCAGTTTTCCACTCATCTTTTGTTTAGTCTCGAGAGTCTACCTGGAGTACTCTGTTCAGCTCTGGGGCCCCCCAGCATAAGGACTGGGACTTGCTGGAGCAGGTCCAGAGCAGGGCCACAAATCACCAGAGAACTGGAACACCTCTCCTATGAAGACAGGCTGGGAGAGTTGGGGTTGTTCATCCTGGAGAAGAAAGGCTCTGGGGAGACCTTACAGCAGCCTTCCAGTAGCTAAAGGGGGCCTACAAGAGAACTGGAGAGGGACTTTTTACAAGGGCAGGTAGCAGTAGGACAAGGGGGAATGGCTTTAAGCTGAAAAAGGATATATTTAGATGAGGTATTAGGAAGAAATTCTTTACTACGAGCGTGGTGAGACACAGGAACAGGTTGCCCAGAGCAGATGTGGATGCCCCATCCCTGGAGGCATTCAGGGCCAGGCTGGAGGGGTTTTGAGCAACCTTGCCAAGTAGGTGTCCCTGCCCATGGCAGGGGGGTTGGCTAGATGATCTTTAAGGTCCCTTCCAACCCAAACCATTCTATGATCTAGGAAAAGGCCTGTGTTACTGCAACCAACACTTAAAAACAGTCAGGAAGTTGGCAGCACATCGCTGGTCTTCAGTGAACGCAAAGGAAACTGGAAACGTCACTTAGCAGGGATGTGTAAATAATATACCTGTGTATTCCAGCAGGCACCTTCACCCAGAACTGCCTAAAACTGTAGTCTTTATTTCTGAGATTCTGAAACAAACAAAATCTCCACTCAGTTTGGATTAACCGGGAGTGGGGGGCAGCTTACCAAGAATCTGTGTCATCTGGGATGGGTAGCTACCACTCCCTCTGAAATTTCCATACTTTGTCACCGATGTAGGAAATTAATTTAATTTGATGAAACATTAGCTACAAAAGGGACCCAGGGACTCCATTAAAAGTTCCTTCTAAGCCTATAGAAAAGGGTAACTTCGTCCATTATAACCAGTTGTTTCCACCCCCAATTTGTCATCTAAGCTTAAACTATCGCTTAACACACTTTATAGGTGAGAACTGTCAGTATATAATAGTCGTCAATAATGTATTTTAGATTATCAGTGAAGTCAAGAATGCTCAGGGTTCAAAGATCCTGAAGTCACAGTGGATAAAGTGACAACAATGGAAATAAAGTACTGATCTTAGGGAAAGGGTTTATTTTAGCTTTAGGAGCAACTTAATTCTCTCCAACTAGTAAAGGAACCATAGACAAAGACAAAAAAACCCACCACTTGCAGAAATTTGGACAGCATTCTCAGTTCTCTTAACTACTGCAAAGAAGTTCTCATCCTAAAGCTCTCGCCAGTTTCTAGAACACTGATAGTTCCTGTTAAGTTGTTAGGGAAGAGATCAGCATCTTCCTCCTGCAGGGCAAAAGATCTACAAATAGAACACATAGATAGTTGAGTGACCAGCTTGTAAAGCAGATGGGGAGATTACACCTTAAAAGTAATGCAAATCTGAATCTTAATCCCAACCCTAAGATAGAGAACAGGAGAATGAGGGTTTACAGATCTAGGGAGGAGAACTTTGTTATTTTAAGATTACATATCAAAAAGAGATACTGTTCAACCAGCTGCAGCCTTAACACATCTTTCAACCAACCCATGCTAACTTTCAGTTCCAAGCTAACACTTACAGGTACAACAATCAAGTCTACATCATGCCAATTTTTTAAAATGAAAACATCTAAGCCATGTAAGACAAAAAGTCAAAGCACTACTCAGTTGCCTCTCTTTCCTCACAATACACTCCAAGCTATGCTAAAAGGCAACAGCTAAATGATTACAATACACAGTGTTCTTTGGAGTTGACTGCTACTAGACTTTCTAGTGGCCTAGTATCTAAATCAAGTATTCCTCCATAATACTTTCACTTTCCCCAGTTCTGCAGTAGATCACTGGAAGAGCAAATCGGGTCGCATTTGAGGTCAGAAGCACTTTACATTCTAACCTCTGTCCACTCTCTGTCCACCACCTGTATTGTAGCGATGGCTACAACTTTACACAAAGGTTCTCCAACAGAAAGGTACACAAATTACATATAATGAAACTTTGAAAAAAATTCCCCATAATGACCACAATAAATGGTACAGTTACTTCTGTTAAGTTACCACATTTAGGGAAAAATTATGCAAACTACTTAGCTGTACTTAGAAATAGTTAAACTGGGTATTTCCAGTTCTCAGTAGTCAAAAGCTACACTAGAAGTAATTGTGGAAAAACCAAGTGTAAGAGACAACAATGCACAGCATATAAATATACTGAAAGCATGCTTTCCCTAGGCAGACTATGAATCCTAAAGCGTTTACCTGTCCCGATAGGTGGAGCCTGAATACATCAAAAAATCAGCAATAAATAACATTAATCACTAAGATGCAACTACAAATTTTAAATAAATTAAATCACAGTATCAATCAAGATTTGATTTGAAACCAATCTGGTAGTCAGCATAGGGACATACTTGAAATACGTAACTATAGACACTTTAAAAACAGTAACATTTCTTAAGTGTTTTATTGCTACAAACTGGTACATCTTATCACAAAAAGCTACAAGGCATATTATAACACATACTCTATTATACAGAGTGCAATGCAGTCCCCGAAACAGCCACACTCAACAGCACAATTTTTGGAGTTACTCATTCTGTACTAAGAGGTAAATATGATAAGCTTATGCCATACAGCATTTAATATATTTACCCCACAGACCCGCCTTTCTTTTCAATTGATTAGACCAAAAATTATTATATCCAACTTTCAATACACACACCAAAAAAATAGGATGCTTAAAAAAATATACAACACAATGTTTTAATCAGCTTTAACAGTCAGTTTTCTATAAAAAGCTCAACTAAAATAGTCTTAATTTCATTTTAAACAAAATCAGAAACACAGAGGAATTATATAAACAAGTTCTCCATGGAATGGAATGCATGCATACGGTGGGGAATCTTCAACAATTTCATTTGAGACTATTAAAAAGTCTTAGCCACTTTAGAGCAGAAATAAAAAGCTGTTCCCCCCCCTTGATATATTTTCATTTTCTTGCACTTAGTTATCTTCAGTGTGGTCTAAAGTGAAATCAGTCTGTTCTTCAGTTTCTTCTTCCTCTTCTTCCTCCTCTTCTTCCTCACCCTCAGCTGGTTCATCAGCTTTGTCCTCCTCTTCTGCCTGCTGCTCCTGAGCCTGATCATTAATTTCAAAAGGATTTTCACCCTGAAGCAGAAGATTGAAAACAAACACTTTGATATTTCAGACATGAAATAAAATTATACTCATAATTTCAGTGAATTAAAAAGGCAGCCGCTAAGAAATGCTATGGTGTTTTATACAGCTTTTTAATAGGGTGCCGTTTTTTTGTCAATAAAATCAAAACAGGTTTGATTTTAAAAGTTTATGCACACTGGAAATGAGGATTCAAATAAAATTTTTTCATGAAAGTAGAAATGGCACTGAGAAGAAGTCCAAGTATGCTACACACAAACTTCAGTTTAACTTCAACCTTCAGTAAGTTAAAATTACATGGTTAAGTTTCAATATGTTTTTAAGAACTACAGCCACTTCCTTTTTCTCCTCAATTAAAACCAAATCTGAACAGAGTTTCGTTCTGCTTTTCCTTACTTAGTCTTTACTTACTCCAAATAATTCTACCAAAAAGACACTCTTCAGCGTATGAAAAAACAATTTAGAATTATATTGACTAGTCTGAAATTCACCCCATTGCTTATCTAGAGAAATTATTAGATTTCTCAGTATTTTAAATACATTAGCATTCTAGTTTTAAACTTTCTCTATTTCATATAGTAGTTCAGTACAAGACATACCTCAGCTTTCACTTGTTTCAGAAATTTAAGAACTATGTATAATCAATAAAGAATAACAACATGAAGTATTAGCAGTTTCTTTGCTGAAGTTCCTTTCACATTCAAGCATCTGACAGAGCAAGTCTGATCTGAGCATATGACACCGATCACTAACTACACTAAGATAATGATTTTAATATTATTTAAAAGATGATCCAAAAGAAAAACAGAGTTCTAGGCCTCCTGTACTTATTTGCTTAAATATTTTTCTTCCGTTACATTTTTCTGGTAAAGTCTTCCAGGTGGCCTATGAAACACTGAAAAATTAGAAAGCTATAAAAACATTTAACAAATGCCACTAAACAAAAACTTGGCTTCCTTGTTATTCAAAAATCAAGAAAAATCATAACTTCATATTTAAAGAGTAACACAAAGAAAGCAGAATTTTTTGAGGCCATGCTATTCCAAGTCCCAGGAGAATTTCATGCATACACTTTATAATGGCCAGTCTACAGCACCTAGATGGTAATGTCTGCTGAGCCCCGTCAACTCATAGTCTAATCAAAGACACAGCTGCCACATATAAACCCCATGAATAAGCTATTTAAACTTCTTTGAGATACTAAGTTTGACTTTTTTTATAAGAAGATTCTCACAGGCAAGGGTCAAGCACATAGAAAGCTGGTATCATAACTTATCTGAGCCCCGTGAACACAGCAAAACCCCACATCTCATTACTTACTACATACTATTACTGTTTAGTATAAGTGTCCCAACACAGAAATACCAAAAATACTTATTAGCTCAGTAAAAAGTTTCATCAAAAAGCAAACCACAGGGAAAAGCGAGTGCCCAATCAATTCAATTCCAACATCAAGAATTAGTGCCACTCCCCAAAACTGTATCCATCTATTTTCCTTTTTGGACAAGTGCAAGAGACCACCTTACTGTAAATGCTCCAGTGCCATTTTCCTTAGGTTCAGCCAAATATTTTCCATCATCTGGGTACAGGAACAAGGATTTCCAAAGACAGACAGAAATAAGCTAATTACAGAGTTAAGAACACTCCACCTGGTAAGCTTCAAATACCATCAATAGACATTACAGAGGGAAGACAGCTATATTAAGAGTTTCATATGTCCTGATAGAGAGCATTGTTTCCTAGCAAAAGAAATCAAAAGGTAGCCTTCCTCTGTATATGACTCACAAGGATATCAGCCCTTTTATAGGTCTGATATAAAAGGAAAGACTAAAATCCTCTCACGTCTAGGCTAGGCATAACTATGGAACGTAACTAAAGAATGCACTTCTGAAAGGACTACTTCTACACTCCTGCAGACAGCTTCTGACTGTCCCCGACTCTTGGGGAGAAGCTACAGAAAACTGTTACATTTCATTCCTATGGAGACAGTATGTCGCTTCTGGCTAACCTAGCAGAACTGGATTCAGCACACTACTTCTGGATGAACAGACTTCTATACAATAATAACAAAAAAAGTTGAAGTTGCTTTCTCCAACTGTTTTTTTCAGAGAAAAATGCACTTTTCAAGTTCTCAAGCCAAGGAAAAAGTTACTGCCCTCAAGGGGAAGATCCTAACGACTGTGCTCTTTTCCAGTGATGTAGCATCAGAGGCATCCAGCACAGCATGCAGAGCCAATTTTGATGCTAGTTGATTTTGACAGCCACACTGGTCCCATCTTCCCAGATGGCTTTAAAAAACAAAACAAAAAAAACCCAGAAAACAAGAACACAGACACACCATTGAACTGCTGCAGAAAGACTTTATGATGCCTACAGAGCATAAAAACACAAGCAGGTAAGTAGTTCATTCCCAAGAGATGCATTCCTTGGGTTCCTTGTCTCTAGAATATTTAAATTGCAGAGAAACCTTAAGACTGTGAACTGGTGTTTACAACCAAAGCTTCAGGATTCAAATGTCCCCAGAAACCACGCTCCCTATCTGTTTATAACAGGTCTCACAAACCTGACTCAAAAAGATACCGAAGTCTGCCTATCTAACTGGTAAACTTTAGAATGCCTTCACTAATACACATGAACACAGTCCTGGGATATAGTGATAGAAAATGTCAACCTCTATGACACTTCTCTTGAGCAACATCCCAGCATGTTTTAATCACAGACATCATTCTATCTAGGAAGTTCTAAATGGTCCAAAATTAAGAGATAGTCATGACTTCATCAAGTGGTAACTTTTTGCCTGAGAAACAAGGTGGTCTTTTTTCCTCAGTATAAAGGGACTTGCTGCAGGTTCATAACATTTCCAAGATGATTGTTTCAGAGCGGCCAGCAGGTGGCTTGTAGTAGATTCCCCCCTGCTTCCCTCCATAATACAGATGTAGGGGAATAAGGAAGAATGAAGAACTTTTTAAAAAAGCATACAAAGAATACACTGGAAGCATAAAAGGATGTGACACAAGACCAACACTGGGGAAACAGAGGGCTCTTTAAAAGAAATGGCCAAGCTAAGAAACAATCCTTTCAAGGTTCTTTGATTGAAATATCTACAATGAAGATATCAAGATATGTAGAGGAAAGGTTCCTTGCATGCAAAGGGTAGGATGCAAACATACCTTGTTAATTTAAGCACTGTACTTGGTTTTCAAATACAGGAATTGAAAAAAAAAAAATCATGGAATAAGACAGTGTAAAAGACTGTCACCAGCACCATTAGGATCATAAGATCACATGCATGTTTTGACAACTGGAAACCTTGGTTCTAATACAGCAGTTTTCTGGAAACTGAATGAAGTTTTCAACAATGCAGACACCAGCTTCAAAGCAGCAGTGAACAGATGCAGCATTTCATGACAGAAGACATGATAGCAAAAATTATTGTCCTAGCAGCTGGGGTCCAGTAGAACACTGGAGGAACAGTACATGTGACAGTAATTCCAATACTAAAAGATCCAAGGAAGCCGCATTAGTAAATTAAGAAGGCCACCTTGAAGAAATGCTATTCTCCACCATTATGATTCTTGTTGTTTTCATTATCTGCTATGGCACTAGCAACCACTGTCAAGACCTATCTGGATCTTTGTGTTTTCCTTTCCGTTTGTAACTATAGTCACTGACCAGAAGTGTAACAAAGATCAGAGCCTTTATAAAAACACCAGGAGCTCTTCTAAAAGCTGCATCACCTAATTTACCGAAGCTGTCTTCCATGGAGCTGGGACATTAATTGCAAATGTCTTGAAACAAATGAAAAACACACACACACAACACATGAGGGATTATCTTAGGCTAACTCCATATAGATCCTTCCATTTTCAGTGGACACCACAGACACCTTTACCATGTTAAAAAAAATATAATTAAAAAAAATCACTTAACTCAGTGAAAATTACCAGGGGTTATTTAACCTTTACACCCTTTCTATAGTCAATGTGTTCAAGCTCACAAAACTAGCTGAAAGACTCAAGTTAAAATACACATACTTATTTAGCGGGTACAGGTAAATACTACCAAGTTTGTATTCATTTCTTGAAGATTCTGCAGTGAAATTTGAAAACCTACAACTGACCTCATAGTTAAGTGGTTAAACATGAAAGTGTTTACAGCCAAAACCAATTTTTTCTTTCTGCTTTCATTTTCACAGTGCAAACTAAAAACATGTAGTTAAAGAAACTGATTGTAGAATGACATATTTGAAGCTGTAAGTTTGTTTAAAAAGGATGCATCCATTTGCTTTCTCTCCTTTTACACATATAGTGAACAACCTGTGGAGCTGTCTCTAGCTGAAAAAAAATAAAATCAAAGGGCAAAAGACATTTTCCATTAAGCATTTGGTAGAGGAGTAAGTCACAGAGAATTTTTACCCAAAAGAAATGGTCAAGGTGTCCCAAGTAAGACAAGAGCTGTTACTGCTTATCAGTTAGTTCACTCCAGACCAGAAGTGACTATCTACTCCCTCATTTTCAGTCAAACATTAACTAGAGCCTTTAACCTTGAAAAAAAGTCTTAGACAATGCAACACGCAGCTAATATTCTCAAAACTGATCACCTGCTGCAGTGTCAGCTAGCCAATCAACCCAAATTACATTAAATTGTCATCTACCAAGCAGTTACTCAGTAGCTTCACGGGGCAGTCAAATTTACTGAAGCAGAACTTTTCACTCAAAACCACAATGGTGGCAGGTGGGTCCTAAATACCAGTTGTGGTAGAGAGATGGAGGACCATTACCCTCAGCAGGGTGTGGTTCTAAAAGGCAGTACTGGCCTCAACAGAAAGAAAAGCTATCCCAAATAAGGTTGAATTAGGGAAATGCACATCTTCTAGGCTACAGATAAAAAAACCAAGCTTCCCAATATGCGCAGAGAAATCAAGCAGTGTAACAGAAGAGAAAAAAAAAAAATCAATCAAAAGTGACTACCAGGAATAGCTAACAATGGTACTACAGAAAAAGTCACTTCATTGGCCTGGCAGAAAAAACATCCACATTTTGCCAAAATGATTTCACATAACATTTCTCGGGCCACGCATCTGTAACACAGGCTGCCAAGGCTTTTAAATTGCCTGATCACAACTACTGTCATAAGCTTTCGTTTTCTGTATGTTGCCATAAATTCTAGAAATTCTATGGAATAAAAAGTAGCAGAGTAGTGTGCACCACACACCGGAGCCTTCGCTCCTAAACATACACACCGACTCAAGTGTTTTGTGCTCATTTAAAAGACACTGCAGATGCTTTCCTAAAGCTCGATTATTTTTTTTCGTAAGGGCATCTAATTAAAAATTTACTAAAAAGAAATGGTAAACAAAAGCCAAAAGCTGCTAAATCTGAAGGTGGCAAGTTTTTCAGCAAAGTTATCTGAGAATGGCAAAATATGTTAAAAGTATATTCAATCTGTGAGCTGCCTAGAAGGCAGAAGCAGAAGACAGCACTGAGGTTACACTCCAAGAGCATGGAGAAAATATATAGCAACTATTACAGACTACCTTTTTCCCATTTGCATCTTACCTTCACATACAGCTCATACCGTGCCTTGACTATAGGATTATTCAAGATACTGGTGGCAGTAAGAACACTCTCCCTTTTTATTTGCTCTCTGTAGGCCTGGGAAAGAGATTTTACAGTGAATAATCATCACATAGTTATTACAATCATCACACAAACTTGAATTAATGGTCCGTTTCTGTAAAGAAACTTAGTTTGTTGCTTTACCTTGACCAAAAGATACATTCACATCTTGCTCACATAACAAACTACAACCATGCACCTATCTACAACCACAGTTACCTGTTTTAATCTACAGATAACATCCATGCTTTTCCACCACAGCCTAACATACTGTTGAAGATGCCCCTGCCCATTGAGGGAGGATTGGACTAGGTGACCTTTAAAAGGTCCCTTCCAACCCTAACTATTCCATGATATTCCACAATCACAGAAGCTCACATACAAACAAAACATTACTTGCTTACTATGACAACTGTGATTTTTTTTTTCATCCATGCTACTCTTTCAACCCTTCTACCAAACTTAACAAGTGTGTACTGCTAATTCTGAACTGGTCTCACTTTTCTTCAAATTAAAAAGTTAACAGCCAAGCAAAAAAAGATACCAGGATTGTTACCTTGCTAGAAACGTAAGTATTAAGTTTTGCAATCTGAGTAACAAAACCTTTCCAGCACTTAATGATGTTTAAAAAAAATCCCATAAAATAAAAAGTCATTCCCAGTAACCACCTCAGGACTTACTACTGTCAGCTATTAAGCACACCAACATTTCATTAACTGGGGGTGCTTAAGTGCTAGCTACTTCACAAGACATTACGTTTACAAATTTTAATAAGGACATTATAGCTTTCTAGAGAACAAGTAATACCAACAAGAACTCAGAAATTACTTGCACCAAGTACCATAGGACTTCTCATCTACCATTAATTATGCTTGGGCTTCCGTTTTGTTTGGGTTTTTTTAAATAATATGACATATCTTACTTGTTTTCCTTTTGTGTGGTCAGGAGATTTTAAGTGCTGCTGAACAGAACTGTGTAATGCAGGAACATACACACTGCAAGCACTGCAGTGAACAGTCTCAACTTTCATCATATGGTCATCAGCAGTAACCCCTGCCAAAGAAGATGCAACAAATCACTAAGACAAAGCATGTTATTCTAGGGAAGTAGGAAAGGGGACTGGTCGTTTAATACCAGAAAAACTAGAACTGTAAACACGTCAAACTGAACCACAGGGGAATATTCACCCAAATTTGGGCACCAAAATTAGGCTTTCTGAAGGCAAAGTGCTGAAGGAGGAAGGCTCTTCACTTGGATATTCCAACTCTTTCCCTCCACAGACTATGTATGAGACCCAGGCAATTATGTTTGCTGTCTGAGGTTATGATATATGAACACCTACCTGCCTAAACAGAAGGAAATAAAAATGATTGTACTATTGAACTGAACTAGTTAATGTACACAAATGTCATCTATTTAAAAACAACAATAACCAATATCCTTAATACACATTTTGATACAAGAACCAAAGCTTCACCAAAGCAGCTGGATTTACTTTACCCCTTATAAGAACAACTAATTTCTTTCCTTGCCTCCCCTCACCACCAGGAAGAGCATGAATCCAATTCTTGCAATTTTAAGTATTAGCTTGCCAACAGCACACTCTGATAATAAAGGCATACGGGTCCTCCAGTACTTATGGAAAGTACACAAAAAGAATTTGGGAGATGGTTAAGATGTTAGCTATATCCATTTTTAAGTAGCTTTTAGCAGTTGTCAAGTACTTAGCACAATGCTATCTTACTTTCCAACAAGGCTATCAGGACAACGAACATAAACATGGTTTGCTATCTCCCACTGTGCTCATGTTCCACATTTTAACAGAAATGAAGCAAGAAATTCCAACCAGGTACAGGAAAGGTATGAAAACTCATAATTTTAATTCAAACATTTTATCAGATCTGAAGAGGAATGATAGGAGAACAGGGCAAGCAGAGCTCCACAGTATGCACTTTCATATAAAAAGCATTACTCACCTTCCATTATATCTTTTTCAGCAGCTTGAGCATTTTCTGTTTGGTTACTTGTCTGTTGCTTACGCATAGCTGTCTTCTTGAATTTATTCACCATACACTCCTACAGAGAATCAAAAAACCCAAAACCTGTAACATTTGATGTACAGCTGTTGATATCCCAATAGGAACCTGTACTTACAATATTACTCAGGATAGCTCAGTAATACATAGCAATTAATTGCTGTTACTTCTTAAGGCACTACTTTTAATTGTAAAAGTAACACTGCTTTACAGACTCTGAATTTGCTTCAATTTTTAGCAATATGTGCTGTGCCAAGTCATCTGCAAAAGGAGTGACAATGATAAATTAAGCATATTTTGAAGATACATGGTAAATTGTTAACTACACTCTAATGTAAAAGTATTATATAGCTCAAAAACCAGTTGCCTTACATGAAGGAATTCCATCACTACTTTGTCAAATTTGGTTTGCTTCTGGATATGATCCAATGTTTCCTGGTGAGCTGCACTCTCCAGATGTGCCTCAATTTCTTTTTCTTCAAATGTTCGAAATTTGCAAAATGAGCAAGTAAATGCCATTCTATCAAGAGAAATACATTAAACAATATTACTGTTAAAGAAAACATTCTTCTCTCTCTCTCCTCAAAACGATGAGGACTTGACAAACCTATTTGGAAAAGGAACGGGAAAAGCATTCCTTAAAGCAGCCTAAGTGGAAAAAAAAAATAATCCAGTATATTAAAAGGGTAACTGCTACAAGAACCAAATACAAATCAGGCCAGTCCAAGTAATGAATTATCTGTGCAGAACATGAAAATTGCTGATATCAGAAGCTAGCCATTTAAAAGCCACATTATTCTGTGAGTATATCTACCACAGCTCTCTAGTTTGTGTCACTTTTTGTAGTAGCTCTCATAAGCACGTCACTCCATGATTTCCTAACTACAAATAGTCAAAAGAATTCATTTAAAGCTCATTTTCCATACAAAACCTATGTAATCTTTATAAGGAAATATGGCCTCCTCAGTACAGTAAGGAAAAGGCAGTAATGCTACGACCTTATACTGCAGTGACATAGAACAGTCTTGTATGGTGATGGCCACTAGCCTGCTTGGCCGTGACAAGACTCAGAAAAGTTACAGAACTATCTACCTGGTTTTGCTACAAAATCACTTACCATACATATAAAACCAGAATAAAGTCAATTTCTAACAGCTTATTAAATCGGCATGAAATACATATTTAACTGAAGTACATACTTCAAAAGCAGTGCCATTCTAAGCTGCTTCTCAAGTGTGCACTAATGCACTTGTGGGAGAGAAGGGGTTAGGAAACTGTATTTTCTGACACAGCAGAGGGCCAGTGAAATATTCAGTCTTCTAAGCCACAAGATTTGGGTGCTCTGTTTTAGTCTGAGGGTTTTTTGTTTGTTTGGGTCAGGTTTTTGCTCATTTCTTCACTGCATTTTATTTTCCTAAAATTTCCTGAAAACCCTTTTGGACTGATAACGACCCATTCTTACAGAAGGATAAAGGGGAAAAAGAACACTGCACACAAGACAGAAGTTATAACAAACCTGTATCCATCACCGTATTTTTCACTGTTTTTTTCCCTTCTACGCCTTTGCTTCTCTCTTCTGGCCTCAATTCGCCGCTTTTCTTCTTCCTCACTTTTAACTTCTCCTTTGCCATCTTAACATACAATAGGAGGATATTAAAATATCACATTAAAAACAAACAAACCAAAAAAACTCCACTCCACTCCAGTAAAAGTATCTGTCTTCCCTGTCTCCTTCACAAATACCTCAAAATGCAGAGAATGATTCTATATCAAAATGGTTCAACAACTTATTTAAATGCCACAAAAGTTTTGCTTTGTTTGCCTCCTCTAAAGACAACCAATTTAAACATTTGCTTCCGACAACGCAAACTTAGTAGTTAAGGGGTTACACTCTAGATTACATTCATAAAAGAAAGGAAATTCAGAGTTAAAGCAAACCCTACCCTCCTGTGCCTAGTTATTAAAGGCCTCTTCAAGTGACTGACCAGGAAAGGGTACTGGGGAGAAACACATAATTTAAAACTCTCCATGGTTTTAGAACACCATACCTACAATGCCCTTACATAAAAAGAAATTATCTAAAGTCATTCTCTTCCACTGAGAAGGCAGTTTCCAAGCCCAGAAGTTTTCACAAAGGAGACTATGCAGAATTTCATTAAGGTGCAGTATCCAACCTGATCTTCAACAACTTTATTAATTTTCACTAGACTTCGCTTGATTTCACAGAAAAGTGATCCAAAGATTCTCAGCTAAAGAAAAACCACTGAAAGAAGAGCCAGCTGGGTGAATGGGGTAGGAAACAACCACCACACAACAAAAACCCAACCAAACCTTCAAAGACAAATATCATTAAATTATCACCTGGCATGTAAGATTTCAAACAAATGTCAGGAAATGAGTTTTGCAACATTAGTGACTTCTAAGGACATTTTGACTTTTTGTGTAATTGTACTTACGTTCGCCTTTGCTATGCCTGCTTTAAAAGCGCATGGACAAAGGGAAACAACTAGAGTATTATTCAGTGAGTAGTTATAGATCATAAAAAAAAAAAAAGGATCACTTAGTTTTCTGTTGCAGTTCAACCTTAGGAGAGGCCAGCCTCCATGAAATCTGCCTCCATCTAAACAGCAACAGAAAGGAATGTACAGGAAAAAAAAGAAGGAAAAAAAAAATAGAAAGACCTGCGAAAAGCTCTGTGACTCTAGAAGCATCACTGAGTACTGAAAACATTTCCACTGACTAGCAGCTTACACTTCATTGCTGATTAACCCAAGGTTTTTTATTTTGTAATAGTTTCAAAAATTACTCTGATCCAGGGAGGAAAAAAAACTCTATCCAAAAGTTTTTAAATTGAATTAAAAAAAATAATCAAGAAACAACTACCCACCCACAGAGGCAATTCTGTTAGTGTTTTACTGCTGTAAAAATAATCTGGTATGACACTGTAACAGAGTGAAACAGCCTGCTCTTGCCTCTCAAGCTCACAAACACAAGTGCCCATCCTGTTACAAGCCAGGCAATGGAAGTCTTGAATCTACATATGAACTGGGAATCCCCAGTGGGGCTCCCACTTTTAAGTGCACTTAGTCAAACTTCTAAAAATGAAAAAAACCCACATAATTAGTAAAAAAAAATTTTAAATTACTACTATTTCAAGAAAAGAAACTAATCAGTTGGCTGTAAATTTCCAGCACTCCTTACCATCAGATTAAACTACATGCACAATCAGGCCATCCACAAGGGAAGGGGACTAAAAATAATTTCAGCCTTAACACTGGATTTCTTTGTGTATATGTTTGAAATCACTAAAGTTAATATGCACTTTAACTGATTTTATGTAAGCTAATAATTAACCTATTCCATTAAGACTGCACATGAAATATACCTAATATTCTTGAGATGAGCTCTCCAAGTTAACCAAATCCACTTTTATAGAAGTGACTCACCTAGGATTTAAGGGTGAGGTTGATCAGCTAGTGGGATAAATAGTAGGATATGGGTGAGGAACCGATGGGATAAACAACATTTAAGCAATGGAATGGCTGTAAGTACAGAAGACTATTTACATCAGTTTCACAAAAATAAAGCAAGTCAAACAACAACATACAGAGATGATCAGAAAGCAGAGAGAAAATAAGCATGTAAAGAACAAAACAAGTGATGGATAGATGTTACAATCTTCTTCATGGCCTAATTTATGAACTGTTGGGGCAGGAGGAGGAAAAAGTCATGCTACTCAATTAGAGGTCACACATACCAACTTACTAAATCTATTCAAAGTCACACAAACACAATACCTACAACACCTTACCTGACAAAGCAACTTACCTCCAAAAGTCTGATAGCCAAGATCATAAGCATCTCTTGTAAAGTCTTCATATATAACAACTGCACCACTTGTGTCCACTTCAATTTCCTAATAAAGTCAAAGCCATAAATTTTCTAAGAAAAAAGCCCCAACAAAACAATGCCATTCTAAAACCAGAAAAAGACAGTGCAAATTCTTTCCAAGAATCTGATATTTGCCATTTTTATCCAATATGAAAATGGAAGAAAGCCAATTGAGTATATAGTTAGACTCAGCATACAAACACTTCAACCTATACATTCCTCCTTTAAAGTCTCTGTGAATTAGTTTCACAATCACAATCCTGTCTTCTACATAAACACTCTGACTTTCAATTCAGACTTTTAAATATTTAGTTGAGAATACATCAATACATCCACCCAAAAATAAGGAAAACATTCCCGTTTTTCAACACAGGAACCAGGATTAGCTTAGTTTACTAATCACACTCTTACATATTGTTGCAACTGATCTTTCTGTAGGTGGGAACTAATCTTTGTACCCTATCACACAACACCTGTTAACACTGGTTCTTTTTTTACTTACCCTCTCCTTGATGTGTCTTGTATCTTACCCACTCTTCCTCACTGTTGTCTAATAATCTCCCTGTCATTTTGTACTTAATTTCTCAACCCACCCAAGCAGGTCAGAGGTGTATAGATTCAAGCAGACTACCTATGACAACATGAGACGTGCTCATATGACAGCTCTCTGTGCAATGCAAGAACAGGTAGAGCCTACAAATACACTTTAAAATTAATTTTCTAGGCTATCTGCACAAGCTATAAATCTTTCACTCAAAGCCAGTAAAGATTTCAGACTGTCACCAAAATAAGACAGTTTTATATTACATTTAGAAAAAATTCCAAAACTTAAGCCCTTTAGCTTAATAATTTTTTGTCTTAAGGCATACTGTGCAAACTTCTGAGAGAATCACAAACATTTTTCAGTGCTGGGAATCTTTACCTCTATAGTAGAATCCTGGAAAGATGATTTCATGTCTATAAAAATAAAACGAGGAAGAAATAAGTAACGCAGAAGTGCTGTTGATTTTAAGGCAGTAAGGCATTTAGGAAAAAAAAAAAAAAAAAGCCTGCTTGTTATGCAGCCAGGGCAGTCTACATCTACAATTTAACATATTTTTCTAATACTAGATGCAAAATCACTTATCCTTCGGAATATAAACTAAACAGTCTTCTAGAAGAAAACTCCACAAAAACAAGAAAGCCAAGACTGAAAGGGCAATACAATTGAGATGTATTTTCATGCTTACATTGTATACCAATTGCATCCAATTTTCTGTCGTCACCTGCTTTTTAGTTTTAAACTACATGATACTGCTTAAAGCATCTTTCAGTTCAAGCTTCTGAAAACTGTGTTAAGCCACCCAGCAGTTTCTTTCCCCCAGTCTGAGCAACAGGACAGGTTGGATAAAAAGTGCATTCTAGCAGATGCTATCTACTTCACTTCTTAAAGTAACTTCAGTATTATGTAGTACATTGGTCCTTGGATTGTGGAAATCAGTGAAGGGGAAGAGATAATAAACTATAAGTGCTCTGTCTGAAGGTAGTTTAGAAAAGGAGAATCTACAAAAGTACCGAAAGAATAAGTAGTCTGATATACCTGGATGTGTATTTTACAGACCCATTTCATCACAACAAAGCTGGCGAGTCCAGCAGTAACGCTCCCTATGCAAAAGCCAGAGGAACATGTCCTATACACCCAGTGCCTGAAATTTTTATAGTACTCAAAGTTAAAGGAATAGTTTTGCAATACACAGCAATATAATTAGAATTACAAAATCAAAAATAAAATTTTCACGTGGAATTTTCTGCCAAGTCTGACTGGGCATTTACCTTACAAGCACTGAGCTAAAGTAATTTTAAGCATTTTTCAGGTGCAATGTGAAACCAAACTATATAAAACACTGTAGATCTGAATTACCGAGGAAATTACAAGCACAAAGCCTAGAAAATTTGACTGATGTAAATGCCATTCTTAATATTTAATATTCAAGTTTACATTCCCTCCAAGGAAGTAATTTATTCACCTCATTAGTGATTTTTGTTCTCCAGCTTTGCCTGCAATATCAAAATTATTATAGTTGTAGGATATCTTTAGGGAAGCTGAACAAACCAAGCACCACTAATACTTTGAAATTTATATTTCCGGTTTATCTGTCCTATTTCCAGTTCTTCTCTTCATTATGGCATTTCATTTACACAAAGGAGCAATCTCTCTCTGCCTTTCATAAATTATTCTGTAACAATTTTCACTGTTTTCTGTTTGCCTTCTTTCCCTCTCCACTTCACCCACACCTTATGCCTTTATTTTAGCTGTTGCAGTTGATACACTACTATTTATATCCATCAAAGTAATTGGACAGCAGGACCCAGGCTCATGCAAGGGCTTATCTTAATATTTGTCAGGCATTGTCACTTAAGGCAACCCGAGATCTGAAATGATTTTTAGTGGTAGAAATCTGCCTCCAGGAAGTATCATTATAAAGTCTGAATGAAACTGTCTTCAGCAGTAGATATTTAAACACATCAAAATAGTCAATTTCCTTCAGCACATTATCTTTGCAGTACAAGATTTAGAAGAGTAAATTCATAAAACCTGTTGTGGAGTACTTCTAAGGTAGAAAATGAAGAATTACAAAACAGCACATACAGCCCTCTTCCTGAATATTAAACCCAAGTAATTCCTAATGAATAAAAAACCAACATTAATTTTAACTTAAGAATTTTGGCACTTGTTACTTACTAGGTGATTTTTTCTGGCTCAGCTTCAAAATAGGTTTTGTCATTTTGGGTTTCTTGATAAATGTCCCGCCAGGTTTGTTATATGGCTGTGGTATCATTTTTCTTTTTATTCCTCTTGCAGCAACTGCTGCAGGACTGGGTTTGTTATGATAGTCAACAACAATTCCAGGTCTGTGCATTCCTCCAAAGTCTCCCATATGCTGAAAATTTGTGAAATCAAGAGAAATGTATTAGTATATCAAATCAATAGAAATGAAACAATTACTTGGTACAATAAAACTGTGAACTAAGTAAAATCTGTGTCCTAGAGCAAAATGCAAGGGAAATTTAAGCTCCCAGTTTGATGTTGTGTTGTGCAATGGCTTTGTGGGTGTTTGTCCAGTAGAATGAATACATATGTACAAACGGTGTTTCTGCTTATTCAGAACCATTGTCCAGACAATGAACATGTCTATCAGAGTTCGTATCTCAGCCTAACATCTTGGCTCCTCTCTTCAGATTCTCTAGATGATGAATGACTTCTCCCTCTGGGAAAAAACAGAGCTAACCAAAGCAGGTTTTTGACACTTTAGGCAGCAGTCATTTATAAAAATTAAAAAACCCAACAACAACAAAAAGGCAAAAAAAAAAAAAGCTTCTTCATACCAAATTATTAGCAGAGACTCGAAAAATGAATAAAGAAGGTTGTCCAGTGTGGAATAAAGATTAACTAAAGGAAGCTCATTCTTTCTTTTACCTATCTTTCTACAGAATTCAACAAATCCAGAATTTAAAAGTTGGGCCTGGAGGGAGTGCTACAAAAACATGGCAGCAGTAGGAATGAAAATTCAGTTGAAAGGCAACCTTGCTATGATTTCTAAGTTACCTCTCTGAAGGCATGGAATAAATGAGTAATATAAAGAGGGAGAATTTAGGTAGCTGCAGTATTTTCAAAAGCACTAACATACTACTAAATATTAACTCAACTGCTTGATTAATAAAGGGCAAAGGAGAGCCCACTGACTGGATGGGTGACTTGGATAAGCAGAAATATTTGTATTGCCATGAGAAGAGAATTAGTATTACACTACCAAAATTAAAAGAACATAAAAATAACTTTAAAGTACTTTGTGAGAAGTATGACTTTCTTTTTCTTATGTGAATTTCAAATGACACACAGAATGTACCAAAACAGGCACTTTTCTTAACCAGAAGTCCATGCACAAGATTTCCATGTTAATTTATTTAGTCGAGACAGTTACAGAACCACCTAGCATGTACATTTACACTGTACGCACATAAATTTGACATGAAGTATGCACTGGGATAATTTCAAGTACTTTTTTTTTTTAAACAGTCTATCTATTAAAGGTGCAATGCATTTTACATATGGTAAGTAGTTTAGCCTTTACATTCTCCTTTATCACATGAAAGACCAAAAAGAGAAATTTCAAAACCAAAGCAAAACAAAAAAGAAATAAGGCTACTTGGTTGTAACTGCACAAAACTTTCAGATCTAAAGGAGTTCTGAAAGGACAGCATCCAAAGTTAAGAACCTAACGCTTTCAGCTCACAAGCAGAGAAACAAAGATTAGATTCTATTTCTCATACCATGCCACATGCCAGCTAGCAGCCATGTGCAAGTCTGAGCTAAAATTTGTATACGGCAACTATAGTACTCAAGAATGCTGCAAAGTAGACTTTCTGGAACAAAACCACCACACAATTAGGCATTTAAAAGACCCAGTAAAAAATAATCTTCCTCTACGCTTCAAGCTACAAACAAGTTGTATGGGTTAATATTAACCAATTGCTTCCCAAAGAAATATGGCACACTTAATTTTAAAATAAGTTACACCTAGAGGCACAGGCAGAAAAATGTTCAATGAACTCTTCATGCTTAAAAAAAAAAAAACATAATCAGAATTGGGATTATAAAACCAAGATAAAGGGACACCATCAACCTAAAGTTAGTACTTCTGTCAGGATTTTTTTATTCTCTTTTGCATTTCTTTTCCCTAGCTCATTTAACATCAAGCATTACTTCTCTGAAGTGTGATCCACTATTTTATGTACAGTTAATCCTGCTGTTTCTTGGACATACAGTTTTTACATCCTACACTGGAAAGGAGTCCCCTGGAAAGGAGTGGGAACGTAAGTCCTCAAAACAAAATCAATGCGGGTGACACGACTAGGCACACTATCTGGAAATTAATCTCAATTCTGTGAAAGGACCCGATTTTAAGTTGATGATGCCCCTTTAACCATACTTTAATTTTGAAAAAGAATCACTGTAACTGCTAACCACCCATCTTTGCCATTTCCTCCCCATCACCCTTCCAACACACAAGTCAGAGCAAGAATTAAGTTTAAAAGAAGACTTGATGTTTGATAAAGCACGTGTTCAACATATTGAAGAATTAGCTAAACTTTTACCTTTACAGGAAACAAAAACTACTCTAGCATTCACAGCCTGTGTTTTATTTTTTGCTTATACATTGCACCTTTAACCTACTCAAAACTTCAAAAGACTTTGAATTAAACTTTTACAATATTCAAGACTTCCCCCACCAGCAGCAAAGATGCTAGTGTTTACAAGGAAAAATGCAAGTCCTTTTAACCCCTTTTAGACCAAACCTATTACTTTTATCTTCACCTTTCAAACAAAAGGAGAGATTTAACAAACCTTATCAACTAGTCCTCTATTACTCATTACTTTCGACAGAAAGAGGGACTGGGTACTACTTGAAGACAGGTTCAAGGGGGTAAACAACATTGTCAAACCATGATAGTTTGCTTGGACAAAAAACCCACACTGTACTGAACAGTGCATTCATTTTAAAGCAGTGGTCTTGAAAGGGTTTAAAAGAGTGTCTAGTGAAAAGAATCTGAAAAGATTCTGTACTTACTCCTCGGCCTCGGCCTCTGCCTGTTGATGGTCCTCCAAAAGCATCATAGTTTCTGCTTCCAAATCCACTTTCAGGATAAGCAGGCGTTCCTCTCCCCCGAGAGCCTACAGGTGCAGGCTTCATATGGGGTGAAGAAAAACTGCTGTAGGAAGAGTAACTCTCTCTTCCTCTGTCCTCCATAAACCCAGGCCTCAATTTTGAACGGGAGTAAGGTGCTTCCCAGCTAGACCCGCCCTGGTTTCTACCTCCGAAAGAGTCAAGGCTATTCCGGTAGGAGTTGTCAAATCGACCACCATAACTACCTCCGAAGCGGCTTTGTTCGGGTTCATTATAACCATAGCCAGATCTGTACAGATCTCGCCCACCCAGAGAAGACCCGGAGTCGTAAGACTCATAAGGTCCAAACCTGGAAAAGTTGCACAGTGAGGAGAAAAAAAAGTAAGCTTACTAATGTTATACATTTCAAAAGACAAGTTATCAGTTGACATTTATCAACTAAAATCAATTTATTACTGTACTGGTCCGAACAGTTGTGTTATTGTTTAATCTTGATTAGGGCTGGGCAAATCACACTATGACCAGATAGAAAGCTATCTGAGCCAGTTTTGCTACAAACAATTCTAAAGTTCAGTATGCCTGAACTTTGTTTACTTAAAATTTTCAGCAAGTTATTTACTAAAACATCATTAGAGCCCAGCCCTAGTCTCACAAAAATCATCACCTGCAGACATTCATAGGCTAGTCAAACTCTCCTTTCTTCAAAATCATGCCCTCATATTCTAACAGTTAAACAGCAGTTAAAAGGCGGCTTAGTTCTGAACTGAGGAGAAAAAAAGAAAGATCTTTTTTTTAGTGGTACAGTTGTGAGTCTTAAACACCCCACGGTTCTAATTTTAAAGGAAAAACACAGGTGCTCTTCCATCCACATTTGTACTTTTTGGAAATTTTCTCCCTTTTAAATTCTGTCTCCCAAAGAGTTCATGATCTTCAGTATATCCATCTTTCACTTGCAGACTGTTAAGTCTAGCAACTCAGGATTTTGAAAGTCTACCCAGTGCATGCACAGTGGACACAAAAACAGTCCTCGCAATTTCAGAGTAGAGTAACAAGGAGCTGAAATCTTTCTGAAATCTTTAGTTATTTACCAAGAGTTTGCTTTGCCAGGGGCAGGGTGGGGCAAGGGTTTCAGGCTAGAAATCATCAGTATTTGTAACCACTTGGAAGGGAAACACATTAGTGTCCCTGCAGGGTTAGAATAAGGTGATTCAGCAGGAGTTGGGAAAGGCAACCCCTTGACAGATAAAATATAAACTAGAACAGACTCAAACTACTGGCTGTATCTACAGTAAACTGAATGCCTTCATTTTAAAGGATGTTAGTCTCAGAAGACCCAACGATACACAGAAAATGACACTATCTACAGAAAGAGCCCATGCACAATATTAACGTTACATGGCAAGAGACATTTCGGTGTTCAAGTAGTCATTCAACCTCAATCATATGCAGATTACTATATGGTAGGTACAGCTCATTCCTGAATCTCTGCTCAGACTTTTAAGTCAATCTTAATGTTCATCATTAAACAAATTATAAAGTGTTTAACAGAACCGTGCAGCAAAACACAACACTTCTCCAGCCTCCCTACTTAGCATTGTCCTTGCCCAGTGGCACCACAGTGACTACAGACAAGAATCATACAGTAGTCTGGCCACAGCCAGACAAGAATTCAAGGGCGCACACAAGAAAACCATCAATTATCTAAATTTTCTTCACATTTTGTTTCCTCCAAGATAGAATCGCTACTCTGAAAAGCATGCTTCTTTGAATACAATATTAAAACCTAAATCAAATCAGCTGCTCCCTACTGTTTTTATCTGAAAGAGCAACAGTAGTAGTACCCTAGCATTAAATACACAACTTTAAGACCACTGCATCAGAATTTTTATTTTTAGACCAATCCATCTTACAAAGCAGCCCAGAACATGCACACAGTTTTAAGTGTAATCAGTACCTGCCAATGAAATAATCTGGACATGACTTTCAGATTCAATACCAAGATCATTTGAGCACTGCACATTCAAACCAAAGAACACAGACCCTAAATGTTCCTTGAAAACGGAATGTTGATAGATTCGGTCTAAGGCACTAAACCAGTTAGGTCTAGTCTGCTATGTCAGAAATGGTATGTCAGGCCAATCAGCTGCAAATTGCTAGCCATTACTGAAAAATAAACACTTTTTCCAGTTTCATTCGAAGGCGCACTGTTTCACTATCAAACTTTTCCATAAAAATGCTGATTATTATAAGAATCTAGCTCTTACAGTTTAGTATTTGCCAGTATTTATCAAACATGAAGACTCAGAACAAAAGTGTTCATACAAAATCGTAACAACATGCCTCAGGAACACTTAAGTTAGAAGACAAAATTATTTAAACTTAAACTGGGTTTGATCAATTCTTGGGACAACTGAAGGATTATTTTACCTGTTACCACCACCACCACCTCCTCCGCCTCCACCTCCATGACTCTCCATCCCATAGGATTGGTTAAGGTAAGAGTCCATGGATCGTGGGCCACCATAGCCTCCATGCCCATAATCACGGTCCATGTCTAAAAAAAGAGCAGAAAAATGTTTATAAAGAAAGCAAGCAAGAAGTCTTATTAAGTAATCTAGTTAAAAATCTTAAGTAAAAGGTTTACTCTTTGCCACAGTGCTTAAACTATTTTGCAACTGCCAGCTGCAAACCAATTTTGACATTCTGCTTAGGGAAGCAGTGTCTTTGCCATCATCTGAGCACCTCTTAACTGAAATCAAGTTCATATTTTTTTCCCCAGTACTGGATAACTCAGCATTATTGTTCCATCAGCTGGAATTCAGACGCAAGTTAAATTAAGAGAATTAAATGGAGAAGACTGACGTAGAATATGTCAGAAGTTAGTGGAGAATTAAGGCCACTTCCCACCCTTTAATAATACACACAGCTCACAGGCATCTGCTTTCTCTATCCAGCCCCTCAAAAATATTCACTCACACTGACAGACACCCTGGGTCAAGGTTACAAGCTGTCATGCTGCAGTGCAGATTCTGTATATAGACTACAGTTAAACAAAATAATTTTCTCCCATCTAGCCAAAAATTTATTGAAATCACCACTGAGCTGCAGCCTGCTAACTGCAGTAAGATGTTGGTATTTCATAGCTGAACTGATGACACTTTGTGATATCTTTGTATCTTGAACTGAAGTCTGGCAAAAGAACTAATTTCTTCCTCAACACTGGAAGTCCTACGTAAAAGTTCTGGTTAAATAACCCACTCAAATTCAAAGCACTGAAACAGTGTCATAGATCTGCATAACGAATATGATTCGCTGTCTTCTTGCAACATACACAATTTGCACTTTACTGGCAGTCTAATGACAAAAGCTGCTTCCCGGTACCAACCAACACTAACTTCTGGACAATACAAAGAAAGCCTGGCAAGTCAAGCCTCACAGAAAAGGTAACAGAGAAGGAAAACACAGTGAACACATGAAGGATTAAAATAAAACCACACAAAGACTTGTCCACTCTGACAAGAGAGAGTATTTTATCCATTTCAAAATCTCCAAGTGTAAACCACTGACTTTTCCAGAAGACAACAGGACAATAAGCTCACTTGAAGTTGTAAGAAATTCTCCTGTTTAAAGAAACATAGTAATTCTCTGTGCATATCATTTCATGGAAATAACTGTAGTGATGAAAATAAGTATATATACTAAAGTATATATATATACTGTTTGTACCTGCTTCCTGTTAGCACCAGGCAGCCATTGCAATTCACTTTCTTAATCTGTCAACAACAACAATTCTGCAAATGGTACTGAGCTGGCTGTATCACTTTTACACAGATGTTCTTAGCATGCCTGAATAGATACTCCAAGAAATGAAGATCTCCTGCTGGTTTTTTTTTATTCTAATGATTGTAGGTACTTCTGAAATAAAAAAACTTCGAACAAGAGAAGTCACACTGCACCTCTTTCCATGTTCTGAACATATAATAAAGATTCTACAGCAAAGCACAAAAAAAAGCTTTTCAAAATACTAGTCACGTAGCATCACACAGCATCAACTTAAACTGCAAAAAGTTACTCTTTAAAGAAATGGCTAAGCTTTCCAATAGAAACATCCAGTATTTGTCTCTGGTGTGACTGAATGATCTATCACCAAATCCAGTGGTGCAGGCCAGTAAAAAGCGTAAAGTAGCCAATAAAATAAATTCAGTTGCACAAAAATTAAGGTTAGATGATCTCACAGTCAATCTCAAATCCAAGGTGTTGTTAGGTTTTGTTTTTTTAAATACAGTATATCTAATCAAAAGACTGACATTCTGAAAACTATATAGAAACTATATAGAAAACTATATAGAAAAAATATCTAACCTAAAAGCACCCAGTAATCTACCATAGTTTCACCTGCTCCCTATTATCTACAGACTCTGAGATGCACAAAAGTAATTTGGTGAAGAGTTGAAGAGATGAATCACATCATTCAACAAGGAAGAACACAACATACTATCAAGCTCCCTGCCACTGCAATCCAATTCTGTTATAGTGTAGTAGGTAGTGATCAGTGTTGTCCAAATGCCAGAAGTTAGCTAGTAGGAAAAATACAAAAACATTCACAGAGAAGGACTCTTCCAAAAAATGGTTTGAAGCATAGTTTCAAAATAAGTTTTTAGTCTAAAATTTTCAGCAGGAAAGCAAATACTTCTAGAATATGTTCTACAACCACACAAGAACTTCTGACATCCACTTTTGCTCACTCTCCTTACTCATCCACACTTCGTGTTACCAAACACCAGCAGTCTTACTGCAAGAGCTATGCCAGTGCCCAAACCCTCAAATCACTGCCTTTAGGACATCATCACCTTCTCCCTAACAGTGAACAACTTACTTGTCCTTTCCAGACTCACTTCACTGCATTTACCTACATCATAATACACTCACTTTTGAAAAGGTTTAATAGGGGATACAAGAGATATAAAGAAGCAAAGAGGGATGATCACTTGCATGATTTTCTACTACAAAAAACTGGAGGTAGCAAATGAAACAAAAATAACAAGCTACAAAATTAACTGGATCTTTTTCACAAAACAGATACTTGAGTCCTGGAAGTGCTCTGTGTCAAGAAAAAAATGTGCATGGATTTAAGAAAGAAACTGGAGAAATCTACTGACAAATTCAAAGGATGTGGAACACAAAGGCTATGTCTCTGGTTCAGAAAGTTCCCAAGCTACAAACCAGAAAAAGCATATAAATATACTGAACAAGTACTTGTACTATTCCTTCCACATCTCCAAACGGACAGCAACATACAAGATACTGGTGAGGTGGGACAGACACATCTTTGACCTGACCTAATGAAGGTGATTTATGATCTCCTTCCAACTACTTCATTAACTGTTCCAGACTGCTGAGCAGCCAAGCCTATCATTCCAACCACTGGCCTCCTGGTTCATTTTGTCAGCTGCAAACTTTACCAAAGTTTTACAGATATTTACACCTCAGAGCCTGACAAACATACTGCATTCAAATTAGGAAGTATAGTATTTCTTCAGGCATTAAGCTTTTCTTTACTCTGAAAGTCTGTGCTCCAGATAGGCTTTATCCTAAAAAGGGGAAAAACATACAAGATATAATACAGTAAATATTCACTTTGGTGACCTAAAAGGATTTCAACTTCTGAATCTAATACCTGAATAATAATCGCTCACACAGCTTTAGTTATCACAATCTCAAGGTAAATAGCTTATTAGTTGACAAATGTCACAACTACAGACATCAAAATCCATTCACACTGGCCTCTTTCACACTACTGGCTCTTCTTCTAACTAAAGCAAGACAGATGGACATGGAGCACTAAAAAAGCTGTACCTGCACAGAACCATTCCCTCTGCCTGTAGCCTACTCCCCATTCACTGTTACATTAGCTCTGGCTGTTACCACTGGCAGAGATAAACAGAAGTTGCCTGTCTGTGCAAACTATTCAGACTAAATGTGAAATTGTTCCACATACTAAGAGAACATGTGCTTAAGCACCAGAGAAACACCACCAGGAATTGTACTGAAGCATCTCAAACTGCAAATTCAGAAGTGTAGTACTTCATTTAAGTTTAAATAGTAACTGTTTGTCAAAGAAACCTTTGACAAAATATTTTATTTGCATTATCTATGAATACTACAGAGTGAAAAAGGGAAAAAAAAAAAGCAGCAGCAGCTCATATTTGCTCCTAAAGTTTAAAAATTAAAGACTAAATTTCTGCACTGATGAAAGCACTGACAAAGCATCTGAAACAAAGAGTTTGTTGAAGGAATAGATCAGGTTTTGGATCTGCAACCTCTTGCATAAATACAGTGTGGATTAACGAGCTGTGGAATTTAAGTATGGAAACAGAACTGCAAAGAACAATCCCACTCTGTATTTCTAGATTATACGCAAGTCTACTGGGGTAGCGGAGACAGGAGAATAGCTGCATCAGAGGGGGAAAAATGTATTACCTCTAAATAAAAAAAAAAAAAAAAAAAAAAGAACGGGACACTAAAAGACAAGTTCAATTTACAAATTAAAATGTTAATGTATATGTATTCCTTCAGATTAAAAAAAACACCCACAACAGATCTGGTGGAGAGATCATTTAAAATGGCTGCAAAATATAGCTCAATAGCCAGCAAAGAAAAATCAAGTTTTCCTTAGGAAAAGAACTAGGAAGTTAAATACGTAGCAGATAGGACTCAGAATCCCTTGGTATAAAGGGCTCCATTTAAAAGAAAAAGCTTAAGATCAGAGAACATTGAAATCATTATTCACAGCACAAAGAAATGAAATCACTTTCAACAATGTTATCCATGTGGAGCATATGAAAAGGCTAGAAAAATGAGAAAGATCTTACAGTAATAAATACAGGAAAATAAAATAAACTTCAGTAAAATAAAAATAACCTTTAAACAATAAGAAAAACACAAGTACCAGCTTGAAAGAAGCTAAATTTCCCTATGTTTGAAATTCATAATCCACAGCGACTACAAGCAGCTTAAGAATCCATTGTGTAATGGAGTAAGCAACACTTTTTCCAGGTACATTAGATTTTTCATAACACTATGCCTGCTTTAAGATCACAACCTTGCTATTAGATACAGAAATTTTAACACACCATTGAGTCCCATGCAAAACAAGGAACCAATCTAACAATGCAGTTGAATTTTAGGAACAGCAGCAGAAGACGCTTCCCCTTCCAGATTAAACGGGCAAGTTACAGTAAACAAAATATTAACAAGAACAGTTAGTAACACATTTGTTAATAGTATTAACAGAATTTATTCTACAGGCCATATCACTTCTGTCTCAAACCAAGTTATGAGCAAGAAACAGTGGCAGAATTACAGTGGTCATCAATCATCCAATGAGAAGTACTTCACACTGGTTAAGCTGCCAACCAGAAGAGCCTTGCCAAGAACTCAAAACTGGGAAAAGATGAAAACTCCCAACATCCATCCTCTGTTGCCATCTACTGGACCCCTACAAAACAGTCTTTAGCCCACTGTACATCATGGGGTAAGACAAAGCTTTATGCATGCCTTACTAAGGTATATACAATGCATAAACTTTAACATTAAATGTTTCAAGCTGCAGACATCATAATTAAACTTGTTAAGTAATAATGAATAATAGAAACCTTAATTATCACAGTGAAAACTATTATTACAGAGGTACATGAAAGGAACAATCTAATTGTACAACATACATTTCATTGGTTACTTCCCATAGGATGAGCCTGGATTCACTTTAATACTACTGTCATCTGATAGCAGAAAAGCAGGTTCTGGTTAACGGCTACAGCGAATATTCCAGTAATGCTTAAAACCGCCAATTAAGAACCTTTTCTACTAATATTCTAAAGGACATTTAATTAGGAATCAACACAGAAGGCTAAAAAACAGGGTCACAGCTTTACTTATCTTACTATGAAGAAAGAGAAATGCAAAATAATATAATCAGCAAAAAAAGCTAAGACTCAAGGAATGTATCATAAAAATGATCATACTGCAATCAAAGATCTCTCTGTAATCCAATGTGTTATTTCCCTGTAACAGCCAGCAAGAGTATCAAGAGACCCAACAGCAGACACTTACTTGATGACATCTGTAAATGAAGCCTGGGCACAGTTTATGGTAAAGTTTTTACATTAACATCCTTTTAGTACTGGCATGCTGGCAAGATAGGTCGAGTCATTTCTTGAGTCTTACTAAACTCATAACCTTAATCATCTTACAAAATTATGTGCATTCCTTTTTGTTGTATGTATTTTGTTGTATGTGGTATTTTTGATAGCGTAAAAACAAGAGCTACCTTTTGCTGTATCACATTTACTTTATATGCTTCCTATATTCCTTCCCAAACTGTTAAAGTAAACTTAAAAAAAATCAAGCAGTTACAGGTTGTTTCTTTCCATGTCTGTATAAAAGGAGGAAACATCCTCCTTCTTTTCAATAGTAGCAAGAATCAAATACAGTAGTCCATAAGAAAACAAAATATTGATTTATGCAAAAAGCATCATCATAAGAAAAGTCTGTATTCCCCACCCCCACCCATCCCCATTCCTCGATCTCACAATTTTGATTTGGAACGTGCATGAGTTCATGTTGACATGCCCAAGATGAAAATCAAGTCTCACTCCCAGCCAGTTACAACTCCTCCAGAAAACAACATGTGCAGTCAAACCATGTTACGTACTTTTAATAACCCGATTGTTTTTTGTTTTTGTCAACAGTGACTGTTCAGCCCCAACTCTTTTTTTACAGGTTAGACGTATTTATAGCTCATACCTGAGACTGACCCACTGGGCATGTTCACACCACAATGCATGGGGGTATCTGGGAATCTCCAATCTCTGTCTTCAGCTGGAGAGGATGGGTCAGTGAGAATGACTTAGTGCTTAGCAAGAGCTGGAGGGGAGAGACAGGGAGCCGCAACAAGAGGCGGCTCTCTCTCCTGTCGGATCTCCAGTCTCCTGACACGACCCCCTCACGGAGCTTGCCCCGAGCTCCCCCCGTTCCTGCCCGCGCCGCCCCCGCCCGCCGCCTCCCCCTCGCCCCCCGCTCGCCCCGCGCCCCAGGGCGCCTCGCCCCGCGGAGGGCCGCCCCCGCCCGCGCCGCCCGCCCGCCCGCGCCGCCCCCCGGGAGGGCCCTCCTCCCGCGCAGCAGCCCTCCCGCCGCCGGCCGCCGCCGCCGCAGCTCCCCCGACCCGGGAGGGGCGGCGGGGAGGAGGACGAGGAAGTGGATGAAGGGGACTCCGTCCTGCGCGGAACAAAGCGGCCGCTGCCATTTTGAGACGCGGCCGGGCCTCGCGGCGGCAACGGTGGCGGCGGCCGGGCCCTACCCTCGCTCTGGGGGTGCGCCCTCACCTTCCCCGTAGTCCATGGCGGCGGCGGCGGCGGGCCCTGCTCCCCCGGACGGCTGGCGGCCGCAGCGGCTCCGGCTTCTCTCAATGGCGCCTTCCACCACAACGAGGCAAGGCGGGACCTGCGCGCGACGGGGCGGCCACGGCGCGCGGCGATTGGCCCGGGCGCCGCGTCACGTGAGCAGCCCCCCCTGCAGGGGGACGGGGCCCGGGACCGGCGGCGACGCCGCGTGAAGCGCTGGCGCAGGGAGCCCGGCTCGGCCGGGTCACGAAGGAGGCCCTGCGGCGGCCATGTTGGGCCCTGGCAGCCGCCATTTTGCGTCCTGGCGGAGGGCCCCGGCGTGCTTGAAGCCGCTGCGGGGTCGGCAGTGGCGAAGCACCTACGCTGTTACCCTCCCACACACACCCGTAGCCCCTGGCGAAGCGGCCGCTGCAGAAAACAGCCCCCTCGGTGCCCAAGTACCAAAATGTGCCCCTGTGCAGAGCTGGAAGCAATACAAAGATCGGTAGCACCCAAACCCCCTCGCTTTATAACTTCGCAGCGGTGGGATGCTAGGTGCTGCTGCGTTAAGGAGTGCGATGTAATAAAACTCAGTAACAGCAGGCTGTTACTAAGCAATTCTCTACTGCAGCACTGGGGATAGCTCCAGCAGAAGCGCTCCTGCAATCTGGCAAACCTTCAGAGGCTATATACCATAAAGTTACACGTATACCTGGAACTCATATGCAAGTGTCTGGTCCACAAGTGCAATTGCCTCTCCTGGCGGTCTTTGAGTGGTCATCGGGGTCTTCTGTTGTTGCCATCCTTTTGTAACTTTCTTATCTTCGTGGTCCAGCACATCTCTGTCAGGCGAGGTGATCCAGGCACCTCCTTATCTCACAACCATCCCACAACCACAGGATGCCTCTTTTGTTCAGTATCTAGTACTTACAGACAGTTCCCTTGTTCTTCAGGCCTCCTTATCTCATACCATTCCACAACCATCCTGGACCCTCTTCTTTAAGTAAGTATCTACGATGCTTAGGCATCTTCCTTGGTCTTGGGCCTCAACCCTTTCAGGCAGTGCCTGGTGGGAGCGAGCCCTGGGGGGCTCCCCGGCAGCTCCATGGCCTGTCCCACAGCCCTGCCAAGCTCCCAACGGGGGCTGCTGCTGAGTTGTGCAAAATAAAATGCTTATTTAAGTAACGCCACCCCTGTAATGCCCCCCTTCGATGAACCTAATGTGTATTAACATCGGTTCTATCTGTTAATTCCAAGACAAAAGTATTTCAGCGTCTATAACGGGCTGCATTGAAATGCTGGAACAGGCTGACAGTAAACACAGACTTCCATTTTACGTTAGTTGTGAAACACAGGCTTCCATTTTAAGGTAGTCGTAGGAAAACACTGTGCTCCTCTGTGCAGTCAAAGATTGAGGAAGAAACAGACTTCTCCCCGGACACATTGTTGTGCAAAAAAACCCCGAAGTCCTGTATGAAGATCACGTGTGGAGAAGTACTCCATTCCTTACAGTTTTTGTAATGTTTTATGCAACCCTGAGAGAAACAACCAAACAAACAAACCAAAAGAGGGGCGGAAAGCATGCGAGTGAGATGGTGATAAGCAGATCTGGTACTGAAAACCTGTGACTGCCGCTGAGGACAAGCTGCGGGTGAACTCCCATGTTGTTATGGGCTGGCAAGGCCACCGTCTCCTGGGGTTTGATTTTGTCGGGGAAACAGGGCTGCTTTCGGTCTCGGGTGCCTGACAGGATGGCATCAAAACCTTCCCGTTTCTCCCTATCCGAAAAGTAACAAAAGCCCTATTGCGGGAAAGGAAGATGTGACTCACACCTGTCCAGAGTCTTTAAGTTTTGGATTGAACTAAACCGCAAGCCTGGCAGAGCAGACGTTCCCCTCCCCGAGCTCTGGATGGCAGCAGATGCGAACGTACTCGGGCTGCGGCGGGGAGCAGCCGGAGCCGGCGCCTCCCGCTCCCCCCGCTCCCCGCTCGCCGCTCCCGGCTCTGCCCAGCGCCGCGGGGGAAGCCGTGCGGAGGAAATGGTTATCCCCCGCCGAAGGGAATCTTTCCTGCGGCTTTACCGCTGACTTCTCAGCCAAAGGTATGTTATGCTTGGGCAGAGCAGTGATACCAAGGTCCAAACAGCCCTCACGCAGACTTGTTTGCGCGCCCCGTGCACCCTTCATGCAGGCCGAACAGCTTCCTTGCACTGAACACGAGACTTACACAACAGGCATTTTGCTATACGTTCAGGGCTGTATGCCCCATGTTTGCAACACAGCAGCCTCTTTTCCGCGGCCCTCTTTGCACAGCTCAGCGCAGCGCTGCCCAGCCTGTGCTGTAGCCTTGTGCTTGCAAACAGGGGCGAGGGGCAGCAGCCCACTGCCCTGCATAAGGGAGCAGGCCAGCATGTGGGGTGTACAGGCACAGGGGCTCCTGCTGAAAGGCTTCCACCAGGAACGCCACTGATCCGCCCCAGCAAGCCAGGCCAGCCTGCCCAGGGCCTGTCTGCCGCTTCACCATAGCCTGGCACAGATGTCTCAAGAAAAAAACATACTGAAGATTTTTTTTTCCCCATGCAATAAAATGCATGGGCACAGCTCTATGCCTTTTGCTGTATGCCAAATAAAAAAAAGGTGATGAATTAAAAAATAGCATATACGTGCACAAAATCCAAAGGTGGTGTGAATAACCTCATTTTCCCAGGCGGCCTGAAACACACAGCAGTGAAAACTGTAAAATATCATTTCTGCTTGCGGACTCAGTGCGTGTTGCGGGATGAGTTGCTGAGGAATGCACTAAGGGGATTCTCACCCCTCTCCAATGTATCTGGCTGGGCCAAATGAGATGGCTAATGAAAAGCTAGTGAATCAGCAGCTCTGAAGAGAGGAAATCATGCAGAATAGATAGATCTGTGATCATTGTAAGAATATCTGGCTAATGGTTATTCAAAATAAACACAAAGATCCAGGAAACCTGATTCATCTGAATCAGCTGCCCCTAAGACTATCCAAAGGTGAATGTTTTAGCTCTTTCCCTGGTGTGAAACCTGCTGAGGGATTCAACAAATGAAACTCTCTGGTACGCTATGCAACCTAAGGGGACTACTGCATAAAGGAGAACAGGATTTATAATGAGGTGCCTAAGAGGGAAACGCTGGGATTGAACAGGAGACTGTTAAAATGATACAGGATTATTATGAGATATTTGGGGAAAAGGCCAAAGACAAAGAAGGGAGGAACAAAGTAGATTGGGGAAGAACAAAAAAGATTGATGTGGATTGGAGAAGGGGAATAAAAAGGACTGCTTGCATATAAGCAGGCTGCTGGTCAGTATGTGTGGCTGAGCCTTGTGACTGATTGCCACTGTCTGTCCTATCTTCCTTGTAAATTCTGGTTTTAATTATTTTCCATGTGATCATGTTCTCTATTCTGTGTCTGTGCATGTGATCTGCTCATGAACTCCAAGCCAGACTAGTTGGTGAGTTGAATGAGCGGTCTCGGAGACAGGTACTGAAGACCCTTGAAGGGGGGTTTCCATGAGCACACATCCCTAGAACCAGGGTTGGGCTGTGCACGTTGCCTGTGTGTGTGGTGCAGGCCTCTGTAAAGACCCCAACTGAGAATGGGCAGAAGCAGGATCGAGGCACCTAACACTCCCCATTTGTAGGATAAAGGACATGATGCCAAAAAGGCACCTTTTTCTGTGAATCTCTCCACTATTCTCCTAAAGCAGCTCTGTTCTGTGACTAATCCATTAGCATGTTTACTCATTAGAGCATCCTAGGCTACCAAGAGGCACAGGGTTAAGCCTCTGTATTTTGTCATATTAAAAATCTGACTTAAAAAGATTAGAAGCAGCCCCTGAAGAAACCAGTGATCGTTGAAATCAGGCAACTATTCATATAGACTTCAGGAAGCTCTGAACTGGGCCCATGAACATCATGGTGAGGTTACTTATAACTTACGTGCAACCTCCCAGTGTTATTACAAGACTTACTGCTCTCCTGTGTGTCACTTCACAATCAGAGAAAGCTATTGACAACAGAGATGTTGTTATGGGGACTGCAGCCTGTCAAAGAAGTGAAGGTACACGACAAAGAGAACATCTGATTGTGAAAAATTTGTTCTCATACCAACAAGCACTTCAGGCACCAGACAGAAGAGGAGATGCTTTCACATGCAGCCCTGCAAACACACAGGTGTATTCGGGCTTTTAAAGTTATTGTCCCAGAACCAGAAGCTCAGGGAGAAGAAACTGGATCTGGGGGCACACCAAGGCTACAGCAGGTATAACACACAATTTTTTGGATTCAATACAAACAGGTCAGCAAAAGCGTATTATTTTAGACTTAATTATGATCAATGGGCCACTGTTGGTTTCAGGCTTTTTGAAACAAAGGCTCCTTCTTTCCTCCCTGCAGGACTCCAAAAAGGAAAAAATCTAAGCTAAGCAAAGCAAAACAAAATGGAGACATAAGAAGAGAAAGGGAACAGACCAGTATTGTACTTCATTCGTTCTCAATGATCCAAAACATGAATGTTTCAGTTCAGTGTAGAATCTCCCTGTGCAATCCCATTCTGCTGTTGAATTCATGTTCTGCTGCTTCCCTGGGTTTGTTTTCATGGAGGTTTTTTAAATTCTTCAGAGCAGTACAGCGATAAGAGAACAATCGGTGATTTCTCCAAGCACACACAGCAGCACAGTTACTGTGAAATACAGCTCTTCTGTAGTTCAATGCTGTAACTACCACACCCTCTCCTGCTCTTTCTTCTACCCTTTCATTTAAAGCATTGTCTAAAACCTGAAGAAATTCTGTGAAATGACCCTCAGTTGCTGCTGACACTGGGTTAGCAACCAGGTACTAGCAATTGTGGAGGCCTAATGCTAACAAATCCTCTGTATTTCATTGCTGTGGGGTTAATCTAAATCTCATCAACAGTAAGGGGGGGTGGTGGTGTTCTTCTGGCTTTGATGAAAGCTCTCTGTCTCTTAACTCTGTTTAGAGCAAGTGTGATTGACACAATATTTAAGTCTCCAGGAGCACATCACTCCAACAGCACATCTCTCCAATGTTGTTAAAACAGCATTCACAGCAGTGGAATGTATTTTTTTAATATTTTTTTTAATTTTTAACATACATTTCCACCGACACTTGATATTTTCAGGACATGGCTTTCTTTGCATTTTAGGGCAATGTGGAGTGGGGCAGGAACATGAAAATTGCATCGATTCTTTCTAGAACATGAAATCTAATTTTCTTTGTTTCTTCTTAGATATTAGCATAGAAGCAGATCCTTCCATCTGAGCCTCGCAGAAGAACCATGGTAACCATCCAGAGCCACGCTGATTTCAGTGGGCTCTTATGTCTGTCATCATACCATAAATCAGAGCCATAATACGGGGTTTCCAAAGCTGAAGTATTACAATGTCTATATGTATATATTGTACAACACAAGCGTAAAAAACACCCTAAAATTCAGCAGGAGGGAGTGGAGGACAGAGTGGAAACATTGTGATGCAGAAACATACTAATCATGTTATCCTTTCCTACAGGAAAAAAAAAACCTCACTTAGAATATAGATTAAAAGTCAACCAAACTTAACAAACCTCTTCATATAGCTCCTTTATGGGAAAGACTAGAAGGTTTCAAATGTGCCATAGCACAGACCTGCTGGAGCTTGCATGCTGCTACAGCCCCACTGGAGCCCCATCAGCATCCCACAAGCAGCAGTGCGCACTTGCTGGAACAAGTATTTGCTATAACTTTTGGGTCACAGTGGAACATCGGAAGTGAGGGCAGTAGAACCCATTTCAGGCTTTGGTTGTTTTTTGGCATGATTTTGAACTGCTGGTTCGTTGGGAATAGAGAAAGGATATCAGCTTCATTATCACACAGCCTTAGAGGAAAAAGGATCTTTTTGCAGAGCAGCTTATTAGTAATTGGCAAACTATCAGTGAAGTGCCTTACTTCTCTTGCATGCAAATACTTATGAGCCATTATGCTTATTGCTTTTTAGATGTATAACTTTTACTTTACACTCCTTGGAGGCCAGCTCTAGTTATCTAATCTTGCAGGAAAGTGCTGCTGGAGGTGTGTAGGACTCTGGCTGGGCTGTTTGCCCTGTAGCCTCCGCACTGGAAGAGTCAGAGCTGCGTGGGTGCCCTAAACAAAGAAGGAACAGGATTTGTCATTGCTCATTGCCCTTTCACTGTCAGTCATGCCACGGATGTCCTGGAGCACTTCTTTCAGTTGCCTATTACGTGTCTATTTGCCCCAATGTTAGAGATGTCTGTGCCATACTCCCTGCCTAACCTTCCCTGTCCTTCAAAAAAAAAAAAACCAAACCAAACAAACCCACAAAACCCCCCAGATAATTAACACAAACATACATATTAATTGGCAATACTTTTCAACTTTTCTGTGTAGGTACTTATGTATTAGAAAGGGCACAAACCCAGCTTCCTTACAAGAAACTTCGCATTTAAGTAGATTTAAAATGCATATGCCATCTCTCTCATACACACAGTAGCTGAAATAACAGTGTACCCTTCACAGCAAGGGTCTATTCACACCGTTTTTCTAGAAAGTTTGGCTAGTACATTTACATTCAAAACAGTTTTTAGATAGAAGTAGCATGTATGAGAAGCTGTGAGGTTCCAAGATAAAAAATGTGACGATAAATAATACTTGCAGCACACAGCAGCAGTCAGACAACTTATCTCGAGTATAAAGGTGTGTTCAATTCCCTTTAAAATAAGTCACCATTAACTAGGATAGTGTTACTGTGAAGACAAGAATGCTAAACAAGAGAGATGTGAAAAAGCATGAAATCTTGTAGGGTGATTTTTTTCATACAGTTCAAGTGGCTGAGGACTTCTGAGGCCAAAGTTCTTGGCTTCTAGTCCTCCTTGTGACTGTGGCTTGTATAGACAAATCCATGGGCTTGCTACAGAAAGACGAAGAGAGGCCTGAAGAGGAGAGCCCCAGATGAGAAGGCACTACTCCAAGCAGTTCCCCGTAAAGGGAGCTCTTCAGAAACCGGAAACTCACCCCTGCCGTAGGAGCCGAAGAAAACGCGTGGCAGGCTGCTGTGTCCGCTCTGACGTCTGAGCTTCTTTCTCTGCACAGTTAGTGGGACGTGGTAACATATTTGTTACAGCTTTTGTAGGGAAGCGGGTAGAAGGCGGCATGTCTCGCTTTCTTCCGTGCTGCAGTAAGCTTAGAAGAGTTTACGATGTGGGCTTCCTGCAGGAACTTTTCACAGAGGTAGGAGGCTGCCCGTGCACCCTCAAAACTGCTGTGAGTTCATTCAAGAATTTAAAAATAAGTTTAAAAAAAAAGGAAGGAGGGGAGGTTGAGGGTATCTTTATTTGAACTTGCAGGCCACTTTCCAAGCCTTTGCTCTTGGGCTTTGTTCTTGAACTTTTCATCATGACTCTGAACAACAGTTTTTCTCATTTTTAATTTATAATTTTTATTGTTACTTGAAGCTCAGGTTTCCATGCTTTCAAGTCAGACGTCAGACATGTACAGCAAACACTAACTGTTACAAGATTTGTGATAGAATCACCAGAATGTCAGTATATGGTTTGATGTGCATTTCAGACATTTTTTCCTGTGTTTCCAAATTAGCTCATGCCAGGAACAATTTCCACGTGGCCCAATACATCCTGCCATGAATGTGCTCAGCACTTTTTTCCTTAAATTGTGTTATGTTGGTGCGTACTACCAAAGGAGCTGGTCTGCAGAAGGTATTTCCCCATAGTGCAGGAAGGGAAAATTGCCATCTGATTTTGCTGGATTTATGATATAGTGTGTACACCATGGTACAGAGTCAAACTTTCACATAACGGTTTACTTTCAAGTTTTCGACATTTTATAGGGGAATCACTACATAGTTTCATGAAAACACGGACTGTACACAGAATCCTTTAAAATGTGTAAGAGAAGAAAATAGCTACAGCCTCTTTGTCAGACTGCATGCATGCTGCTTCCCATGCACTTCAAGGATGACAGAAATTTCAGCAAACACTTTACCAACGAAGGCTCAAAAAACCTGCATGTGCTGCACATGTTTCTGAATCGAGTTTGGGCATGTAGTGTGCGTTTAGTACAATCTGAAAATTTAATGCTTAAAATAATGCTCCTCTGTGCTTTCCATTTGTTGTGCTTTGAATTAACCTGCACTAAGGAGCCTCACATTCAAACACTCTGGTTTCTGTGAAACGTCTGATGGTTACACACTGTTAGCTCAATAATAGTGCTGTTGAACCCACTTTGGAGCCTTGGTCCAGAGACAGGGGGTAGGTTTATTCACTGCAAAAGGTGGGTGCTGTGCCACCCACCCCCCCGCCACCTTCCCATGCGTGTCAGCAGCCAGGGCAGCAGTTCCCAGGGTGTCAGGGAGATGAGGGGCTTGGCACTGATGAAGGTCTTACATCTCCTCAGCTTTGCCCTGGCAAGCATTACTCCAAGGTCTGAAAAAAGACCTCTGCACTGGTAACTCTGCCTGCTCTGCTCCACAGCGCAGCTCTGCCTCTCCAGGAGACAGCTGCTTCTGCTGAGCCCAAAGCAGCTCGTCTAGAAAGCAACAGAAAGTATCTGCTCAGTATCAGCTTTTGCTTCCTCCTCCTCTTCCATTGCACTTGTTACTTTGGGTCTCAAGTCCTGGCGTGAATGTTGAGATGCTCTCCGCAGCCTGAGCGCATTCATCAGCGTGAGGATTGCAGTGTCTGTCAACATTTCCTCCATGATACTCGAGAGCACTTTGAAACCAGTGCTGGCTGCCTCTCAAAAATCCCAGTGAAACGTCGATTTCACTCAGCTCCATGCTCCATGCTCATATACCTTCTGGGCATGCAGTTCCAGCTAGCCTCATAGTCTGTGGTCCCAACCCAGGAGCACTTTAATGCAGATAACCTCATCTAACCACAATTATAGATCTTGATACAGATGCACAACATGGGTTTTCTGCACAGGTGCACAACCCCTCCCTTTTGAGGGCTTTTAAAAATCTGATCCTTCCAGTTAGTTCATGTGCAGCCACACAAACAGCTGAATGAGCTGTCCTGAAAGGACCTTCTGAGGAAGCACAGAAGTGAACATCGGAGGGTGATGGGGGCTTCAAAGGCAGCTTTTCTCACCTGTTTTTGCTACCAAGGGAGATGTAACCTCATCTCCAACCAAGTTAATGGATTCACCCCCTTCACTGCTAAGACTCCCCCGCACACAGCCCAGAAGTATCTTAGGTAGCTATGGGAGGGAGCTGTGTAGATTTGTATCTTTCTTTTCTAAGTCGCCTATGTTAAGCATTCTGGGACAGGAAGGCCAAATCAGGATTCAAACAAAAAAGAAATGCATACATTCCCCCTTCCTGTGGACATTTACCACCCAGTCCATTCACCTCCAGCCATAGGCACTGGTGAACTGGCTTTGTTATGGGCTCTGACCCAGATCTTCCCTGTGGCTGAGACACATCTGTCTTCCTTTTTCTCTCTCCTTTCCCAGTTATGGCTCCAGCAGCTACAGGCGAGCTAGCAGAGAGCTAGTGTGAGGGATATGTGCTTATGTATTTTTCCACGAGAAGCAAAAATCAAATGCAAACATCTAGCATAATGTTAGGCCCAGATACCCCAGGACAGCTCCAGAGCTCCAGGATTAGCTCCACGAAGCAATGGGTCTGCCTTGGCTCCTGCCACATTCCTGCGTGCAAAATACTGGGATTTGGAAATGGATACACCATGGGTAAAGCCTGACACTGGCCCCAAGCACTCTGGTTGCCCAGCTCTTGCCCCCGTGCAAAGGGTAGCTCCAGCTCCGTGTGGCTCAGAGACCGCATGTTAGACAGCTGCCCCTGGAACTGATGTGAGCTAGACTGGCTCTAGCCTCCTCCTCGTGCTATGTATAAGGAATTTTTCCTGCATGGTGCTTGTTCAGTGGAATTAGGATGCAGAGCCAAAGATTGCTCCATAAGCACCTCAGAAAAGCATGATTCATCAGATGGCATTTGCAAGGGGCCATCCCAGTGCCTGTCCCCTGGAAAACCCCTGGCTACAGCAGCAAAACTCTGTGGTAACACTTGTGCTGGTGGGGGTCCCAGTCAGGTGGGCCTTCCTAGCAGACACTCATACTGTCTTTTCAGTATATGACCGCAATTTTAATTCGCTCATCTAAACCAGGCTTTCAGTACTTCAGAAAAAACCCCACCCTGTTTCCATATTATTTTTGGAAGCTTATATAATTTTTCCACTTTCTCCTTTCCTTTGGGCAATGCGTCCCCTTTGCATAATTTCATTAAGATGTATAAACTTTCCAAGATACATACCAAGGGAAGGAGAGCAAAAGCAGCAAACACAGAAAAAACACTGAAATACCACCTTCCATCCAAGTTACACCAAAAAATTGCAAAATTCCTTGGCACCAGAAGCACAGGCAATCAGAGCCACCTACTAGCAAGTGAAGGTGGGGTTCCTGTGTGCACAGGCAGGGCCGTGCCAACAACATTAGGAAGCGTATTTTTACAGACACTTAAAGTAGAGAGTCTCAACACTCCTTGTTGACATCTGTGCCACTGCTAGTCAGCCCAGCCAAATTAAAGGCAGCACTGGAACATCACCATGTGCTGTGATTATACCCTCCCTTGGCATACACGTTTACCTCAAGTGAAAAGGTCAGGGATCCCCATGTATTCATTTAAAACACAGAAACGAGCCTGTTAAACGTGGAATAGGGTCACCTAGGATGTCAGCTGTAGGATGGGGAGTTTTGAGTCAGAACTTCATGTCGTCTCACATTACGTTCACCTGAGGATCCGAGTAAGAATAGAGAAAAAGAAAATTAAAGTTGTTTGTGAAGTCCTATAGCCCTGTCAGGCCCAATTCCTTCAGCAAATTAAAGAAATTTGTAAACTGACCACAACAGCAAAGGTAATGTCCCACCTGGCCAGGATCCATCCAGCCTAGCGAGGGCTGTGCCAGAGCAATTGTTTCTCCATGGACCATCACCATGTCCCTCCTCAAAGAGGAAGCTGTCCATTTAAAGCCACTTCCCAGATGCTCTAAGTAACAAGAAAAGCAAAGCTATATTTCAGCAGCCGTGGGTATGGATTTGTTGATTCTAGCTCTTGGATTAAATCGATACTCTCACCATCTAACTGATGCATAGGAAACGAAAATGAATTGATGGTCTTGGACCTTTTCCCAGCAGGCTAGTGTCTGCTTCTCAATGCCACCAGAATGAATATCACCAGCTGGCTCGCCTCTTGAGCCTTCAGCGAAACACACAAAGCAGATACGAGGAGTGACCTGCCTGCTCAGTCTTACAGCTGCTCCCTGCCTAGTTCTGGATCCAGGCACCAGGGCAGGGCTGGCCACCAGGCGCTTGCTGCTGTTCCCCTGGCTGAACCAGATCGGCAAAGACAGGGAAAACATAAAGCTTGGAATTTTTTCAGCCACAAGCATGTTTTTTTGCCTGTTACTCATGTCCTTGTAAACATTTACCCCCCAATAGCATTTGAAGATCCACATTCTATACTGTATTTGCATTTGCTCTTGGCATGCCTTGGACAGTGAAAATCAACAAAGGCGGTTTCACTTGCAGGATTCTGAAGCTGTGTTTGCCCAGTAAACAAACACCCCCCACACACAGTTCTTCATTGCTAGAGAGCTGCACCAAAGTAAAAATATCGCAGGTCCTTCTCCTGATCTTAAAGTTTGTAAAAGGGTATTCTTACAGAAGCTGAAGGGCTGGATTGTGCAACCCTTACAGCACTGAGCCCTGACTTGCACAACTAGCCCATTGAGAAGGTCTGGCACAGAAATGTACCCCACAGGTCTTTGGTTTTAATAAACCAGCAAATTAGTTAATGAAGGATGGCAGCATCTCCAGAACAGCTCAGCCCTGAATTTAGAGGGGGCTTTTTTTCTGATGATGTTAGCATGAATGTACAGTAAAATCCTTTCAGGAAGAAAGTGGTCTCCAAATACTGATAGGGTGCTGTGGTAGAACAATTCCTGCAAACGAGTGGAAGTTTTGCACCAGATTTTATTAGGGAGGAAGGATTTAGCCAGATTTTTCACTGTTTCAAATTGGCAGCAAAAGAGAAGAAAAAGCGTTCACCCAATTGATTCATTTCAGCAGCTCCAGGACAGCCTGTAGTTTCTTACAGGGAAATAACTGGGATTCAGAAACATATAAAAGACCCCTACAAATGCCATATGTCTTTTAATCCAAGAACGATGTTGTAGGCCACTGTCAGCCTGACTGTAACAAAGAAATTTCTGCCAGAAAAAATACCAAACTCAAAACCCAAACAAAATCCAAGCCACAGGGAAGAGAAAATAAAGACTGCAGAGATTGTTGTCAAACTTTTAGCAGGTTGAAATCGGAGCTGCCGTGCACAATGGCTCAAGTGTGCAGTTTTCAAAAGAGGCATCTGGAAAAAAACAAGCTTTGAATTGTTTTGGATGTGAAGCCAAAGGAATTAAGAATAAACATTTTGGGAACAGAAAAAAGTCCATTAAAAGGGGTCAGGCAGAAACAGTTCACCTCCACCCCAGCTAGTGATCAAGCTCTGAGAAGCATCCTGGGTTTTTTGGAGGATGGTTTCACTGAAGCTCATTTAACCCTACCCTTTGCATGACAGAGCTTTGAATGCTGAGCGGTGGAGAGACACAACAGCACATTGAACTGCAGGATTTCTTTGCTTTTTGTGATGTGTTAGGACCAGTTCCAAACTCCTTGTAATCATCACATTAATCTCACAAGCTGTGCCTGACTTCCAAGTCTGCAACGTTAGAAACCAGAGATTTCCACCAGCCCAGCCTTTGACAGCCATTTAGCCACTGCCTTTGTGTGAGAACTCACAGAGAGCAACAAGAGCTGCGTCTCCAAATGTGGTGACTGCTCCAGGACAGAACAAGAGCCACCCTGCTCTGCTCAGGCTGGAAACATCTTTGCATTTAAAAGCCAGCTCCAAAATGCCTGGCTTGCTCTGTCAGCACACCCCCAGCAACCCTCAGCATGTTGGTGAGGTGATGGAGCCCCAACATGAGCAAAACCCAAGCACCACCTGCTCATTGCTTCCTCCCCGGGTGTCAGGCCAGGGGCATATGCTCGTCTTTGACACAAACCAGGGAGGACGGCGTGGGTGCCTGACAGTCCCTCGTCGCCCTGTTCAGGCAGCTGTGGGACTCAAGTACCCTCTGCCAGCAATGTCTGAAGCTCCTTCTTTGTCTCCTGTATGGCAGTCCATGCTGCAGCCAGCCTCTGAGGGCTGTACGAGCTCAGACCACACAGGAGCTAGCAAGCGACAGGGCACCTTGCCCAGGGCAGGAAGGAGAGGGGCCACTGCCAGCAAGGAGCCCCCAGAGCAGGGCACGGCGAGCAGCTGGGGCACACAGCGCGCTCTGGGCCTGCTTGTGTGACACAACCCAAGAAGTATTTATCAAAGGCTGTAGCTTGCATGGAGTAGTAATGCCTCTTCCCTTCAAGCAGATGGTGCCTCTGTGCCCAGACAACACTGCAGGCCAGTCTGGAAAAAGCAGAAGGGGGATGTGCTGTGGAGGATGGACAAAAGCCAGGCAGAGAAATTAGGTATTTTCTATCACAGAAAGTTATCCCAAGCAGCCTGTAATAAAGCTGTCATGATGGAGGAATCGAAGCCATGCCCGTGGCTGGCAGCCACGCTGCTGTGCTCTGGGGTTGGAGCAGATGCTGTAGTTGTGGTGCACCCCGAGGGGAGGAAGGAGGCTCGCACAGTGCACAGCGGCCATTTGCTCTCCACCGGGGCATTTCATCAGAGAGCCTCCGGTTCTGAGAGCAGCCAGAGGAGGTGCTGCAGATAACACAGAAAAATCAGGGCAAAAGCCAGGGCCACGCCATGGCAGAGGTGGTATTCCCTAATCCACGTATTCCCTAATTCTCCCCAGGGTACTCCCATGAACTTCCTCTGCTTCCTTTTGAGACTACAAAATTTCAATATTCCTCCAATATTCCGTAGCGAGAAGTTTCACAGCTGCAAACCTCCAAAACAGCACCACACCAAAATACTTTTCTACTAAACCAAGTGTTTAGGTTTGTTTTTCTTTCCCAAGATGTGCAGTTCACAGCTGTTGATAGGAACAGAGCCAGCCCTGCAAGCAGTGGGGCTGCGGAGCCTTGGGGCTCAGGGCATTTGTACCCCAAGTCCTGCAAACCTGCCCAGCTCCGCAGCACATCGCAGCATGGGGAATCCCTCCCTGCCACACCTGCTCCGCTCTGCTCTCAATACACGCAAGAACAGTAGCTCACACCAAGGCGCGTTAGCTGTTAAGCACTGGAAGTGCCATGGCCAGCAGGACAACACGTGGAGAAGCAGCGTCTACACACCTATTTCCACATCCCATAGGACTGCCATAATATGTAGTGCCTAAGTCCAGTCTGCATCTGCCTGTTCATCCCTTAAGCTTCTTTGAACTTAAGTCTTGCACAGAGCTAATCACACTGCCAACGTTTTGCTAATAATAGCAGCAGCCCTTCAGGCTTTCAGGAGCACTGACTGCAGCCTAACAAAACTCCAGAGATGCTGGATCCCTGACGCCTCCTCCAAGCCAGCCCTTTCTCAGTCTGGTGAGGAAAGAGCAGCAGATTGTAAAGCTATGACACTTATTTTGGGACCCTCTGACTCCCACCCAGGCTGTTCACCGGTGGTTCACATCCCGTCTGCTGTGGAGCTCTTCTGGAGGAGTCAGCAATTAGCAGTCCTGTAACGAATGTTAAAAGCATTTAATTAAACAAATACATTCAGAGTTAAACACGTTGCCAAGGCTGATCAATGCAAGCACAAAGATGAACAAAGCCCCACAGGCACTAGGACCTTGTCTATATGGGATGGTAACCTGGAATGCCTTCCTCTGAAAATGCACTTACCTGTCACTGTGGGTGTAATTCTTCTGTGGGGTAGCTCCTGCAGAGACACCCTGGCTGGGAGCATACCTGCTCTGCTGGGGAAGAGGTGACCAAGCTCAGCTTGACTGCCTGGCGGCAGGGAGAAAGGCAGGTTTCAAACCATGGTGCTGTCTACATGATCATTTTGCAGTCTTTTAATTACTTCAGAGAAATTATTTAATTAAGGCCTCTTCTGTACAGTTCTAGTTCAAAATTGCAGCCTGCCAGCTTTGCTAGTCCTAAACTGAAAAAAGAACAGTCCCTGAGAGAGGACATGCCAAGGCTCCTTAGATGATGCCTGCGTGGACTCCTGGAGCTGACCCCTGTCCAGCAGAGAGGGCACCGGGTCACTGTGGTTTCAGGCCACCAGCACCTGGGGAAATCACCCATGCTCTGTGCAAAGGCTGAAATTTGCGGTGAGAGGGACATGTGCTCAGCCATAAATAGCTGTGAAGGACTGAGGAGCTTTCCCAAGTACCGTGTGTGATTTGTTCATCCACACTAGTGCTGGCTCACAGGGACAGCGCCACCTCACACAGGCTCCACATGCTCAATTTAAAAGCTAATTTACTAGTTAAGCAAATTATACATAATACTAAGATTTTAGTACAAAGGCAGCTAGAAACAAATCTCATTCTCTGGGGTCAGATCATGCTAGCATTTTCTTAGGTCTCAAATACGCATAAACATCGATACTGGCAGCAATCAGTTTACAACCCAGCTGGCCTTTGCCTTTTGTTAAGCACGTGTCCCAGTTTTCATAGGTTAAAACTCGAGGTCCTGATAGGCACCTGTCTGGTTTCCAGCTCTGTTGTGCATTACAGCGCTACAGACCAGGGCATATACCCAGAGTCTCCGCTTGCCCAGCTTTTCACATCCATCGGACACCCTCGCAGCTGCACTACAGCCACAGTGTGGGAAGCCCACGACAAAACTCATGATAAGGAAGAGCCCAGAGGGCTTGAGACCAGCCACCACCTTCAGATACATCCCCTGGGCCTGGAGAAGCCAAACAGCAGAGGACAGCAGCAGTCACCTGCCCCTGGGCAGGGTCACCCTGAGGCTGTGTGACACCCCGACACTCTTCCCTGCTCAGCCGTAAGACCAAAGTCACCTTGTAAAACTGCCTCTGAATTCCCTTCCTGTGGAGTGCTGCCTACTCAAGGAGGGGCAAGCTGGAGGGTTGGACAACCCGGACAGGCGGCGTGACACTGCTGCTCCTGGGGGGTCCTGTTCTGGCTGCGTGTCCCCAGGGTCAGCAGCCCTATGCTGGGGGAGGCCTCAGCCCGCGTCCCGTTACAGACACCGCTAATTTTACCAAACCCAATAAACTGAGAGGACTCAGGAGAGAGCAGCGGGAGTTACAAAACACACATGCAAACAACCCCTGAAGAAAGGCTGAAGCAAGGGGTTTAACCTAGGGCAGAGAAAAAACCTCCAAGGGGTGACTCACTGCAGAGGGGCTGTCAGGTGCTCTCTGCGTCCTTTACAAACAGGGTAAGAAACACACAACCACGTTTCCAACAAAGATAGGGGAGGCTGTTAGGACACACAAAACAGCAGAAGCCATGGGGATGCCTATAGAAATGGCAACTTAAGGGCGTTATGGAAACCCTTTCCTCAGAGGAGTGCAGGAAAAGTGAGGTTCCCCCAGGCTGTGTGAGACCTGGAGGAGGACGGGACCCCACCAGGCCCAGCATCACCCACTCTGTAGCGCTTCCGTGCAGCAGCCCTGGAGCGGGAGCCTGGCAGCTGGGAGGGAGCTTCAGCAGGGCTCTGCCCCACTCGGGAGTCACCGGCCAGCTGGAGGAGGGAGCACCCCTTCGGGAGGAGAAGCTGCAGCTCCAAGATTAGGCTCTGGCCCCTGATAGTGCCAGGGGTCTCCCTGCAGACCCCCCTGCAGAGCACTGCCCAGCTGGCAGCCAGGGCAGGGGAGCAGCCTGCTACAGCCGCGCCAGGACAAGCATTGACAGTTCTGCAGGGACAAGCTTATCACAGATACTTGAACGGCAGCAGAAGGGGAAGGACAGCACACAAGCAGCAGCCACACAGGTGTCCTAAGGTCCTGTCTGACAGGGGGGGACAGAAGTAAAGAAAGAAAGAGGTAAAGAAAGAAAGAAAAGGCAGAGAGCCATAGGGTGCTCTGAGGGTTTCAGCTTGGCTCTAGGGACAAGCCTCTGTAACTTGTGCTCCAGATTTTACACAGTCTTTCAAAAACTGCTGAAATTACAAGATGGGGGTGGGCGCTCTACCTCCTCTCAGGGCTATTTATACCCCCCCCCCCCTTTTTTTTCCCCTCCTTATTCTGCATTTCCTGCTGTTATCACGACCCCCATCTTTCAGACATGACACTTGGCAATAGGTTGCATTCAACAGCATTCCTTCTGTTTTGTAGCTAAGGACACAATCTCATGCGGCATCATCACCCAGGAGGGGTGAGAGAAATCCCGCTGCCCCAGCAGAGGGGAGCCTCCACAGGGTGCCGGCAGCAGTGGTGGCACCCATGCTCTCTCCCACCCCAGCTCTGCCAGGGCAGCTCCAGCAATACCCTCTGGGGCAAACCAGCAAACATTGGCTCCAGAGACATTGCAGGACAGTGCTAGGGGAAAGGTCTTAAAATCTACTTTTACAAACCACCTGAAGCAGCAAAACAACCCAGAACCGGTTAGCAGAACAGCAATGTGCTCGTGCGTTTATTCCTAATGGTCTATGCAACCCAGTCCCAAATCAAGATTTTGTTGTTTATGGGCACAACATGTTCATTTTATGGGAACAGACCTGCTCTGTGCTGAAAGACTTCCTGCAAAGCGACTGTGGTGTTAATTTAGATGATGGCATTCTTCCCAAACAGTCATTATTAAACCAATAACCCTACGTTACCTCCAGCATCAAGGGGCAATGTGCTGTTGAGGCAAGACAGAACAAAGGTCCTGGTGGTAATAATTGCAAAAGGGCTTAGGGGCTGTTCTTTTCAGGGAAGGGAGAGAGATGCAGCCTGGCCAAAATCCAGTGCATGTGGTTTTAAAGATTCTCACTTGAGTTGTATTGTGTTGATGTGCAGCATTGAAGAACTGCCACTTCTTCACCCATGCCTGGCTGAGTTACAGCAACTATTTTCAGCATCTGCCAGAAATGACATCTCTCATGACTTTTATCGTGGAATGGGTATGTGTTTGTAATCAGCTTGGAAAATCTGTTTCTGAGCTTAGTTCTAAAGCTTCATCTTTGCTACAGAAACAACTGTACTCAGTAACACAGCTTTCCCTCCTTTTGGCAGCATGGGGAATGATTTGCTGTCCTGGGAAACTGGTCACGGCGTAAGCCCACAGGGTTTTGCAATGTCAATGTTTGATGCCTTTGGTTTAAGTGCTGAACACACTGTACAAGCACAAGTGGACAGCCTTCTGTTGTGCTAAAATTGCCAGTCATTCAGGGAACACTGTAAACTAATCAGTAGTTTGTGCAGCAATTTTATCAATTCACAGTGGGAGGCAAGGGGTTAATGCCAAGGTTAGAAACACTACAGAATTTGTCTCAGATCTGTCAATTATGGTAATCTTAAGGATCACCTTACATGTGCCCACAACAAACTTGCCTGAGAAACCTTTTACTTAAATGCCTTCACAAAATGTCTTTCCAAACAGACCACCCAGGCTTTGCTGGGTTTTCTAAGGGCAAGGATGCCAACCAGCAGCCCAAGACGAGGCAGACCAGCCATAAATGCACTGCACCGTGGTTGCGGATGGCCTTGCCATCACTGGCGAACGCAACTTTCTGCACTGTATCTGAAGCCAAACTGATGCTAGCTGTCCCTCAGAGTTCTTCTCAAAGGAACCCCAAACTTCAGTCCTCCCAAGCTGCTAGGGACACAATACATCCACGAGGAAGTCTCTCAGTCTGTACGTCTACAAGCAAATAGATTAATACATTTCTAATAATTTGGTTTGGCCTAAATGGAACATCAGCAGTTGCTGTCTGGCTAAGGTACTAGCTGTGTTTCTTCAATGGGAAAGATGATTAATGAAACAACTTGCCTAGAGAGGCTGGAATCTCCATCGGTGTCGAACCTGTTCCTACATCTTGCCAAATACCTGCCAGGAATGCGTTAGGGAGCCTTATTTCTGCACGAGGCAGGGTGGCACGTGTAAACACATATTGAGATAACTTCTAGCCATTCCTATGATAGTTTGTTGTGTAAATCAAATTGTTCTGGGATCACACATTATAAACGTGTTGACAGGGCTCTGCCATGCAGCTAATGACAAGACTGTCTGTGCCTCTTGATTCTTTCTATATGACCTCATTTCTACCAGACCTGTGTTTTTCACAGTTATTCATGCATTTCACCTCCACTAAAGAGTCTCCAGTTTATATATACAGGAAATGTAAATCTTTTTAATAACCTTTTCCCCAGGTGAAGAGAAGGCTGCACCAAAACCAAAAGCAGGTCTCAAGCCATGGGTTTAGCCTCCCTCCTTGCTTTGGACTGAAGAGCGGTGCTGTACTCCGTGTTATCTTCAAGGTCAGTTGTTGCACAGGCAATAATCGCATCAGATGGGCAACAGCAGCCCAGAAAGCTATCCTCAGCCCACTGCCACCTGTGCCCTATGGCTCTGCCATCGATGCTGGGATGCCTCAGCAAATTCAAGGCTTTTGTTCTCATCTTTAGCACCCTCGTGGGTTTACATCCCACAGACCCGATAGAAGCCTTATTTCATGTTCACAACAAGCTGGAGAAGTATTACACTCAGGACTGTCAGGTTCCCTGCATGGCTCCCTGTCTTGAGAACCAGTAAGTCTGAAAGCCAAAATCTGCTCCTGCAAGGAATCAGAATGACTGTTAACAGCAGCTGTAGGAGCACCTCATTTGTTTAACTTGACTTTAAGGAATCACAGTCTAGCCCACTGCCTTCACATAACAGTACACCACTAATTTCTGTATGCATCCATGGAAACACAATATACAGAACAGCTATTTCTGTAAGATTTTTATTAAAAATAGAGGAGTCCACAAAGTGGAACCCCCATAATTAGACATGACTTACAGTGTCTGGGCTTCACCTTTTGCTACCACAGAGGGCAGCTCAGGACAGCAAAACCATTTATTTAGCAGCAGAGAGCCTTTTACGAGTGTCAGCATCCTTCCTTACACCAAAAGGCCCGATGCCTGCTCAGGACAGCCAGAGCTCTGCCTGCATCACAGGAGCATCTTCCAAAAAGGACAATTTACTGGAAAACTAAAGGATCTTCACAGAAATGCATTAGAGCGGCAGGGGCAAACAGAATGGGCAATTTCCTACTTCCTCTCATTTGAATCAACACAGTAATTTTTCTTTCAGAGCCACGCATATATTCTGCAAAACACCATTAACAAAATAAAAACAGTGGTAGGTCATTTAGATTATGTGTATGAAAGAAAGAAAAAAAAAACCTATCCTGAAGTAGTATATTCCAGTCAGAAACCATACCCACAGGATTATCAGGAGCAGCAACTCATACCTCTTCCTTCTTAGGTTAAAGGCACCACAGAACAAGTTCAGCATAAGATACTTGAAATCAGAGATTTTACTATGCAAACATTTTTCCCCCATTAAAAAAATAGATTTGAGGAAGATATAAACATATTTATTAAATCAAATAGAAATGCAAAATATATTTCACATGCCTTACATGGAAAAGAGATGAACTTCCAAGACTTTAAAGCAAGACTGTGTCAGTTGACACGCAGGAAATAGGAACATTACAGTCACAAAGAGAGGAAGGACTGGGGTGAGGCGACATGGGGATGGTGGGCAGTTCCTCTCCACTCCGAGAAAGGTCTCCTAAAACCCAAGAATGGAATGGAGTTTATGCTGAGCAAGCATCACAAGCCTGAAATTAACTTTAACATATACTTATTTTGGAGGAAGTTGTCTAAAGAAGTACAATTGGCTAATAACTAGTCGAAACAGTGGTCTAAATTATGTATACCATACTCATATGAAGTGGACATGGGTTTATTTTTTTGAACATCAGTAGGGACAGTAGGAGCATTGGCAACACCAAAAAAACCCCAAACAAACCAACTTTTAAAAGCTGGATCAATCCACAGCCGCATTCTGTGCGACTCCTCTATTAAAATACGAAAAAAAAAAAAAAGATGAAAAATAGCACTATTTTTCTAAATATTTTAATTACTTCGTCATCCTCCGACTCTTCGTCCCTCCTACGCACAGTTTCTTGGAAGCTGAAATGACACTCAACAGCAAATAAAAAGCATACACCAATAGTATATTCCACAGTTTTTCTAAAGAGTCAATAGTCCAGCAATTTTAAAGTGATCTATGTGCAAAAATAAACACATGAGTTTCTTAAAAAAAAATCACCTACTGCAGCCTTAACTTCTACTTCAAAAAAAAAATCAGAGGATTAGCATTAAATTTCCCAGCGGAGGACAGATCAGTAACTGCAAGTATTCCGCCAAACCTGTGACTTGGTGTTGCAGAACTGTCAACATCGCAAGTTTACTGCCTGCTGGCAAGTGGAAAAACAGACTATCCCCAAAAAAGAAGTGGGAAAATGACTATTCATAAACTGGTCTTCTGACATACATAAGCATATCGTGCAGGTACGTACTCAGAGACCGCTACCCGCAGCGGAGAACAGTCCTCCCAGCATGACCAACAGTAAATGATTAACAATAAAATGTGCAAGATTTGTAAGAGCAGTATTTGAAATGTTCCTGACTGCTCAATGCCCCTAGGCCTAAACTATCCCCTCATTAATAGTGGTGGAAGTCAGGGCAGCTCTGGTGAAGTTACAGTAGAAATTGCTGTGCATGAGGATTTCTGTGTGAGAAGAACAGTCCCTTGAACTACAGACTAGTTCAGTCCTGACCGCACTACAATAGGGAATTGTGTTTAATCCATGAGTAACCATGTAATCATCTCCCAGCATAGTACTTCTTTTCTGCACACATGGAATGTAAATGGCCAAGATTTACAACTGATGATTATGCAGATTTAATGGATTATATGTCTTTAATGGTTCTGGCAATGCAAACTCAGTTAAAAAAACAAAACAAAAACACCAAAAAAACACCCCTCAAAAGAATCCCACGCTCACTGCTGTCTGCTTTCTTCTTTATTTGATGACTTATGTGGCACACAGGGTTTTCTAACAGTGTTCAAAAACACCAAATTACTTGGGCTGGGGCTGGGGAGAAGGGTAGTCCTGTGGTTAAAGTCCAGGTGTGGAAGACACACCACAGTAAGTGATAAAGCTAAATCACATTTGGGTAAATTGTTAACTCTTATGTCTCTGTCTTTGATCTAATAAACAGAACAGACACCTCAGTTTCTAAGCAAGGGCTGAGAAACAAAACAATCACCAACTCATAAAAAGCCTTGATTTTTCCAGCTGAAAACTCAGAAGAGGAGCAAAATACGAGCAGTAAAGTCACTTGGTGTTTAATGGCCTTTGAAGTCACCTTGCGAAACAGTTCAAATATCAAAACTATCCCCAACTTGAAAGCCAAGTGGCAGTATTCTCCCTTTTACCACCCACTGCTGTGGGACAGAGGAGCCTTATGGAAGCTGCGGGGGAGACCAGCTGCAGGAACACGACCAGTCTTTGCCAGCATGAAGGAGCAGCACACTGGACCACAGAAGAGATCTCACCCAGTAACATGAGGCCTTGAGGATGAAGAATGAAGGCAAACACGCCTGGCCCGATGCAGACCACATACCTTAATGCAGGAAAATGGTGGTTCTGGTGCAGTTCAAAGCACAGCCAAACTGGTTTCATTTGCCAGGGATGGCTAACACTAACCACGCACATCAACATGTGTTTCAAGTGCTGTTAGAACCATACCGTATACATTTATCCTTGTTTTTCACCCCCCATAATGCACTAAAGTAAATCCAGACCTTAAGGAATAACTTGCATAGTAAGAAAAGGTCATCAATTTAATCATTTACTTTAAGCAGGCAAGCAAATTTGTAAACATTCAAAAGCGGCAGCATCCAAGTTACAAACAATTTAAGAAAAAAAGAATTGAGATTATTAAGGTTCTTTATCATCTCAAAAATTTTGGAAATAATATTTTAAAACACTGCAAACATTGAACACTCTGTTACATCTCTTCTAATCCTGCTAGTAGTCCTGCCTTCCAAGGAATCCTCCTTTCTAAAATGCATGGTCTCACAACTGCCATAATTTTTAGCGTTTGCCGTTTGGAAATCAGCTACCGGTGCATTTCACCTCAGCCTAAATCCCGTTAGCAAAGGGAATGCTTGTGTCTTGGTTCAACACCTCTTTAACTTCCGAGGGCAAAGCGTCAAAGAGGTGATCTTCCACCACGAGCCCGCTTTTCCTGAGAAGCTGACACTGCCCCAGCGTGGCTGGCAGACGGTCCAAGCAGTTTCCCTTCAGTTCCAGGTGAGTCAGCTGCAACAGTTGACTAACTTTATCTGGGATTGAGGTAATACAGTTTTGTCCCAGACTCAAAGTCCTCAATTTAACACATTTAAACAACTGTTTTGGCAAAACGTCGACTTTGTTTCCTGTGATGTGAAAATGCTGCAGATTTTGAAGCAAACCTATTTCCACTGGAATCAATGCGATTGAGTTATAGCTTACATCTAAACACCTAAGTTTCTGTAAACTGAACACTGCGGCTGGTAAGGATTCGAGTTTGTTATTGGAAAGATAAAGAGACTCCAAATTCTTTATGTAGGTAATGGAGGGAGGAATGTTGACTATTTTATTGTGCCACAGCTTTAAACAAGTCAATCTTTTTAAGTGCTGGAAACTGATGATTTCTTCAATTGTGCGTATGCTATTTGACTTTAAATCCAGTTCCTGTAAGTTAGAGAGGCTGAAGATGGCGTGGGGAATTCTCTCCAGTTCACAGTTCTGCAGTTCCAATTCCGCAACATTAGTCATTTTCTTAAGGCTATTGAGTACCACAAGCTTAGTGCCATCATTATGAATGACTAGTTTTGTCAGATGTGGTGCCACATCTGTGATGTTAGGGGGAATTTTGGTCAAATTGCTCTTCACATGGAGAATTTTAAGGTGTCTCAACTCTCTGAGAGATTCAAGCCCTATCATTTTATTGTTTTCAGAGTTCAAGTTGCCTATCAAGTACAATTCACGGAGGTTTTTGAGCAAATACACCCACGCAGGAATTTCTGCAACATCTGTGAATTTCACATGAAGGCATCTCAAGTGGTCCCGGAGGAAGCTGAAGGCAGTCTGCTCGACCTTCGCAGGGCAGTGGCACAGATGAAGTTCCTGAAGATTTGTCATCTGGGAAATTTTCGCTGGGATTTTCGCTTCAGGAATCAGCTCCAGTTTCAACACATCCAGATCAGTCAGATCAAACACTGCATCGGGGACCCCCGACAACATGAAGAGATGCAACTCTTGCTTGTCCTGGGCATTGCGGGAAACATGTTGACGCAGCTTTTCAAAAGTCCATTCATGGTTTAAACTAATTTCCCGTAGTTTGTTCTCACTTACCTCTGACAAAAAGACACCAAATCGCTTAGAGTACAGCTGGTCGTACTGATCTACCATATGCAAGAGAAATGCAAAATCATTTTTGACATCAGGGATATCACTGAAACTACTCTCTTCTCTGACCTTTTCAAAGGAATATTCTTTTAAAGGTATTCGGAACAGCCAGAAAAGCGTATACAGGCAGATAAAACCATAGACACAAATGAGGGAAATGTAGCTGATAAGCAACTTCTTCAACATGTAAGCCATGTTGTGTGTACATTCAAACTGCGTGTAGCCAATCAGATGTTCCACTTTCGGGTTGCAGATGTGTTCAAAACTAATGGTGTTGACAAAGTTTGCAGTATAGCAGAGAATAAATATGAACTTGACGGTCTTGATGACGGTCTGGCCAACATAAAGCTTGTAAATCAGATCACTGTCCTCCACGTGAGCCCGGAACTTACGGACTTTCTCGAACAGCGCTTTGGCTTGTTCTCCGTCTTTCTTATCTAAAATAGTGACGCTGGGAACCTCGATCATCGGCTTGTCAGCTGAAAATTTGAAGCCAGACTTTGTTATCATGGGAGTGCTGGCACTTGGGCTTCCTTCATCACTGCTAGTGGAAACATACTTGGGCAGGGACTGGGCACCAGTTAACCTCTGTTTGTTCTCCTCAGAGTCCTCACATGCCGTTTCAGACAATGCTTTCGTAGTCCAAGGGGACTCAAAGCACTTCCCTAATATAGACACAAAATGCTCAATTTTTGAGCAAGTCTTGGGATACTTGAACCAAAAATTGCTACTGACTATTAAAATGATGGTATGGATGAGAACAAGATAGGGAAAATACTTGGAATACCAAGGAAGAGCCAAATGGTAGCACATCTGGTTAATAAATACGTATTGCTGAAAATCCAAATTTGTTTTACGACCTGAAGAATCTTTCTGCTCCTTCTTCAGCTCCTGGCCTGATTCAGTGGGTTGATACTGAGAAGAGGTAGCTCTGCTCAGAGGTATGTCAGGTGTTACAGTAGGGGCACTTCCAAAGGAAACCGTTCTCACTGACGCTGCTTCTCCTGGACCAGTAGATGTTTCAACAGTGGTAAAGTCAGCCTTCCCTGATGTGCCGGTTTGTGCTTTTGAATTTACAGTAGACTGCAAAACTGGCAAGCAGACCACCTGGTCTTTGGTCAGCTGCATGGTTCCAGCAAAAATGGCAACCATTAACATAACAACAGCTAGATAATCCATAAATACATCCCACCATGGTTTCAAGATACGGTAAGTTGGCTGGATGTCATTGAGTGATGCAACTTCTGCAAGGGTAAACATTCCTACAAGAGAACAAAGACAAAATCAGTGTTGACGACTGGTGAGCAGGTTATTTTACCATTTAATAACAATCACACCATAACTTACAGATCCTCAGAAGTTTCCAGTTCTCATTATGTTTTGTTGCCTGTCACACATTGTCCGTCATTCCACTCAATGCTCTTTTTTCAAAGGATATGTACTGAAACGATGCATTACTTTAGCATCAGAACAGAATTCTCCTCACTTCAGGCCAGATGGTATTTATGTACCTTTTCCACCTCACAGTACAAGCACCAAGGCCTGCTTTGTGCAGCTGCAGCATCTGAAAGGTAAAGTGCTGTAGCTGATATGTATTATTAACATAAATAGCAGCAATTGATTACACTGCACAAAATCTGATTCTGTAAAAATGACAGCTTGAGTCTGAACACATGAAACCCAGGAGTAACATTACTTTGTAGTACCTTGCATTTAAATAAAATAGCATTTGTTCAATGCTTTCCACCTTGCTCATGACTTGCACAGCACATTTTAGGCCCCCTGTTACACTATAAGCAAGGTCTCTCATTTCTTTTCATCTAATACAGTAACGGTCAATGTCTCCCACTCCTTGCTACCAAGCATCCAGATTGATTAGCTCCTTTCCCTGATGCATCACTGCACAAGTGAAAGTCTTGCAGTTGCTATGTGAATATCCAGCACAATTTTTTAAATGTGTTTGGATGTTTTACAGGGAGAAACAGTTTTCACCTATTCATTGGACCAAATGGTAGCGTATAAATTTTTTCCCCCAATTAATGAAGAAATAATCCTTCCTCAGAAAAATACAACCCAACTAACCAACAGAAAACACTGACAACTTTTTTGACATATAATGAGAGAAAAATATTTTTCAATTATCATCACAGCCTGGTGATTATAGGAAGCTGGTTAGTCCAGGCAGCACAGGAGCAGGCTGCAAGGCTTTCACTTTAATTTAAACATCTACACCGTGAGACAAAGTGGCAAACTGATGGAGTAAGAATCCAAACCTCTTTGCAGCTTTAAATAGCTTGCTTTGCTTTTTGTTTTGACAAAATCTAGAGGACTCAACTTATCAGCTTTTTAAAAAATAAGCTTCCTGTGCAAGCAGGATGTGGTAACATCATCATTTTAACTGCTGAACTTGTGACCCAAATTTGCCGTTTCTAAAGTAAAATATGCAGCTTGTGTGCACACATGGAGTGTGGAAGGAGACAGGATGTACATTAACACACAGAGTCTGGCTCCCTTTGGTTGGGAGAAGAACAGCTTAGCAGAGCACAAGGAGATCAAAGTAGGCAGTATAAAGATGCATCAGGTTTATTATTTTTAACTTGTAGCATACCAGCTCCTACAGACCTGCACCTTACAGACCCTAAAGGACAGCATCACAGGCAATGAATATACAACACGTTTGATTATTTCTAGCCTACATTTCTCTGAAGAGGATAACAGACATTTCTATATGCAGAACTCAAACATCAGCTACTGCCTGTGTGGTCCAAGGCACGCACTAGCCCCTCTCCTTCCCCGCAGCAGCACGCAGCTCCCATGATCTTGGCCTGCAGGAAAGGCCAGAGGTCATTGCCATTGCAGAGCCCGGCACAGAGCTCATGATAAAAGCGTCTCCACCACAGGGAGGGATCCAGCCCCTGGCTTCCCATGCTCTCCTCCCAGGAGCTCTTACCAGTACTGCATACCTAGCCTTGCATTTGGTGAAGACAGCCAGAGGACAGGTGTTTATCTCACTCTGCAGTTAGATAAACTCTCCTCATCTCAGTTGGTGCTGTTGGCACAGTTGCCAAAATGTAAAAGTTAAGGCTCAGTTCCTCAGGGAATAGGCAGAAGGAACTTCCAGTTCTCTCTTTATTTTCCAGGGAGCAAATGAATGTCAAAAACTCCTCCCTTGTCAGTAACACAGGTTGTCAGGCTCTTAACAGTTCTCCCAGCCCCAGCAGAGCCTCCTCGCAGCAGCATGGCTCCTGAGCCCTGCCCCACGCACCTTCACGGGGCTGTAGTTGCTACAGCAAGTGCTGAAGGATGCAGACCAGTAACACCCCACAGATATCAAAGCCTCACAGCGCTTTTCTTCAAGTTAGCTACGAACTCCCACTTTCTTTAATGTCTCCCGATGCTTACCTAGACTGAGTCACAGCACTACTCCTTGCCCTAGAACTGCTACCTTTGACATTTAAATAACCACCTGTCCAAAAGAATAGCTTTAGTCATTTGTACTAATGCGAAAAGACAGATACAACAGGACCTTCCTCAGTCCAAAGGCACAACCGCCACCTGCCCAGGACAGAACAACAGCACAACAGCAGCAGTGGGGTGGGTGGGTGTTTTTTTCCTGCATGGATTTTTTTTTTTTCTTTTCCTTCTTAGAAGCTGTTTGGAAGAGATGCTCTTATGGATCTCCAGGCTGTTTTCACTGTGGTCTCGCCCACCTTGGCAGCCACAAGAACTTCTCACCCACTAGGCTACTAATGCAATAGCTCAACAGGAGAGCACAGAGCCAAATGCTTAGCAAGGACAAGTCATACACGCTTACTACAGCCATGCCTCTGCACACAGAGCCATGCAACGTGCAGAGAGAAGGTGGCAAGCGGGACGGGAAAGAGGAATGAGATGACTGCTGTAACGAACATAGGTAGCTGCTACTGCTTGTTCCTCTGGGGGTAGCCTTTCCCTCAACTTTGCACTACCTAATTATGTGGGAAGTTACTTCATTGCGGTTTGGGGCACAACCTGCAGAATTCCTTTCACAGAATGAAGGTGGTTTTTTTTGCTTCTGCCATGAGAACACGTGGATAAAGCACTGAAACTCCAGCGCTGCAGATGTGGCTGCTCTAAGCAACTGAAATAATGGAAAAGAAATGAGAGAACACAAAGTGGTTCCATCTAGATTTAGAAAGAACAGTAAAAAAAGTGCTAAAGCTAAAAATCACCCCTACCAGACCTCTGTCTTGCACACACACAAAATGATTTCAAAAAAGGTTAGGAGACACAACAGAGCCCATATAATCCTCTTTGTGGGGCTGTAGGCAGCATGGTGTAACAGGAGCTTTACACTGAGAAGTACCACATTCAATGCTCTGAACATGCCTTTTCTTTCAAGTTACTGATACTCACAGAAAAGCTACTGTTTTGGCAGAGATCAGCCGTTATAAAACACAAAAAAATCCTCTGTGGTGTTACTGTCTAACACCGTGTCTCATAAAAATGAGAGGCAGTCTTTTTTCTAGCTAGTAAAAATCAATTCCAGGAGCTGAATACAGGTTTCTGTCCTCACACGTCTGAAATATTTAAATGCTCTGAGTCTTAATCAACAAAATGAAAAACTATAAAACTACACACAGTATAAGGCACATTCTGACTGATAGGCTGCAAATAAATCTGTTATTTCCTCTCTTAAATCCATGATTACATGCATTGGCATTTGATTTCACTAAACTAATAACCACAGAAGTTAACTTCTATTTTATTTTTGCAGATGCTTAGAAATCCAGTCTCTACAGTATTGTAATGTTTTTGGGTTTTCTTTATTCCACAGTTAAACAGAAACTATTTAAGGCTTTTAAAACCTACTTTTAAAGCCTACTGTCCAGAATATTCCTTGGAGTAGGTAGATAGTATTTTCATCACTAATTTTAACCTCCCTTTAAGGGTGCCAGACTGGGGTTGGGGTTTCATGATAAGCTGCAGTGATGACACAGTAGTAAGGAAAAGGAAAAAAAAGAAGAAAAAGAAAAAAAAAAAAGAGAAAAAACAGAAAGAAAGAAAAAAATGTAAATGGCAGTCTGTGACTCGCTGACATAGGTGGTCTCCCCTCAAGACCAGTACATGCTCTATGCACAACTCCAATGCAAAAAAAAATCTGTAAGCAGGGAGCTCAAACTGAAGAATAAAGTATATGCATCTGGAAAGCCAAATCATCTTAATTTCTCATGGTGAAAACACGCATCTTTTTTCCCCAGCCCTCTTCAAGGCTCACAAGACACCAAGTGGACCTTGAGGCTCAGCAGAACATGGGATTTTGGTACACCAAGATCTAGACCCAAACTAAAAAACTCGTTCTTGAAGGGAAATAATTTTCAATTCCAAATATGGAATTCCAGGACACAGTCTCCTTTTTAAAATAGCATATTTTAGTTTAGTTTTAATAAGCACAGGTTATAATTCAAGCCTATTGCCACACAATCTTTAGGGCTGCACAGCTACACAATATGAGGAAGATTTTTAATTCCAGCAAATAATCTTTTTTCCTCCCAAACCCTTTGACTCCAGTTCTGTAACCTGGATGATGCTCTAGGATAACATTAACCTCTCCCAGCTCCATCCATTATCTCCAGCTACCTACTGGGTGCATTATCTCTCCTGGGGGGTGGGGATAGAATCTTTAAACTAAAGAAACACAACTGTTCCAAGCACAACTGTTTCTTGCTACCTTCTAAGATTTTAGGTGGAAAAACTTCTGAAAGCAGCATAGTACTACCTTTCTTTTCATTGCTTATGTGATATGGAGCTCTAGAACTAAAACCAGTTTATTTATTTTGCAGTTCCATAAGTTACAGTGAAAGCGGAATACAAAAATAAAAAATTGACAACGACAATATAGTTGCTCTAAGTTACAGGCCTATGTTAAATCAGCAAGGATAACAACTAATTTCATAAATCATATTTCTTCCCCAATTATGATCCTTTCATTAGTCTTAAAGAAAAGTTGTAATAGAAAGAACTCAGAATGTGATCAACCTGGTGAATTTTTCTGACATATTTCAGACTAAAAATGCTGAAATACAAAGTGGACATATTTGGGTTATTTCATAAGAAACTGTTCTAGCTTAAATACAGAAGTTAGAGGAAAAGGAAGCAGCAGATTGGTATGTCACTAATGTTCATTTACATCCTACTTCTTCCTGTACTTACTAATAAAAACTTCATCTGTCTGCCCCTGTAATTCACTGGCCCTCCTGTTTTAAAAGCGTATTTAAACTTAAAGCAAATCCAAAGTTAGAACAAACAAATAAAACCAGAACTGTAGCACATGAACCTCTCATTTTACTTTCAGGTTCCCAAGACTCCAAACAAGCCCATTTTGTTACAGGAAACAAAAAGATTCTTGAATTAGCCTTGTCACCGCAACTGGTCAAGAATTTCTTTTTTTAAAAAAAAAAAAAACAACAAAACAACAACAACAACAAAAAAAAACCAGAACAAAAACCAACAAAATATTTCTAGTTGAAAAGAAAAAGTGCTACCATGAACAAAATTGTTTTCTTCCTTCCCACAGGAAATTAGGGAGAAGAAAAGTTTTCCCATAACTAAAAGGCTTTGCTAGCTTGCTTTTGATCAAATGACCATAGGTTTAAATTTATTTCCGCTGTATATTTTACTCTTTCCACCACCCATTTCTACTTCCTTTGTTTTTCTACTTCTGCAGTATCCTATTAAAGCAATTAGAACTTAATGTGATAAGAATGGATTATGAGATTCCTTTTAGCCAAGGATGCTGCGAATATCAATTGTTCCACAGTCTGCAAAGACCAAAAAGATGGCACCAGCCTTTTTTTAATCCTTCCCCACAGAACCAAGTGTAAGAAGCCCCAAAGCCCTTGTAAAATAATGCATAAAGACATTCAGAAAAGAGCCTATGAATGGATTTATGCATGCCGAGCACACAGACACATTCATCACCTGCACTGGTTATTCAGTTTCTGATATTAAGAGAAATCTACAACAAACTGAAGAAGGTTGGAATCTAGTAATGGAGGGAAATTGTCCCCGCTACTGTAGCTGGGAATATTACAGCTATTCCTAGCCCGGTTTGCAGGTCCTGGCTAGGAACAGCTGGCTGAGGCACTGCCTCTGGATAGCTGTAGAGAAGCTGCAGCCCATTTGAAAAAGAGGAATTAACTCTGCTGCTTTATTCCACAGGGGATTAGTGTGCTTTGCTCTACCTGACCCAACTCAAGTTACAAAACCAGTTTTAGGTACAGCTGCGATTAGAGCTTCTCTTCTCAAGCATCCTGCAAATCAAACCCCCAAATTCAGCTAAGCATGGATTTGTGTGTTGAGTGCCCCTATTGTCTGAAAAGCCCAGGAATCATTTAATGATCAAATACAACACTGTATTTCTATAGTGTTTCTCTACTGTATGAAACGCTTTGCTGCTTCTTCAGCGACAGAAGGAATTGCAGAACATTAACACCAGCACACAAGGACTACGCTGCAGCTTACAGCATTAGACACTTTCTGATCAGTGCTTTTGTCTCAGGAAGATCAGAAAGAGATTTAAGATAAGAACCTGCACAGAAAAAGATCTCCCTTATTTTCTTCCACCAAATTAGAATGACAAGAATTCACACTCACTATTTCTTCCCTAAACATCTGACATCAACCAAATCTACCAGTTTTAGATCAATCCGTAAGATCTGGGTTGGTTTATTTTTGTTTGGCTACCCCTTGACTGAACAAATTGTTATTTTGTTTGGCCTCTCTGATATTCCAGTCTAAGCAAACTTCTATGAGATGGGACATTTATCTGTATGATAAGACTTTCTTAAAATTAATTGCCTGTCACCCTGAAGGTAGTATTTCAGAGACAGCATACCACAAGATGCTCTGTGGGTGTAATGGATGATAACTACATAAGGAGAAAACAAAGAAAACAAAGCTGAAGGAGATTTCTATAGAGAAAAACATCCCAACTAAGGAACAGGAGTTCCACAAAAGCTTTTAATTATAACCAAGTCTCACCATATAAATATATGTGGAAAATGGTGATGCTGTTATTTAATAACATACTTAACATGATTAAGGAGGATTAATTAGGACCACTCACAGACACATTATTTGAGAAACAGACAAACAAAAAAACCCTCACCAAAATCCCCACAACTAACCCATCTCCCCAATTCCCCCATCCCACTGCCCAAATTGCACAGCTAATTTTGAACTTTCCCTTAAAGGGAATATATAATCTCTGATATAGACTGTAAATAAATCCCCCACCAAGGAATCATCATCTTTATGAACAACATCAACCTGACAGTAACTCAGTAAATGAAGAATTATCAAAATCTGATTTCTCTCAGACTGCACACAGAAATATTAGGCTTCAGTAAACTGGAGACAAAAATAAGATTCTTGCTTTGTAACCAATGTCAAATCAGTACCCATTTAAAAAAATTAAATCTATATAAAACTTTTTTCTTTTTTTAAACCTTCAAAAATTCTGCCCTTCTAAGCTGGGCTTTTTCAGGTTGTGTAACACTCTAACCTACTTTTAGATGCTGCTATTTAAGTGTTTACACTGAATCTTCCTTGTTTATCAGCTCTTTGAAGGTCTAGTGCTATACACCACTCCTACACAGATGGTTTTGTAATCAATGTGATATTTAAAAAGCACTGTTAGTGGCTATAATTTCCATAACAATAAACTCTCAAATCATACCTCATTCTTGCCTTGCCGTAAATGACGGGAGAGGTCTGTTTAAGGATGACTTCTCCAAAACAGGAGCCCAGCGTTGTACTTCTGACTAGCTCCCCAAAGCAACCAAAGATTATTAACACAATTAACTCTGTGTTTGCTACACGAGAGTTCTGTGTCCACAGAGCACAAAGTGAGCAACTTCCCGCCAGGACTGCCGTACACCTGAGAATGCTCTTACAAGAGGGCTGCTTTGACAAGAAGTACAAGCTTCGGGTTTTATTCATACTTATCCCCAGACCACAGAGCGCAGGGTAGGTGCCTAGTATCTTTCAGAATACAGCTTGTCAGTTTTTTGACCTTGAAAAGTTCAGAGATCCTAAGCTGAACGTTCTGCAACACTGCCCCATCCTCACTTTGCACAAGTTAGTAGCATGGCAGACCATACAGGGCGTGAGAGATGGGAGAAGGAAACAAGGGTGGAGAGGAGAGTGGTCCTTGAGCATCCTTCTGTAGCGGGTACAGAGCTCAGTATTATAACCGTATGTGTTACAGTTCAAGTCAGTTATCCACGTGATTTTACAGTTATAAACCAAACCACCTAGCAAGGCAATATGCAAGAAACCAAGAGGGGTGACTAATGAGGCTAGACCCCAGCAGAGGCAAATACTGAATTTACGCTTTTCATATCTGTAATTAACAGTCCGCAAACACACGGGCATTTGACAGGCAATTTCTTTTGGGAAGAACACAAATCTTGCATTGCACAACTGAACAGAAATCCTACAGCAGAGTAAGAGGGACCTTGCAGAAGAAGGCAAAGAACATGCCTCGGCGTACCCTGGCACATGCATTGCTGTTACAGTGTTGTACGTTACATTGCTGTTACAACCGCCAGCATTAATGCAATACGGATTCACCCTTCTTTTATTGACAGTACCAGCGATAGCAGTAACAATGCTAAGGCTGAGTGATCAGATTTCTGAAAACATTTTGTTTTACCTAGCCAGACTAGAGCGAAAAACAGTGAGTGGACACTTTGTATCTCATTCCACCAAATTCCCAAAACATACCCAAACCAGTAATATTGAAAAGACAGCCTAATTTGTATGTGCAAGACCCCCAGTTCAACAGTAAGCACTTTTACTCAAACACAGACACAACTGAAAGTTACTGTAGTTGATTCAACCTTCGCTGACATGCATGTACAGTGCGATTAAAAGTTACACCATCCAATAAACTCTATCAGCTGCTTGTGCTCAAGTGTTACACATTGAATTCCTTTGCCGTTTCAAAATTTGCTGTTGCCCTATCTTTTAGCCAGCGATGTTTCTGCAGTGTTTTCATGACCACTATCAGAAGTACAGGAATACACAGTAAACATCTGGTGCTTCTACTGACCAAAGCACTTTGGGAATTTATCAAGATGCAAAAGCAAGCTGCACCAAAATAAAAGCACATCTGGTAACTCTAGTCTCTAGAGGCTGCTTTTCATCACTAAAAAAAACCCCCCAGTGATACAATTTTTTAAAAAAAGGTAATAAAAGAATTGAAAGAGAAAAAGGAAGAAAATGTAACAAAATTATATTTCCTTTTCAGTTTAGAAATCTGAACACAGAATGGTTAAAAATGGTTGACCCTAAGATGTTACTTAAATTTGCTTTTACATAAATAAATCCACATGGCTACAGAGTTTGTTATACAAAGTAGCTTGATCTCAGGTAGAGGTGGCACTCAGCAATGCATGCAATTCCTCTGAGAAATACTCCTTTCTGATCCACAGCCACACACACTGCTGGTCTGACTCATCTTGTTCTGGATTCACTTGGAACTGGGGCAACTTCAAAAATGGCAAGAAATTGAACCTGGCATAGAGTTGCTGGCTTGATGATTTTAAGCCACAGAATGTAAAGATACAAATCTTATTACAGGACATATTAGTACTTTTAGCTACACACCCTAAACGTACATAAAGAACAGGAAGGAGCATCTACCAAAGAAAAACACGTCCCTGAAGTTCATGTTGCTGTAGGTTTTTACAGCCCCTCTTAAGGGCAAAATGACCTCTCCACCCTAACTCATGGTACTAAAGTCTAGCTTTACTTAATTTCTAAACTGTATTCTCAACAGAATGGAAGCAGGTTTACTGAGTAACTGAAGTTATTTTCAATGAATACTTTCCTTCTTTTTATTTTTAATGGACATGCCAACAACCTTGCACTGGAACATTTGCGACATCCTCATGGAGATACTGAGCCAAGAGCAGACAGAAAGTTCCTTTAACTAAAGAACAGGCTCCATTGCTGCCTACCTGAGCTGGTTCATCTCTTCACACAGAACAGCACACACACACAGACATGTTAAATCTAAGTTTCATATATAAGATTTGCACACCTATGAGCTACTGTATTTTCAAGTACCTGCAGTGACGCTTCCATTACATTCATTAGTTAAAAATGACCTAGGAAAGGTCACACTTAAAGTAAGAAATTAAAACAACAAAAGCAAATTACATGCATGCGTGCAAAACAAAACCAAAAAACACCCAGGGACACAAGAGGCCACATGTAACCAGCCTCCTACTTGCACATCAGACTACCTCTATTTCTGCCAAGATCTTTTCCATGGCAAGAGCAGTAGGAAGATGCATCAAGTGCAACTGAAAATCAGGACATGAAAAAAGCACACTTTAATTCCACCTTCCTTTTTACCCATTATGCCAACATAGAGCTGCCTTGATTAAAAAAAAAAAAAAAAAAAGAGAGAGAGAAAAGCAAGTTTACAGCTCAATAAATAGACTGCACCCTCAGTTTTCAAATAAGAGTCTCTGACTCTTTATGGGACAATAGTCAAAGTACGTTCCTACTTAAATGTCACACAGCTTCTTTTCTCCCCAGGGAGAAGGGGAGACTTCCTCACTCAAGCTGAGGAATAGCTGTAAAGCCATGTCACAAACTGCTCGAGACAACTGCTAAGCAGCCTCCGACACCCCTCCCACCATCCCGTCTCCCCCCACTCTGGGCAGACACCGCACCACAGATAACCTGCTCCCGGCTCTACCTGCAAAGATTAAACCACTGCTATCAAGCAGAGAGATCTTCTATGCTTCGGACATCCTGCCAGATGGGTAATAACGATGACTTCTCATGTAAAACTCTGATCAACAGATGAAGGATGACTTATTAATGCTACCGCATTCCTGCCAAGCTTCCAATAGCTGAATCTCCAGTGGGTTCATGCCAGGAAAAATGCCTGCAGCTGAAGCATTTATCCTCAAAGGGCTTTATTTAGGTTTATTTCTTTTTCCTCTTCTAAACTTAAGCTGCTTTCTGTAAGAGGTAAGCTATTTACTTAGCCCATCTAGTCCCATAATTGTTTGGTTCAGTGTGTGTACTTAAGAACAAAAAAGGCATTACGCTACAACACATATTTTGGAAGCTGTTGTTCTGAAATTTTGCTGATGAGTTCAGATCACCTCCTTCCTTTTTATGCTTTAATTTCTAAAAACCCCATTCAAAGTTGCCTTAAGAAAGAATGTTCCAAAAGACTTGCTGTCTTCCCCGAGACTGCAGCATTCCTGCTCTAACAAGCAAGCTTCCAGCTCTGCAAAAAGGTTCAGTAAGGCTCAGTTACCTGTGTTGCTTGCTGCCATTCACCAGCACCAACTCATCCATACATCCTCCAATTTAAATATTTACTATTGCTAAATTTATATTATGATTTGACCCAGCTGGAATTGTAACCTCTGCACTGAGAGCTCTCCAGCAGTGAGCGGGCAAACAACCCTTGCCCTTGAAGGCTTACAATCTAGAAGTGATTATTTGTTAGGCAATGACAAGCATGTTTGTGGCTGTAAAATTCAAAGCAAAAAACCAAACCCCATCAGGCTCCCAGAAAAAGAAAAAAAAAATGGGACAGCAGCACGATTAAAAGTATACTCAAACTTACACTGCTACCTTTCAAAAGGCTTAACATTATGTCCAGATAAATCCAGTTACCGCATTCCTATATACTTAGCCATATGCCTTCCACCTGGTTCAAGGATGACTCTTATCCCAAAAATAAGGCACTAAACATAACAAACAGATCTTGAAATCCACCTTTCCAGTAAAACAGAAAACAAAGCTTTCTTTTCCAGTCAAATCTGGTTTAGAACAGACAAGGAAGCTTTCTGGGTACATACTTCACTTCAACTCAAATAAACAAAATAAAAATATAGAAAGGAGACATTTTATTCAGTCTCATCTACGGACAGATGCCACTCCTGCTCCGGCACTTATCACCTTGCCACAACTACTACAGCCTTCCCCACGCACTTGCAATAATGTTTTTGGCAGCCACCCTCACAGACATGCAGTCATGTACCATGTCACTGTCTGTCTGACTTTTACAGCCGATGTGCTATCTGCTTGGATGGCCAAATGGGGAAATTTGTCCAGAGGCAACTTTTCTTATTCTGCAGGCAGCTTCCCTTACCCCAGATGCTTGTGATTTGAACTTGTTTTGGCAAGTTACTCATCACTAAACGCAGCACAACAACCACTCCCCAGCTGCTACAGAAATAAAAGGAGAGTTGCCCTCTAACTGGAGGAAAACAAAACAGTCAGGTTTTGTTGTTTGCCACTGCTTCCATACACAGCCAAACCAAGTAATTTTCACACCCTCAGGCAGACCCCAATCAGGTCCCCACGAGGTTCTGTGCAAGTGCAGGTAACCAGCAAAGCGAGTTCAGAACCCACCACTAGCATCATACTGACCCTGAAGAAGGGTCCTTTCCTTCTAACTAATCTTATAGCCCTTCCACCAGCATGCCAAGATTTCAAAACCAGGGGAAATGGGAAGTTTGAGCTTGTGATTTCAGAGTCCTGGCTCTCATGTGCCTTCCACTGAGCATAACGCAAGGCTTTCAGAAAGAGGTGCAATCCAGCCCTCCTTGCTGCCTTGGTGTCCTGTACAGAACAAGGTGGAGAATCAGGACTTGTCCTAAGGCAAATTGCTCTTTAACATCATCTCCAGCTGTATTTCTATAGGCACGTGTGATGGACAGGGCATCACCTACTCACATAGATGAAGCAGGAACAAGTTACAAGATATAAGCAACATTTGCTTCCATCTTGTAACAACACCAGAAAACACCAGCCCTGGTGCAGTGGTGGTGGGAGATAGGACAACTACAGTGTTCCTCTCCCTCAGCCATGCAGACCTCCTCATACTCCTGAGCAATCAGGTGATATGGCCCTATGGGCCTGACAAACACCCCTTCTTGGAACAGGGTAGCCTGGAGGCAACCTGCAACTATCAGGGGACAGCAGGGATTACTTGAGCTCTTGGTTTGCATTTCAAATTGTTGATTCAACACAAAACAAAACCACAAAATGGCCACAAATTGCCCACACAGTGACCTGCATCCCGTCATAGCTGAATGCAAGTAATCTCCCATATACCAGATTTATTCATAAGTTTGACTGGCACTATTTTAACAAGGATCTAGTCAAGAACATTAGGACAACTAGCCAACTGCTTTATTTATATGTTCCTGTTATCTCATCTGCACACTTGGACTACTGCCTGTGCATGTGGGTGTACAACAATAATATACATATGACTACATTCCCATAAACCGTCAGTTAAGAGTTTAGGATTTGTCATGTCCAGACCAAAACATGAACAAAACCATCCATTTCATTTATTCATTTATTATAAAGTTTTGTAACAGCCTGTCTTTGACCAAGAACTCTGCCTGCCAAATTATGCCTCAAGTATCTTTTCTAAAATTAAGAAAAATGTCATCAAGGCCCAGAACTCCATGATAGTTTTTGTTCCCTTTTAGGCTAAACGGCAATTCTAATCTCAGTTTCAAGTTCCTTAAAGACTAACAATAAACCCCCTTCTCTTAAGATATAAAACCACCGAGCAACTTTGGATTAACAACTAATTAAATGATTCCTTTAAGCCTTCACTGGTTTCAGTTTCCCAAGAACAGACTTGCTTTAGGAAACCAAAGACGAAGGTCTGTTCTCTACCCTCATCGCAGAGCTTGGGACACCCACGCACAGCACCCATTGACATCGTAACAGACTCAAAACGGTGACTTTGAGCAGGCAGGTGACATGCTACTGCTGCAAGCTCCAAGTTCTTGCACGTGGACACAGCCACATCCATGTTCACTGTGAAGTGGCCCCAGATCACAAGGCCTTTGCAGATACATCAAAGTTGGATCGCTGCTCACCACACGTAAGCAGGCATGAGATGACTGTTATTTCGGGTTTGAAGCCAAGAAAGGGAAGAGCCAGCACAACAGCTGGCTGGCAATCAGACAGTGGTCTTTAGGCTTGATTGAAAGTTGCAGCCTTGTCCCAAAATGGGGCTAATGGCTTGTGCTGCTCGCTCTGTACGACTGGCAAAGCTACTGCCAGGTTAAAACATGCTTTAGAAGACAGACCATTATAGCAGTCCTGCTCCTGACTCATTAGGGGCATCCTCTCTCTGCCTCATCATGCCATGCATCAGTTGCCACTACCTTTCACAATACTTGCATCATATGCTGTATGCTCCTTCTGCAGTGCTCAGCTCCTAGGGTCTTTCAGAGTTCCTTTGTATTCAAACTAACAAAAAAAAAGTGATTCCTGGACAAAGAGCTAGACTCTTCTAGCACTTGATATTTGCATGGCTTAAAAGGCTCAATTTCCCACTCTCTATTAAAGCCTTACTGCATTATGCATTGTGTAAACCTGCCTCAAAAAGATTACAGCCCGAGAATTCAGCTGAATTGCACAGGACTTCACGCTGTATAACATGACAGAGTGTTTGAGGAAGGCAAAGTTTCAAGCTTGACCAGTTATAAAAGGAAGAACCTTTAAGTCCGTGCTGTGGGCTAGAAATGGGAATAAAACACCTTTAGTCTGCTACATTAGCAACGCTTAGACCACAGGAAAAGTCACAAAGTAAAAATATCCTAAAAAAGTTCGCAAGTATTATCAGTGTGTTGGAATTATTCCTTAATACATGACTTCATTCTAAAAAGTGATTTAACAAAGATATCATTGAAGGACCTAAGCAGGCAATTTTGCTATTTCCATGTGGATGTACAGTTCACAAACTATTTCTCTCTGGAACTCTTCCTCAGGGAGCGTAGCTGAGGTTTCCACATAGAGTTAATCTGGGGATAATGCTTCTTACTGCTCTGTATAGACATACTTCACTGATACTTGCTTTGTCAAATTAAGAAAAGCAAGTTGTAATAAAGCTTTACTTCCACCTCAAAGGCAGAAGATACAACTGGCTGTATATATACAAGAAAAACAAAATGAGTAATCATGAAGTAGCTTTGAAACAAAAACAAAGCCCCCGTCAAAAATTAAAACACTCATAGAAGTAAAGGCCAAAAGGCTTAGACCAAAAGATCTTAAGTTCCACAAATAAGAGCAATAATGCTATTGTGACTCATTTATTATGGAATCTACTGCTTTTAGTTAACAAAAAACCCCAAACTTGTGTGATGATGGCACACTTGAAATTATCCAGTTACATAAAGTGATTTTTTGCTTCTGAGTTGCTGTTTGTGAATAGCTGCAATTTGAACAGAGATCTGAATAAAGATCCTTCCACCTCCTCACTGTAATACAGACTCAGAATGAAAGTTTATTAGCAATGAGCAAAAGCATGTGTCCATGCCAGCAGCATGTTCCTTGGTAGAAGCCCAAAGACCACTTAAAGTCTACATTTTCAAGATGTCTTAGACTACATAACTTATTTCATTACTTTCCCCCCCGCAAACAAAGTACAAAAGCAGCTTCAGTTTCCTCTATGATCCCCTGTGACTCTTGAAACTCCTGTGGGCAGAAAAGAACACCAAGAACTATGAATACAGCTCGTATTTGGCATTAACCAAATGTGTTTAATTTATGATTTACAATTATATTACAAAACACACATATACACAAATGTGTCTTACAGATCAAGCAGTCTTTCCACAGTTAGCAAATGATGCAATTTATTCAGTCATCACAGTCCAGATCAGACCAGTGACACTGTAAGACATCACACAAGCAACACAATAGCATGTACTGAAGAACTACTGAAAACTCATTTAACAAATAAAATCCTTCTCGTAAAAAAATCCCATGAGAGTCTTTTGCCACAGTATATCATCTGTGTTTCAGACTCAGCATACCAAAATATTTAGCTTTTTCTACAACAAAGAATTTAACTTGTGTTGGAATGATTGCATGCAGGGAAATACATAGCATTCATACAAGAACCACAAAATATCACACTTATAAATTGTGCTTCTTGATGCAGCTCTCTAAGAGCTAATTCATAGCATCTATGACTTTAACATTGTATTTTTCTCTGTTCAAAGGTCCAGTATCCCTACTTGATGCTTTTCCAGATTAGTGCTATATCAAGTTAGACAGCCCAGGAAGGCAGGACTGAGCTGTTACTTTTATCCTTGCACTTAACTTGAAGTCCACTCACTGGTCCCATCTTTGGACCACGAATGGCATGACCACAAAATAACCATTCCCACCTACAAGGACAGAGATGCTAAAATGCTCATCTTTTACATTTTCTCAAGTTATAAAACTTTTACTGCAATACCATTTTTCTCGTGTTCTTGTTTTAAGACTTCCCTCCCTGCTGCACTTTCCACCAAGACTACCCAAGACTTTTGGATAGTGCAAAGCTGTGGGTCACAAGACACATCCAGGAGCTGACTGGTTTTCTCTGAGCATGTACATGTGTTTCTGTGTGGATACAGTGACAAACACAGAAGAGCCCTCTGCTCTTCAGGTGACATCTCAGGAGCACACCGAGGTAGACACTACCAACAACGCTGAGCAGCTATCCCAGTGCTTGGAGACCATGAAAGGGAAGTAGAACAACAGCCTTCACAGTCATTATGCCTGTACCCATATGTCCCCGTCAACAATTTATGTCCATTAGTATCTACTAGATGCAATTGTCACACACAGAGTTATGAGTGTGCCTGTGTGCACCTCCCCATAACACTGGGAGGGGAAAAAGGAAGAAAAAAAAAAAAAGACAAACATTTTTAACTCTCAATTTAAGAATAGAAAAAAGCTTTCTCCAAAACAAGTGTCAGGAGGTAGTTAATAAAGGAAATTGGAGACTTTTGCTTGACAAAAAACCCCACAATTATGGCTTTTTTTCTCTCCACATCTTAGATCTCCTTGCTCCATTCCATTCCCCTCTCAGCTTCTGAAGAGCTCAATCCTCAAATAAAGACCGTGCATTTTCTCTGCAGATCACTTACTTTAAATACAATGGAGGGACACTGTGCAAGCATGATCACTGAAAAGCTGAATGCTCAAAAGCAGTTTGTTACTTTGATCCACGCGCATTCTGTTTGTAGATCAGCATGTAGGCCCTGCAATCAGAGGCTCAATAACACATTTTAGCATGCAGGGTGTTTTCTCTCTTTATCACCACCACCCCTTCGTACACACACCCTCTGTGTTCCTTCAGCCGGCACTATGCTCCTTCTTATATTAAATTTAGAAACAGACCTCTGAATCACCAGTTCCTGTTGTTGAAAGTAGCTAGAAGCAGATGTTACAGCAAAAGAAGTTTCCTAGTAAACAATTATAGAATAATCTGCCCACTACGTTAGACCCCATCATTACAAAATGTTTTAAAACCCTAGAACAAGAGGGTTTATAGATTTACATGAAACTAAATTTTATTCCTGGGTGCCTAATCCTTCCTACAATCATATTCTTACCCACAATGGTGTCATGCAGCAGCAAGTTCCAGAGGTTAGGTGTCCATTATAAAAAGGAAAAAAAATACCACCACCAAAACTCCCTCAAAAATGTTGCTTATAAACTCATTGCTTGTGAGCCTCCCACTTGCACTTACTCCATTCTACTCTGCTTTTTCTTGTCACTTCCTCAGCTACACCTTCCAAGAAGGGGAACAGTAAGATCTGAGCTACTACTTTGCAAGAGAAGAGCAGCACCAAGATTCCAAAACTGGTTACATGCAAGAAAGATCAGTTTCAGAGAGAGGAGAGCAGAGTCAGACAGCGCTATCCCCAAGCTAATCCACCCTGCAGTGAGGAATTTCTTCCTAGTATAAGCTGAGTGGAAATGCACCCAAGTTGTCTGTGAGGAACTGTATGCATGGTTAGGAAGCTCTCAGCAATCATGTGCGGATTCCAACTTCTTCTGTTGCTCTTGAAATATATTAACAGAGGAACTACATATCTCAGGCCAAGAAGCACCATCCATGTATATGACTCACATGTATGTATATATATACATATACACACTATATATATATATGTACTTCCCATCAGAGGCACCAGCTGGTGCTCAATTATTCAGCATATGAGGAACATTTCATTTTGCAGGTTTGTATAGTCCCATGTATGAAGTACTGCAGCCAGAGGGACACCACAGACCACCAGACTCAATTATTCTTGTTTTTAGCCCAGTGGACTACATGTAATTAAGCCAAATCTTTGCTTGCCTAACATAACACTTCCAGAAATGCTTTCAGCCCTGGGAACATTTTGGGTGGAATCCACTACTTTCCTTTGTCATGTATTTGTTCCAGTGCTTGTGCTCTCTCACCATTACAAATGCTTGTCTAATTTCCCATTGCCCGATTTCAGCTCCCAGTCATTAGTTCTGTGTTACACCTGGTTTTGCTGTCTTTTAGCCTGCAGTACGCCCTCCATCACAAGGTGCTTCCCACCAATTATCAAGTCACCCCATTTATCTACCAAGAAGCAACATGTCCAGCAACAGAATGAGCTTTTCGGGCTCTCCTTGTGGTACCTGAACACCACCCAGCCTCCAAATATCTCCTCTGACTGTTCTCTGAACTCGCGTTTTCAACATGCTGCTCAGTACCCCAGAACCACACACAATTCACCTCCTTTTGCCCACCAGCCCTATTTGTACACCCAAACTTCCACAGCTTTGCTGCCCTGCAAGAAGGCAGTAATGTCCAGTTGTTTGCTCACTGTACCCTCAAGTAGTCTTCCCCCCAAGCTCCTATTCTGTCACTACTTTGAAGTACAACATCTGCATGCCCCATGATCTTGCATCAGGCTACACTAAAATGCATTTTTGATTGATACAACTCACCAGGATCCCCAGATTACTCCCTACAAGCTGCCTTGTCCCCGTTTACCACATTGCCTAGCATGATCCAGCCTGCAAACTGTATCCGTCCAGATCCTGTCCTTGTCTCCAAGTACTTGATGAAAAGGTTCAATGGAATCTGGCCTCACCTCAATCATTAAAACAGATTTCTAGAAGCATTCCCATTTGATAATGATTCACCACCAATGACTAACTTTTAAACATCAGTTAGTCAGTTCTTAATTCGTTTACTTTTGCAATACCACATAGCCCTAAACGTGTCAGGACAGGAGTCCCAAAGGGGTATGTCAAAGTCCTAACTGACTGCCTTTGCTGCTGCCAAGAAAGGGAACTATAGGTAGCACATGGAAGGAGTTAGGAAGTAGTAGGGGACCACAAGGGTTGGACTGTCTCCCTGCCCCTGTATCAGATGCTTTTTGAAGATACGGCTTTACTACACCTCATACAGGTCTCTCTCTCAAGTAAATCTTAATTTTCTAGCATGCCACCACATATGATCAGACATTTCCCTTGAAGTGATGCAGACTAGTATTAGTCTGCCTGATGTTTTATCAATTGAGTATTCCATTAACTTTTCCAATATTTTTATGAGGATTAATGTCAATCTAGCTGGAATATGGTTAAGTCAGTCACCCACCGTTCTGTTTTTTACTTTGGCACAGTTAAGACCCTCAATACCAACATTTATTAAAAACTGTCCGCAGGCCTGCAGACTTTTCAGCAAGCTCTTTTGAACAACGTAGTCACAGCACTGCTGATTTACATATGTCTGTCCCTAGAAGGTAATAAATCTTTATTCATTAAGATGGATGTAATTCTGTGTTGGAATGGTATTGATGGTATCACATTCTGCACCTTCCCCAATACAGAACAGTATTAACAAATATTTCTACTTTTCTTGCATGAGTTAATTTATTATCTCCATCTAGTAACTGGAATTATTTGTTTCCTAACATAATTCAGCTGTAGAAAATATGCAAAGTTAATTCTCTAACTTACTTCCTAGTTCCTAATGTGCGCTAATTCTCATGTAGTCATTATCCCCTTAATTACTGTATTTCACTTTGAAATTTCTAAATGTGTCCTGAAGTCAGAGGGCTGTTAGTGTAGCGGTTCACTTTTTTTTTAAAACCAAAATTTTAGCTTTTCAGCTATTTAGTATCTTCTTCTAGAGATCTCTGCTTTCCACTCATATTTTTCTTCCTACATAACGTCAAGTTCCCCATGATGACAAATACGCTCTTCTGAAGCATTAAATATAATTTCTTTGGGGCTGCTCTCTATTTGCACATCCTGTTTGCAACCGGGTCACACTCATGGTCCCATGGCAAACACCAACGGCCAGTTGTGTGATACAGAAGTCCACAGTAGCTATCTGGGCTGAAGAGCTGAAACATGAGCTGACTTGCAAGGGGCTGAATTTCCAAGGCACTTAACACCTTCTCATGATGCCAACAGGACATTAAGCACCTTCGAAGCAATAAAGGCAAACAAACCTGTATGTTTGCCGATTAGCTATTCTGGACATCTCCAAAGAATATTTTTTAAAAAGATCTATATTAATTCCTTGTATTCCTTGACTGTAAAGGTAAGGCATTTACCAAGCCACCAACCTGGTGAGTCAATCAGACTGGATAACAAACATATTCAGGCTCCTCCTCATCAGCCTGACTCTCACCCAGGTTAATAGCTTCTGCATATGACCAGCCATCTGCTGCTTGTTTGATGAACAAGGCAAAAATGAACTGACTTCAGTCCTATCCCAGTATGTCACTACCACAGAAACTGCAGTGCTCCTCTGCAGCCTCAGCAGAGAAGAAAGGCAGCGCAAAGCACACACACTCTGAGTGCAGAGACAACATTCCTTGTCTACCTAAGGTAAAAGCATCTATGCTGTACCTGGATTTGCACATGCAGTTGATTAAACTTCAGTATGGAATCAGTCCATAGCCTCTAGGACCAAGCGTTTCACAGGGCAATAAAATTTAAACGTATTCAGCAAAAACCCACAACATTTGGTTTTGTAATTGCCACGATAGCAGGAAAAACATTCAGAACCTTCCAGTTTCACAACTTTAAATAAATATGCTAACTGTTCATACACAGGGATCTGTTAGGTATCCTAGAAGGTGGCAGTAGCAGTATGCAGATGTAATTCTGCAGTTCAACACACACGATGGACTTTACATATCAGGAGTCCTACACAGTTCCTGAAGCACATACTTGCATGCATTTAGTTAGAGTAAAAATTCCGTATGATGTTTAACAAGAATCTAAATTCAGTAGCTGAAAAGGAAATAACCTGGGTTGGGTTCTTGCAGGGTATTGGTACAACCAAAAACGACTAAGGAAAAACACATACAGTGGCTCAGTCATTCCTCTTATTAAAACAGCAAAATGGGAGGGAAAATGAAGGAGGGGGGAAGAGTCTGTAGCAGTACATTAAAAAGCAAAACACAGAGCCCTACCCACACCTTCTGCAACAAATTCCCCCTAAATTAGGCAGCAGATATTCAAAACGACCAGTCTGCAGACAGTTCAGTCTGAAGTGTACGCTCCCTGTGCTGGATTCCTCTGTCCTCTCCTCTCACACTTGAGGTAAACACAGCTATCCAGGTTGCAAAAAGCCTCAGATACTGAAACATTCAGCCTTTTTCTACTACTCAGATTTTGCCAAAGTGCTCTGCTTCATACACATATTTTAAAAAGCTTTGTATGGGATGGGAAGAATCTCGGTTTGGCTTGGAAGTCCAAGATTTACTAGGAGGACTCACTCCTCTAACTTACTTCCTCCTCCTCCCCATCAGCTTAAAAAAAAATCTCACAAGACATCAGCAGCTTTACCCACCTAAGAAGTGCATTCCATTCCCTATGAAAGATTAAATACATGAACTACAAATTTCTCCTGAAAATCTCAGTCATGACACAGTTAATGACAAATTTGAGATGCTGTAACAGTGTTTCAAAGGTCTATTGCAGAGACCGAAGTCAATTCACATTCCTCTCATAATTTCTGGTTAAGGTTAGCAGAGTCTGAAGAAGTTGCTTGATTATTAAATGCAGATGAAAGTACAGAATGCCTTTAAAATACAAGTGCTATTCCGACTAGTAATACATCTGCATCCACGTAAACCCTCCAAATCCTTAAGAACAGCCTTCCTATATAACATAATCCACTTTGAGGCTTTCTCTGCAGAAGGCACTTTGGATTACTTCGAGATAAAAACCATACAAATTAAAAAATTGATTAAACTGTTTGAGACTCTCTACAGATGCTCTTTTCTAGAATCTGAGTGACTTTCAATTATTAAGTCTCAGAGACGTAGGGCAGTTGAAGCCATTAACTTTAAATTCACACCTTCAGCTGACTCAAGTATTATTTATTTCTCAATGGCATGTGAAGACAAGCCCTTAACTCCAGAACCACACACAGGATTTACTTGGGAGTAACTGTCCAAAATATCTCCCTTGGGAGACAGGCCCAGACAACACAACACATCAGGATGCTGGTTCAACACCAAACCATTCTAAGAAGAATGCAAGAAACCACACAATCAGAAAAGCTGGAATTCTTGTAAATAAATTCATGACTAGGTATTTTCCAGGTTTGTTTTAGAAAAGCATTTCCAACAAGCACCTAGCCTTAGTTTGAAAAGCCTCTTATGACACAGTTTTCCAAGACTCCGCTCCATTCCCTCCCTCCCTCCCCCCCATCCCTACCCCTTCTCTGCAAGCTGCATCCCCCAGCTGTTCTTTCCCAAACCCCAGCCTGCCACCCCGACAGCAAACACACCGGGCACAACCTAACACAAAAAGTGACAATCCCTTGTTCTACGATTTCAAGCATCACCTGAATACACCGCAAAGCAGCCTGGAACAGGAATTGCAGGTTCAGATCCAGCAGAGGTGCCTCGACTTCAGATGCTCCCTCCCCCGCAGCTAGGCTCTCATTGTTTTTTCCTGGGGATACACTTTCAGATCAGAGCCACTGCCTGCTGCAGATACAGATCAGCTTTGCTCATCCCACAGTTCTCTGTCACTGACAAAAAATAGCTCTGGAGGAGAGGAGGAGGTTTTCAGCTGTTTTCTTCTTCCAGTCCTCTAGCTGTTTCCTCTGTCTTTGTCCTCTCCTTCCAGCTTTTATACCTTGCAATAAGGGAGAAGCCATTTTCTCATGTTCATGACTTGACGCAGAATAACTCCTTTCTTACTCTGTGGAGTCAGTAAATACCAGATCTGCCTTTAAAACAAATCTAATAGTAGCCACAACGTTCCGGCAGCACCTTCAACATCACGAACGCCAGGCATTTCATGGAAGAGCAGAAAGCTGCTGGCAGCTTGTTTCCTTACCGAAGGCTGCCCAGAGAAGCAGCTAGAGCCAAACAGGAGTGGTCTGGATAGATGCTTCTACCAGGCACCACTGATACCCTACAGGGCTCAAACGAACCACAGGAGAGGGGCATTTTCCTAGGCAGGATCAAAAAGAGACGGCTTTAAGATGGCTGGAAAGCATGTAATATACTATTCTTCAGTTTTCTTATAAACAGTAACTTTATTCTTCCTGAAACATTGATCGACATTTGATCCTGTTATGAACAATTCCAAGGCCTCCCCCACTGAGCATCTAAGCTGCATCACATTAAAGCTGTTCCTTTCTCCTTGCCTCTAGCATATTCCCAACATGTAAACAACTCTGCTGTGCACACAAGCAAAGTCACAGCTAGCTAGTGAAAGCTACAGCACTAAGAGCACCATAGGAATCCATACAATCCCAATAACCCATTATTTTCACAGGGCACTGTATTTATTAACTAGAAGCCAACAAAAAATGATCCCATTAGGAAAGCTGAAAGAATATTGCAGAGTAATATTTTTCATGAAATAGTCATGTTTCACAGGCTTTGTTACCACCACCCCCCATAACCCAAACATACAAGAGAAGCCAGCCTGAATGATAGAAGAATTGCTAGCAAGGCTAGGACAAAGGCAAGTATCAGAAAATCCATGCAGGCTTACTGTCTGAGGATTTCTCAGCTGATGTGACACCACATGACAAGTAATGTTCTTGTGGCCAAGCCTGAAAACCCTACAGGGACTATTTCAAGTTCAGCTTAAAAAAAAAAAATAATAAAATAATCAATCTCACATCTCAACTATTCAGAAGTGAGGTAATTAGCAGGAGATACACCGTTACAAAAGGTAACAATGTTTAATGCAGAAGCATTGCCTAGCCACATATTTTGTGTAGGTTAACTCTTGCTTTACAGGCTCTGGACCAAGCATAGGAGGCAAGCTGCCCTGGTGAGCCCTGCTCCTGGGGGCAAGTTTCAACAGCCAGACCCACCCGCCCTGCCCTGGAACCCCCTTACAGCACCACCGCTCTGCCCACACATCTCTGCAGGCAAGTCTCTGAGGAGGAAACACAGGTCATCTCTGACCCCTATCTCATCCGTCCAGGGGTGCTGCAGTGATCCCACAGGAAAAGCAAATGTAACTGCAAGTACTTCTGTTTAGGGCTTTCTCCGTGTTAAGACATCTCCAATGGCAGGAATCCAGAGCGAAGCGGCTCTGGAGCAGTGAACTGCACACAGCTGCACCGCCAGGCTCAAACCCTAGGACGTAGGGCAGGTCAGAGTACCTTGCCACATACCCTTCTGACCAGTGCCTGATGCACAAATTTTTGCCTCTTAGGTTAAAAAAGCCCAATGATTTCTCACTGTCCTTCTGTCCACACCTACTCTACAAACTGGAGCAAATAAGTCATGTCCCAACACCCACTAGCTTCCTTTGGCTTACTTCACACATCCAGAAATGTCAGACTATGAATTCCAGATCCTGCTTCTTCCTTCCACGATGTAAAGTATTGCCCTAGTCACACATATCCTTCTCCCTTCCCACTTCTTGTCAAATTCAACTTACCCATACTGCCACCAAGCAAGTTTTATCTACTTGAAGCCATGAAATTATCCACTTCTTCGCAGCACCACTCCAGAGCAAACTGCTTTCCCATCTTACTCTCTATGACCCAGCAGGTGAACACTCACTCAATCCTGCACAACATTTACCCAAGGAGGTTTTACTGGCGTAAAACAAGCATTCAAGGAGGTCTAGTTTTATAAATAAAATCACATATCCTTCCGTGTACCTACAGTTTCTTCATCATCCCCACATTTCTCACTTTCAATCCTTTTAACACAAATTAAGAGAGAGAAAGAAAAAAAACCAAACAGCCTTCCCCTTCCATATTTTGTACCAAGGCAAATGGTTGTTTTATTACACAGGTCAAACCACCTCTTTTTACAAAACTAACTGGAGTCTAACTCCAATGTTATCCTTGCAAAGCAGTCCTGCACACTCTTTTTCCACTCAAAAAACACTACTCAAGGTACCTCTGCGCCACAGGATAAATGTTACAAAGAATTTATACAGCAGTGCAACTGAATCTTAAATTCTGACTAAGGCAAATTAAAGTTCACGGTTAAAGTAGGCCAAAGTGTATCGCTATCTGCAAGCTGGAAAACACAGACAACTCTTCACAGACTCAGGCCTTGAAAAGTACAAGGTTCAGCTGCTGCACCCCACATATCTAACAAAATACAATGTCACAAACACCAACAACAGAAGGTTGCAGCTACATCTCAGTGCCAAGTGTCTGACAGCCATTGCCCTTTCAGAGGAGCCTGATCAGAAGACTATCGCTGAGCCACGGCTCAGGATTTACTGATCAAGGAGCCCAATGAACTGAAATGTGAAGCATTTCAGCTTTAAATTATGAATGACAGCAACAGCTCCAGGTAAAATTACTACACATTTTCATTCACCTTTCATGCTTAAAAATGAATAAAAATTAACAAAAGGTTGGAGAGTGGCTTTTTGCACACTGCCAGCAACAAAGACCTCAATGTACATGCACCATGCACTAAACACTCAAGATTCAGTACCAAAAATGCTCAGGACTGCACATAGCATGGTTTTAATTAATAAAATTACAAAACCCAATTTATTGCCTCTTCTAGGATCAGAGCCAAAAGATGTACCTTGTATCAAAGATCTGCCCCAGACAGGAGCACTCAGAGGGTATCAATTTACATCTTCCAGGATTTCAAAAACTTGCTGAAGTTTCCATGCCCTTCACGAATGGGTTTTGATTGACCCCTTGACTTTGGCCTACTGCACTTGGAAAACTCCTCAAACAGAGATTATTTATGCTAATTTAACTGAATTCAAAAGGCCAATTTAGAGTCATCCCTTCAGGGTCACATTGCATTCATTCTGGAGCATTCTCCACTTTTACTATTATCCCAGCATAAAGGCAAAAAGGCACCATGGATCTAGGGCTTCCCGTTAAGACACCCAGCTCAAACACAAATCTGTAGAAATGTAATGCCTTGACTGAGACAAACCTATTGAGGTAAAGCAAACGAACCTGTACGCAAGAGCATACAAACACTGAAAAAATACCTTTGCCCATGAGGCACCTAGTATACCAGTGGAACTCAAAACTGTTATGAAGCAAGTATAATTAACCCTAACACTCACACCAAAATAATGGGAACATTTGGCTCTTTCCAAGTGCTGTAACCTCATCAAAACACTCAAACCAAGTATGACATTTATCTCTCTATAAATAACGTGTAAGTAAGAAAAGAAAACCCAACATTTGCAGTTCAGGGAAAGACATCAAAACAAACATGTCCATAGTACTCAAATGCTAAACTACATATGGGAATCTGATGATCTTTTGAATGGCTGAAAGCAGGGACACAGAGGAAAGGGGATTCTTGGCTTTAAATTAATTATTAATCAATCTTTCCAGCTATCAAACCCCTGCAATGACTCATCCACTTTCTTTACCAAAGTCTAAATTGTTATGAAAAGAAGACTACAATTCCACTGGAACATTACCCTCCTGAGTGCAATACTTAACCCTACATATGAGAAAGGATTTTAGTACGTTCATTCCTGTCTCCCACAAAAAGATCATGTTCTCATTGAACCTGAAAAATCACAAAAAAACCCCCAACCCATAAAGCAAAACAGTATTTGTAATTTTTACATTAAGATGAAGTCCACCTCAGTTATTCATAGCAAAGCCAGTATTCTTCCAATGACGGTATGCACTGCAAGCAATGAGAGAATTCACATCATCAGAAATCCTCAATAAACATGCCATTAAACAATCCAATTCCCTACACTCATACAGACAGTTTCTACCGCCTATAAAGGAATTTAGTTTTATGGAAGCATGGCTTGATAGGAGTTGCTTTTTAAGCTTACAAAATTAAGAACTTGCTCCTATACCTCACACCCATGTAAACCCCTTTTCAGAGGTAACAGCTCTATTAAATAAACTAAGCTGCAAGACCGGAGCTCAGTTGGTGATATGCATGTACAGAGCTTGCTCTTTTCCTGCGCTAAAATTGTATCAGAACATTACAACACATTTGCATATCTCCCACACATGTAACTTTTTGCCAGCAGTTAACGAGACGAGGACATCAAAGCTTAGAAAACGTACCAGACAGAGATAGAAGGAGAGGGTGGAGTTTCCTGTAGGAACACCCAGACTGAAGTCCAGCAGTTCTCAGGGAAGGTGCTGCTTCTACCAGCCCCGACGCCTTTGCCTTCGTATCAGGCTCCCAATTGTCAATGTCACATGTGAAACTCCACCCAGGAAACCAAAAGCTTCCTATTGTTTCTCCCCTCTCCACAGCACTCCTGGCCACTATCAGGAATAGTGATACCACACCACCCTTTTTCCATGAGGATGGTTTCCATTTTTCCCTTTTATTATGTTCAGCCTTGGAGCTACAGTAGAAACAGGAAAAAAAGCCTCTGCTGGGTTCTCTCTCCCCTAGTCTCTCCCATATGGTTTTCCTGGGAATACTTCTAGTGGTAGCCCACACTGCTGCCCTTGATTTTAACCATGCAGAAGTAACATGAAACACACGTGACTTGTCTGTTTTCCAGCTACGGAAGTTTTGCAAAAGCATCAATTAAAACAATCAGACCTTCAAACTTTAACCTAGCAAAGCTGTAAAAAAATTACAGGTAGCAGGCCCCTTGGAAGAGTTTGATAGACACATTGATACGCAGTTATTTTCAGAAAAGCTTTTTGTTAAAAAATAAAAAAGATGACACTGCTGAAAATTTCTGGCACCTTACCTCCTCCTATAAGCTCCCAATGGAAAAAAAAATGATCCAACTAAAAGGAAGTAATAAGAAGTTACTATCAATCATAGGAAAATACCTTACCTCCCATAAATAAAGTATTACTAAGGTATAAGAGTAAGTTTAAGTGATTTTCAAAGTAAATAGTGGAATCCAGCGTCATAATTCAAGGTGTTACACATACTACACATTGTAACTTGGATGCTCAAGTTATAGAGCCATGACTCTCCCTCCGATTCCTTCCAGCAGCCCATTTCTCCCAGTCCCACCCTACCACGGCATCCCTATAGTGAAGCTCGGTTAAAATGCAAGTAGAACATGTCAATTAATCTGAGGCTCAGGGAAGTCTCAAACATTGTGTAGGGAAAATTGAAAACAAGATCATACAAGTAAGACGGTATAACAACAGACTAAATACAATAGTCCCCACATTTAATAATAATTGTTTATTAATGATCATGTTAAGACAGCTGCAAGGAAAGTGCCTTTGTATCATAATTTGATGAAGACCCAACTAGAAAGAAACGGAACACTCAAAAATTACATTTGCTAGTATCAAATCAGGCCAAGTACACACCACGCACATGGGGATAAGACACTAACTACTCTAGGAAGCAGGCTTCCTGACACCAGCACACTTACTTAAAAAAAATCTACATTATCATGGACTAGGGAACAGAAAAACGCAGAACAGCGCGAAAGGAAGGCAAACCCGGCTTACAAAATAGCAGTGACTCAGCTCCTGAGGACTAGTCTGTGGCTGCTCTGAAAACAAGGTGCGCATTCCTTATGCGCCCTACAGACATACAGAACGAAAACAAGTCCATCCTCTACATATACCTTTAACATGGTAGATGACATTACAAGAAAGGTGTGAGGAAACACCAGTAACACTGTTTAACCCATTCAAACTTCAGAAAACATTTTCAACCACTGCTGATCCACACAGCCTGTCAAGACTATACAAATCTATCCATGCTTGGTGTATTTAATAAGCAAGAAACATATCTCTGGCCTCAGATCAATCAGAAACAGCTTATCTTGGGGATACCTCCAACTCTAAAAGGTCAGCGAGTTATTTTTAAGAAAATCTTTCTAAAATGCCATGACCCTTTAGCCTGCCTAGTTCTATCATCTGTGATCAGACTATCCAGAAAGCCAAGAATAAGCCCCAAGGCCTTTTGTGACAAGCTGTGAAACACAGCCATTTAATATTATAAGGAACACTAAGGAACATAGCTACTTCGAGTATTTATTTGGAGAACACAACTACATTTGTCCTCATTCAAAAAAAAAAGATAGCTTTTGGGTTTTCATATCCCATCTCCCCCTTAGCAAGTGCCCTTGGCTGCAAACAGCTCTCTCCTTGACCACATTATAGCTCATTTTGTTGCTCTTAAGGGACAATCTGGGGGCTTTCTGGTCTTCTGACTTACTTTGCTGTTTTCAGATATTATTGGTGACTGGGGCTTTTCCTGGTATGTTGAATATCTCGGGGGGGGATATTTATATATATATATATATATGCACACACAAAGAATTACTGCAGCACACATGCAAGGAAAAATAGGTCAAATAAGTCAGCTCTAACAATATTACTTTTCCAACAATTATTAACACAAGGTGCTGGCCACTGAACATCATGCCAGCATACACATGAATGAAAGCACCCCATCCAACCCCTCCCAAAATAAGAAACCTTGAAACTGGCTCATTTCAGGGATAGGATTAAAGGTTGTTTCTTTAGGTGTCATTCTTGCACACTGAATCCCTCTGCCAGACGTTGCAGTTTATCATTGCTAAACATTGCAGAAGCACCTAGAGGCCTCAAGTAGGTCAGGGCTTCAGTATGTAAGGTACAGAATATATGCATAATACTTGACAGCCCTTGCCTCATCATATTTTTCTATTTCAAGCATCTGTCTTCCCACTAGCACAGCTATGTGAGTAACCCACGCAAGCAAAAGAAACTCAATGACGCTGCAAAAAAACCACCCAAGTTCTACCGACGATGTATGTAAGTGCTATCCAACACACAAAGGAAACAGAAAGTAACTCTACCCCTCATTAGGATATTATATATAAGGATCTAGCTAAATGTCAAAGCAAAGCAGGTTTGGGGCTTTTTTGGTTGGCATAGCTCCAGCTACTATAACAAAGACAAAAATGGCTGTTGAAATAAGCTTTGATAAATGTTTATAGATGAGAGCTCCAATTCTCATTTTCCCATCCCCTACAACCTAGACATACCCTTCTAGTGAAAGAAGGAGTTTCTCAGTTGTTGCCCTCAGACTGAACCCCAATTAAGACAGAGCAGGGGTGCAAAACCAAAACAAACAGAAGAATTTACATGAGCTGTAAGGAGAGAAGCTACAGACAAAGTGCTAAAACCCCCTTATCTTAAACACATATCTTAAATTAGCTGCATTGAAGATGGACAAACACATCAAAAATCTGAAATGATGCTTAACAAGGTGATGGAGTTCTTGGCAACCTGATTATTTTACCAAGCCTGTTATCCCAGATTGTCCCAGTCTAAATACACATACCAGGACGGCACAATCCAAAGGAGAAATGAACCGATACACTCCCATAACATTACCCATGCTTTTTTGCTCCATGCTGTGTCTTTTGATACCTCCCTGCTCCACCACCACCCACCTCTGCCTTCCCAAACACTCATCCACAGCCTGCAGAGCTTCTCTGCTGCTCCCCATCCTGTTCCCTCACCTGGAAAGGAAATACTGGCATTGCTGTGGATCTCGACTGCAAGTTACCACCAGTCAGGTGTTGTCCAGAACTAGGAAGTACACAGACTTGGGGAAAAAACAGCCATTACTCATCAAACAAAAGGTGGTAAGTTGACATGGGACTGTCTAGCTCTATCACAGCCCATTGCTTCTTGCATCTAAAGAAAATCCCATTCAACACCACTATTTCCACAGCCCTCCTCATTTCCCCCAAGCCACAGGAATGTGCACTGCCCCCAGCCTCCAGCAGCATTACCAAGATCCCAGCCCGGCGTCATGGGAGGCAGCAAGTCACCAGGTGGCAGGATGTGACAAAAAGGCAAGGCGTGCGGGACCGCCAGATCCAGTTGCAAGCTACGGCCAGACCCCAGACCGCAGCTCTGGTGCAGTTGTTGGGTTTTTGGGTGGGGTGGGATGGTTGAGCTTTGCCTCAAAAGCCCAAAACCACCATAGTTCCTCTGCAGAGGAGATTTAAAACAAAACCCTGTGCAGCGTTCTTAACTACTGCAGGACTTCAAAACAACACATGGGAGGGGGACAGGGGCTGTCTGGGGTTTTCCTTTTGTACAGAATTTATTTTCACGGATTCCCCACCCCACCCCCAATGTTTCAAACGTCGGTAATGTTATCACTAAGTTCCTTACGTAATTACTTGAACTTGTTTTGCAGACTGCCTGGAAAAAAACAATTTACTTCAAAAGGCAGCAGATTCAGTTTATGAGCAGAAAAACCACATTTTTTTGCCCAGCTCATGCAGAACGTAAGAGTTGAAGGAATAGGAAAGAGGCTAATGCCTTATTGATCAAATCAATTCCAATTATGCATAGAAAACTTTTCCACAGTTTCCAATAATAAAGTGAGCAAGAGCTATTTCATGAAATGCCAAGTCAGATGAGTGCAAAGTTTGGGAGTTTATTGCTCCCCAACAAAGGCCAGGATTTCATATATCCAGTCACCGGAGGCAGTAGAATGTTATAATTGCAAGCAAGCAATAGCACTTGAAATAATAAATAAAACTAGAGAAATGTATTATTTATTTAAATTTAAAATTTTTCTAAAAGAGGCCCATAAAAAGCTGTGGACAGAGTAACAAGCACTAAAGCTAAACCACAACAGCACTAAAATAATTAGGTAAAGAGCTGTTTGCTCATTTTTCCCCTCACAAATCTTCCTTTCTCCTCCCATCTTCACTGTCTGAGGTGCCAGGCAACAATGTCACAGACTTCTTATGGTGTGTCCTTTTCAATATCAAGGTTACTAGACAACATGTTAGGCCCATCTACGCAAGAACCACCAGGTTTTGGCAAGGCCAACTTTCCCCCATCCCAACCCAAGCCCTTCCGTGGTTTCTCCATTGTTGGAAGTGTTTCACCTCCCTGTGAAATGAAATCAGGTGCAGACAAGGATGGGCATACCTTACCCTTTGATGCTGAACCTCACTATGCTGATTTGGTGCTCCAGTATTCACAGCCAGCCTCTAAGAGAACAAGAGAACAAGCACACTGCAATGGTGCTCCCTTATTCGAGAGAGCATCACCTCCCAAAGACAAGGGATGAAGCTTGGGGGAGCAACCATATGTTGAGAATCTCTTCCCATCTATCCAAAACACGAGAACTGAAAGCAGGTAAACATTTCAAAACAGCATCACGCTGTGTCAAAACACACAGCTAACATTACTGCAGCCTACTGAATCTGGTACACATCCAGTAGGAAACAGAATGAAATACATATGAAAATCCACAACATGACATTACTCCGCTAAAGGTTCCAAGAGAGCACTGCTGCATTTTGACCCTGCTTAGATTTTTCTCTGCTATGGTAAATTCCCTGCCGATCACTGATGAATGCCAGCTCCCCCCTCCCGCCCGCGGCAGCCGGTATCGGTGCCCGTGGCCAGGCTCAGGCTGGCAGGAGATGCTGGCTGCCCACAGCTCTGCTTGCAGACGTCTGCCCAGGGGCACTGCCCTCTGCTATCGGTAACGGGCAAGCCTCCCACTAGGCAAAGAAGGGCGGGAGCAAAAACAGTGGAAAAACCACTGAAGTAGGGCTGTTTTCCAGTTTCTGCGTCTAACATTAACAGTGAAAATTCTGCTGGGAGGACAGAAAGAAAAGACAACCTGACGTGGAAGCTGTAATGTTGGGGTGAGGTACGTAGACATCCTTTTCATTGCACAGAAGTCATCAAAATGACATCTGTATCTACCTACTTTATATATGTATATATTATTTATGTATTTACCTAAAACCTAAGGAAAAATTTACTTTTTCCTTGAGGCAGCTTTGGCAATAACATTGTTGCAAGCAAAAAACAGTTTATCAGTTTCGTGGGGAATTTAAATAAAGTTAACTTGCCAATTAATAAACTTCTAACTGCTGTTTCTGGCACAGAAACACACCCACAGGGGAAACAGCCCTTGCTCTCCAATCCCCTCGCTGTACCCAGTCCCAGCGGGGCAGCAACGGGGCTGGCCTGTGGTGCTTCCCCCACTGGTCCCAGTCCCTGCAGGGTCCCACTGCTCCCTATGGCACACGGCAGGTCCCTCAGGTGGGCTGGGGAGCTGGACCAGCGCAGGGCAGTGCTGCCCTCCCTGCCAGCCCTTGCTGCCAACACTGTGCCAACCACGGCCGCACCAACACCAACACAACTACGTGCACACCCAGACCTGCGGGGGGCGTACCTCAGTGTTGGGTTAGAAGTCAACCTGTAGGCGAACGTCCAGGAAAGCCTGCCGTTTGCAACACATCTGGGAAGGGCACCCCCTCCCCCAGAGGCTGAAGGATGCTTGGAAACACACAGCACTTCAGGACATCCATCTTTTGTCTGCCCTTTGGTAGCCATTGGTCAAAAATTGATTTTGTTAAAAGACGATTTTATTTTCTTAAGTGAGCTACTCCTGGCCTCATCCTCCACCTCTGCCACAAGCTCACACAGCTCAAACACATAAAATACAAAGGACCATTGGCACAAGCTACACGTGGCACTCACTCCATTAACAGATCAGAACAAGCCGACAGGTTACCTCCCAACATTAAGTCTGGTATTGATACATTTTTGTAATTAACTCACAGAGGGAGCTGATGCATAGCAAGTGAATCTGTCAGACTCACCTGCCTCTGGAGAATGAACGCTGCCTTACACCACACAGAGGAACTACATGCTGAAATGCCGATAAAGCAGGGCACAAGAAATTTAAAGAAAATAATCAAGCAAATCCACCTTCCTTGGGTCCCTTCATTACTTCTAGAAGAAGGTCGGTATTGCTGCTTATTATGTGCATAGAGTAAACAAACAGCTTATATAGACAAGTTGTTCTTAAAACAAATCTAAAGCACATCAGTGAAATGTGATCCAAAACAAACCAGCTATGTTTGAGGATATCGCTATTTCCCCTGGTGCTACAGGATTCTGCAGCTGCAGAAATTCCTCTAAGAAAATTCAAAAGACCTGAAAGCTTATGCTCCCACAAAAGAGGTTTCCAGACACAAATATATTTTATATATATACACACACATATGCACTCCATCACAGTAACCAGACCAGAACACTTGCACAGAAAAGCCCCTAGCCACACTTTAACATTTTGCTGATTTAGCTGTATCAGCCAAGATTACTCTCATGCCAGCAAAAACCTTACTGCAGAAGCCCTTCCAGTGGCTGCAAAATTCTTCTGCCTGCACAAACCGCTCCTTTCATAGGACCCAGTTTAAGCAGCACCAGCAGAAAAATTCCTCTCGTAGCTGTAGGGGCACCTCAGGAGGAAGTGGTGAGACCGGGTAACGACAGCATGCACGCGGGAGGGGTGAAGGCAAAGGAGAGGTTGCATCAGTCTAGCTTACGTCTACAGAAAAAGGGAGGAAGCAGTAACTGCCATCACACCAGGTCTGTGCCAGCAGAAACTAAACTGCAAAGTCACAATCCTGCTACAAGAAGTAACAGCAGTAAAATCCTGCACACAGGTCAGACCGACCAATTTATTTTGATAGACGTTGCATTTCATTTTCTGTTTGGATTTTTGTGTCATGTTTTGTGTGTCATGCACAATCTTGAGAAACAGACTGCCTGAAAGCATAAGTGCAAGCCGTTCCATTTATGTCAAGTAGATGCTAATCCTATTTCCCCTCAAGAGGTGACTAAGTGTCAGTTGGGTTAACTGCTTCACTATTGATAAGATACGTATCACCATTTGCTAAAACCTATCTCAACCCCAAACCATCTGTAAAAGCCTCTTAATGAACAAAACCATCCAGGTATTTCCCCATCTAGGAGTAAACAACCTCTCTACTCTTCCTAATGAGCATCCTTATAATGCAGACTCATCCTGACTACATGGAAAGTACTCAAGAATAGAGAAGTGTGACTTAGATTCAGTACAGTTAATACAGACTGCCCTGTTCGTGTTTCTACTCAAATATAAATCTTCTCTGACCTCTTCTTTTCCTTTTTTTTCTTTGTTTTTCTTTTTTTAAATCAGATCTGCTGCAGGTTATCTAGCCTGCCACATCACATCAATGCAGAAACCAGTAAGGCCTGGCTGCAGAATTTAGGTCAGCTTGTCTGGGGAGTATGTAAGGTCTTGCACACAGCCATGAATTTCCTAGTAATGCTTCAATAATCCCTCTTCATCCTGCTATGCAGCTATCTCACTAGTAGCTGTTAGCTTTCCTCTAACTCCCCAACAAAGACTCTCCACAGGAGGGATGTTTGCAGGCAAATGAGCCACTATCTCTTCCTTGGGAAGCAGGAAGCTGGTTGTTGAATCAAATAAATGCTGATCCTTATTTCCCAAGACAAAGAAGTGAAGGATTCCCAATGCATGCTAGAAAAATACTTCCATTTTTCCACCACACAAGAGAAGATAAAATCAGACAGAGCTGGAAATTACCCCTAGAACATTAAGAATAATTTTCTTAACAGTTCATCTAAACAAACCCCCACTGTTCCCACCTGGGTGAATAAATAACATACAAATGTGACAAATGAATTCAGACAGTCTAAGGGACAGATGCTGCTATTTCTGGAGAAAAAGCATCACTCAAGGTGAAAAACATCATGCCTCTTCAAAAAACTCTTCCCTCTAGAAGTGAATTGCAGGCCACTACCATCCCAGCATTATATGAGCATACATATGTAGCAGCCCTGTTCTTAAGGAATCTCTGAAGGTGCATAAAAAAAAAGTAAAGTTGTTTCAAAACATGGTCCTCAGAGCAGAAGCTCCACATAAACTGCGAAGTACAGTTAGGTAAGAAAAAAATAAATTGAATACAATAAACCAAAGCCTTGAACTACTCTGACTGTCTTCATACAACAAGATGAACCTAAGTAAGTCTTCTTAAGTATGACAACCTGAAAGACTTGAACGCAAGAACAAATACCAGTTTCCGGGAACAGTTATGGGAATCCAAGGAAATAAAAACACAACTAGCAAGCTGATAGTTGGTTATGTCTTAAAACCCATCAGACTGCTACCTTTCTGTGCTCTATGGTTGCCACAGAACATTGGGCTCCTCGAAAGCGGGTGCTTATATCTGCCTGTTAGAACAAAGAATGAGGCTGACTGAAGAGTTTAACCTCCAGACACCAAACTGCTCTTCAGCATTCAAATGTGTTAAGAGTATTCCTAGTCCCTTCTTTCCAACTCACATGGAGCCTGGCTACAGGTATTGGCAAACACATACTGAGCTGTACTGCACGTTAGATGTGTAAATCAAAATACCTCTGAAAACATAAAGTTGTATTTGTTTATGTTTACCTCAGATCTGTTACAGAACTCAAGCTTGTGCAACCTGCTCCAGGTGAACCAGCTTTAGCAGGGGGGGTGGACTATATTATCTCCAGAGGTCCTTTCCAACCCCAGCCACTCTGTGATATAACACACACCCAATGCCAGGTCCACAGGTTACATGGTTGTCATTACTGGGCCACCACCGTATCACGCATGTTTAACAAAATTTTTTAAGGAACGGAACTCTATTTTTATAACTAAGGATCATCCACAACTTCAACTCAGCATCAGACAGCTTTTCCCATTCCTGGCTCAGTACCTGATCAGGCTGTGCTTTTCCTCCTTCCTCCTCTGGCTTCACCTGGGCTGAGCGCTGGTTCCAGGAGGCTCCAGTGACAGGAATACCAAGCCAGGCGCTGACAGTCACTTTCTCATTTTGACAAGCACCACGGACTCTTCCTGCATAAAAACAAACTTCTGTGAATCAAAGTGGCCAAAAATAGCGTTGATGCTAGTGGGGCGTCAAGAGAAACGGCAGTCTGCAACACGGAAGCAGAACGTTAGTCATTCTTTTGCCACCAGCACCTTATCTCTGGGGAAGGCCGAGTGTACCCTTAGATTTGTAATTTCAGAAATACTCTGAGTTGTCCTATTCTTGAAGGGTGGAGATCCCTCAAACTAGCCATTTGCTATTTCCCACATATATTCTTAAATACATCGGCTCATCCAAACTTAACCAATAGCACTGCTATTTCTACACTGCCACTTCTCTACACCACCACAAAAGCCAGACAAGACCCCAATGATGTGGTAGCTGCACACTGTGTATGCTCCATGCAACCGCTTTGATCACACTCGAACTGCTGCATTACAGCAGTATGCCAGGCAAGCAGCCCACTCTGAATCAATGAGCTGCCCGGAAAAAAACACCTCTATTGCTGGCATGAACAAAATGGAGAAGAACCAGGACTCTCCTCCCTCCTCCTTCAGCTCAACAGTTCCACCAGCCAAGATCCCAGCACCGCTACCTTCAACTTAAGTGACGCAGAGGCTCCAGGGCAGAGCAGAGCCTGCAGATGGAAAGCAACAACTCAGCAAAATGAACAGCCAGACTCCAGCAGGTAGTTCATGAGTATTTATTTTAGTTTGCTGCTTATTAAGTATGCCTCGTTATAAATCAAGCATTTTACAGTAATTGCCTCCAATCAACAAACACCAAGAAAGTTGCTACGTAGACTGATGCTGTTTCCTAACTGAAACAAGTCCCCTAGCAACAGGCACAACTCTGCACGACTCTCCGTGTGCAGCAGGCTGGCCACCATTGCCTTGCTGCCCTTTTCATGCCTCTCCTGCCCTGGCTGCGCCCCAAGCACCGCTGCTGTGTGCCCAAGCCCTTCCTAGCACCGCCAGCCACCGCACACTGCTGCCAGGCTGCAAACGCCAGCACAGCAGGGCACTCGCTATAAGGCTGGCAAGCCCCAGCCTGGCTGGCAGCAGCACCTCACCAGGAACCAGGGCTGCCCTTCAGTGTGGGGGACACTCCACAGCCAGGGCTCAAAGGCAGGGACAACGAGCTGCATCCCCTGCTTCAGCCATCAGCCCCCAGCCCCTTGCCTCCACACCAGCAGTGGCTGCAGCAGTGAGCTGCTCTGCCAAAAGGTCTGTGCACAGCACCAAGCACAGTGCACTCACTCACCTGAGCTGCTCCCAAACCACCGCAGCAAAATAAAAAATAAAAATAATAATAATAAAAAAAATATCAGTCAAGCACCAGCACCCCACCACCAGCACATACGTCCCTCTTAACTTATTTTCCAAAGCCTTTTCAGGGTTGGCACCCACTGGCACTCAGAAACCCACAGGAACAAGCCCTGTGTCATGCTTTCCACTGAGAGCATTTTAAAGGTCAGCAGGAACCTGCTGTTCCAGGTTTCTTCTTAGCAGTAAAGATCCAGGATAAAGGAGATGGGGAAGGCACTGCCAAATACACAGATAAAATATGCATCTTAAATAATTTCCTCCTTCAAAGGGGTCAGGGTGGTCAAGTGGTCTTGGGAGAACTAAATCCCTTTTTGCAGCATACATCACCAGAACTGGAGTTTTCAGAGACTGTTGGTTTTTAAACACGCAGAGGGAAAAAAAAAAAAATCTCTGACTAGATACTTTACAAAGGTCTATTGCAAGCAGGTTTCAGAACAGACCTTTGGATCATACTTTGAGCTCTGACTGAATGTGCTCTCACAGCCACAGGGCCATTCACCTTGGCTGTTTCTGTAACCTTTTTTCACAAGGTCAGAGACCCACATAAGAACGGCCTAAGCAAAGCTTGCCATGCCCTCCAACCCCTTCTCAGCAGCCACGCCAAAGGCAACGAACAGTTTTTGAAAACAGAAGGCAAAGGCAGCATCCATCTCCAAAGTAGGAGGGCTGCATTTTTTGAAAATGCATCAGTGCTTAAGGAAAAGCACCACCACCACACTTGGGAAGGCATGGAAGAACAGGACAGCTTGTCTTCAACGAGTTGTATCACAATCTGAAAGACTGCTGACATCCATCACCACCACCCTCCCCTTACCAGAACAGACTGAGCATGAGTTGGATCATACCTGGAGGAGAGGTGGAAGGAACAAATGACAAAGCACACTCATAAGACTTTGGTTAAAAAAACAACCAAAACAAAATACAAAACCCAACAAACCTAACAACTACCTAAGGCAGAAATTCTCATATAAATCATATCAGCGCATAAGTACATGCTTGGGCAGAGCCAAGACCAGTGAAGGAATCTTCCCCACAGTTATTGCCACAGAAATCCTCCTGGATGTTATTCCAAATCTCATTTGAAAAATTCTCACTTTATGCTTCCTCCTTCAACTCCCTCTCCCATTTTGAAGTGACAACATCAATTTATTAAAACAAAGCAATGTCTTACTTACAGAAACATCTGCTCTGATACAAGAATACGCACCCATTGTTACAGAGTCAGTATGTGGAACAGTGGGTATGAAGGTTAGACATGTACCACTTCTCTTATAACCTAGTTCCCCTCTGGCACTCATTCCCTTTAATCCTCTCTTTTTTTCTTCCAGGTCCTTTCAGCATAGGGAAAGACTTACACCCCATTTACACCAGGGTATTGGCATCACCCACTGCCAATTTTACCTGAATCACAGCCAGGCACTTGGCACTTCAGGCATAACACGTGCAACCTCCAAATGCCACGTCCTATATACTGTAGACCTACATGTGGCAGCCTTCATTTGTACAGTCACTTGATCAAACATCTTTTCCACTACGGAAAACACCACTTCTGTTGCACTTAACAGAGGTTGCATTTAACAGAAACAAATGTTCCTAACAGAGTGAAAAAATCAGATGATGCACTTATAGAGCAAATTATTATGAATTCTGTAAAGAAAGAGGAGGGAAATGACAGTATTTTGGGGAAGTAGAGAACCTGGGGGAAAAACCTTCAGCTAATAAAATAAGTGAAGCAGTTCCAGACATTAGAGGTTTAATTTCAGCACAACTGAGTAATTTGGGTTCTAAACGTATCTCCAAGTACCCAGCCAACAGCAGACATTTGACAATCACTTTGAAGTGCCATCTTCCTCCCTTGCTGCTGCATAAGAAAAACAACAAACCACCACACAGCAAAAAAGTCATGCCATCAAAAGAAAAAAGAAACACCAAAACCAGCACAGAAACCTACTGTAAAAGTATTGTCCAAAGCAGCATGTAACCTAACCAGATAAATACCAGATTTTGTTGCTATCTCCGAGTGAGGTTTTGCAACCTGCTTAAGCTGCTTTATAGCCACCCTGCTGCTAAACACTCCAACTCTCTCCCCTGGTGTGTGCCTGGGGGAAGCATCCTGCCTGACCAAGGTAGAGGCAGGTGGGCAGGACCTCCACTTTCAACAGTAGTGCAAGCTCAGATTTGCTCCAGCTGGTCTTGAAACCACACTCCCTTTGGAAAGCACCTTAGGCATTGCTCCTACACTATGGGCGCCTACAGGATCCCACTGCTGCTCCCTGCAGAGTTCATTGTCCATACTGGGGCCTTGCTGCAGCTTTCCACATGTCACTCAACACCCCTTTTATTTCAGGGGCCCCCTGTGATTCTTTCTTTCTCTTCGTGGCCACCTCCTCTTGCCCTCTCCATGAGCCAGGGGCTGCATGCAGTCTTCTCCCTGCTTTCTGTCTTCTGTTGCAGAAGGCAGGAATATAACCAAGACATTAACGAATCAAACCTTGCTGGGCAAGCAGGCAAAATCCCCCAGCGCTACAGGTAATCCACTGTCTGATCTGCAGGCAACAAGAGAGGGGGCTGCTGGTGGTAGCTCTGGTATTACGCTCTTTAGCAAACAGCAAGCCAGGTCCAAGATCTTACCAGTTCAGGCAGCAAGCGGGTAAATGACCAGACACTGAAGATGAGGTGACAAATCAGCAGCAATCAGAGCACGGAGGGCTGCCATCCTCTCTTCATTCACAAAAGGAACAGCAGAGGAGGAGCACCGCGTGCCCCTCACACTGACCAGCTGCACACTGGTTGTGACCGGGTGCTCTGGGCCACTGTGCACGTGGACAGACCACGATTTTACAACACAAATCAGACAGGTGCAAAACTATTCGACCAAAACCAGGCCTGCACCAATGCAACAAGTAAGTTTATAGGTGCTCATTAAATTTACTGTAATTAATACAGATCCCTGCGTGGACATGCGTATTCCTCTGCAACATGCTTTCAAGCTGATTGCAAACTGGGAGAACCTTGCCATTCCGCTGTGAGCATGAAAATCTTGTTTCTGGAGATGAGACTCCCTCCATCAAACTAACAAGTTTCATACACTTTCCACATGCAGAGCACATACAACTTCGAGTTTTAAGATTTTATTTTATACACATTCACACTTATCTCAATGGTTTTGTTAACTCCTTTTCTTTGCCACAGTGTTACTATTTTCTTTTGTATTTTCGCATGCCTCTCGTTTTTATTTTCTGGCTTTCCTACCTGCTTTACTACTTTTGTTCTCCTGTAACTCTGGCCCCAGCAGTTTCTTTCTTTAAAATCTGTTTTGATTAGACTGATTGATGCTAACAAGGACACTCTTAAATTCACCTTTCAATCTAGGTACATCCTAAATCAAATTACAGTAAAAATAAACAAAGCGTAACCACAAATTTTAACCACTGGAAATAAGAGTCTTGTCCAAACCACTGCATTTTTCATTTTCCTGATTTATTATTAGTACAATTCTGTCTCATTCTTGGTCCACTCTTTTTTTCCAAGAACCACTCTTCTCCCATCGTTCTCCTGTTAGACACTTTGCTACCCGCGTTCCATGGGGGCACTAGCACTGACCAAGGTCACAATTCCTGCTGCACCAACAAGCATTTGTGTATCTGCATTCCTCCACTTCCTCATTTCAAGAGTCAACAGATTTTTTGTCAGAAGGACAGAAAAGGAGAGGACCCAAACTATCAAGCACAGTCTTCCCCTTCTGCCTGCTAGCAATGCTAAGGAGGTAAAACAGTGAAGAAATTTAGTATGGGTTATAAACCAGCAAATGTTACTTTAAAAAAACTCAAGTGCATAAAAAGTTTCATTCCTCTTTTGTCAGTTCCTCCTCTAAGCTAGGTAGTTTAGGCTTTATTTCTTAATTTAATTAGACAGAAAGCAAGTACATTAAAGTTTCTGGATGGCAGCCATTGAGAGGAACCCTGCATATAGGCTTCTCAGTTTGTATTTTTAAACACCAGTCAGATTAAGCGTGAAGTCTGGTTCCTCCGTGCATTTTTGATGAAGGCAATTGCTAATGCATGTGGAAAGCATTTGTGACCATAGCAGTACTTGAAAACAAAGCAAGCTAGTTCACTACCTTGCACACTTCTCACTCAAATTTTAATACAGAGACTATCAGACCAAAATAATTCCTATCCTCCCTTTCCACAATCTGTACACAAACCACTATGTGCAAATATGCAAGATGGACTTTTTTTTTTTAATCATTCACTGACATTTGCATTGGTTTAGTGGACAAATTTATATTGAACAATCCAAATGACATCAGCTTAACAATGTGTTCCTCTGTGCAGGACTGCAAAGGCGACAAAATGTCTATTACATAATACTTCTGTCTAAAATATTAATATTCGCAGAAGCAGCTTTTCAACCGAAAGGCTATTTTCAATGATTAGCAAATTAGCGTTGTATAAGCTTGGGGTTTTTTAATCACTGCATTTAAGACTGATAAACTATAGTTTTTGCTCACAAAATAAAACAAAATCAACTTTGCGTGTGCACATATCAAGCTAGATGAAAGATCTCCCTGCGTTTACCAGCTTTTCTTTTGACCTTAAGGTACTGCAAAATTACAGAACTGCCTCCATCTCTAGCACACACAGCTTCAGCACGCCTGCACTAGGGTTATTCCAGGCATGGGTGTTCTTTGTACAAGTTCTCACACCAGCTGAAAGTACCTAACAATGGCTGAAGAACAGATAGCTATTCAGACATCATATTCATACACACATCCTATGCACTTGTTTTCTCCTTAAAACTATAATCCCAAGTTGGAAGATCACTGCAGCAAGAAAAGTGCTTCAAACAAAGTCCACCCAAAAAAAAAAAAAACAATGCTGCTTTTAGCGGGCATGTTGGTATCTGTGGCATTGGCCACACTTAAAAACACTAGAGGTGCAGCAGCCTTGGCTTCTGTAGAACCCAAGGGCGATCAAGAACACCTTTTTTAGAGAAACTTATCCCAGTGCTGACTTGTAAAGAATGAAGTCCAAGGAGGGAGTGGGGGGGTAGCGGGAAACCACCACCCTGTATCTTGGCTGTGGCTCTGCAGCCATTAGGTTGCACGGGGGCGGGTAGCAGCCTGCCTCGCTGCTTCACTGCGAGGGCTATAAAGAGCCTTTGTGTCTGATTTTTTCCTTTCTGTGTGTATATCTTTACATAATGGATCTAGGGAAGAGGTCCATCGGGAGCATCGCGGGTCTCCAGCAGATGCTTCAGGACATTTGTTGTAGGTCTCCATTTATGGTTGGACTTGATGATCTTAAAGGCCTTTTCCAACCAATATGATTCTATGATTCCATTTACCAGCTCCATGCAAGTACTGCAGATAAGACATCCTGCAATAGACACCTGTATTTAGGTGGCCCCACCTATGGTCTCAATATACAGGGGAAAACATCAGGAGATGTGACTCAAGACAGAAAAATCCTGAGCAAGTGAATAGAAAGGGATTTTAAAACTCCAGTTTTTGGAATAGTGCCATTTTTTCACATTTAAATGCACAGCAAACAGTTTGAAGAGATGTTTGATAGGAAAAGGTAGCAACAGCAGCAGTCATGCCTACCCCTTGGGTCTGAGAAATCTTCCATTGATGGCATTTTCCTAGTCTTCAAAGGAGAGCTTCATAAGACAGAACACCTGAGATGCCTAACTTTTAATTAAAAGACCACATACAGAGAAGATTCTTTTTTTAACACTAACAAGGAGCAAGGCAGATCACAAAAATCAGAGCATTTCTTTTTCTATTTAGATATATATATATTTTGCATACATAATACAAAATGCAGGACCACTGTGAATAAGGTAATGGCTACCCTCACCCACTGCTGGCTGCCACATGCTTTCAACCTGGTTGGTTTTACTGCTGCTTCATCAGTTACCTTCACCAAGAAAAGGGTCTCTGAAAGAAAAAAAAAAATTAAGGAACAAATAACTTTCCTCCTCCCCTAAGAGTAGCTGTATGTTACATCATGATTGTTTCTGAAGTCTGGAATATCACAACTACTTCAGTCTTAGAATAAATCACTTCTGAGGAAAAAGCTCAAGTGGAAAGAAGGAAAATTACAGGTAGCAACAGTTTTGAGACTACACAAACAACTGTGTTTTCATATCCTGATTTATACTTGCAGAAGAGGAAGAAGAAAAGGGAAGGTATTTCTTTGAGCTTCTCTTCCTATCTCATTTCCTGAAGGGAGACAGGAACCAGTTCTGGCAAGACTGGAAGAATAAAGCTGAGCAGGATATAGAAATAAGTGAAAAGAGCTTCAATTCTTTTAATTAAAAAGAAATTTGTGGCAAGAGAAAGGCTGAAGCAGTGTCAGTTAAAATTAATGATGTGGAAATGAGTATTACTGATGGTATTAGAAAATGCCAACTTGACTTGTGACGCACTTTCCCTTTTAACATGCCAAAACTCAAGATGATTCTCAAGAAGTTAAACACTAGAAATACTGGCTTTGTTCTTCCCTAAATTTTTTTTGGAATCTCTGAGGGGAAAAATTGTTTGGCAAGCAATCAATACCTATTCTTTGTTATATGGTTAAAAGAAAATTGCACTCAATTTGCTTAGACCAAAAGATCTTGAGCCAAACCCATCCCCAACACAAGCAAGTCAGACTTTGAAAACACATAGCTCAAAGTGTTCTCAAGGCAAGAGGTACAGAGTAGCTTTGAAACACTAATTACAATCAGTTTTACAAATATAACGCTGGTACCTGCTAGAAAACTGCATTTGACAAACATCCTTCTCTGTATTTCAGCCCTTGTCTGGCAAATACTTACAAGCGTAGGCCCACAGAACCTCAGTATCACAGCCAAGAATAAACTTTCAAGTTCAAGCACTTTTACCATGACCCCAGAGAGCCTCATGCATGCATGCGTTGTCCTCATGAGCCTATACATGTGTGGAAAATTAGTCATGTGCACAAGTCTTTGCATGGTGAAGTCCACAGACTTTTCACTGCTTGTTATAAAAAGATGTTTAAAATGTCAGTTATGCAAAAGCACAGACAAGCCTTTATCTAAATGTAAGGTTTCTGGGGAAAATTATTGCCATTTTCCTTAATACATCAATAGCTTTTTTTTCTACGATATAATCTTCCCACCACAAGAGACAATAAATGAATAAATAAAACAGAAAGAAAAGAGAGAAAAAAAACAAAAGGAGAATTGTGTAGTCTTGTTTCAGTGCTAAGCAAGAAATGGGGACATTTAAACAGCAGAAACTGAAATAGCACGTTTGGTTCGTTCCACTTTATATGTTAACATTTGGGTATAACATAAATACTGCTAGTTGTGTTTTATAAATATTTAGGGATCTACAACAATTATGAATTAACTGGAAGATACGGATTGTTTTTTTGAAAAGAAATGAAAAACCTTCAGAGTTCATTATTTGGTAAAATACTAACACCGGAACTCCCTTTTGTTTACATCTAGTTGACAAGCTAGTTCACTGCATTCCCCCATGACACCATTTGTGACTCAAGCTACTTCTCAGTAAAGCTGCCCCACACCGATTAAATGCTTTAAGCCTCACGACTAATTCATCCTCAGTGATCACAGCGTCCATGTCACGGCATCAAAACTCCCCTCTGGCTCTTAGAGGTGGAGAAGAAAGCAAAGGAGACCCTGGGCTGAGGACTGAGTCAGTGCTCTGCCCGCCAGATGTCCCAAGCCAACCCACTGGTATGCAGCAAAAGGAGGAACCGACACAGTGGCCAGTGGCATCGAGAACACAAGGAGGAAAAGAAACTCAGCCAGTGGTACAGGACCCCCAGTTCAAAACCCACTTACTCCCACTGACTGGCTTCAACAGATTTTGAATGGGACCTCAATACACAAAAGGAACAGGAAGACTTGGAGAAATTAGAAGAACTAACTTCAAGGCAGGAAATTTCAGTACAGTTACTTCTTATAAAACTGCACCAAGCCACAACACACATGGTCACAAGTGCTTTTGACCACAGGGACATACATAACCTTTTCTTCACTAGCCTTTATTTTATAACCCTCCTGTCACTGGCAGGACCTATTGCAGCCATATCACCCACAACACTCGCTTTTTTCTCACTCTCCAGGCACACGCAATCAAGAAAGCTGTCCACACACAACATACAGTTGTGACATCTCCATACCACCACCTACCTACGGCTACAGAAGAGAAAGGGGCTCGTCTGAGGCAACAGGAATACTGGGCTATAGAACCAGAATACAAGAACTGTATTTTACATGTGCAGTTATGTGTTAGCACAACATACACTAGTTAATCTTTCCACAGCAAGCACCTAAATGCTTTCGCTCTCTTCGCATCATTATTGTACTGGTTTGTTCCTATTAATAATTACCTTCCCGTGACGGCTGCACGCAGACTTTCCCCGTTGTTGGTGCTGCTGCTTTACAATGCCTCCTCCAGGTCTGAACACACTGGACAGACTACTGTCCCCTCAAAGGTGTCAGGACTGGAGCAGATGTCTATTGCGCACACCTGGATCTTACAAAATAAATTACTGCTTAATGCTGCTCCCTTCCCCCTGTCACCTCACATAGCCTTTGTAAACTTTGGATCTTTATCAAAGTCATCTTGACTGCAAATAACAGTATCTATATTTAAATATTCCCTGCTTATTATGTGCAAAACAGATACAGCAGACATAACAGACTAGTGTTTTCCACGTCGAGCAAGACACAGGCAAAGCAACAAATGAGTTTATTATAAAGGCAATGCTTGCTCAGAAACACGGAAGAAAATGGTGTACAGCACAAAAAAACATAGCCAGAGTAGCATATTCCTAGGTCAGGACCTTATAAATCAGTTTCAGCTAACAATAAAAGGTTTATAGGGGATTTGTAAATCACAAAGAATGAGTAGGATCCTGACCTCTGAGCAAGCCTTGGTGAATTAATTTAAGATGGCAATCAAGAGCAAATAACGTAACACTAACCTTCTATACCACCAATCCTTACCCTAAGTTTGAAGAAAAAGGGTTTCCTCTGCCACCAGGAAGACTGAGGAGGAAGAAAGGGGGAAAAAAATTTAAAAAAAAGGCACAGAGAAAGGAATTTAGCCACCCCATCTGGGATGAGAGTGCTTTTTTAATAGCTCAGAGCTGCGGGATCAAAATCTCAGTGCTGTTCCTGCAAATTTCTCACATCCTAAAGCCCGCTCTTCCAAACAAGAGGGCATAGCCATTCTCCACCTTCAGTTTTAGAGGAGAAAAGATGATCCTTCCCTACCATGGCTGACAGACATAATGCTGAAAAAAATCAAAATACTTCTCTAGGCTATTAGAAAAAAAGCTGTAACTGACAATGCTTATGAGTAGCAGGTACCCCAAAGCTAGTACCGGAGATGTTTTGCTCTCTGCACCAGCAGCTAAACCAAGTAAAACATCACTTTCAGCACCACCATTACAGGAAGTACTGCTGAGACTTATTCCACCAAACAACAGGGTGGTTACCACTACCGTCCTCCATTTTCAAGTCTGAGTAACCTACCTCATGGCTCTTACACACTGGGAGCATCCAGAGAAGAAACTGCCACGGGCTGCTGGCGTGCTGGAAACCCACAGCCTGCATCCCCCCGACCGCAGACCAGCTTCCCTGAAGGATGCTGGGCAAGTCACAAGCTTTCTGTGCCTGAATTGGTGTTTGTTTAACAGCAGTGGCGGCACTTGTAACGGGGACGGGGCGGGGGGGAACGGAGGTTGAAAGGCAGAGGAGCTGCCGTGCCAGGCTCGGGGATCCTCAAGGAGCAGGAGTCGATATGGCCACGTACTGGGGAGCTGGGAGGATACGTGCCTCGGGAAGCCAGGGGCGATCCTCCGGCAGGGGCTGGCGTTGCCCCCGGGATGGGTTCTATTGACAGGTTTAGGCCCCTTGAACCCGCGCGTTGCAGCCCCCGGCACGGTTGGCCCCACACAAAGGGCACCCGGCTGGCGCCACCCGCCCGGAGCTCGCACCGCCGGCCCCGGGACGGGGCTCGCTTTTCTCCGCCGCGTTCCCACCGGCACGCCGTGCTCCCAGCCCCGCCGCCCGGCACGGCCCGGCACGGGGCACGGCGGCACGGCCCGCGGGGTGCGCGCCCCGAGGCGAAAGCACAGCGGGGGGTCCCGGCGGCGGCGCCCAGGCTCGGAGGCGCCCCGGGCACACCGGCGCCGGCAGCCAGCGAGCGAACCGACCCAGGCCGGTTTGAAGGCGGAAAAAAAAAACCAGTAGGCGAGGGCCACGGAGGGCGCGGGGAGAGCGCGGGGAGAGGCGGGGGGGCCGGGGCCGGTGTCGATGCCGCCCCCTCCCCGCCGGCCCCGCGCGCGGCTCACCTCAGGGACGGCCCCGCGGGCTGAGGGACCCCGAAAGCCGCCCGGCCGCGCCACGCCGGGCCGGGCCGTGCCGTGCCGCGGGGACGCAGACCTTCTCCGGGGCGGTCACTCCCGCGGCGCTGCCATGCGGGCGGCGGCGGGCTCGGAGGGGAGGGGGAGGCCGGGCCGGGCGGGCTCGGCTCCTAGCAGCGCCCTGCAGCGCGCTCTCCGTATGCGGCGCGCACCCGCATGGCTCGGCGCACGGACAGCACCGGCTGCCGGCGAGGGCCGGCCCCGCGGCCCGGCGGCGGCCAATGGCTCCCGCGGCGCCGCGCATGTGAGGGCCGGGCCGGGCCGGCCCCGCCCGCTCGCCCCCCGCGCAGCCGCCGCGCTCAGGTGCCTGCGGGCCGCCGCGCCCCGCTGGCCGCTGCCTGGACCGGGGCTCGGCCCGGTACTGCGGGGCACGGGGGCCTGCGCGGCCCGAGCGAAGCCCCGCGCGGGGGTTGCCTGGGGCATCGGGCCGTGTCTGCAGGGCGCAGCCGAGGCTGCAGGGCGCGCTCAGGCTAGCAAAGCCATCGATGGCCGCTTCTCCTGGTGCAGGTGAACGAAGTGTGGTGCGTGAGGTAAACAAAACAGCGACACGTTCCAGTGATGCGTTCTAACGATATAAAGTGTTGGGAGGAAAAGTCAGTTCTGTTGCGTGTGCCCGAGCCGCTGGGGGGAGCGGGCAGCTCCAGGCGGCTGCAGCGGCGGCCGGGGGGGAGCGCACGGGGCCATCCCGCCGCCGCCGCCCCGCAGGCGGGGGAAGGGGCCGAACTGAACCCCGTCCTCACTCCAAAATCCACGGGAAACTTGTTTTTTCTCCTGTAACTGAAAGGGCACCAATATCCTGAAGCCTTGGTTGAACGCTGACCAGACGAGTGACCAGATCTGGGTTGTGTGTGCGGGGTTAACTAGCACTGAGTAACCTGTTACTTCTGAAACTATATTGAACTTCATCAAGAATGGAATTAAAAAAAAAAATACTGGCTCGTCTTCTTCCCAGTTTGCTTCATTCCCATGGTTTCTAGGAACTGGAGGAGATGGGAAATGATCCTTAGGTGCTTGTTCAAAACAGCTTTATGGCTCTTTAAAGACTGAGAATCTCCCCTCTGTATTTGCAGATGCATTTTTAATCAGACTCTCTGGTCTAAATGACTGTAAGATGTATCTAAGGTTACAAACAAAAGCACTTCTTAGCAGCAATTTAGCTTCTGAGACCAGAGAAAATCAGGCCAGCTTGTCCTGCTCTCAGCTGTTCAGCACTATTTTCATAACAAGAGTTTTCATCTGGTGGAGAATTTTAGCAGAGTTCAGATTTAGTCTGATGAGCTGTCAATTATTTTAAGCTTTGATTTTTAGTACCTTCATCTGGCCTTTTAGCTATTTTCTTCCCTGAGATCATCAGCACTCGTGTTATTTTTGGCCAGCTTTTTAGACCTCACTGTTTCCTCAATAAGGTGAATTTATTCTCTATTTATGTATTTCTGCTCTGACCCGGTGGCCAAGTCACGCAGGGTGTATAACACTGGGGCTCCACAGTGATGTAGGGTTAATAGAGATAAAAGCAGTCCAATCTGGTTAACATCAAGGCGAGTGAAAACAGATAATAACAAGAGCTGCTGGCTGGGAAACCCTGACTCGCAGGCAGCTGGCAGAGAAATTCAAGCGGAAGAAAAAGGATTTTTTCAAATGCCAGAGCTGGTCAGAGCTAGCTGAATCCACATTCACTTGGCAATCAAGACACCTTGCCAAGCCGAGGCACACCAGCAAAACAAATGAATAGTTCAGGGGACCCGAGGCAGAAGACACCTGGAACTGGGTAGATCCAGATCCAATTAGAGTCGCTTTCTGACAGGGCAAACACAAGTGTGAAGGACTTACCTCCTACAGAACGTATGCTGGGCTGCTTGCTTTGTTGTTTTTGTTTCCCCTTGTCGTGATATGTATTTAAACGTAACTCTTTATTTATTTATTTTAAACTCTTTACATTCCTTTCTTTCAAGCTTCCCTAGCAGAGACCTCTCCCACTGTCTCAGGTTTGGTCTTCTCTGGGCTCAAGCCTAAGTGCTTTTGGGCAGCTCTTTCTAGATTGCTGTTTCTGGCTCTGGCTGCCTAGGACATGCTGAGGTGGGATAGAAGAGAGAGGAGGAGGGTTAAAAACCTGAAAGAGCTCAGTTTCAGGCAAACATATGTCCCAGATGTTCTGCTATCCTCCTATAGTCTATAGGGTTATTTTAGCAGAAGTACAAGTCAGCCAGCTCCATGTGATAAAAGAGATGCCAGAAAAACAGAGTCAACAGAGGAAAAATGGCTTCTTTCCACTTGCACAGTTTTGACGTTGGCCCTTTACAATTAAAATAAACTAATATTGTTATTTTGATCTATGGCTCAGAGGACTGAATTAGTGATTACATTAACAAGCAATTGCAATGCAGCCATATGCCTCACAGGATAAATTGGTGCTGTTTGTTTTTACAGCTGTGCTTTAGTTTAAATTTTTCAAATTCCCTAACCCTGACTAGCCAAAAGGTGTCAGATTTTTCCACCTTAGCATTATTCCCATTCTCGTATCATTAAAACACTTCAGAAAATATCAGTTTCAATAGAGTTATGGTTTTGCCCAGGTTGAAAAGCTGACAATTTACTCTGAGATAGTTTCCAGTTCTTTCTTGCTCTCAACGAACCATCCTGTGCATCTCAGATATGCCTGCTTGACATTGTCCAGCAGGTGTCCAAGCTCAGTCCAAGGGAGCCAGGTGCAGGAGGGACAGCAGCAGAAGGTGAACATAAGGAAGAGATGGTGCCAAAAATAGCGAGTGCCAGCGGTTCCTCAGAAACTGCAAGGAAAATCCATACTGCAAAATGCTTCAGTCCTGGCTTTGAGTGGTCTGACAAATTTTTCTCCCAAGCAAATTTAAGATGAGGGGGAATATTCCAAGGTAGATGAGGTAGTTACTTGGGAAGGAGTGCAGATGGCAACATAGAAGAGAGATATGGGCAGGGAAATGGCTTTCCCCTCTCCAGAAACACGGTGGTTAGGCTTCATGGAATGGGCAAAGCTTGAAGGAGAAGACTCCAGTTTAAATAAGGAGGAGGATGCATATGAGTCACTTGGATACTGGCCACCTTGTCCCAAGAAAAAGTGTTTCTAAGTGCTGAACAGTTCATCCCATGGTCCTCATCCAGGACACATGGGCAGGAAGATGGGGTTGGGGATGCACTCACGCTTACCAGTCCCAATCCTGCCACTTGCAACCCACTCACCCCTTAGTGCCATCTCTGTGCCTCACAGCCTCCCGCAGTGGCAGGCTGACTTTCCAGGCAAAATTAGGCAATGTGTTGGCAGCTGGTTTGTTGCCCTGCAGTCAGATGATGTTGGCAAGGGCCTGCTTTCCTTGTGCCTGCAGCTGGCTGCGGAGAGGCTCTTGCATGGAGAGCCAGCCCAGGGGGTGGGGCGGGCTCCACTCCTCCAGAGAAGAGAGAGAAACCTGTCACCCCAGGGCTGTGCTTCTGCACTGCAAGGCTGCTGCAGCTCATGGTACACCGTGACCAGGACACAATGTCAAAGCTTTCAGAAAGTCTTAACTAAATTAAGTCAGAAAATCTTTACTACAGTTTTATTGACAATCCCAAAGATATGTAAGAAAACCAGAGCAGCATGTTTTTCCACTATAAAAAGCATCGCAAAACTTTGTCCCTACCATGCTAGGTTCATTTATAATTCCATGAATTTGTAATTGTTTTTTTAACCTGCCAACCAACTTTCTTTGCTACTTTATAAGACCATCTTAAATAATTATCCAGACCCATGTTACCACTTTTTCTGAAGACACTTTATTATGCTTGTCTTCAAGTGCCACCAACAGCGGTCTCCATGTTAAAAGCATGGTGACCTTTGGAGGCCTTGCAAGCCAGCCTAGTCTGACACTGAGCTGCATCTCTTTCCCTTCCTGGTTGAAAAAAGTCACTCTCTCCTTACCTTTGCTTTGTGCTGAAAAAAGGAGGACTCCCTCTATCTTACAACATGAGAACGACTGTTTAGATTAAAAGCAGTTTCTTCCCCCTTGTAATTGCATCCAGAACCCCACAACGTGCTCTACTGTCTCTATTTCATTTGTGACAGTAAAAAGCCACTCACTCAATGTGCAATGCGGCCATCTAAAAATGGAATAGAGATTTGGGGGACGAGGCCTCATTCTCAGCAAGTACCTTTGTATTTTGAAACAAGACGAGCAGCCGTGTCGGTGCGCATGTTAAGCAGCGCTTGATTAACATAGCAGATCTAGTTTTCACTTTTCATCCGGTGGTTATATGAACTAATGGCCCATCTGCTGCATTCTGTACTTATCAATAAAGGACTATGTATTCACGAAACACACAGCATCATCTAAGACGGAAGGGAGGCGCGGCAGGAAGGCAGTAAGCTGTGCTGTGGGCAAACACCATCATCACCCACCCCTCACCCTGACTGTTCACCCGACCAGGGCTTGCTTTTGGCAGAAGCAGGAAGAAGGTTGTGCATTGCTTGGTCAGCCCAAGGTAGAGCCTGTGCCAGTCACATGTAATGCCTGGTAACAGGGCAGCTTCATACTCAGATCCCAGCTCAGCAGCATGCCAGGTGCCACCATGGAGGTATCGGGTACCTTCAGATCTTCAGAGCCAGAGGGCTGGGGTGGGGGGCTTAGTCTGTGACTGAAGTAGTCCGTTTCATCTACTTAGCTCTTCCTATTTTCTTGATTTTGCGCTTTATTACTTGTGTGATTGCTAGCTTTTCTGCTCACCCTGGTTTCCACAAATACTAAACGCTAAACATGGAAGCTGAATAGGAAATAAAAATTAAAGCCCTGTCATAACCAGAATTAGCAAGGTAAGACCAAAAGAAACTTTCAGCTGTCACAGCTTGTCCAGCCCAGCTTGCTGGAATGATTTCCCTACCTCCTCCTGGGACATTTTAGACTTCTTTCTTCAAATCATGCCTAAAAACCCTCTTCCCTCTTCAGATCTTGATTGGCTTTCTCAGTGAAATGGCTGTAGCTCTGTGTGCAAATGGCTGACACAAAACCTAAGTGCCCCACCTGGATCTAGGAAAATGGTGGTCTTTAAAGAAATCACAAGCCAGTTATCTGCGGAGTGCTTAGCTATACCTGTGCTAGCACTTAACCTTTACTTCCCCAATACCACAGTTACAACAGTTAAAGCTTGCTGATTTTGTTATTCCTTTAGAAGAAGTTTTCTTAAAATAGCCTAGCCACAAGGGCATAATGAGGTGCACAGCTGGGCAAAGCTTTCTGAGCAGCAGGAGGAAAAAGAAAGAACATATGCAGGACCAAAATGCTCAGAGCCTGCAAATGACTGCTCGCCAGTCATTCACATGGCTGAAGATTAAGGACTTTGCCAGCTGGACCATTAAAAAAATAAAGTTGGGGAAGACCAGGCAAAAACAGCAGAAAAAAGGGGTAAGGGAATAATATATCATTTATTTCTTACATGCTGAATCTTCTCTCTGTCTTCCTATTTTCCCATGGAGCAAAGAAACCACCAGTCATTCTGTAGAAGGAGAACAGAGAAAGATTATTTAACAATGGTGATTCTTAATCAGGGACCTAGAGGCACTTGGAGATCTTTTCCCACCTCTACAACTGCAGCAGGGCTGCTATGTTTGTGCCTGGGAGCCTACAGAACCCAGGCTTGCCAACACAGCACTAAGAGAAGTTGATTTTGCTTGAAAAGGCTAGATTAATCTTTTCACTTTAACTGCAGCACCTTCTGCTACTTAACATGTACATATACTAGATCAAACAAAATTAGTCATTCCATTCTAGACACTCTACCCAAGGGAAAACATAGCAACAACATGATATAACTCCACCTCTGAGGTCTTCTTACCAATACTTTTTCAAATGCAATGACAATAAACCAAAGTATTCCAGTTCCTAGAGCTTCTATAATTAGATATCCACTGTCAGTTTAGCAGCAGGCTATCCACTCTAACACAACACACCTTAAAGATCCCAGGTATTCCTGCGATTCCTAGCCACAGCCATGGTGGCCATCAGCACGCTCATTTGAAACATGCTTCATCTTCTGCGGAGGAGTATTGCACATGTGTGCAGCGGCAGGGAAGCAGGTTACTGTAATCTCCAAATCATTATCTTCTCTGTGTTTATCTTGAATGTAAATTAATTGGAGAAAGCACTGGCAATATTTTATGTATTACGCAGCAATTAATTCCCTGCCTACACTGTATAGCCACCACAAAACAACTAAACATATACCTTCCCCCAGCCCTCCAACTTAGGTTATCACCATACGGAAACAGGTAGTGGGAGAAGGAAGGTCTGATCATGCCTTAACCCAAAATAACGTTTTGCTCTGTCAGGGTAATTATACATTCTGACATCAGGAACTGAAATTAGCAGATGGTTTTCCCTTGGGTTGCCCAGAGACTGTAGAATGAATCATGCCCACTCTTGCGCTGCACCGGGCACCACGGGAATGAGGGGTGAAAAGACCAGGATATTTATTTTCCTGCTCAGATGTCTGTGGCTGGAGAGTCACATCCATGCTTTGGCTTTGTAGGTGCTGTGATGTGGCTGTTGTTACTGCTGTCATCCCACGTGTGGCAGAAATGGCCATCATCTTCCAGTGGATGCGTTTACACAGCCACAAAAGCATATTCACCGCTTCGCTTTGATCCTGGTGAGAATTCATGCCACTAGAATCTCTCAAAATGTCACTGAAACTTTGTGAAATGAATTTGACTCGAGAATAGTTCTCAACACAGAGCATTCTCCACAGGAGAAAAAAAAAATAATGTAGCCAGCCCTTTTAAACGTTTAAATACACAGAAGAGACTCCCGAGTAGCTAAGATACCCGCCTCCCCCTCAGAGCCGTTTAGCACCAGGCACCCTGGTTAGCCCAAGCCTTAAATCTTACAAGGGAAAGAGCACCCAGACACTTCTCCTGCTCGCCTCTTTCATGTCTTTTCATACCTAAAGTTCTCCCGGCGTTGCGTTTCCATGGTGGCTGCTTTTCAACCACTTCTCCCTCTCTCAGGCCCCTTTCTTCCTCATCCCCTTTCTGCAGTTTGAGCCCCGCACCCGGCGCAGCGTGCCGGCAGCCGCCGCCCGCGCACCCGCCTGCCCCCTGCCCAGGGCTGCTGCCGCCGTCCTGCTGCTCTTCCTCGCCCAGAGCTCCCCCTGCCGTTCGGCGCAGCTGCACGCCCAGCCGCGGCTGCAGACCGCCGGCACCCCCCGCGCTGCTCTGGGGGGCTGATGCACCTCACCGGGAGCAAGGCTGCGCTGGGGGGGGCAGCCTGGCCCCCATGGGCCCCCTGCCGGCTGCCTCCTCTGCCAGGGCGCCTCCTGAAGGCGAAAGGAGCAGTACCCTTGCTCAGCACCCCGCAGGGATGGGGTCTGTCTGTCTGATGGCAGTGCTTTAGGGAACGCTGCTTCTTTGGGCAGAAAAATCGGCCTTTGTGCTCTGTCTCCAGCTGTCTAGCATAGGACATTAGCATAATGCTGTGGAATAGCTGCATGCTCAAAGTGCTGGTTAATTACAGGAGACAAAATAGGAGAGGAAGGGAAAATTCTGCCAAAAATTACTGAGGAATGGAGAATAAGGGCCCAGCCTGTGAAAAGCGTGTGCTATTTCTGCCTGCCCTAAGCAGGCTGGCTCTGGGCTGTGATAGCCTGGTTGGAAGGCAGCTGCACGCTGTAGGTGCCTGGAGGCATGTGCCAGCTGCAGCAGGCCACTCCGAGGCAGGGCACCGGAGATTTAAGACCCCAGCCTTATGGTACATGGGTGTGAGGGACCAGAGGGAGGGATGCTCGCTCTCCCATTGCCTGCTCCAGAGGTCTGTGCTGTAGAGCTACCTCCTCGCCATGTGGCACACAACACACAGCTCACTGCTGACAAGATGCTCAGCAGGCCCTCGTTCTGCTGGGCTTTGGGATGCCCAGGATGGAAGAGCAAAAGCACAAGAAATGCATCTCCCAGCAGTGAGGGGGCCTGGCCTCAAAACGTGCCAGTAGCTTGTGCCGGTTTCCACAGGGGCAGCACCCTGCAGCCCTGGTACCCAGGGACAGTACATGGCTCTGCTACCACCCCGAGCAGCATGACATGGAAACGTGCCAAGCTGTCCCCTGCTAATGCTGCCACGTTTGCACACTTGTTGCATTCGCCTGCATATGTTGCCATAGGAACTGCAGCCCCAGCATCTGCTGCCTGCTGCTCCCGCTGCGCTGCCTCTGTGCCCAGGAGGGCTCAGCCCACCTCTGTTCCTCTGCCTGCCTGCTCTGCCAGCCTGATCATGCCTCCCCCTCACTCACAAACACCCTCTTTTTTTGGGTGACAATCAGATTACTCCTGTAGCACCTAATTATTGCATTAGTTATAATTTGCCTATTCATTTATCTCTCCCCCTCCCTCCCACCCCAGAACACTTTCATCTCTCCATCCTTTCCACCTTCACGCTAGCTCTGCTCTCTGACTCCCATCGCCTTTTCTCTTGCACTCCTCAGCCACACAAAGCCTGGCTGCATTGCTGTACGCTTTCCTTCCTCTTTACTTCCCCATTACTCACATCCATGCTCTTCCCTAGCGCCTCTTGTTCCACCCTCTCTCCCAGTCTTTCTCCTCTAGTTTCCTTCCCCTTAGCCCACCTGCCCACCACCTCAGGCTACTCCTTCACACAGTCCTTCTCTTTCTTATATCCCTGTGCAGGGCACTGCCAGCTTCTCCTGGGTCTGAGCCAGGCTTGGTCCTCTCCTGCACTCTCCATGGCTCTTACACAGTCAACAGCATTTCTCATTCTCTGCTCTTGTCTATCCAAATACCCCAGAAACTGCATCTCCTCCCACCTCCCAATAGCCTGTACCAATGGACCCTTACTCCATTCTTCACCTCTCTGAATTCATTTTCCTCCAGGCTCCTTCAACAAGCCCTCCAATGTAAGCATGTTCTAATCTCTCACTGTCCCCAGATCCCATCCTGACCCACCTTTCTTCTTCCTTGTCCTTTGAATGGGAGATTCCAGCCAGCACCACAGCCAACTCCAGCCTAACAACCCTGGTCTAAACCTTTATTCCAGTGGTTGCACCACCATGTTTCACAGCCTCTCACTCCTCCATTCCCATTCCGCTGGCTGTACTGTTGCTTTTGATGCCATTGAATGCAAATTCCTTTTGAAGCCATATTCCCTCCTGTTTCTTGGAATTGCTTTTCTTCTCTGCCACCTTCTCCATTTCCACACAGCCCCTTGGACCAGAACCCCAGTGTCTTCCCTCCATCCCCACCCCAGCACACTAGCCATTCTTCCTTGCTACCATCTGTGCCCTGCCCTCCCCCTGGGAGTCTCCAGCACACATGCCCTCTCCTTTCTCCCATGTGAAGGACACAGATGCCTCCTGGGGCACCTTCTGGAGACCACCTCATCTGCTTAGAGGGCTTCAGCTAGCATCTACACCTGTGCTGGTCCCTGCTCCTGATGAGCGTCTCTCCATCTTGCACCTCAGCCAACCTCTACACTTTCCTAGATTAACTGAGTGCTGCTAACGCCACCTTCACTGATTCTCTTGCTTTGCTTCGCAAGTCCCTTGCATTTCCACACTCCTTTTTTTCTTACCAGGAACATCACTCTTTCTTGCTAGGTTTCTTCTGCTTCCACTTTTCCAGCCTTGTATCACCACCCCAAAACCACCAGTGGTCATGAAATCATTACATTTAGACTGTTGCTGCAGGACATGTAGAAGGTGTGCACGAGAGAGAGCACATAAGAATTCTGTAAAGTTAGACAAGAAATTTTCTACTTGTATTATATTTTCATACATACTTCAGACCATCTGTGGAAAGCTGTCAAATGACTAGCTAGAAACATATTATAAAATCTTGTTATTTTACTTTAAACATTAATTTAGCAGGCTCAGATCTGAGGACTCAGCAAAATGCTAGCAGTTCTCATGTGCTTCCAAATTTTGCTCATATTTTTACAACAAAGCGGTCTCATAGCTTAACGTGCCCTATACTCTTCCCCTACCCCCTGTGACTCCTGAGCCCACGTTTGGCTGCTAGTTTGGCATGCGTTGTAATTGGCATTGCTGTAATCTCAGGTCCACACATGCTTGTTAATACAGCCTGGAATAATTTGCAAGTGTGTTCTCGAGTCAGCAAAAGTGAGACAGCACTTCATTATTTTCAAGTGACACCTCTGGACCCCGAGATCAGTACATTACCAAGTATTTTTTAAGCCTGTTTGCAGTGGGTTTTTTAGGAGCTTTTTGCACGTGGTATTGTCCTGTTATCCATGTATTTGGACTCCAGATTTCCAGCTCTTTATCCTCACTGTCCACTGAAACAGTATCCTGAATATATTTTGAAGTTAGATTTGTGACCACCTCTTTCTTGATTCCCAGTGTTTGAGAAAGCTTCTGGTACATGTCTAGTTTCCAAATGCCATTTTGTGGCATTGCTGGCCTGGAGGATACTGGCAGGTCTATATTCCTGGTTTTCTCTATATCAATTTTCTCTGCTTTCGTTCCAAACCTCTGGAAAAAAAAAACCAAAACACAACTGTCTCTCTCTTTGCTGTTACTATCAACTCCCATTTTTATTTAGATGTTTCCTATATAGAACAGCTTGTCTTACTGGTGCCTACTACAGAATTTCTTCTTCACATCTGAATATCTGTTGTTGAACTCATCTTCAAACTCTCCTTGCTATCAACAAGTTCTTCTGTCTTTCCTCTTCAAAAATAGCCACACAGACCTTTCCTGTATGTGTTCCTCTGCAAAACAAATTCAAGTTAGTGCAACAAAAGGTAAGAGACAGGTACCCACGCTTCCAAATTACATAACCCTATACTTGGTGCTGCTGTGATGCGAGTTCTGCTGGTACTCACATACATTGTCCTCCTGATCTGCAGCTGCTTCCATTGCAAACCACTTTGCTTGGATGTAAATCTGAATATACACGAAATAATAATGAAATGTTACTAAATCTACAGTAAATCCACTGAAAAGCGTCTACCTTGTCCAATTTATGCCTGCTGACCATGCAACATGTTCTAGGTTTCCTGTGCTGACAGTGGTCCTTCACAACACTTTCCAGAGATGCAACCCTCACATACACTTAGTCTCAACACATTAGTTGTAGCAGGCAACATTTCCCACTCAGAGCTTGTTCGCAGAATCAGAAATTAATCTCCCCGGGTTTAAGACAGTCCCACAGCTCATCCCTAACCCCAGGGCATCCACATTTTTCTCTTCTTTTATAACTTGGATTCACTTCATACACAGACAGGATCTCTTTTGATACAAAAGAATCTGACATGATAACAAGCAGCAGCTGCACAGAACAGTCACAACTTGTGTCTGAACTAGGGTGTTTCTGGTGCAAAAGGGAAGAGTCAAAATGCACCAAAGGAAGAACTCCAGGAAGGATTGGGCAGTCAGTGTCTTGAGTTTAAATTGTGCTCTACATCAGGACTAGTCAGACGGGAGCAGCTGTCCCTTTTAGAAAATGTGGATAACATGATGGGATTTGGAATAGAAAACAGGGAATTACTTAGGGAGCTGCTGTGACTGCTGTGTACCGTGCCCTACCTAAGCCCAAAAGCCCTTCAGCTTTAGGGGTGGGAGTCTGCTGAGAAAGCCTGATATTCCAGCCAGAACTGGAGCATGCGTCAGGGAGCAGGTAGGTCCTTAGAAGCAGAGGTCTTAATCCCGTAATTTTCCCATGGAGTTTTCCATAAGTCCAATATTTTTATGTGCATTGGCCAGCCTTTTGCGGTAACATCAGACATCAGGCAAATGTTTCCTTCTATTGTCTTTGCATCTCCCAAAGGACCTTTGGCTTGAGTGTCTTTGCCAGCAAATAAGAAACAGCAAAAGCAGTTGACAGCTCAAGATCAGTGATGATGGTAGAGCTGACTGCGATGCTGGTTGCCGTTTACTCTTCTAACAAAGTACAACCAGTTTGCTCAGGACTGCATGAACAGGAAGGAAGAGCTGATCTCTGCTGTGCCTGGCTAAGCATATAATGGTCTGGGATGAAGTCCCAACCAGAGAAACTGAGGGTGGGGGAAGGTGAAGATCCCTGAAGTTCAGCCCTGTTGCACTATGAGTTATCTATTCTTGTGTGAAGTTCTAAAATCTAGGTGAGCAGAATCTGTCCTAAAAATATTGCCTGGCTTGCTAAGTTTGGGGAGGGAGAAGGACAAGGTGAGCTCCACACTGCTGGTGCCAGGGCTGTAGGAGACAAGCAAGAGAGAGTGCTTTCCTCCCCTTTTCACTTGCCTTCACATAGGAGGTGGGCTGTGCCCTCACGTCCTCCTTTTGGGCCTGCAGAGAACAGGAGGAGCAGAAACAGAGAGGAGATGGTCTTTCCACCCAACTCAGTTATCAGAGCCATTAAGTACAGCAAAATCCTCAAATCACTGAGCTCACATCAGTGTGAGACCCTTACGTTTTCCTTTCCCAGAGCTGGATCGTTTGGATAAGAGCTGCAAGTCACCATACCCATGGACAAGCTCGTTTTGCTCTTAGGAGTAAATCTGTGGCTGGATGATAGTTTGTAGTTTGTCTCAAAGCTAATCCAAAACTTGCAAATGAAGTGCAGCGTGTGTCACAGTGGAGTGGTACATGGACCTCTGGGATGCCAACCTGCAAGATCTCACCTGCTTTGGACACTACAGCTGTGTCCTTGCTTGATGTGGTGCAAGCATTTCTAGAACTCCTCCAAGATGGCAGAAAAAGCCAGAATGGATCAGACTCACATATTTGCTGGATCTCCACTTGCTTTTTCGAGATTTTCCCTCCAGTCCATTCACTTGAGTTTTACAGATGTTTTTTTCCTGTTCAAACGTGTACAGGCTTGAAAAATGCTGATGCAGGACTTTGAAAACCCTGAATGTAGCTGATGGAGAGGACTGAGCTCTCCCACCTGGACAGGCAGGTTTGTGTGTTGACACCTGCAGACCAAAGCTTGTGAATTTGTTTCTGTCTTCAGGAATTTTAAGGTAAGGTGCAGCATTTTACTGTGCCTCTGGTAAATCAGTGCCTGGCACAGCTTCACAAGGGACATGGGCTGACAGCCAGAAGGGCCTGCAGATGTGATGTAGGTCCTTGCGAGACCTCTCTTCTGCTGGAATAACAACTGGAGGTGAAGCACAATATTGTCAATAGCAAGATCTAAGTCAACAGCAAGACTTTCATGATCTCTGTGGAAGTGGAGCAGACCCCGAGTTGCTCTGAAGACATCCCATGACACTTGTTTATGAACTGCACTTGCAGAACTCTACCTTTAAGAAGCACAATGATACTTTTATTACTAACCTGGAAAACCCCATGCTTTGAAAGAATAGCTCCTTTAATGTCAAGAAAGCAGGGAGACTCCTACTTCACTCAGTGGGTAGCTGTATGCACAAGAACCACAGAAAACTGCATGGGCACACGATCCAGATAGATCACATGGGGAGCACTGAAGGGAAATGTAGGCCTCCCTTTCTTCCCATCATTGTGTTTGGAATATGTTTCCAATTGCACTAGTCACAAAGCAATCAAAGAAACTTGTCTACAGTGGCAAATTGAAGATGTCCTATCAGACCACATTACAGGAAGCTATGCACCATTGAATCCTTCGTTACATCAGGCAAACCAACATCCACATGGCTTCAGGACACAATGCAGCCAACTCCATATGCCCTAACAGAAAAGACAGAACAGATCTTCAAAGCAAATGAAATCTGTCTTTGGATGACGCCCACTAACATGTTCTTTCCTCCCTCTTACATCCCTAACCAGCATCCCACCTTCCCACGCAGGCCACCCCCTGCGGCACTTCAGATGCAGCAAGCTCATCTAGCCAGGGACCCTCGGCCCTTCCCAGGCTCCCCCCTACCGAGCTCCAGGCCCGGCACCCCCTCCTCTCCACCCGCCACCCCTGTCAGCAGGCTGCTCCCAGGGGCAGGGCTTTGCTCATTTGGTTTCGCGTGCTCCACGCCTAGCGTTCCCAGCCTCGTTCTGCTCACCTGATGCCGGCTGCTGGTTTTAACAGCCCTGCAAAGGAAGACAAAAGCAAAAATTATTACACCACCCAGTCACGGCCACATGGTAACACGACAGCTAGGGCTGGCCACTGTCACAGGGAGCAGCGTGGCCACAGTGGGCACCCTGGTTAAAAAAAAACGTATGTGGACAAATAAAGGGAACCAGTAACAGCCTTGCTGTTGGGCTCTGAAATGGATCAGAGATGGCTGCAGCCTTTGACTGGGATATTCCAATAATTGTTATAAAAGGAGTTTATCTCAGCCCTAAGAAAGGGTTCTTTGTTCACGAGCCCAGTTCTGCAGCACAATTGGAATAAGGAAAAGTTGCAAAGGAGAAACATTGATCTGTTACTGTGAAGACGCTTCAAAGACGATCAGGCTTTGGAAGCAAACTCTTCTCAAGCTACAGCTGATCTCTGATCTGGGCGAGGGCTCCACGCAAGCCATCCCGATGAGCCCTTGCACGGCCGGTGTGGGAAGGGATCCCTGCGGTGATCTGTCCCTTCAGTTAACGGGCAGATCCTTACCGGGCACGACTCCCGCTGGAACGAAGGGGTCTGGTTCGCAATCCCGCCTAAATCCTACCAGCGTTTCCTGGGTCGAGTGAAATAAACTGGTGGCTGGCAAACGGAGTTAAAAACCCGCGGCCGCTCCTGAAGCGCCGGGGCTGCGGCGCTGCCCGGCCCCGACAGCAGGTGCCACTGCGGGCCGCGTCCCGGCCGCTCCCCGGCGCCCCCTGGCGGCGCGCCTCCCGCCTGCGCACCCCCGGGGGCACAGGCGCCGGTCGTTGCCGGCCCGCGGAGCCGAGCGCGGCCTGGGGACGGGCGGGCAGCCGGGGGCCGCCGGCTCACGCGTGGGGAGGGACCCGCGGAAGCGTTCGGTGAAGGGGGCCGGAGCGGTGCGGCGGTGGGCAGCAGCCGGGCGGTGAGCGAGGCGAGCAGCCCGGGGGAAGGGGCTGGCGCTCGGCACGATCGCGCCGCCGCGGTATTTGCGCAGCGTGCCCTGCTCACGGCCCGGCCTCCGCGGACCCCTCCCCGTGCCCCTCCGCCCCCCGCCCCATCGCAGGGGCTACCTGGGGTCAGCCCCGGCTGCTGCCACAGGCACCGGTCACAGCTGCGTGCCGGTTCCATGGCCGGCAGGCAAGGCGTTAGACCCGCTAAGGGTCACCCACGCGCTGCGCTCCAGGACCGTCGCTGCCACTCCGGGGAGTCAGGATAACGTGCTCGGAGAGGGCACCACTTTCTTGTTTCCATTACTGATAGGAGAAGCAGCCACAGGAGAAAAAAAAATGTGCTTTGTTGTTAAAGCTGCGTCTGGTTTATACCCGCACCATGAACAACCTTCCAAGTGACAGTGGGTTTCCAATGTCTGTTTTCTTTCTGGTTGACTTCTGTAGTCAGGAAAGCGTTACCCACCTGACTGTGTAAAGAGACTAGCAGGGAGAGAGGGGAGAAGGAAAGGCACAGGGAAAAAGCCAAACCTGCTAATGGATTTATCCTAAAATTAGGGATGAAGGAAGTTACAAGGACTTCTCGGCTCATGAAAGGCCTTCCCTCATGGGCCACGCTCCACTGGACTATCCCATTTAGACCCCTGCCCTCACTCACCTGGGGACGCTGGATAACCAGTAGAAGCAAAGAGACACCGTGTCCTGCCCTTACCTGCCAGTGCTTACAAATATTGCTTGCACTGGGCAGCTGAATCCACAAACAAATTAAATTCTCTCTCAGATGAACACAATGATCACACATGATCATTTTCCTTCCAGCTCTTTCCTCTGGAGCAGAGGGAGGAGATGCTCTCCCAGTGTCACAGCAAGCTGTGCAGCACTCAGACCCAGCACCATCAGCCCTCTCCACTTGCTTCACTGCTGCGGTAGCTGCAGCTTTAGCATGGACTCTTGCCGACAGCTACAACTCTACTGAAATGCTTGAGGTTTTGGAGATCATTTGCAACTTCTTGGTATGCTACCAAGGCCCGGATGGAAGCCAAAGAAGAAGACAAGGAAGGGCTCATAGAAAGTGGAGGACAGGCTGGCAGTATGGCTGCAGGTAAGCAGGGCCCAGTTTGCCTACCCTCCACTTTAGACACCCCAAGGTTTCTGAAACTGCACAGAGCTGCCAGACACAGTGTAGGACCTCAGGAGACTGGGCCATGCAGGAGCAGCAGCTGAAGAGCAGAGAGGGTACCCAAGGATGCACTGGAGACCTGCAGTCATGGAGATGGGAGTGGAGAAAAAGACATGGTTAATTTGGAGAGCCACCAGGGAGGAGAATGAAAAAGCATGACCAAGTGCTGTGATGCTCTCCTAGTGAGCTACAGCTCCTAGATCTTGTTTTCTGTCTTTAAAAGTGGCAGGTGAAAACTGGGTGTTACTTCATGCTATCAAAGGCAGGTTTGCTGTGAGTGAACAGAGCAGCATTACCCCCTCTGGTGCTGCGTGAGGGATCTGAGAGGCAGCGTTCACATGCTTAGCAAGAGCACTCCATGATGAAGTGCTACCTACCTGTTTTTTTATTGATAGCACGCTCTGCTGCTGGCCAGGTGTCCCCAGGCACATTACTCTGCCTGTGCTGGTTACCCACCTCGCTATGTCTGTCTGTCTCTTGATGACAGCTAGTGGATCACTCAGTACTTCTGGACATCTTCCTTGGGGTTGCACAGGGCTCCAGCTTTAGTATCTCCAGATGCTTTCTGTAAAGGGAACAACATAAACAGCCTTCACTGGACATGCATAACCAGGAGCCCCTTCACCTTCCCCCAGCACTGCCGCCTGCTGCTCTGGTGCCCAGCCTGGGAAAACCAACCCCAGATCTCCCTAAATTCCTGTCACCTGCGCACAGGCAGGTGCAGAAGGTACCATGCTGATCAGGGATGGGGCAGAAGGTGCCCACCACACACAGCGAGTGCCAGGCAGGCTGCAGTGGTTTGAAAGCGCAGCCTGCCCTGGGCACAGGATGGGGCACCAGGAATTACCCCCCTGTGAGAAATGTGGGTGTACAAAGGTGGCAGCTTGCAGGTTAACCCACCAAGGGGCCGGTGGCAGCACAGCTATGTCGAAGGCCTGTGCTCTGAGCAGCACATCCTGCTAGCAGGAGAGGCAAGAGATCTGGCCTCAAGTTACAGCTTTAAAGCAGCTGACCCTGTACCTGATGTGTATCAAATCCAGATAATATTAACTGGGTTTAACTTGCTCTTGACACCCACGAAGACAAGCTAAACTGTTGGAAGTATCTCTAGTCAATGCAAGTGCATCCATGTGAGGGCTTGCACCAGTAAACTGTAGTGATCCGAAGGTGTGCTGCCACGTGAGCCTCTCCTGTGGACCTTGCAGTCATTTGGACACCCTGTTGCAAGGCCTTTCTGGGCATCACAAACATACACACCCTCCAGAGCAGGAAGGGTTTTTTTCCTTTGTAGAGCTCTATTCAGATTTCTGCATGTTGCTGCTGGAAATCCATGCATCTCCCTGTATTAATGGCTTCATGTCACACTAAATCCTTTTTAGCCGCAATGAAAATCAATAAAAGATGCCCATATGATATGATTACCTGTCATAATGATATACAATTACTGAATGACCCAATTCCTACTTACTGAAGCTGCGTAGCCTTGGTAACGTAGGAGGAATGTCCACAGAGTTAGGGGACAATTGCTTTGTCCTTTGCATTTCCAGGGCAATGTGACTGCCTTCACCACATGTTGAGATTTGCCTCCTGGACCTGCTCCTATATATTGTTCAGCTGAGGAACTTTCTGCTGGCTCAACTAGATTCCTTTCCCAGTGCTTTGGAAAGACTCTGCTGTTGTCCAGCTTGACCTCAAAACTGTTTTCTCAGACAGTGCCATCCTTTTTCTCCTTCCAGAAAGCTTTGCTGCTGGGTGAAGGACTTACAGTTTCTCATCAGGCTCTAATTTGCTTTTCTACTGGTTTTTTTGCTGGCTGCTCAATTAGACACTAAGTCTTCCTGCAATTCAGTGATCTGAGAATCCAGGTCATCGTTTCCGTCAGAGCTGCTTCCTCCTCCATCTCTGCTGAGCTGCTCGCAGCTCTTCCTTCCTGGGCAGACCTCCACGCTCCTTGGACTGCGCCTGCAGATGCGGTACCTCCCTCCTGCTCTGTACGCTCTGTCTCCAGCTCCCGTCACAGTTTTCCTCCCTGAATTACAGATAACAATGATGACCTGAGGTTCAGTCGTACAATTCCCACCAGAAATTTTTCTTTGCTGCTTGCAGTTCATGGGACTGCCTTGCCCATGGTTACCCAGCCCTCCAGGTCACTGTGGCCAGGGGCTGCCTGGGAGGTTCAGCAGGGCAGGACGCAGCCAGCAGGACCCATCCTACCACCCCAGCCAGGGAGCAGGGCAGGCCAGGAGGCACAAGGGGCAGCCCCTGGGCATCAGGCTCCTTCCTGGGGCTGGGGCTGGGCCAGGACATCAACCCAGGGGTGAAATATCACTGTGACCATAAGCAGAGGCTTTGTAGACCAGTTGCTGGCTTGGAGCAAGGACTGACTGCCCAGGGTGGGCAGAGCTTGCCACTGCCACAAGCCAGCCTGGCCCTACCTTGCCAGCGTCATGACACTCACAGCCCCACTCCCGCTCCTGCTGTGGCTCCCCCGCTTCTCACAAGGCTCACGTCTTTCAGCCCCATAGACCTCCCTGACTCCACAGCTGTGACAGCCCATCCTGGCGCATCCTTTGTCCAGCTACAGGCAATAGCCTGGGTGCGTGGCATGGAGGGAGCACCAGAGAGGCTGCCTGCTTCCAGAACTGCAGCTTTCGGGTGCTTTGCCAGTCCCCAACATGCTGTTCCTCAGGGTTACGTGCCCTCCACTCCACAACAACTTCAAGTATTTTTCTAGTAGTTTTTTGGGTGGTGCCCACGGGAGTCTTGCAAGCCACCGCTTCTGCCAGCGCAGCAGCAGTGTCCCATCGCAGCATCTGTACTGCACCAGCACAGCTGCTGGCTGTTACAGAGGTGCCTTCGCATTTTTAACCTCCCCCCATCTCCAGGGGAAGGAAGAACCTCACCTCTTATGATTCATTTATTGACTGGTGTGAAAAAAGCCAGTTCCTAGAGGAGTCTGCTCTGTGTGCCTATCCATGTTGAGATTTCCATTAATAATTGCTCAATCTGTCAGTCAGGTTTGTGTTTGGTGGTTGTTTGTTGTTTTTTATTTTTTTACCTACAGGATGTTTCTGTGTCTGTCTTCTCTCTGGTTTTAACATGATAGCGCACACAGGCTGTGCTGTGAACAAGTGAAACTGCATGTTCAAACTTTGATAGAAATCACCGTCAGGCTTTATATTTTATGATTCAAAGGTATTTATAATTCAGCAGGAGGCTTTCAAAGTGCATACATATGTACATACATTTTCTTTTTTCTTTGATTTAATATTTTGCCTGCTTTTCAGAGAAAGTAGCTACTTATTACATACCTAAACCATCACTTTTGAAGACCTGGAAATATGGAAGTATTTGCATTTCTGTTTCCTTCTTTTCCTACTTGCCTGTTTTTCAAGTTACATTCCAAGGAGTCTATTTTAAATTTATTTTTTTATTTTTTAAAAGACTCTTGGACATCTCTCTTTTGCTCCTTCTGTGTTATCTGTATCGCCTTATTGTTGCCTGGAGTCCATCTCTCTCTCTCTCTGGGTAGTCCAAAGTCACTACAAAACAGGTCTGACCTCTGTTCTTCAATCACATTGAAGGTATTTGACCTTTTTATATAGATGTAGATAACTGCACAGTGCTGACAATCATAGTAACCCCTTTTTCCTTTGCTTTGTCTACTAAAGATTTGCAGCAGTGCACCTGAAAAAGAACACTCTCCACTAGGCCTTGTTCCCTGGCATTTATGGACAATTCCTATTAGCCTCTTTTTTCCTCTTATGTGAGAGCATGCTTCTGCTTGGTCATTTTATGCAAGCAAAAATAATTTAATCTTTCAGTATCCTGGAAAACTTTTCTGTGCTTGCTCTTCTTACAGCTGGGTATCTCAACAAGTCTGAACAAAGTAATTCCCAGAGGCAATATCCAACAGCAACAGGGCAAAGGAAAAAACCCAAACCCACAACTGACATTCATAAAGCTAAATGATCCTGTAAATGGGGCAACTGACTGAAATAACTTGATCTGGCTCCTGTCACCAAACCTATTTTGCTCCTGCAGGAGTCCAGCCCCTTGAGCCAGGTCATTCCTGATAACCTTTGCTTCCCCAATGGTTGCCCAAAGCCCATGATGTCCCATGACTTTCTCATTCCAAAGGTTCCTTTCAGAGCAACAGGCTGGCCCCTGGCTCTGGGAGTTGCACGTCCCCAAGCCAACCCTGATGCTACAGCACCCAGCCACTGCAGGGCTCTGGTGAGGGGGTTCCTGGGCACCCTTCGCTGTGCCATGAGCAAATCCAGTGCATGGGATGAAGGGAAGGGTGAGGATGGCAATGTGGGTCTAAAAACCCCCAACTCTGTAACTTCCCAGTGTGAGACAGCAGCTAGTACCATCTGGGATTGCCCAGGACACTTGGGTCAACAGAACAGCCCCTGCCTGAGCCCTGGCTGTCTCCTGGCTTCACCACAAATCTGCAGGGCCGTCAGTGACCGCACTTACACCGGAGTATGCCCTGTGGGCTGTAGAGCTGGTGGCTTTACACCCCAGCTGTGGAGGCCAGGGGGTTTCCAGGAACTGTAATCCTCACACCACGATAGCTTCCACGTCAGCACCCCTGTTTCAGTCCATCAGTCAGGATGAAAGAGGTTTCCCTATGCTCAGCCCTCACCGCCTTGCCTCCCAGCAAGTCTGACATGTAGCACCAGAGCTTATCGCACTGAGCGTTACTGGCTGAGCTGGGCAAGCGCTCTGGGAAAAGGGACCAGAAAGGAAACAGAAGAAATTTTCATTTTATGGTCAAGGACATCCATTTATCTCCACAGTGCCTGCAGAGCACCGGTCTTTTTTATTTCTAAGAAAAATACTAACACAACACACCAAGAATCTACAGCTAATTTTCAGCCAAATTATTTAAAAAGTCTCTTTACCTCATTTCTTACGCTGTTTCTGCGTGGCATAACCATATCCCAGTAGCCTGCAGGTACCAGGTTTCTCCATTCTGGCCAAACACAAGCCTCAGCTGAAGAGAGCAGCTGAAGCACTCTCCCCGTTTTGTGCGGAGGTGCTGCACAGGAGCTGTAACCTCGAGCAGCTGAATAAAGGCACAGGCTTTCTGTGTGCTGGCTGTTGTCACCTGGGCTGTGCCTGGCATCCCCCTCCCTGGCACCCCTTTGTGGGATGTCCCCAGCCTGTTCCCTGGCTTGAGAGCAGCCTGGGAGTCCCACCTGGTGGCACTGGCTACCAGCAAGAGCTCTGTGTAAGCATAGGTCTCTTAGGAAACTGTCCTAAACATTTAGGTAAGAGATGTTTAGTCATTAAAAAATAAAATAAAATAAATGTAGCTCCCCAGTGCTAGGGAATATTTATGTCACTTGTCTCAAAACCAAAAAACAAACAAACAAAAACCCAAACAAAACCAGAACAGAAGAAGAAAGGCAGTGGGAACCCTCAGCTACAACACAGTGTGTGCAGTGCCCCCAGCAGCCCTGTGCCGGGGTCTTACAAACTGTGGGAGGCATCACAGCCACATCACAGATCTTCCAGGGGAAGCAGCTATGGTTTTAATTCTGACATCAACAACGCAAATGTGCAATTAGGCAGAGCGCTCTTTGGGAGCTGTCTCTATATCTGTAGTAAGGCTGCTCAAAGTGTGTAATTACTCAGACACGACAATCCTGCAGGAGCCAAGCACAAGATGGCCATAGCAAATGCCTCATAACTATATCCCGACTCCTTGGCACAGGCAGATGGTCCGGGGGAATGCAGGCACCTGGGACACAGCTCCTGGCACTCCCAGGGATCAGGGACACTGGTGGCACCATGCCCTGGGTCCTGGTAGCAGCTTCAGTGTTACCATGAATGAGTTTGACATGCTTTGCCATTGCATTACCGAGTATTGCAACCACCGTGTCTTCCTGCTGGCGTCTGCTCTGCAAGATGCCCTCTTCTGCTCAGAGTCCACCTACAAACTCGAGAAGAGCAAGGAAAATGCCACTTGATGGTCAAGATCTTTTTCTCCTGACTCCTTTCCAGTTTCTTGGATTCTCTCTCTGCTTTCAGACTCATATGTGCTGAAGTAATTTGCAGTCATGTCTAGGTTTTGCATTGCCACTAACTGCATTAGTTCACGGATTTCTTCTACCATGGAGTTCCTGCAGCTGCCGATGCCTTGCCAGTTAATTTATCATATATTTCCTCCAAATCTGAATTGAATTAGCAAGCATACATAAGAAAGCATAGTAGAAAGAAAAAGAGGCAGATAAAAGCTGACACAGACCAGATGCCTCTTTCAGCTACTGCAACACCAACAGAGAGCGCGGGTAAACGTCAGGTGAGCAAGAAAAACCAGGACATAGACAAACAACTTGCCAGGATTTGATCATCAGCTGCTTACATAGGGGCTTTGAAAATTTCCTGCCCTCAGGGCATCAACATTTCTCTGAGCTTCCCAAGTATTGTGCAGTTGAAGGAAGACATTGAAAAGGAGCTCATTTGCATTAGAAAGACGTTGAACAGTGTGAGAACCAACGGTTGAAAGAAGACCAGCAAAAAAGACCATCCTAGGGGAGCACAGTATATGAACAACAACAACAAAACCAGCCAAATAACCCCCACAAAAAGTCTCCCTTCACCTCCTCAGTAGGATACTCTGCCCATCCTTGAGACTGCTCATTTTCAGTGATATGCACCTTCATTAATTAATGCCTGTCAGCACTGCCACACATACACACACAAAGCATTCGCTACTCAGGAGATGTTAACTTTCCCTACCAACATTACCACAAGCTTATAACTGTATCCTCCACGTTCTGCTCTAGCTTCCTATAGGAAATCAAACAAAGGACAAAGCCCTTAAATTCAAGGCAACCAGTGGCAGAGACTCGAGACCTGCAGGGAGCAATGCAAGGCTGTGGGAAGGAACGTGCGAGTGGGAGATGGGAATCCACAGAGAGGGGAAGAGAACGTCCAGCAACAGGAACACAGGACACCCTACTCCAGAGCAGGATGGAGACCCAGGGCTCAGCTACCTCCTCCACAAAAACACTTACCGGGCACAGAGAGTTCCATTTGCACGGACTACACCACACGGGGCAGAGCAGGACAGAAAACTTGGTACCCAGCTGCAGCGAAGCCATTTGAGCACAGCACCGATCCTAGGCCAATGCCCTACACCTGCCACTTTGGCTTTCTGATTTAACCTGCGCCAGCTGGTCCTACAGCTCCCTCCCATGCAGAGTAAAGCAACGCTATGGCCCTCAGCACCCTTGGTGTGAAGTTACTTGTTCTTTATAAGCTGTATCGTAGAGTATCTGGGAAGGAAAATGTGCGCACAACTCATGTGTGTGGTAGAAACACGGCTATTCAAACCCTTCTCATCCTCTTTCTTGCTTCTAAAGCTCAACGTCCTGCATACTTTTGAAATGTATGTCAATAAGCAAATAAATAAATGCATGTCTTTTTCTCCCAGGTGCTGCTTTCCCTGAGCCGTGTGCTGCAGCAAGTGCTCAGGTGGGCACAGCTCCCTTAGTGTTGCCCTTATGCTGCCCAGAGGGGGACCTGGCGCTGCTGAAGGACAGCCAAGTGGTGGCAGCCGTCCCGCTGCCCGCCTGCTGCCTGCGAACCAAGCCCCTGCCCTTTGGGTCTGGCACTGCCAGGCCACCAGCCTGGCTGAACCTCTCAGATAGTCCAAACTGCCATTTGAAATTATTACAGAAGCCCTCAGAGAAAAAATGTCAGGAGGAACATACCACCAACCTGTTCTCTGCATCCTCCTCTTCCCAGCCTTGTTCAAAGACCCTGTGAAAGGGTTCGCAGGCTTCTGTGAACGTGGATGTTCATCAAAAATGTCTCCTTCCCCAAGCAGAGTTCCAGCTTATTTCAGGGCTTCCTCACAGAAACTCCCCCATGAATGGCTCTGCTGGCAGCAGCTCAGCTGACTGAAGTGGAAGCAGATTGGCACTTTTTAAAGACCTCTTCCTTTCATCAGTTCGTTGAATTTTTGTTAAAGTGATGTGAAATTATCTTGGAAGAACTGGGGGTATGGCCTTTTAATGACAAGAAATAAGGCATGAAAGATTTGTTCACAGAGGTTTTGTTTGTGTGCTTATTTTTCAACTCTCCAAATTTCCAGTTTCCCTTGATGGTCTCCCGGGGTGAGCAGAGCCTACAGTTAAAGGCTTGTTGAAGAAGCGAAAATACAAGTTTTTTTAACGTAAGTGGTTTTATCAGTTCTGTTTGCCAGATATTTTATTAAGTGCTAGGAAAATAAGCAAATTAAACCTCCTACTGGTTTTATTATAAATAGATCAGGCACTTGAGGCCCTCCAGTTATTTGCAATTTGTTTCATGAAAAATAAGCTGCCTTTAAACTCTGATGTTCTTCCTACACAGTAAAGGGGGAGGAAGGGACAACCCTTTAGTCCTGATTTGTAGTTTGCTTTTTAGATCCACCTTTTTCCTTCTACACAGGTCACTTCTGGCAGCTGATACAAGATTTTTTCCTCTTTGTGCACAAAGGGGGAGAGTTGCATGAGAAGTCTCCAGCATCTTTTGGAGGAGAAGGTGTCCCCCCCCCGCCCAACCCATCTCTTCTGGCAGCCACCTGTGTCCCTGGTCCCTCTGTGCATCATTTAATCCCTGTGCTATCCCCAGCCTCATCTGAGCCAAGTTTCCAACAAGCATTGTGTCCCACAGGCTTTGCAGGAGGCTTTTCTTTCCAGTTCAGCGGTAGAGGAAAGATGAGGCTGGAAAGATGATGCTTTCAATCCCCTTTGCCCGCAGGCTCTCTCATAGTCCCACAGGGAGGTAAAAGGAAGCGACTGTTTATTAACAGAGGATCTAAATGCATAAGAGCTGCAGAAAGCAAATCAGAGTGAGGCATTCACTGAATAAGCCATGATAATCCTGCCTAAAAAACTGGTTTTGCAGGAAAAAGAAGCCAAAAGCCGGAAAAAGAACCATGTAGGCAAGTACCGAGAAGCGCTCAGAGAAGTACAGTATTTCCTCATCTGACCCAATAGTTGCTCATTTTTATGCTATCAGCCTGTGCATTCAGCATGCCCATGAGGTGATGTGCTATAGGGCTGTTTTTATGGCATAGTTTTTGGGGTGCTCTGATCTGGTGAGCATTTGAGCTGCTGCTGCCGTACCCTGCTTGTGTGAGAATTTCCTGGCTAGCTAAGGTGCTTCCTTTGCTTTTTAACAGCAGCAAAAATCTCCCTTTCCCCCCTCCCTGGAGGAAGTACCGTGACCCCTCGAGGAGGCAGCGAGGTTAGCGTGCCCCAGGAGGGTCCCGGCCACCCCCGTCCCCCACCCCTCTGGCCTCGCCTCTGAGCGCGGAGGTGGGTGGCAGAAGACACTGGGCAAAGAAGGAGCCAGAAATAAAGTTAGGGAGAGGAAGTTCAAAAATAGCAGAGCTTTTCCTGTAAGCCTGTGTTATTTATTTAATTTGCTGTTGTTGTTTTTGCTTTAGGGACCTTTTTTTTTCTCCTCAATGACAGGGGAACAAGGAAAGGGAGAAGCTTTGGGAAACAGGCAAGGAAATTAAAAAAAAACCTTTCAAAGCAAACAGAAGGGAAAAAGAGAAGGATTTAAGAGGAATGATACTGAGGATAAGAGCTTCCCCTAGATATACCCATCGGATTTTAATTATCAAGAACAGAAACCAAGAACAGCAGGAAACCCTCCTTCCCCTTCCCGAGGCTTTCAGCAGTGCCATTTGCAGCTGGCCCCCTGCAGCCCTCCCCGGCGCCCACCCTGGGGCTGGGGGTGCTGGGCTCCCTGCAGCCAGCCAGGGACACCCTAAGGGTTGGGAGCCCAGGCTCCCTGTCCCCAGAACACCACACAGCTCTGCTGCCTTGGAACCCGTTCAGTGCCCTGCTCTGCTTTCCACGACCCTGCTGGCTGCTGCCCTCCCACCTCGCGGGACCTGGCCACGGCCCCCCAGCCCCGTGGGGCGCTGCCAAAGCCAGGCACAGCGACTCGGGGGCACCGGCACAGCTGGGATTTCAGCAGCAGAAGCCGAGGGAAGAGGAGGCAATCCCAAAAGCGAGCAAACCGAACCGGTGTTGCAGACAGAGCGTGCATCTACATGCTGCGGTGCTGTGTCACCTCGTGGCTTCGCTCGGCCTCTGCCAGCCCCTTCTGCAGCCCGGCTGCCCAGGAGCTTCGCTCAGCTGCAGACCCCCTGGGGGGACTTGGCAGGTGAACCCAGCCCCGGCCCAGCCTTCCAGCCGGGGGGAGCCTGTCTCACATCACTGAGATGGGCCACCGCAGTGTGGGCACACCTGGGGATGTGTGCTGGTGCTCATGGACAAAGCAGTAGGGAAAGAGCAGAGATTATCTTTACACCAGGGATGGAACTACATTTCCTACCGTGGCACGTCTGATTCATTACCATCTGGTGTATATGCAGCTGTCACCTGGATCCGATGCGGGTCTGTTACACGCCGAGAGCGGCAAGGCCCCCTTACCACCACCGCTGGCTGCGAGCGTCCTGCGCTACTGCGCATGGAGTTGTGAGAGAGATTTTCAGGGAAGTCTGCTGAGGCGCAGAGCTATAACGGGCTATTTTATCAGTGGATTTCACCTGAGGGCCTCGGAGTACTTTATATCACCTCTTGTCAGCTTGACAAACTCCTTTAAATGTTCCCCCACGCCAAAGGCAGGGATGGACGTGGCAGAGAGTCACAGGGTGGCTGTTCTCAGGGCAGCGAGTGAGCTGCTGGTACCGGGCTCTGACTCCCACGTGCAGCTGGAGCCATGGCAGGGGCTGTCCTGGGGAGCCCTGCTGGCATGGGTGTCCCACACATGGGCCCAGACACAACCCCCTCCTGGGGCAATGGCCAGCATCACGCTCAACGTGTGCCTGGTGAGTTAATTAGCAAGGGAAGGAGGGAGGCTTCTCCAACACTTCCCCTGGCAGCACCTTTGGTGAATTCTGCTGTTTTCACCCCAGAAAGGGTCATAATCTGGAGAGGGACCATCACCCCTCCCCAGCCACACATGGCAGCGCCGTGTGAGGACTGAGGCCCCTTGGCTCCTGCTACAACAGAAGCACTGCTTAGCTGCTTCTCACCGCAGCCCCTGCACTTTACCCTCATAAGATGTCACTTGGTGTGTCCCTGGTTTCCCCCAGCCTCTGTAATATCTGCTGCCTGTCAGTGACACTATGGAAGAGGTCTACACCCTGAGGTCTCACCTCTCTTTTCCACAGCCATAAAAGGGAAAGCAAAATGTTTAAATTTGACTGCTTTGAAGTTTTGCAGAATAAACAAACTTCTTCGTGTGGACTGCAATAGGGAAAAAATTCACAGAACCTCCATGAGGCGTAATAAATGTGGCATCTTGTGTATTATCTGTGCATCCATGGCAAATAATACATTAAAGACCTGAAAATAAAGTGCTCGGGGATACCACATTATTAAAAACCAGGGAATCGGTCTTGCTGTCCTGGAAGGCAACCAAAGCATCCAAGGCATATGTAAAGATGGGATCAAAATCCAGTGAGAGAGCTGCAGGACTAGTAGAAGTGTGACATTAATGGAATTCACTTTAAAGGCTCCTAGAACTGGAAACATTTCTTACATAATGAGAGACAGTTTAATGCGGGATGCCCTCAGAGGTCTGCAGCAACTACACACATGTACTTCACGGAGTGTTAGGAGCTTTCTACACTGTAGAGAAAAAGGGTGTGAAAAATGGAAATATGCTTGGGGTGGAGGCAGCTTTGGGCCATTTGTTTGTACTCTGTCTGAATTCTTTGCTGGCCCTGTTTCTAAATCATCATTATCACAGATCCCCAACAGCTGAGTGATCTCCCATGGAAAAATATCAAGGCAGGCAATGTGTAAGGAAAACACACTCATACATTAGGCAGATCTCTCGGGCGTAACTTCTAAACAAGTACTGGATGAAATTACAGCTCAAATGGAAGGATTTCAGTGTAGTTCCCAGTCACTTTTAAAAACTTTCTTGGAAAGCTGGTTAAGTGAGATTTAAATAAGGCTAAGGCTCAACTGTGCTGTTGTCAAGGGAGAACATCCACACACACATTATTAATGATTGACCTGGGGGGGACATTGCTCACTTTTGTTTGGATAGTGTCTCAGCCCATACCAAAATCCTGGCTACAATCTTTCAGCTGGCCTGTGCTGCATAGAGGGTTACACCCAAACGCTGGGATCAAGCACCCTTGAACACCCGGGCACGGCACTATCCGACTGTACGTCATTTGGGTAGGGATCTTCTCACCTCCTTTTGGCTGCTTGGGGTTGAGCATCACATCATTGTTACTGTTCACCTTCCACCTCCAGCCAAAGGACACAGGAAGGAGCCAAAGGAGGAGGAAGCATCCTGCGCCACGCAAGGGGTCTGAGGCAGAGGCTGCTACTGAACATCCTACCCCTGGAGCCTACATGATTAGTTCAGCCAGCAATTATTCCTCATCCTCTAACCCCTGTTTAAAATATCCAGGGCCAAAGACTAAGACAGGACTGGTTCCTGGCAGGACTGAGCACACCTGAAGCAGTGGAGAGGAGAGCTATCAGTGACACTGGGAGCATCTCAGGCTGCCCTCACCTGCCCCTTGCCACACAGCCCTCATTCCCGGCACCCCAAGGCTTGCTGCCCTCTTTGGTGAGATGATGCATGGGAACCCTTGGTGCCCTGTGCTCCGGCCTTGGGGTGCTGGGAGCACAAAGGGGAGACCAGCTTTGGGAAGCTCACTACTTTGTCCGCTGGCCCACTACAGGAAACTGATTTTTTTCTGGGCGAAACCAAAAAATTATCAATAAATATTTCACAAGAACTGGGACACAGAAACAATCAGGTCTGAAATCTGCAAGTTTTAGGCAGCCACATTTTTCATATTTACGTGTAACTTCCCTCAGAGAGTGTGACTTAGCTTTCTGCGCCCTAATGAATGAGGACTCTTGAAACCTATCTAATGGGAATCAGAGCTGCAAAGCTGGGAAAAAATGAAGCTTAAGTAAACACAGGCTTTTTAGTTTTTGGTTGGTTTTCTTTTTTTAATTGAAAGCCTCAAGTGTCCTAGTGGCAAACCTGATGCTGGAGAGTGGCAGTGGGAGCCCCATGCCACAGTCTGGCCATTGGTATGGGTGCTGGCGTTGGTATGTGTCCCACTACTTCACCCAGGGTGAGTGGTGCCCACCTGGCCGTGGGTGGCTGTAGGCCCTTCAGGGCAGCTGAGGCAGACCATGGCTGACGCTGGCTCCTAACATGGGTTGAAAAAGGAGACTTGTGCCGATGAGGGCTGCTCCCTGCATTGCCATGGAAACACATCTGCTTCCTCCATTTCCCCTCTCCCTGCCAAGGGAGAGCTCCAGCCCTGCCGGCGTCAACACAAGCCCAGGAGAAGTCCCAACAAAACACCTTTTCACTGGTCCCTCGCTCCCCAGGCCACAGCTCTCTCTTGAACGACTGCAAAAACCTTTACTCTCTTTTTGTAAAGAGTTTGCCTTGCTGCTGCTGCCCTGTTCATGAAAAAGCCACACGAGCCCTGAGCACTCAGCTGCCCTTGCAGCCTTGGGGCCAGCAGCACCCTTCCTGCCGTGGGTATTGCCACAGCCCACGGGATGCAGCAGCCCCCTGCCTCATCACCTCACTTTTTTCCAGGCTTGCAGACTTGCATTTGCTTCCCTCAGAGGCCTGATGAGTGCAGAGTTTTCCTTTCAGGTCCTTTTCACAGGCTTCCTGTTAAAGATCTTCTGCTCTGGGAGATTCAAGGCAAACCTCCACTGATGAGTAGGAGCAAGCTCAAGCTCCTGGTGAAGCACAGTTGCTCACTCACCTCCTTGAAGTCCCAGCCTCACCTCCTTGAAGAAAACACCTACTTGGGCACTCACAGGACAGCGTGGGTTATGGTGTTAAGAAAGGGGTCCCACAGCTCTGGCGGCGTGGTGAACTGCATGGTTCCTGCAGCAGAGCTGGACCACTGATGCCTGAGGTGCCTGGATGCCAGCACGGCCTGGGGCGAGCCCCTGGTGCAACTGGCTTCTGACACTGGGCTCAGTCAGAAGTTTGGAGGCGGTTCCTCTCCGCTTTCACAGCTTCTGCAGAAATAATTGCTGGTGAAGGCAAAGCGTGTGCGGCAGTTCCTCCGGCACCTTATCGGGTTGTCCATGCTGAGCTCCCAGGAAGGGCTGCTGGGGCAGGAGGAGCCGGTACCACCTGCTCGGCTGATCCTGCCCTGAACCAGCAGGACCACTTGATTGCCCTTCCACTGGGCAAGCGCTAGGCTTTGCAAAGCCATTTCCACCAGCTCAGAAAGTTACTTTTCCCTTCTATTCAACCAATTTGTGCCCCTGATAAGCTGTCAGGTTTGAAACAAGTGCCTGGGTCCTTGGCTTTGTAGAAGCTTTTCTGCTCATTGAAGCGAGGCCGGTAAAATCCCCCAAAGGTTAGGCTGTGTCTTCAAGGAGCATTGTAGCCACCAGCTGGGAGCACAGCTGTAATGGTATTTATTTACTATGTCTCACCCTGCTCAAGAGGCCACATAGGGGTTCTGACACACTGGTGGTGACAGCGATAAGGGACAGTGTTCCTAAAATGCCACAGATTGCACCCTGAGACCTTGCAGTGAGATGTAGCAATAGATTTCTTAAATTTAAAGAAAATACTAAATTCTGTCCCTTTGAGCCAGGCAGTCTGCTACTCAGCACACCCACACTCGGAGATGCTGCAGTCACGTGGGCAAAGAAACTGCCTCATGGGTAGCATCACCTTCAAAACACAGGAGGGAGGTGCAGCTCTGCTCCTTCCAGCCATCTTGCACCCCACCACGACGAGCCTGTCCCCCCCACCCTCCACCCCTGCACTGCAGAGCATTGTGTGCCTCAGGCTGCGGGTCTCACCAGCACTGATCCTGCTTGCATTCACTCCTGGCACTTCAGCTTCCTAAAGTTACTCTTTGCAGAGGGGATTACTTTGCTCTGTGGTTTTGTCTGCAGCTTGTTCTAGACTTGTAAAAATCTCATTTAGCTTCTAGCTGTAGCCGGCAACTTGCTCCTGAGGGTAACCTTGTGGCTTTACTGAAGTTCTGTGCTTCTTTAACTACTTTCTTCTCTCTGCTCACAGCAAGGAAACAGGATGCCACAGCTTTGCCAAAATATTTTACTGAATAAATAGAACTGCAGGCAGTCTCCACAAGCCAGGCTAACAGTGTCACATGACCCCAACTGGCAAGAAACAAGGGTTACATTTAAATCATATTCAGCAAAATATCAACACTTATTTACCACAGTCCATAAAATTCATGTGTCAAAATACCTCCAACAACCAGCTTAGTAGCCCTCTTACTCCAGCAATGTAAAAGCACAGCAAATGAAGTCAGCCCGCGTACTGCAGCATCACATCAGGCTGGCAGCAACTCATGCCCTAGCAAGTGACTCCTTGCTGAAATCTCTGCGTGGTCTTCGGGGCTCAGTGCATCTGGCAGTCCTAAAATCCCTTGCCACCTCTGTCTTGTTCCCAAGGGACCTTCCAGTTGTCTGAAGTAGCTAAGGGTCCACCTTTAGTATAATCTATACATAGCAGCACTGTAAAGGGACATAGGCACCTATGTCCCATTTGGCCCATTGATGCTGGTTTTGAAGGAAGCACCATCTTGTCATTACTGTTCCCAATGACCATGCCACTGCCACCTTGCCACATCAAGGATGCTGCTGGATGTGCTACCCAGTTTAGGTGTAACATCATAAGCCTTGGCAGCAGAGGAGAGTATGGGCTGATAAAATCATGTTTGATAGCAGAACGGTTCAAGCTTGCCTGCAATGTAGGTGTTTTACTCCACGCCCTGGGATTGCACACCTTGCCAGTGCTGCCCATGGTAGTTCCTGGGAATCTGGCCCGGGTCAAAAGCCACCAAACCCCACTGGCCATGGTGGTTGCACTCCTTGAGGTTATTGTATTTGCTTTCTCATTGGAAGCACACCTCTAGGCACATCCAGTCCCTCCCTGGCCTGGGCCCTGCTCTGGAAGCCAGGACCATGAGCAACCTCATGGTTTACTTGCCTGAGCCAAAGCTGTCAGCTGCAGCCCAGTCGCAACACAGCCTATTCCATATCGAGACAGCAATCAAAACACTCCTCTGCCAGCACAAGCTGCTTCAAATGTGTGTCTGGAGCCAGAGGACTGAAGCAAGATCCTCACGCTGGTCTGGGCTTCCCTGCATGGAAGCTCTGGGGCCATTGCCATCCACTGCGCATCTGCCAAACCTCACATTGCCCCGTGGCACGCCAGCCATCTCTGATCCCCGTGGGGATGGGGCAGGTCCAGCCTGGTTTTGTCTGTCGGGTCTTCTGCACCCAGCAATACAGACAAGAGCATGATGAAGGGCAGGATGCGTGATGGGAAACTGGGAGCTGAGCCTGGGTGGCACGAGCACCCATGGGTGGAGGTGGACCTGCAGAGACCTGCCTCACTGAGCCGCCCCACCGGCGGTGCACCGCCTGCCCGGCCCTGCCCGGGTGCCCCCCCAGCGGGGGGAGGCTGAGGGGCTCGTCCTCGCCCTCCTGGCAGACCCGCTCCTGCCTCCTGGCCCCAGCCCCCGTGGGCCATCGCTCCTGTGTGCTCGCTGCACGTGGGGACAGAGGCGGCAGCGGGGAAGACCTGCACCCTTGGCACGAGGGGTATTTCTGAGGCAATCACGGATAAAAAAAAGCAGAAACAGAAACGGCTTCTTCACCTCAGTCTTCAGGGCTTCATGAATGCTCCTACAGAGAAAAGACGGCAGACATGCAATTTTCTTACCATTGCCCACACTATCAAATGCAATATGAGGACATACAAGCAAACTCTCACAACCGTTGGGAATTCCCAGTACCTATTTGGTGTGAGGTGAAGGACAAACTGGCCCGAGCGCTGCTGCTTGCTGGCAAGCAGATGACATAGCTGCAGGGGGCTGTGCCCTGGGAGCCCCCCGGGCTGCTGCTTGGGGGTTTCTCATGGCATGGTATCTGCCCCGGTTAACTCCTGCTCCCCAGCACGCATATTCAGGAAACCAAAAGAAGAGGTTTGTTGGGGCTCAGCTAACTTGGGCCGTGAACGCCTCCTGCCACCAGCACACTCAACAAACGGGGCGACATCTGCTCCAGCAGCGCGATCTCATCGCCCCAGGGATCCCCGCCGTGGTTTCGCCTGAGCGTTCCCATCCCGCCGGGTGCGGCCCAGAGATGGTATCTGCGGCGGGGCCGGTGGGAAGGAGCAGGGCTGCAAGGAGCATACCAGCTTTTCCAGCCCTCCACCAGCCCTCCACATCTTCGCAGGGAACAGCCCGGAGGTTAGGAGCAGGTGCTGTCAGCAAGGCATCTCCATCCTCTACTCCTCCGCGAGGCTCGCCGTGCCCCAGGGGCAGCATGTCCCTGCTGCCAGCTCCCTGCCAGGGTTTATCCAGGGGCAAAGCCGACTCAGGCTGACTGCCCGTGCTTACCGCTCCCCTCCTCTCCCTGGGACCATGAGAACCAGAGAGGAGCATTTCTTGCTCCATCTCAGCAGGACAGCGTTGCCTCAGTATCAAAAACCAAAACTGAAACACATTATTGCTTCCAACTTAAAAGGTATGGAGAAACGAAGAAAACATCCCACGCCAAATGCAGGCAGCACAAACCCATCGCCTTTGGTCAGATTTATAGGGGGTTACGTCAGATGCAAGCACCAAGAGCATCGTTTCCCTTAGTGGCACAGGCACATGATGGGGGAGGCAGGAGCCTCCGTGCCCCTGGCCACCGGCTGCACGGGGCCGTGTGGTAGCCCAGGCTGGCAGGGCCCCGGCATCCCCCCGGCCCTGGCAGAGCACAGGGACCGGAGCGGGGGAGCTGCTCCCGCAGGGATGGCTTCTTTGCTGGCCACTGAGCAGGCTGCCAGAAGGAGGAGATGGAAGGAGGTGCACAGGAAGCGAGACCATGCGGCTATAAATCCCGTCAAGCCTAACGATGTTTTTTCAAGCATATTTTCCTGACTTCCCTCCCAAGGGATCAAACCCAAAAGATGGTTATGTTTGATCTTTAGGTAACCCAGAAACAAAATATTTCCCAAACAAAAAATCACATTCCAGTCTGACAATGTTCATTATTACAAAAGAGCATTTTATTTCCATTTTTTCTGGGTGTACTATATTGCAATGTAACACTACACAGGTCTATTACCATATTAAGATTCTTGCTACAGAATTAAGAAGTTTGTCCATTTGGTCAAATTTCAGAGTTTTTCCTTGGCATTCTTACAGGACTTGTCACCACTTAAGCACATGTATTATTAGAAGTGCCAGAAACATGATAGGAGACTTTAGGCAGGCGCTTTGCAATCAGAATTTACAAAAGTTGTTGGGCTGGCTAAATGCAAGAGGTCAGCACATATATCCATCCTCATCTTGACAAAGAGGGAGATGCACATCTCCAGATTTTGATCACAAAGTAGATTTGCTTGTCAGGTTTAATGTACTACTAAGGTTGTCATCTTATTTTTGGTGCACTCCTTGTCATCTCTGCTTCTGTTACCAAGGAAGATTTGTATTATTTTTGAGCAATAATGTAAAATGCCTTGCTTATGTTCTGGAATTGTCATACTTGTTAGGCACCTGATTAATGTAAGTAGTTATATAAACTCTTTGTGTGTGTGTGTGTGTATATATATAAACCATGCCTGAAGTATTATCCACAAAATGTCCATCCATTCTAAGTCAAATACTATAGGTCACAGAAAAGTCTAGTACGCATTGCATGTGAATATACATATGAGCAGTACATGAATCACTGAGTAAATATGGCACTTTTACATTTTTTCCTGGATGTCATACAGAATTAGGAAACAATCTTCTTTGAGCTGACGCATTTCTAAAATACTGTAATATGGTTTTGGAAAATACATCCCACAGACTAGACAGTAAGAAGTTTACAAAAGTCAACAGTGCAGCTACCTGAGTTTGTTTCATTAAATTTAAGCAATTAACAGTAATGTGATAATTTACCATTCACTGCGAGCCTGAGGGTTGTGTACCCACAAAATCCATGCCACCCAACCCCGCTACAGATAAAACAGCACAGCTCTCCAAGCACGTGGCTCGGCAAGATGCTGAACTGACCTAGCAGCTCAGCACCTCCAGAGTGACTTGTCCCTCCTTTTCCTTGCGGGGATCGGGCTGCGGAGTCCTGTCCCCTCGCTACTTCCACCCTACTGTGCATCCGATCCTTTGGAGAACTGATCCAGCAGAAAATTTGTCCTTTTTTTAAACTGGCTTAGTTTTCTGCTGGCTTAAAAAGTTGATTTGTCCTGTGGAGGGATCAGACCAGTAAAGGTACAAGAGAAGCAGCTGGCACGTGTTGGCAGGGATAGGGAGCACGGGAGGAGGAGGGAACTGTCCCTTTCTGGTGGCAGTGAGCTGTCAGATTGAGGAAGCTGTCTCAGCAGATCAAATCCTTGGAAAAGATACAGTTGTTAGTGTGAAAGTGCTTAGACCGGTATAGTTTATTCCTATCAAAGTGAATAAAGATATGCCAGCACAAGGCACTTTATACTCATGTAACTGTGTCCACATGAGGGGTTGCACTGGTGTAAGTATAATTGGTAACAAACAATCCCCCCACATCCCCTAAGTGACGTATTTACAAAAATGGTGTAGAACAAGTCTCCAACCTTCAGTTATGAGGTGTGCATAACTTCCATTCAGAAAATAGATGACATACTATACATTTAACAACATCAGACACAAAATAAATTAGGGATTTAAAATGCTACATCTAGGAATATAAAGATCTTTTTAAAAAACTTTAAATGTAATCCCATATTTCAAATCTAAATAAGAGAACTATACAGCTCCACCGATTACTTGGACATTTTAAACAGTTTACATTCATCAGGGACAACAGCACTTTGGTTTACATAATTAGGCTAATATGAGCAATGAAACTTTTCTCTCCCTCACGTTACATCAAAGTGAAATACATTTAGAAGATATACACTGCCAAGCTCTTCCAATAAGTGCATTCTGTACATGAGTAAGCGTAGCTCTCGCAATAGCTACATCAGTCACAAGTCTTTAATAGAACTAAATCAAACCCCTTTAAAAAAGCTTGCTTTGATTCTTTCATGCCTGACCCATTTTTGATTAATCACATGGATCTTCTCCAGAACATAGTCAAGCGCAAAAAATAAGTCTGACTTTGCACTGTGGCAAGCCTGCATACCAGATTGAATAGCACACCCTGGATTAATGAGGAAATGCTCATTTTTGTTCGTCTCCCCACCTCTATAAGTCAGACTCTTAAAACAACAATATGCTTTTGTACCAAGCTCGAGAACTCAGATTAACTGTAGCTCAAGACACACAATGGCAGTTAGAAAACATTTAAGAGCAACCAACCTGACAATCATCAATTATTTTACATAACTTTAAACAATCAGCAACTCAACCTCTGCAATTTATGAACAGCATCGCCTCCTAGAGAAAGAAGTACTTATTCCTAGATATTCTTGCAAAGCGTTTATCCAGTGCCTGCATCTGACTCACATACGTGTTGTTGGATAGGATGAAGAGACCTCCTCCTAGCAAAATATTTTACTATCATAGGGTTACTTTTGATTAGCTTAAATAAGCTTGTGAGCAGCACGTGAGTTACCATATACCTGCCAAACTTGCCTGAAAGAAAGCAAATGGCTGGATTAAATAAACAACTGAACATGGCTTCAGAGGATAAAGTTCCCAACCTGATGCACCATTGTTACAGATTACTACGTTATTTTAAAAAGCAAACTTCCAATTGTATGAGTCACAATTTAATAACTAGCAGGGAGATGAAAAAATAGTCTTCATCACTGTCTCCTGATAAGTTGAGACTTTTGAGAAGTTAATGTATTCATTTTTAATCTCAGTTTTGTAAATCTGCCAATGTTCCTGTGCTGAGCTCGGTTATAAGATACTCAAGCTCAATTAAGGAGTGTATTAGATGCTATTTCCTTGTCAGGAGCTTTACAAACTAAACACGATTGCACTTTTTCTGGATCCCATTCCTGCAGGGTGCCAGGCATCCCCACGGGGAAGTGAACTGAGGAGGGCAGAGGGCACTTTCTCCCTTGCAAGATGGGGTGTTTAGCAGAGGATGGGGAATTTTCAAGATAGTGTTTCATCTCGCTGGGTTGATGTTTCCAACACAGTGAGTTCATTGCACCCCTTCCATTCAAGTTAGCAGGAAACAGGCAGCCGCATCCCTTTGCACTGTTTGGAAAATCTTCAAAATGAGTCACTTTGGTCCGGACTTGTCTGTGAACTGTGACCTTACCCTTCCTGCACCAGAGAGGAAATCTCAGTCAGTGCCTCCTGCTCGGCGCGGTGTGCGAACGGACAGCTAGACTGAACTTGCCAAAAGGCGGTGAAGGAGTTCTGCATGCTCCCTCAGACCAGTATAAATACATAAAAGACCCTTCTACTTGCTTTGACCATCTAAGGAAACCACGTCATAAATAAAAAAGGATGGTCAACCCAGATTTCATCTTGTTAGATGCTGAACACCTTCTACTGCCAGTGAAGAAAAGACGAAACAAGGCATTCAACACCTGCAGCACCACCCGTTGAAGACCATGTCCTAAGGGATCAACAATAACAAGGAAGACAATATAATCCTCTATTAAAAATTATACAACCCAAAGCATACAGCTTAAACCCAGTTCCCCTGTCGGAATTAGGCAAAGGGAAAAAAAAAAATCAGCAGATAAACCCATTTACTTTTACCAGTAAAAATTAAGTTACAGACACCCTTGTTCCAGGGCAAAACAAACTTAAAAAATATCTTAAAACAGTGAAAAAATACGAGGCAATTTTATTTAAAAATATATGTACTCCTTACTCCAAATGTGTTTGTACAGAAAGGATTTGTTTGAAAATGAAAAAAATCATGACAAACTAAACGCATATTTGGAGTATGCACTTTCTACAGCGTATTTGGTAGAAGCGTTATTTCTGTAAAACTGAGCAAGAGGAAGTTAGTTATTCAGCTTTCATTTGCTCCCTGACATCAGAAGGCAACGTTTCAAACAAGGTGTCCTCTACAGTGAAACCAGTCCGCTTCAGAGCTCTGCATTCTCCGAGCTCAGGTGGGAGGATTTCAAAGTGATTGCCTTTAATATCCAAATAGGAGAGGAATACCAAATTACCAATTTTAGGTGAAAGGACTGACAAGTTATTTTTCCCAATTTTCAGAGTTTTAAGTTTTTTGCAAAAGTATAGTTCATCTGGCACACTCTCCACTTTGTTGCAAGTAATGGAAAAGTACTGTAAACTCTGCAGAACTCCTATTTCAGGTGGGATAAAGCGAATGTCATTGTAAGACAAATCCAAATATCTGATTTTGTTGCATAGGAATAGGTGGGACGGAAGAACCTCTATTTTGTTATGGCTGAAGGAAAGCCGCTCGAGACTCGTGAGTTTCTTTATATGCTCTGGGATGTATGTTATACTGTTGTACCAGAGCTTTAGGATTGTCAGTTTTCGCAGATGTTGAAAACTTACTATTTCTTCGATGGATTTGAGGTTGTTTTCCTTTAGATCCAATTCCTGAAGACTGAGAAGGCTGAAAACTGCATGAGGTATGCGCTCTAAATCACAATGAACTAATTCCAGCTGTGTCAGGTTGACCATCTTCTTCAGATTGTTGAGCATCACTAACTTAGTGCCATCGTTATGGACGCACAATTTTTGCAGGTGACTTGAAACATCGACAGCAGATTGTGGGATTTTGGACAAATTACTTTTTATGTAAAGAACTTTAAGGCTTTTAAGTTCCCGAAAAGACTCCAGTGTAATGTTTTTGGAAATATCGTGACTTAGGGAGCCAATTAAATAGAGCTCTTCCAAATTTCTGAGGCCATACATCCAGTGTGGAAGTTCTCTGATGTCATCAAACTTAACGCTCAAGATCTTGAGATTCTCTTTCAGAAATGCCAAGGCAGCGCTGTGGATCTTCACAGAACACTGGTGCAATGAGAGTTCCTGGAGATTGTCCAACTGTGCAATGGTTGCTGGTATCATTACATTATTAATTATTTCAAGCTTTAATGACTGCAGCTCAGTAATTTCAAAAACTGTGTCTGGTAGTCCAGAAAGCATGAAGAGCTGTAGCTCCAAATGGCTATGGGAGTTCGTCTGCAGCCTCTGTCGCAGTTTATCGGCAGTCCACTCGTTGTTCAGGTTCAGCTGTTTCAGCTTATTTTCACTGACTTCAGATAGGAAGACAGCAAACCGCTTGGAATAGAGAGGATCATACTGATCAATCATATGAAGCATAAAAGCAAAGTCATTCTTGACATCCGGGATATCGTCAATTCCCGTCTCTTGCCGAACATATTCAAAAGAATATTCTTTCAGCGAACGGTAGAACAACCAGTATAGTGTATAAAGGCATGTGAGGCCGTAGATGCTTACAAAGCACAGGTAGCAGTAAGAAAGTTTAGAGAACAGATGTGCCATTGTGTGATTACAGCAGAAATTCTTATATCCTGTCATATCTTCAATATCAACATTACAGACTACTGTAAAATTGACTTCTGAGACAAGTGCTGTGTTGTAAGCAATAATAATCAGGAATTTAATTACCTTAAGTACAGTCTGGCGAACATACATGACATAAAGAATATCACCCTCCTCAACATGCAGTCTGAATTTCTTCACCTTTTCAAAGAGTGCTTTGGCCTGTTCACCTTCTTTCTTATCTAATGCCCCAGGTGTTCCCTTATCCACAACCAACTTCTCAGGAATTGATTTTAAAGACTGTGACTTGACCAAAGTGCCCTCAGTGCTTGGCTGGATAGTATTAGACTTGTTTATGTTGTTCTTCCTGTTATCCTTCTCTTCAGAGTCTTCCCCTGACACTTCAGATAAGGCTCTTGTTGTCCAGGGAGAATCAAAGCATTTCCCTAGTATTGAAATGAAGTGTTCGATTTTGGAGCTCGATCCAGGGAATTTGAACCAAAAGTTACTACACAGCATGAAGACCAGTGTGTGTATAAGGACAAGGTAAGGGAAGTACTTGGCATACCAGTGCAGAGCACGTTCGTAGCACACCTGATTTATAAAGCTGTATTGCTGAAGGTCCAAATCAGTCTTCAGTCCTTTCATTTCAACTGTAGCTGGAGGGGTGGATGGCTTAGGTGGAGGAAGGGGGGTTGTATCTGGGATTGTGTTAAACACATTTGAACTATTAGATTGGTTCTGGCAAGGCTGTATGCGCTTTGGAAGGCATATTATCTTGTCTTGCATGACCTGAAACACACAAAAAGATACCTCTCAAACTGATGTACAAACAAAGGTGGCAGTACCAATGGGTAGCTGTCCTTGGAGCTCCTCCAGCTGTCAGGCGTTCCTCCCCATAGCCTGCGCTATTGTTATTATTATTTTTATTATTATTATTCCTGACAAGACACTTGTTCTATATGCCAAGAACTAGGTCACCCCTTTTCATCTGTGGTTAGTTTTCCATACTTTGAGTAAGAGGGCATTGAGATAATCCAGAAAAAGGAAAAGTGTGGGTAATGCTTCCAGAAAAGATCAGGGATCTCCTGCACTGCTCTCCCCAGAAACAGACTGTTCTTGCCAGGGGTATCCACCCTGGCCACACAATATTCAGAGATAGCTTAGGCTTGAAAGCAGCATAACTGCATTCATGTGGCTGTATGCTCACACGGTGCTATCTTATCACACCAAAAATGGCTGACAAAGAGCTAACGTGGGCATACCTATGCTGGGACATTATTAATCTTCAGTAATAATAAAGACAGATAGAGATAATAGAGAATTGCCAGCATCTCTCTGTGTGTGCGCATCAATGTAATTTTTATTCAGTTTCTCATACATACACACAAAAGTCCTCATACCACATACCTCAGGGAAAAGTAGCTCTGCCCTTCTGTCCTTGAGTCTCTCTACAATGCAAAAAACCCCAACTTTCTTAATTTGGGGTGGCCATCCATGTTGAAAAACTGAGGTCAGAGTGCCTTTAGGGACCAATCACCTTTGGTTTAACTTGAAATAATAGTTCGAGTTCACTGCAAGGGTCCCCGTAAGTCTGAATTTTAAATTCTAATCTATGTGATAAACCAAGGAGCTCTGTTATTTGCCCTGAATGACAACTGCGATTATCCCTAACCAAGAATGTGTGTGTAGTGTAGATGTACTCTTTGACGTCATGGTTGTTGAAAGCACTGAATACAGGGTACGCAACAAGAGCTACCAAAATCAGATCCTCCTTGATGATCCACCCTGGTGCAGGGAGATGCTGAGATAAGACCACGTGTGTTTTGAACAATATCAGTGCCACAACTGTTGACACATCAAAAACTCCTGCAGTTTTTGTCTTTGTCTGTAAACGCTATTCAGATACACATCCTTACTTACACCCTGAATTCATACCTTTGGTAGTAAGTTGGAATAAAAAAGAAATAAAAGAAATAAAATCGCCTATTCTTTGCAGTGTTTCCACACATTATTTTCCAGTGTGCTTCACCCAATCAAGCAGGTAAACTGAAAAATAACAGATGTTCTACTTTGCATGCCTAAGCAAACACTTAGCTACTAATGCAAAATTCAGCCCTATTAAAGAGATTTTTCAACATAGACGTTGTACCCTTTCAACTGAAAATACTTGAGAACAGAGAATACAGGCAAAACTACCGTTGATTTCACATGAAATTTGGGATATATTATGTAAAAATCTTGGACCATGTAAGTAAGCAAATTCCCCTGAAATAAGAGCTCTATCAGTATGTCCCTTTAGCTCCATTTCCAAGTCATGCCAAGAAACGTGAGATCCACGTTTGAACTAGTACTATAACTTTTTGTTTTTGTGGAGTCTGTCCCAAACAGTACTTTCCACTTCTTTTCAGCTTTTGCCTCTTTAGCAAAATCTAACTAACAGCAATTGATAGTAACGTCAATTGTTTATGTGTCAGCATCCTCAGAGATGCTTTGGAATGGAAGAGGCATAATATTAGTTGTGGGTGGTGTTATTAAAATAAGCGCATTCATTTCAAATCTCTTTGAAGCATAACAAGAGAAATAATATTAACATCTGCCAAATAAAGAAAAACAGAAATTACAAAACTACATTTTTCAATCTTTTCAACAGAAGAATGGTAATAAATAAGAACTGAAGTTGATTGTCTGCTTTGTTATGCCAAACTGTGGTGAAAACAGGCATCCAGGCACAAGCCAAACCAACAGCTCTTATCTTAGCTGGCACGGCTCCATCGACTCTAGCGCAACTCTGCTGATTTACAGCTGCTAAGTCTGGTCTGTGTTATTTGATGTTGCTACCTAAACAGCTTTAATCCTGGGACCAGTGAATTTTTGCTTTGTTCATGGTGAACCCAAGAGATAAAACAAGATGTGACATCATCCTTCTAAGGACCTTCCGGATTGTGGTCCTCTTTCAGCAACCCCGAGAGCACCCGCCTCGCTTCCATCCCGTTTGATTTACCTGTAATGTGCACCCAAACACACCGATCATCAGCATGGCAACAGAGAGATAGTCCGTGAACACATCCCACCAGGGCTTCAGCACTCTGAACGCCGGCTGCTGCTCCGAGAACTGGCGAAATTCGGTCACGGGAATCATCGTCCTACAAAAGAGCAAGGCCAGTGCTCAGTTTCCTGCAGCCCACACCTCTCAGTCTGTGTGAGCAAGTACTTCCGTGAGGTTTGAAAAAAAACTGCTCTGGAAATGAAACTCCCAGGATGTGGCATAAAAGTTCCCAGCTATCACCCAGGTGGTCCCTCTGACACGCCACCTCAGAACACGGATGCTGGTGCTGCCCTCCTGCAGCTCCGGTGAGGAAGGGAGGGCAGGACTGGGGTGCCATCCATTCAGGCAGGTAAATCCCTCTCTGCATTGACTCCACCTGTATCTGATGGGTCAACGAGGCCTTCTGAATCCTTGAAAAACCAGACCGTTCTGTAGATACATTCAGCTTTACACACCTTAGCCTTGATCTCAAAGGTCTGGCTAAAACACTTACCCTGTGCTCAGATTTCACAGGCCCTTTTAGCTATCATTTCATATCTTTCCGTTTTATTCATAGTGGTTTCAGGGATGCTTTGAAATATTTGTGTGCATACTCACCCAGTTTTAAATCCACCATGTTTTGAGTGCAAGTTGCTAAAGTGCTTTAGCTAACCCAAACTACAGGCAGATCAAGGGCTTTATCTTCACCTCAGATGTCTAGGCTTACATCACTACCTCCTCTGAAAAATCAGCTAATACATGAGCATGTACAGGCAAAGAAACTGATTTTAAAGCCTACGGCACATTGTGTAACTGAATCCCTGAGATCAAACCAGCACTGAAACTTCCCAGTAAGTTATGATGGAAAGATAAATTTGCATGGGAATGTAATAAAAATACTCCCAAGGGCATTTACAAACTTTGTCCTTTAACTAACATCCAAAACGCTCACCACAATCACTTCATATCACAGTAGTACTGGAAATCCATAATCTAATAATCTATATGCTGGGACCCATCAGTGTGGGTTTGGTGCCATCCAACCGTGCGCAGGCTTAGCAATGAGCACACACTTGCTGATACGCTGCCCAGGGACTTAAGGGATTCAGCTCATTCAGAGCCGGGGATCCAGCAGGGAAGGATTCAGGCCCTAATGGCTGCAATTCATCACAAGCATACAGCCATCCCAAGAATTTATAACTGACTCCCACTACACTGGGCATACCCGTGTGGAAAGACGCTCACTTTGGCACCTTCTCAGGGACTGCCGTGTGTCTGCTTGCCCAACTGACCCTCGGGAGGTACTGCAGTCTCCAAAGGCACAAGGTGACATCTGTAAATGAACTTGGGTTAGTAGCTAGGCTGGGACTTTGCAGCTTTCTGAGTGAGCAGCGTAAAAACGTCTTACCCCTTGTTCCCTGCTCCCCTCTCGCAACCCTTCTCTGTTGCTTTAAGCACTACTTGGCCAGGCAGAGGAATCTCTCTCTCAGCCTCTTGTCCTTCCAAAAGCTGTTCCCTGGGTGCATGCTACGATGCCAGATGAAATCACACATACCTCTCACACGGCTGGCAATCCCCAAGAGAAAGGCACGTTGTCCTCTACAGCACTTGCAAATTAATAGACCAACAGTGAAAACGATGGCAATGCATGCCTGACTCCATCCAACCAGGTCGGAAGCTCGGCAGCATCCATGCCACCAGGCCTGACTTGCTAGAGTGGTGGCAAGGGAATGCAGCATTCGTTATCACACTGCAGGCAGCCAGGAGCGGCAGTTCTGATTTTTGTGTTCCTGTCTTGCAAATGCTCAGCAGACCTACCAGGGAAGACATACTTCTACAGCAGAGAACAGCTGGGACAGCGCTGGGACAAACCTTTGTTGCCTTTCACTTTTATTTTGGAAATACTGATGGAAAAAACAGACCTCATAAATTAGAGGTGCCCCATGCAGCTTTAAGTACATGCCCAGCTGAAGCCGGGGAGAGAAAACCCTGCAACGGCAGCTCCCAGCAGAGCCTGAGCTGAAGAACACCTCGCGCTGATGCCTCTTCCATATCTGCATGCATTTCACATCCATTGGTAAGGAATTACCCTTCTCTTTTTTATTTCCACATCAAACGCAGGCGACTGGCAATAGCTGGTGGTAAGCTTTAAAAAATAATTTTTCTATCAAGCATTGAAAAACACAGAAAATTCTTAAAGGATACACTAATACAATTGTTAGCTACTCAGATGCCACGCAACACTCCTGCTCAAAGCTCTGTAACACATATGCCACTGTCAGCTCAGGTTTTGAGGCCAGTTAGCTGACTCGACTGCCATCGGTACACCGGAGGACACGCATCAACAGATTGCTTTAGAATCACAACATTTTATCCCATCCACCCACCTCACCCTCCCTTAATAATGGCTTATGAGTGCTTTTCCATATTGTGATGCCACAGCCTCTGGAGGTGCTGTTTGTAAGGTCTTTCCAAAAGCATAGACAATTTGAGTGTTAGGCAAGACAGAATCATGTTTCCTACAGTGCAGACTCTTGAGAAAACATTAATGTTCACACGCACCAAAACATGCGGAGACCCAACCCTTGCCAGATAGATGCTGAAGCAACTCTGTGGATCTGAGCCATGGCGTTGCAAGTCAGCAGTACTGAAACAGGGGCAGTGTCTGACAGCAGATGGAACTGGAAACTATCTTCCAAATTACTGTGCAGGGACAGCTTTCAAGACCAAAAATTAATTTGGCTGTTGCATTTGATAGGTTTCACTCTGTATTTTTAGGGGGTCTTTGTTGTATTATATACTTGCTTTATTTCTTCTAAGTGATGTGTGGGGAATTTAGATGAAGGCAGACAGTTTCTGGCACCACAAATACACGCTGCTCTGATCCCTTGTTCCCTTTAGAGGCTGCTGTTTGCCTAGTGAGACTCCTCATTAGCAGAATGCACATACTGTTACCCTGGTTAATGGGCCAAGCAGAGGGAGACCTGCTTCTGCATACAGAGAGCCTCTGTGAGCCATGCTAGGGAACCCATCTCTGAGCGCACAAGATCTGCAGCCCAATGCCAGACATAAAAATCTGTCTGCCCTTTATGGTTTCCTTCATTGTCAAAAAAAGAAGACAAACATTACTGAATGATGGCAATAGTACCGTACATAATAATGGTAAATAAACCAACAACGTCTAACAACAGACAGTATTTTTTAACTTCAGGAAAAAAGACATTCACAAGAAGCTTTAAATAGAGATTGGACGTGAAGAAGTGGGATAACCGTTTTCCAGCATCCTCTGGAGAAACCCTATAGCTTCTCCCCTTGCTGCACTAGCAATAAAGAAAAAATGCTGGAAAGCAGCGCAGAGAAGCCTAGGCTTACCAGTGCTTCTGGTATGTGCACACAGAACAGAATGACACAAAATCACTTTTTATTTGTCTCCCTCTTCCCTCTAGCTTCTTTCCCATCCTGGCCTGTCCAGTGACTGAAAGGACATCTATCAGCAGTGGCTCTGATGCCTCCGAAAAGATAGAGCAGGTCCATGTGGCTCAGAGCAATCCTGAAACCCCTCTCCTGGCTGTGGCCAGAGTCCGGCTCTTCCCCACTGTTAATCTAAAGCCGAACCACTGCTAGACCCATAGCCACGCACAAACCAGATCTGTACAAAATAAAGTGATTCAGTCAATCAGGAATTTAAACAAATCCTAACAGGGATGCTAAAAAGTCACACTGCAGCCCAAATCACAGCAATCTCTGGGACAGCACAACATCTACTGCAGATTTTTATCTCTTCTTATAACAAAGAGATAGAAGAAAAGGAGTTGAACATTTGAGCTGGTGAAAACTAAGACAGTATTACTAATTTCAGTTCACTCACATGCAAAATACTATTTAATGGCACAATACATCGTAGCTGAAATGTGGGGTCTGACTTACGTTAAATGCTATTCTAACCTACTTTAGGAAACACTGAATTCTAAACACTGGATAATTTTTTCAATTAAAATCAGAACTTGCTCTTGTTTTTCTCTCTTGCATTTCTAATAAACCTCAGTCTCTAGAGAAATGAAAACCGTACATGAGATAAATCATCTGGTATTCAGCTACCAGAAGGAAATAAAAAAGGAACTTGGATTAAAAAAAAGTTGTACAGGCTGTTAAGCAGTGCTGCAGAAAAGAGCTGAGGATTTGCCAAATTAAATAAAAAGCAAACGCACAAACAACCCCCCCCAAAAAGTGAAAGGAGAGAAATTAGTGGGGATTTTTATTATTATTTCAAAATTTCTAGGAAATGCAGAAATCTTGATGAGTTAAAATGAATACGTGATAGTAAGATTAAACACTGGAATCCAGGTACAACGAAGGTGTGATATTTCCTCCAGCAGAAAAACTAACTACAGGAATCGGCTAATGCACAGGTGATTAGGCGCAAGACATGACAACTTAATGTGACCTAAAAGAGCTAAGGAGAATAAACAGATCCAAGTCAGAGAAAAAAGTATTGGAAACAAATTAGACTTAATAAATGAAGAGATCTAACCAAAGGATGACTGTGAAATGGCCACACCATGGAGCAAGCCAGCTTCTCTGCAATCGGCCTTCAGCAGAGGAAACAAAGGAAAGTGGTGGGGATAGTTCGGAAGTAATGATGGCTCTTGCCAGTGTGGCTAAAGAGAAAAATGAGTACATTTTACAAATTGGGCAATCCGTGTGATATGCACTGCAGGATATAAAGAAAATTAATTAACTTCTGCCCACTGGTGACTCAGAGGACGCTGGGGCAGGCAACCCGGGGGGTTTCTGTGCTGTGGGACCACCTTTGGGGCACTGGTGCCCTCGGGGCCAGGTGCCAGCAGGGCGTCTGTGCAAACGGGCGCAGAGACGCTGATGAGCAGTTTCCAGCCATAGCTGTAGCTACCCTACCTCCACCAGTGACAGCAACCCAACGGACTGGGCCTCCCCAGCCACGGCACAGCACTGCCACGGTGCCAGCTGTCAGACAGCGCCAGCAAAGCCTCAGCCCGATGCACCGCAGGCGGGCACTGCGCGCTGCTCCCTGCGGCTTTGTGCCCACCGAACCTCTGTGACAGCCTCGCGAGCAGCGTGAGGGACCCCCGTCAGAGGCAGGGCCCACCGTGCCAGACGGGCAAACACATGGGGACACTCAAGTTTATATACTCAACCTGTCTGAGGTGTGCGTGATACACCCCCTCATCAAGCTGCATTCATCTTGCATCTTGAGAGAGGCTTTACGAAGAAAAAACATTAATACTCAGAGAAGTGCCGCCCTGGTACAGCCCTGAACAAAACTGCTTTTGGCTTCTAGCAGCTTCCAGGTCCCACGCTCCAGCTATTGCTAGGTGATGGCTGCTATTTTTAAGCAGATTCTCACGGAGTAACTTCATTTTATGGAGCATAACGGCGCGGGTGGACACGAGCCCTCAGCAGAGCCGGAGGGCTCACTGCCGGGGAGCGCTCTGCCACGGGTGAGAACTGCTGCGCCGCTCCCGCTCTGCCCCACCTCGGCTGTCAAGGCACTGCTCGTAGAGACAAAGTCCTTAAAAAGCAGCACGCTGAGTGACACAGGAAGGGATAACTGGGAGGCCCTCCCTTTACCTCACCGGCGGCAGGCCCGCTAGCACGCACAGCCCAGCGAGGCAGGCCCCCCGCAGCTCCCACCGCCCAGGCAAGATGGCCGCCAGGCCGCCTGTGCCGCGTGGTTGGGAATGCCGCCGCCGGCCTGTGCCTTACACAGGCAATGCTCGGCATCGCCCGCCGCCAGCGGCCAGCCCATGCCCCAGCTACAGCCTCTGGCCAGGCAAAGCCCAAAGGCCTGTCCCCACGCTTTGCCAGCCCTCATGCAACAGAAAGACGGCGGCGGCGCTGCTGCGTGGGCTGTAAGCGGGAGGCCAGGACTTGCCAGAGCTGCCTTTGCCAAGCTACAGGTGTTATGCACCAGAAGTCAAGCCCTCTGTTACTTTACCCTTCCAGCAGTGGTTACTCAATAATGTTGCCATGCGCTGAAGCAATCACTTGCCTGTTTTAGGGGAATAACCACAGCTGCACAGCAGAAGCGGGGGCCCTGGGTTCCGGGCAGGCAATTAACATCCAGGATTTATTGGTTCAGTAGGGACAGGGTATGAATAACCCACCAGAGGGAAAAAGGAGGAGGCACACAGCAGGATGCGAGAGACAACACTGCAGAAATAGTGATGTTTACAACCGGGAAGCATAAAAAGCTGGTGAGATTTCTTAAGCTGATCAGAAGAGATGTATACGTGATTAGCCAGCTGACATTTAACCACATTTCCTTGACATTGCACCAACTCTCCCTGGATGTAGGGCCACCACAACTTCCTGAGAGCGGCGCAGAGTCCAAGCAAGTCCCAGATGCTATGGACATGGCCCTGACCCGCCCCGCAGGGAAGGAGCTTCCCCATTGGCACGAGGGGCCTTGGGCTGGTGGCTGCAGGGCCACCACCACAGCCCAGCTTGAGTACACCAGGAAGGGTCAAGGCTGAGATGTCCTCAAGAGACAACTCAGGCTGGGACTGCTTGGTCTTTCACATCAGAGATGTACCGAAAGGAGAAAGTGCTGGGCTAGGCAAAACCCGCCCTCCTGGCCGTTTTAAACATACTGCATGTGCTAGGATAAATTATGAAATGCCTTTTGGGAATAGTGCTGCAAGTAGGTCTCTGGGTTGGTTCCCATGCATAATTTATTGCATATTAATCTTCATTAAAGGAACAAGGCACAACACACATTTAACACACAACAAGCCTATGATCGGGTAGCAGGGACTCAGCAGAGCCTGAGTGCTGCAGGCTGCCTGAGCAGGGGCTGTGCTCCAGGGGCTTCTGCTTTACACAGGACATGGCACTGCATGCCCTGAACACCACAGCCCGCTGTCCTTGGTCATAAACATTTGTACCTCTGCATAAATACCATGAAGTTGCTTTTCAGGTGGTTCTGTGCTGTCTGGCCTCAGCCACCTTGGGCCAGGAGCTGATGTTAAGCTAAAGCGCTTCTCAGCACAGTGCCCGAGGTTGCACCAAAAAGCAGAATTTGGCATTCTTATTTTACCTGACTGGGAACTGCACACTGAGACAGTAAAATAAGCAGGGACAAGGGAGTTTTGCGGCTAGGTTCATCATGACGTATTCTTAAGTACCCAATTTAAGCAAAATCACTGGTCTATGCAGAGCCCCAGAGCTTAGGGCCACAGTCTCCTTCCTCTAGCCGGGGCTGACAGGCTCAGCCTGGCACAAAAATGGCTTGGTACTACCATCATCAGTCATATTTTCTGGTGATTATAACTTCGCTAAATTTGTATTTTTGTGTGGGATTGAGTTCCCAAAATGACAGTACGGGAAACCCTGCCTAATCTAAAACAAAATTTAAATTAAGATCTAGCCAGCAATTGTTCAAATAATTTCCACAAACAAGCTCAGGGAAACAAAAAACCTGCAGTCTTTTTATTTTAAAGCTTCCAGACCCTCCCATGCCCCAAAATGTTCCCTGTGTATTGAGGACACGGTTTTTACTGCAGCGTGAACAGCTGCCCACAGCTGGCTAATTCATAAATCTTTGCAAACTGTGGTTTTGCATACGTCCCTTGCTCTCAGCAGCTGAACACTTCATCTTCAGCTCCTGGCACTGCCCATGCTGGCACCACAGATCACAGATAACAAACCTGCTTCACTTCATCACGTAAACAAGAGAGGACTAAAAGTGGACCCAGGGACAACGCACCAAGTCTGGAAAACTGAGATTAGATTTAGGGGAAATAAGATGATAAGGGCTGGAATTAGCAACTCCTAATTCCCAAGATGTTAATGTTCCATCCTTATCTGTGTATTCTCACACACATTATACACACAGTGAAATAACATCTGAACTACTCTGACATGCAGTTTGGTAATTATCTTGCTATATGTTTGCACTGACCAAAATGTACAGTGTTTTGGTAAGTGTAGGTGCTTGGTCAGCTCCCATGTAACATACAATAATACCTCTGCTACCAATTTCTCCCTGTATTTGAGGCATTTCAGGAGACGTTTCCCTGCTAGGCCTTACATACATTAGCATTTCATGTAATATAAAATTTAATTAAACAAACAAACAAACATAAATTTTAAATTCAGTAGAAAAACTCCTTTGAATGCTGGCTATTTGGGAGTATACCGAAAAACCATCACATTGCTGCTTTTTCAAACATGATGGGTTACTTTTTGTTCCACTGACTATAAAGGAGATTTTCACAGGAAGAAATACCATCATTCTGAAGTAAGAAATACAAACAAATGATGTTGCCGCTTAAACATAAATCCCACGTTAAGGAACAGGAAAGCCATTAAAAACAAACCATTTGCATCCAAACAGTTATTTTTAAAAGTCCGCGTGTTTACTGTATTTTCAAACAAATTCATCTTCTTGGGGCTGAGGCTGGCAAGGAAACGTGGCCTTAAGGAACAACAGCGTGAGTCAGGAGTCCCCACTGGGACCCGGCCGTGGGCTCACTGTGCTCCTGCTTTGGGCACACTACACTGACCCACCATGCCACCACTTCTCCAGATGCAAAACAGAAAGGCATCTACTTTCTTTACCACCTTTGGTGGGAAATATGAATGAACAGCACTACAAAATCGTAACACGCTGCTTTTTCCAGTTCTCTGCAACGGTTGAGTCTAAACCAATAGCATGTCAAAACTTCCCTGAGAAGCCACAGGAGTCAGTTTTATTTCATACTACACATTACCAAAATTACGTGCCACAGTTGGTATTAGTTTGTACTAATGAGTCTGGGGAGCAAGACAAAATACAATCAGCCCACAGAAGACATTATTCCAGCACCAACAGTTTGATTGTTCTATAAAACATGTGCAACCCATGCAGTTTGCACAGGTTTGCCAATGCAGATGAAAGCAGGCTGGCCACGACCGGGCTGTCCCCTGCTGACAGCTGTTTGGCATAGAAATGGGGTGCCATTTCCAGGTGCACTGACTGGAGAAGGCTAGGCTGTGCCACCTGAACTCCAGCAGAGTCACAACCCAGCTACTGGAAAAATGCCCTCCGTCATGCTAACTGCCACAACTGAGCTTCCCCAATGCCCTGGCTGTGCAGGTCTGCAACCGTGGGCAAGACTCTAATGAATCACTGGGGATTTAGTTGCTTGAGAAAACTGAAAAGGGTGTAAGGTCCAGAAACTTGCTGAACACCCAGACCTTTTCCATTCTCTCCCCCGCCTCCAGTTACTGAGGCCCACACTGCAAGCATCCAGCATACATTTAGGTTCCGGCTGCCCCTCTGCCAACACCCAGGAGGGAGTGTGGTGGATTCGGAGGTGGCAGTGAATCCCCCACTCTGCTGGTGGTACCGTCTGCTGTGACAGTGGAAGCTCAAAGGCCTGATTCCAGAACTTGGAGGAGATGTAAGGGATAGAAAGAGGAGATAAAAAGGACATAAAGAGGAAGTAACTTTAATGAACTGCATTTCAAAATGTGCTGCAATTTCCACCTACACATACAGTAAGTGCTGCCTTGGTGACAGATCCCAGACAATAACTTTGTTGTTTGTTTCAATTGAGTCATAGTACTTTTTCATGTATTACACACCAAGAAGACTTCCTATTGACAGCAGTGCTTTGACTTCAACTTGGTTGGACTGAATTAAAAAAAAAATGTTCAGGGCCAGATTCTGGCAGATAAAGTCTCAGTGAAATCAACAGGAGTTCTTTCTGTGCCAAGCACGTGGGCCTGTGTGGAGATTTGGCTTTGCTGAACTATTTGTCCAAACCTAAAGAAAAGTACACTCTACACATTTCCATGTCAAAGACTACTTCAAAGGCAATACTTACCATTTTTTAGCTCTGGGAGTAACATTCTTACTTTATCAGGGCTATCACTCAAGCTGCCGACCCTCTTTCCAGAGCTGCAAAATGTTCTTAATGTGAGCGAAAACCTTTAACAGCAAACCAAAGCACTGAGCAAGAAACTATCCAATAAGTGGTATGTATATTAGTACTCCTGAAAACATGTCTAGATGATTGAGAAAAGTAAACTTGCATTAAGTTTTAATCAAAGTTACACCACATTTTCCACAAATGCTTATTTAACGTATTCAGGTAATGAAGACAGAAACAATGCTGTAGAATGTCATAGGACAGACAATATTACACAAACCAGTGCCATTCATTGTCAAAGGAATAGTCAGGGGCCTCAGGCTAAGTCAAGTGCTCATAATAAAAAAAAAAAAATGTTCAGCTGATATAATTAAAAATTAATTCCTAATTGGGACAGGAAGCACAAAGGGTCCATTCTGAGTCTTAAGCAGCTCAACCATCTGAAAAGTTAGTGAAAAACTTTTTATGCAGTGATTGAGCCAGAAACATTAAAGAAATGCCTGTTTCCACAATTTGTGAGACTTTTTCACATAAAGGATCTTTTCTGTTGCTGCTTGCATACTACACAAGAGAGCCTTCTAAACTTTGTGATAGTCTCCTAAAACACGGATCCTAAAATACCTGGGTAAGCATACAGGTATTCTCAGCCTGAACCACAGCTGATGAATTTTCTTCCCTCAAACCATCTTTTGTGACATCCCCAACAGTAAAAATAAAGCTCACAGTTTCATCCATACTCCTGAAAGAATAAGAAAGACTAACAGAGATAAATGGAAGCACACAGAATGGATGTGATCTACACATGCTTGAAGATAAACACGGACAGGCACAGAATCAGAATCCTCATACAGTAAGATGACTTTTAAAGATCGTAACTTCAGAGATGTGGAAAACCAGAGCTATCTGCCTAAATTCTCTATTGAACTTTCTCAGTGCAGTGTCCAGCCAATGCTCACCACACAGGGATTAGCTCTAAACTTGTCCCACCAAGAAGTCTGTTGCTGCATCATAAAACAGAAATAAAGGCTGTTTCCACCAAGCCTAAACTTTGTGATATCAAAGCAGTTGCTGGGGGGGGGTTTCCAACCACACTATAGCAGGTGTGCAGGTCTTTCAAATTATGTTGTCATGAGTAAATGATGGCAAAGAGCAAATACTGGTTTTAATCACACTACACTTCAGAAAGGGCTTATCTGACAATATTGTCTGTGAACACCCACGAAAACTATCTCACCCCTGAGACAGCTCATCAAGCATTCACATGGACTGGAAAATGGGATCTCTAACGGTGCTCGCTTAGAACACCAAACCTGCTTTCTGACAGCAACCTGCGCTTCTGAGCTGTAGCATTCTGCTGTAAACCACACGTGCATCAGGATCTTACACCACTGCATGCTGAGGGCAGGGCTTGATCTGTGCTCTGCTTCACTGTACGCTCCAGAGCAATCGATTAATCCAAGCTCCCACATTGCTTTCAGCGATGAGTAAATAAAATTGGAAACGTTCTCAGCACTTCAGCAGTCTTATTGCTGGTTTGTTTAATTCTGGGTTCCCATCAATACCAAATCACTATGTGCTCTTGCCACTGAAGGGAGACATGAGCTAGCGTCTCCATTTTCAGCAGATCGTTGTTTAGGCCAGGATCTGAAGTTGATATAAAAGGCTGGATGTTGCTCACCTGAAAGTCAATGGAAAAGTTAAAGTTTATTTCGACAAAGAGAGGAATGGATTTTCAATGCTGCTCTACAGGACCAAATGCTTTCACATATGCTAGTTCAAATTAGTGGAACTTTGTATGCTTGCTGTGACAGCAGCGTTAGCAGCTTTCCATGGAGAACAGTGCCATTCTGCACTTCAGCAGAGCCCTTCGGTTTACTTTAAACCCAAGCAAAAACATGCACTGTATCTTAATGCAGGAGTCTCCCAAACAAATGGAAAATGTGCAAAGCACATGCATGGTACCATGCTATGTTTTACAAATCTGACCTGATCAAACACTATTGTAAATGAGTCCTTCACTGGCGATGGAAACAGAGTGCACACAACCTCCATACTGGAAAAAAATGCCGAAAAAACCCATCCTGGTCCAAGCCTACAGCTCTCTGGATAATATAGTTGTAAAGTTTATGGTGTGTCTGATTAGCTGCTTGTGTCAGGCACTAAAATGTAAAATTAATACAGTGCAGGAAAGATGACCCAGGCTCTGTCAGGTTTAAAGACAGCTCTAAGACGCTTTGCCTGCCTGGGGATGGGAAGACAGAGGTGCCTGCCCTGTATGATGAATGAAAGCAATGGAGCAAATGGCACACTGGCACATGCCCGAGAAGGTGCATCAAACCTAGCACCTTCCTAGTGGGAAAGCGATCTTAGAAACAAAACCCCCAAGTCATTGCACTATAGCTTGAATCCGCATCAGAGTTTTGTCGCACAAAATCCCTGGGCAAACAGCTGAAGGATGAAGGAGAGAGTAAAGTTATGTTGAGCATGTGAAATCCAACACTTGTTAACATTCTTCTGACAAATCATTTTGGAAGGAGAATGGCTTCTTTGCTTTACTAAGTAAGGTTTTAAGAGAAGTATTTTGGGGCTCTCTTACCCCCACCCCGAAGTAAATTGTTTCATTTTCAGGGTTTTCTTTAACATTTAGTCCCTCCCCTTCCCTTCACAACTCTGTGACAATGAGGACAGTATCTTCGCACTAAATTTTCTCAAAAAGGGAAAAAACCTGTAAAATTAAACTCCAGCTTCTGTTACTGTGAATTGTTTGGGCAGTAATCGAATTATTTTTTTTTTTTTACTTCCCACAGCATTGAAAGAGGCTTGGGCTGGGAAGTGCCTTTCTGGTGATGAATAGAGGCCACTTCAACCAGTCGCTACTGAGGTCAATGGACAATCGGGGGAACTGCTCCTCCCAGCACTCTCTGACCCAATTCCTTATTTTGGGTCTTACTGTGTGGTCACCCTGGCGCTGAGGCCACCTGAACATTGTTTAACCCTCTCCATTTCCCAGCCCGGATGCCTCCCCCCTCCCAGTTAGAGCCCCTTATTGTGAGCCTCAAAAACCAGATACCGAGGTGAGGTGGGATGCGGCTGCCTCAGGAAATCAACTCGAACTGGTACAGGAACTAAACTGCAAGATAGCACCAAGCGCCGAGGCAAGGAACTTGTGCGAAGAATTCAGCAGTCTGATTTCACTCTTCACAGACAGCCAGCGCTGGCCTTTTCCAACACCAGGCACACAAAGTAGCTAGACTTTTAGGCTTCCCATCAGAAAGTTTCTTTCCAAAACTGCTTACAAGAGTAACTAATAACAAAAAACCCACAGAATTTTATTACGGTAAAACCTCCAGCGGGGCCTGTTAGTACTCAGACTGGAGGAAAACGGCATCACGGCTGCCACACATTTAGCAAACTCAGAATGCAACTCTAAAAGGAAATGATTCAGAAACCACAGGTGCTCAGCACCAGGCTGCTGTGCCTCGCTGGCAGCCCCTGGGCACCGGCACTTGCGAGACTGCAGGAATCCAAGGCCAGGTTAAAATTAGGAATCAGCTCGGAACCGCGCTCAGCCCGGCTCTCGATACTGAACTGCACCATGGTGGCAAACAGGTATTTCCAGGAGAAGAGTGAGCCCAGGGGAGTCCCCACTGCTTTCATCATGCCCAAAAGAAAAGTTACAGGACATCTAATGCACCAGGGGGGAGGGGGAATGTGCATATCTGGTTAAACTGGAGAGATTTATTTCCAACGTTGCCATCTCTTTCTGCACTACCTTGCGAAGCACCTTTCTGCCTGTCCAGTTTTTTACAGCATCATTGGAGCCTACAGTGCTCTGTGGGAGCAAAATCACACACGCTTTCAGACTTCAGACAGCAGTGCCTTCAGACAGCACTGCTCCTAATACTGAGCCTTTCCTCACAGAAAGTCCTTACTCCAAAAGTAAAAAAAAATATATACAAAAATTCAAAAAGGCAAGCCATAACGCATGTCCTTATCTGTGCAATAAAATTCCTCACTTCCAAATGTTTCCATCCTAACGAAATGCTAGCAGGACACATTCGGCAGCCTTCATAAGCCTCTCGTTTTGCTTGGTCAACTCTTTCCAGTGAACTGGACAAACTGCATTTCGTGAATAATGAACAAAACCGCCCATCACACTGCGACAAGGCAGGGCTGGTTTTAAACCGATTTAAAATCAGGACTGGCGGGGAGGGTTTAAATCTCTTCCAAAACGGGGCCCCGAACGGCGGCGGCTGGCAGCGCGGCGGGGACCCTCCGGGGCAGGGGGACGCGGCGCAGCCCCCGCGGCGGGACCGGCCGCGCTCCCGCACCCGCTGCCCGACGCGCCCGCAGCCTCCCCGGCCACGCGCTGCTTCGCCACGGAAATTTGCGGGGAAAACACCACCAAAGGCTTCCCTGGAGCCGCCCGTCTACACGGCGGCCGTTCGCGCCCCCCCCCCCCGCGCCAACCCCGCTCCCGGGAAGCCCCGCTTGGATCCAGGCCGCCGCCCCGCGGGGCACCCCGCGCCCGCCCGAGCGCCGCGGCCCGGCAGCGGGGGGAGCCCGCCCGGCAGGGGATGGGGGGGCGGGCAGGGGGGCTGCCGCGGCCTCTTCCCGGCGCCCCTCGGCGGGGGGGGGGGGGGCAGGCGCCGGCGACCGCGGTTAAAGTTTGGCTCCCGCGGCGCTGCCCAGGGAGGGGGCGGCACCGCCGATGGTGCCGGCGGGCAGAGCGGCGCCGCCGCTGCCCGGGCCGGGCCTCTTCCCCCCAGAGGGGCGCAGCGCTGGGCTGCGGCGGCTCCGTCCCCGCGCGGCCCCCCAGCCCCCTCCCCGCGGCGATGCCCCGATGCCCCGGCCCCCGGTGCGGGCGGCGGCCCGGGCAGAGGCAGGCCGGGCGCGGCAGCGCCTACCTGGTGCGCGGCCGGGCGGGGGGCGCGGGGTCACGGGCGGCGGCGGCCGGGCGGCAGCGCGATCATGCCGCGGCGGCGCGGGGCTGAGCGCGGCGGGCAGGGCCGGGCCGGGCCGGGCCGGGCGGGGCGGGGAGGCGAGGCCGCCCGCAGCCGCGCTCCGCCCGCCGCCGCTCCGCCCCCGCCGCCGCGGGGCCACGTCTCCGGTCTGACGCACGCGGCGGCGGCCCGGGGGCGTCGGTCGGGTCGGGCCGGGCCGGGCCGGGCCGGGCCGGGCAGCCCCCCCTGACGGCGGCGCTCCGGGCGTGCCGCCCCGCAGGCCCGGCCGCGGCGGGCGGGACAGCCGCGCTCCGCCCGCCCCCGCAGGCCGGGCGGGAGGGGGCCGCTAACGGTAACCGAGAGCCGAGGCCTCCGGGGGGGCCGCGGCGCCCCCGGCCGGAGCTGCGAGGCGGGGTCTGGCCGCACAAGCGCGGCGCGGTCCGCCGGGGCCGGGGGCTGTTCGCCCTCCGCAGCGGGCAGCGGGAGCGGCGGCCTCGGCCCGCGGCTGGAGGCGGCGGCAGGCGCGGGCACGGGGGGACCGCGACCCCGGCGCGCGGGGCCGCGGGGGGCTGTAACGGGACGAGGCTGCGGAGCGCCCGGGGTTGCACTGACAATAGAAAAGCGTCTCAGAGTGACAATTGGAAACACAAACTTCTGGCCCGGCAGTTCAAACAGCGCAGGCTGAAAACTGCTGCTGAAAGCCACCACATACTGGAAAGGTCTTCTGTCCAGCGTTTCCAAGAAAGATTGACATCTCTGGTGGAACGAAGAGATGGGACAGATTCTGGATCAGAGGGAGGTACTTGCCCTCTGATGGCTCGCCCCTAACTTTAGGGATAGCGTGTGTATCCCCTTAGGGACAGTACAAATATGTAAACAGAGAAGTACAAATACATAAGCCCACTGGGGGGGAGTTAATGGAAACAAATACAGCATGAGGCATCACAGCTGTTTTGCCACAAAATACTAATTGGATCGGGATGCAGGCCGAAGGGCTGCCAGGGATAGCTGTGGGTAATTCTGACTTTGTGTACGTTCTGACCCGTCTGCTTCAGGGACTGCTGAGGGCAGGCTCAGGCTCCTCATTTGGGAATCACTGATGTGATTTATAGCTGTGGGAGTTCGGCTCATCATTTGACTGAAGTGTTTGCTGAAGTGCTTCGCGTGCGGAGCTGCTTTCCTCAGCTGAAGCCTTGAGGCTTTCCAAGGCACCGCCAGAAATGAGGGTCTGAATCTGGCAGGAGCTGTTGGAGGTTGTTGGCATTGCTTCCTCACGGTCATTGAGAGCTGCCGGCCTGAAAGATTTCAGCAGTATCGCACCATTACATAATTTTAAGTGTCAGCCTGGTGCTTTGGGGGAATACAGCTGAGGAGTAAAACGGGACAAATGAGCAAGGTTTCCATATGGGCAAAAGCACTGCCTTGCTTTTTTTGAGCTAAAGAAACGGTTATGGTGACTGCTGCATTCATTTTCTTTTTATTGGTTTCTTTCCATTACTCTTAACTCCTGGCAGCAGCTTAGAGAATCCCTCCCTGTCCTGGATGGTTTCTTCTTTCAGACATTTGCAGGCAGTAGTTCTGTTCACCCTTTCGTCATCGCTTAGCTCATTTAATCTTTTCTCATAAGTCAGTCCCTCCCGTTACCTAATCATGGTGCTGCTTTTCCCCGAACTCCCTCTCAGCCGCTCGTTTATTTTATGGTGACATGGTGGCCAGTAATCCTGCCATTGTTAACGTTTCCTGTTGTGGACTTTTGGGTTATTTTTGTTCAGAGTTGCTGCAGTACTTAGAGGACTGAGCTAAGCTTCCCCTTGAAGAATAATTACAGACAAAGTTACTGATGCTGTAGTAGAAAACATGGTCCATGGATAATTATAGCTGATGTGTTTGGGGACGGAGGCTTGGTGCAGTTCTGGTATGTGAGCTTCTGGTGGAAGAAGGCCCAAAAACTCATGCTTGGTATTAAACACACATGTTTGATATCAAGCTCTAGATACTTTTGCTCCACTGGAAAAATTTTGCTGCCTGCAGGAAACTGAAATTTATTTGTGAATTCCTGCATTATTTTTTCTAAGACCATCTAGGCAGGTGAAGTCTGAAGCAATTTTGGGGTACTTATTTTACTGAAAGCGTTGCTACCAGAATGATAGGCAACAAAAACAGGATTCAACCACCTGTAAGACTGCAAGGTTTTGATATCCTTCGGTATCAGGTTGCCTCTTTGTTTTTCATGGACTCCGGAGGAATATGGGACAGGTGACATAAGAAATGCCATTACTGCAAGCTTAGTGCATTTGCCTTTACTGTCGATTGTCCTATTCTGTTATCCATAGTTTACAAACTCCAGGAGTGTTACTGCTGCTACCGAGTGCTAACTCGCAGTACTTGCACTACAACAGAACAGAGAGCAGTGCTGGTCTGCACCTGATTTTAAACTATCACAGATGAGCCTCCAAACCCAGCTGGACACAGACACAGATTGCACTATCAGTGCTTATGTGACTGTTATCCGCCGTTTGTGTGCCCATGGACCAATTCCCAAGTGTGATCCGGGTTCAGGATGCCCAATCCGGAAGACCTTGCTCAGCATCAACATAGCATCTGCCAGGCAGGATACAGTCCCCACCTTCTACCGATTCCTGCTCAGGGTTTTTTGTGTGTGTGTCAGGGTGTTCGTTTTTTGGTTTTTTTGGTTTGTTTTGTTTTTTTTTTTTCTGCCCGATCTTTTGGTAATTTGAGGTTACACCCTGAAAAAACTCAAAGCCATCCCATACCCGAAAGTCTGGGGTCCCAAGAGCAGCCCTGAAACTAGGGCTGAGGGGATGGTGCTGTGCCGGGCTTGACCCCTCTCAGCTTCAGGAGAGACTAGGGCAAGAAAACGGGTTTGAGTGCAAGAGCTTTGTCTATACTTGGAAACACGCACAATGACAATGCTTTTCATCAGCCATCTCTCCAGCAACTGTTGAAAACAGCTTAATCTGCTAACACAGAAAAGCTAAATTGCTTTCAGACAAAGTACTAAAAAACTGCTTCTGTGATTTGATTCAGCTCAAACCCAAAATGCATGATTTGACAGCTCTAGTGCTTCTTAGCTGCTTCAAGTTGCTGTCGAAGTTCTCGTTTCCCCTAGTTTGCTTTTCTCTAATTTTTACATTTTAACCCCTCTCCCCCTAGATTAGTGTTTTTGAAATATGTATTTTTAAGTGCACCAGATGTTGAAATAACAGCAGCACACTGGAAATACAGACTTTTAAAGTAAATTGCATGGATGCTACGGGCTGAGTCTGGGCAGAATCAAAGCTTCAGAGCAACATAAAGAATATGCTATTATTTCTTAAGCCTGCAGCATTTTCTATGTACTAAAACCTGTTTCAATCAGAAGGAAAACAGTGAAGGGATGTTTAATTTCATGAGCCCTTTGTTGTTCCTAAGTAAAGAGGAGCCACATTAATGCCTGGTATGTTACAATGAAAGCAGTGCAATTACATCAGGGAAGAATTTGGCCCAACTAGTTCTCTCTAGAGAAGCTATTGATGGCTGTCCCCTTGTACCTTGTATTGTTGAGAAAACAGAGAGCTAAAGACATGCCAAAAGAAATAGGACTAACTCCCATTTTCTGACCTTTGGCTGAACCAGGGCTCCTGGGTTTTGGATTTGAATGATGCTTTACCTCTGTTACACTTCTGATCATCAGTAAGGTTTTCTTCAGTGATCCATCTGAAAACACCTTCCTGACTAGGGAGCTACACAGCTGTGCTTGGCATGGCTATTGCAGCTCTGAGCCACTGGGCCATGTGCCTCACGGGATACAGCATCTTACCTAATTTTAGATGTGATGGAACGAGTGGGGGTAGCTCACATGAAGCAGGAGGGATGCAGCTCAGCAGCCAGAGCTCAGAACAAGCAGATTAGGATTACTAAATGGTACTTTCAAAATATTGGAGACTTTTATTGCTACCAATGCACCTTTACGGGTGTGATTGAACAAACAGGCAAGGACAAACACTTTTGAGGGAGGATATTAGGACGAGAGCCAGTCGCCAGGCTTGCTGTCCTTAGGTGGTAGCTGAGGCTGCCCCAAGTCCTGCCTCCCAGCCTTCCCCCCACTCTCTGCCCCTTCTGATGTTCTCTACTGAAATGCTGTAGCTGGTCTGACATGCATATAAGCTTTTTTTTTCCTACATGGGCACCATCTCTTACCCTCATTCAAGCACTCACAGAGAGGTGGCTTAATTCAAGTGTTTGCTTTTCTCTCACACTTGGTTTTCTCAACAGTCTTCTGCCCCTTGCACAAGCCAGATGGTGATACTTGCAGAGCCAGTCTGCTCATAACCAAGTTTATGTACAGAATCTATAAATTAATACAAAGCAGCTCTACTTTTAGGGAAGGCTCTACTTGCCAGAACAGTGACCTATCCTGACCAGTATCCTGGCTCCGATGCTGTACTGGACTGAGTCACTGGTTACATGGCGTGCTCCCCCTGGCTGACATACTGCTGAGAGATAACAGACTGTCGGTGGTGGTCCACTTCGCATCATGCGTTGGGCTTGCATGTTTTCAAGGAGAATTCAAGTATTTCACTGTCATTAGACCTCAGCTTGGAATGTTTTTGCCTGGTTCCTCTCCCATGCCCACTTTTTTTATCCACTGTCTTTAAGCAGTTATTTACAGATCTTTTACTGCTCGCAAACCTGTGTCAATAAATCATAATTTAAAAATACAAATGGCACATTCTTAATGAAAATATCCGTTGACACATCTAAATGATAAAATAAATGTTTAAAAACCATGTCCCTAGATTTTGTTATGGTATTTTAAAACAATAATCTCAAAATAAACAAAAAAATGTTTGTTAATCATCTGGAATTTTTAATTTCCTATTTTGCATGGGAACCTGAGTAATCAGACATATGGTATGCTTGTTAACTGGGAAAGGGTCAGGATTAGAATAGATTCTCAAATTTAGAAAGCCCTAAAATATAGCAGCAATCCTGGCTGCCCAAACTTAATATAAACAAAGTTTTGTGTTAATTGCTGGAACAGCAACACCAACCCCCCCCCCCCCCCACACACACACACATCTGAATGATACTCTGAAATACGGTGCCTGGCAGGAGAGAGGAAGTCTCAGGGGACTGGGGACGAGCTAGTCAATAATTTACCTGCAAAAGGGATTATCCAATACAGACATAACTGATAAGCAAAATGTTTTGTTTGGTGGCTTCCGTATGAGCTCAATAGCTTTAAGAGTTGTGGGATTCATAACACAGAGGAGTCAAGTCATATAAAAGTAAGCGTATCTTTGGATTTATAGTGCTAAGCATCACCGAGCTATTAGGCAGTAAAAGTATGTTCTGATGTAAATTTTCACGCCCAGTATGATAGCACAGTTCATAGGCCTTACTGCTGCCATCAGCAGAGCTGCAATGAGTATGAAAATCACATCATCGTTCTAGTTCAGTACTGGTGTGATTCTTTACATTGCTAGTGTAATGGCAGAAGATAGCTCCCAACATTTTCCTGCCTCATTGGACCAGGCCCACGCAGAGGATGCATAGGTACATGCTTTGCTGCTTATACACGACACAGGTCCAGGCCAACACCCCCTCTGACAGCGGAAGGCGGCATACACCCCGCACCGTGCTCTGTGCTTATTCATCAACCGACAGTCGCTTACGTGGAAGGCATCTGACCCCGCTGCAATTATGCCTGCCGTGTTCAGACTTGCCCCCATTTCAGCGCACACAGTTAAAGAGGTGTTTTTTTTCCCCTCTGTTGCCTTTCAACTATATATCAGAGCCTTGCGCTTCACTAGGAATCAATTTGAATCCAACTATTGGAGAAAAAAAAAAAAGCCACCAAAAAAATTAAGGATAGTTTACAATTTCAACTCTGGCTACTTCACACTACTTCAGTACAGGAACAACCCAAAAGACAATGCGCTTCACTGCTCCAGGAGTCCTGCGGTACAAACCCCATGGTGGGCACGGCCCCTGAAACAGGTAACCTCAATGGAGAGCGAGCAGTGTTCGGGAAAACTGTTTGGAACAGTCTTTTGTGGTGAGAGGGCACAACAGCAATCTGTGGCCTACAGTGTCAGCCCAGCCGTTTTACATACATAAACCCTGCTATCATACAGACAGCATGCACCTGACACTTGCATTTTTACTCACCGCTTTCCTGGGTTGTCAGTGGTTGGCTTTCCATTGGCACTACACCCGATTCAGCCAGGTGTGACTTCACATTTAAAAGCCTGTCGTTTCTTCTGGAAGTGCTTTTGTATCCTCCAAGCTCTAGCTGTGAGCCATTGACACAGTTGCAAGGTCATGGTCCGAGGGCTTTGTTCTTCTAGATGTTTCTGGTGGATGTGATTTGCAGAGTTGTCCGAGCAGTCCAGGCTGCATGGCCAGAAGTTTCTATCTATATGAACAACTATCACACTGAAGTATTTAGAGTTAAGGGTGTAGGTATTTGCATATACATATACATATGCTTACATACTAAACCAAGCCTGCACACAGCTGAGAGGCAAAATTGTTTATTATAGCACAAACGTAAGGGGATGAAACATCCACGCAAGCTGTTTTGGTCTAGCTGTTGGTTGGACTGTATATGGTACAATGACACTTTGTTCAGCAACAGGCTAAAGATTATATACTTACAGCTGAGACCTTTAAGACTCAGCCTATGCAGTAGATAACTTTCCCTTTACGCTGGCTGCTAAGAGACTGAACTCTGCGTTTTTGCCTGGCTTCATCTGCTGTTTTGCATTTTTAGAGGACTGTATATGACAAACCTTTCAGGAATCCCAAGCACAAATGGAAGTTCCAATGAATCACTTGAATCAACTGAAGAACACCATCCATGAGGCCACACTCCAGCTGTGTGGAATGCGATGAATTTCCAGGAATAGGACTGTCTCCCAGAGATTATTGTGTAAAATACAAGTATAAAGAGAGAACAAAGGTAATGCTGACAGTCTCTGCATCACTAGGCCATTTGTGAAAAGGAGAATGAAGAAACCAGACATGTTAGAAGACCTTTGCCAGGCTAACAGGAAGCATATATGTCAAGAGCAAACCCTGAAACAAAGCAGTACAAAATGATCTCAGCATAAAATGTAATCTCTTTGTGTTTTTATCTTATGAAACCAAATCCACTTTTAGCTTGAATGCAGTGCTAATGAAGGTTAAGAATTCTATGTCCATGCATCCATCTAGCAATAACACAGGAATGACTAGGTAAAGGTGATAATTATATAGAAACAGGTGAACTCTGCAGTTCTGAAGAGAGAGCAGTGCGTTCTGGGGTCCAAAAGCAATTTAAAACCTGTCCATTCAGGTTCATGAAGATATCAGTTCTTCTGACTAGAACCTGCTGTGAAGCAGTGGTTAAGCAGAGCACTTTCAAAGGAAAGTACCACATGCCACGTGCAATGCACAAAAGTTTGGCCCCTGGATGCAATGAAAGCAATCCTCCCTGTAGAGCCTTCTGCCCTCTTCCCTCTGGAAATCTACTCCAACGTGCTGCAGAAAATCTTACTTTTGAGTAAGTTGACTCTTAGAGGTGCAAAATCTAGTATGGTTTCACCCCTGGAAGTGTTTGCTTCTCAGCTTTATCAAGCACAGCTCAGGTCCTGACACCGGCTATTGATGGGTAAAGACTGCAGCTCCTAATAAGACATCAGGTGTCAAACCCACGTGACATCGTGGTTACTGTTCAGTGTTTGCAGACTTCCAATTTCAGGTGGTCTTTCCGCCATATACAAAGATGCCTGGATGGAACACAAAACCTAGGTATAGCATTTCATGAACCATGTTTTCAAATGCTCTCGTATTTCTGTTACTCATTTACTTTTTGGTCCAACAGAAAGGCAGGAATACGGCAACCCCACTTGTGAGTTTAAGAATACGCAACTAGACACAGTCAGCTTATCAAGGTTTAAACAATGACATGATACTATAATTATTTTTCATATCTACTTACTGCAATGAACAGCCTCTGTCTATACAGCTAAACTCCCTTATTGTCACCAGCAGAGCTACACCCAAACTGCCAGCTGGAAACAGGCACTGGCCTGTGCCACTCAGAGCATTGCTTGGAAGGGTGCTGACCAGCCCAGAGCTGTGCCACGGACTATTCATACTGCAAATTGTGGTGCAGAGAGCGTGCTAGTGCTTGGGCCCCTGCCCCAGACCTGTTTAGTTTACCCGTGCAGACATTGTCCACACAGCTGCAGAAATATTCGCACACACAGGGAGGGAGGAGAGGGCAGCAGAGCCATCTCCCTCAGCAGCACCATCCGTCTGTGCCAGCTCACACTATTCATGGAATTTCAGCTTAGCCGTGACAATGGCACTGGTTGCCAGATAGACAGCCCTCCGCTAGGAAAACGCGCAGCAGTGTCAGTCTACCAGAGGTGATACACCAGCTCTGCACCAGAAACAAGAACAGAACGGGTTTTGCCCCACGCCTGTATTCTGCCACTACCTTCACAGCATCTCAGCGGTGTGGCCTTTAGTTTCAGCATCGCAGTATGACTCCCACACACAAGGCATCACTGTGCCGAGATCCTCAGCAAGCTGAGATGAGCAGGGAGAGCTGCCTGGCACAGCCTGTGGGCCCAGCTTATAGCCCAGCAGCAGTCAAGCTGCATTAGCCAAAAAGGAGACAGCAACGCACAGCAGCCCAGCAGAACCGAGGGCAGTCTGCATTCCCTCTCCTGGCAAGTTCTCTTGACAGCAAATGAGATGACAACTGCTATAGGGGGTTGGGGCCAGGGGGGAGGCTGCAAAGTACCGTTACTGTTTCTGTTTCTTTTTCTTCTAGTCTAACAAATAAAAACACATTACTGGCTCAAGTTCTATAAGTTTGACATGAACACTATGTTTTAATGAAAAAACAGAAAGACGGGAAATGATGAGTAACTTTCCAACAGAAGCAAGAGCAACATTGAAAAATCCTGACTAGTTAAAGCCTTGATAATTACACCCACGATCACCCAGGCAATCTTATTTTGTGTCTTTGGATAGGTCCATCTTCCCTTCCTCTTCCCCCATCTTCAATGTTCCTCTTATAAATTTATCATTTGGTGTATATAGACGCACACTTGAAACTCTGATCTATGCTCTCCCTAAAAATGTTGCTTTCTTCACCTCTCTCAAAGTTCATTAAACGTAGAGTGGATGATTTAGCCCAGAGGATACTTAATTCATAGTAACAAGTAGGGCTTCTGCAGATTGCTGAGGATGAAGACTACTTGCATCATATAACTGCAGGAAATTAGGTACAGAATAAACATTAAAGTTACAATGAGACCTATGTCATCCTCCTAATAAATACTGAATGTGCCAGCTGCTATCCAACAAAATTAACAAAAGAAGTCTCAAATAAACTGAGTTCCCTCAAGTTGCATGAAAATAGGTAACTAACTACTTAGGGAAAGAAGATCCTGCAAGTGTTCCAGCCAAGAAAAACCCTGCAAGATTAAGTTAAACACCAGAAAAATCTGTAAGAGGGAGGTCACTTTTAAATACCCCAACTATGACAAAATCTTCAGGGACACTGATCTGGAGGCCAGGCTTCATTCCTCCAGCTGCTTATGAAATGATGCAGTGTTAGGCTCTTCCTTCCTGTTTTCAGTTTCCATCCAGTTATGGAACAGTGTGTCAGAGGCTTCAGACAGACTGTATGCTTGTCCAAGCTAGAAACATTAAAAAGTATCCCCAAGTAGGAACGTAAAGATAACATGTCTGCATCTGGAAAATCCTAGGGATCCCCAAGGGTTATGATGCTGATGAAGTGCAAATTGTACTGACAGGAGTCCCTGGCTACACACACATTAGCTGGAAGACCTACAACTCTGACACACAGCAACGGCTACAGAAAAGTTTCCTTTATCGCTCCTACGCTGTTGGCTTTGCTACTGTTCTGCAAAGCACTCGCCAAAAGCAACCTCAGGCACAGAAAGGCAAAGGCCTTCAGGTATTTTATTTATTGCTCCTGGTACCTTTAAAAAGCCCACACTGTGATAAACTACTAACTCCTATTTTACATCTTCTGTCCTCCCAACCTTGGACAGTGGCAGGATCAGGAACATTTAAAGCATTTGGAGAAATGAACTGCTACAAGCAAGAGACTGTCCGTTAATTATGTGGTAGTTAGTGCTCTATTAGAAGATGATGATGTTGACCTCTAGTGACTGGTCTGGGGATACCTGGTGGCATGATCACAGTAAAACGTTTCTGTGAACATCTAACCAAAAATTTCTCCGAAGCTGGCACAGTCACGCTTCTCATGGAAGCAAGTGATTACACACCCCTTTCATGGAACAGAAAGCCCCAGCTGAAACAAGGACCCCAGAAAGGCTGCTATATAGCCTAAATTATGTATGCAGCAAGATTTAAGTAGAGGGTCACTGTCCACGGATACCTTCAGCTGTACAGTGGCTGCAACCTCAAGAGAGAAGATGCACCCAGACTGGGTGGAAGGACTGGACGAAGCAGCCCATGGAGGCAGCCATTGTGGTGTAATCCCAGGAGAGGAAGAGAGGGTGTGGAGTCAGGTAGGAAAGGACCTGAGCTGGAAGCAATGAATTAAATCAATTTCTCAAAACACAGAAATGAAGCAAGAGCAGACAGTTGTGATTCACTGTAAATAAGCAAAACAGAAGAGGAATGCCCCAATCCACTGTCTGTTTCTTACCTTATGTAACCCATTAGATTATTAATGAAAAATACTGGCCATCAACAAGGTATACACTTGATTTTAAAATCTCATCCATTCTACACAATGAAACTATTTATTCAATTGTGTTTGAAAATCATGTAGAGTATGTTACACTGCATGTTCACAGAATAAAACCAGAAGACAATACATGATGCCTTAGGAAGTTACTCAGATCTTTACCACAGATTCAAAATAACAAGTGTTTTATTTTCCCACCCATTCAACAGAAATGAAGAAAAAACTCTTCCCAGCAGAGCCACTCAAGACGTATGAAGAAAATAACAGATATTCTGGAAGAGGTTGAAGAACAAAAATGGCTCAAAGACTGAGAAGAGTATATTCTAAACTAGTGACACAGCCCAAGTGATGTGGTGACTATACTGCCCCATGCAGAGAGAATATCAGCCTAAGGGAAATTAGGTGAGCAGAGCATGCTCCCAGGTAACTGTTCTGAAATGGATCGACGTGAGGAGAAAAAAATTTCTAGTCCCTCCAGAACTAAGTAATGGTAGCTGTTTTGCAATATAAAAGGACTTTTCCTATTTTTTGAGAACTTTTTCCATTTAATACAGCTTTTCCAATAGAGCCTAACATCCATCTTAATATCATTGTTTACTTCTCAGCTTGGACTGATTAGCATCGAAACTGGGCAGACACCCTGGCAGCAAAAAAGTAAACTGAAAATGCATATTTTGCCACTCAAGTACATAAATTAAGGAATTCACTTAGGTTTTGCTATTTGGGTAGTGCTTTTGCTTTGCACACAGTGGCTAACTGGCAGCGTGAAGACAAACTGGTACATGTTTCAGCATGTTCCCAGTAAGAGTTCCATTCCTGGTTTCCAGGGCTTTGCTCCATACTGCAGCGACTGGAAAGCGAGAGTGTGTTTATAGTCAGACCTCAGAGAGCTTAGATTATGATCTGTATTTAATCCACTAAAATATTTTTTAGACTGTCCTTTCCAAGACATGGTCCATCCCCGGCATCCCGTTCCAGCACCGCTCGGCCACGGAGCGGGGCCGGCAGGGGGCGATGGAGAGCGCGGGCGGCCGCAGCCGCAGCGGGCGGGGGGAAATCCTACAGCAGGAACTCCTGACGCGGGGGTCTTGGAGCACTTAAAAGCAGAAATAAACCGGCATTTAAATAGGAGAGTTAAAAAAACAAAACAAACGAAAGGCAAAATATTGAGGAGCAAGAGCACATGGTACATATTCTCTACAAATGCTTGCTTTAGTTGTCTGGGTCTACCTGATCATTTCTGAACTCTCGCCTAGTAGCTTCATTTTTGAGTCTTTAATAATCATACCCACATACCTTATACATTTGTTTAACTATCTGTAGATTACTACAATCCTTTTTGTTAGTATTCCTCAGTATATATTCTCTCTCTCAACTGGAGATGTTCTCAGGACGTATCATTTGGGGAGGGATAGGAGTTATTTTGGCATATCCAAATGTGCCATGTCCCTAGCTGCCCAGGATGCATTTCCCATGCTTCACTGGATCAGACTCAACATCAGTATATACAGCTTATGCTAAAAAAAGCTTTCTGATTTTTTAGCATATTACTTTAGCTGAGAAAGAATTAAGGTAAATGCTGCTCCCTCCCCACCGACGTACAGACTTAACATAAGAAGCCACTGGCTTACCCTATGAAGATGGCAAAGATACAGCTGTTGGCTAAATGAACACTAAGGATCAAACAGAAATGCTGATATTGGGAGAGACTCAGATCTACAACCAAAGGTTTCCCCTCCAAAGAGTATTTTTTCCAGTACTCCCTGCCAGCTCAGTTCTTTCAACACACAGCAGGGCTAGCCTCTAGAGAATTACTGAGTTTGCCTCCCAATCTGCGTGTTTCTTACTCCACGTTCTACACTTGGATGTGGCCACTATTTAGCTCACATTTCTATCTACGAATGATCAAAACTGGCACAGCTACCGAAATAATCAGCCCTATTGTGCCCCTCCCAGCTCTTCTCTCTCATGCCAGCACAAGCATGAATTCTCCTACATACCAGGCTATAATTTTATCAACAGCTGGACTCTAAAGGGGAAGCAGCAACCACAGTGATTTAGCATCTCCCTGTGCTCAGTATAGAAACTGAAGGAATGTTCACCTAGATACAAGGGGGAGAAGACTCATCTAGAAGCTATAGGGGAGTCCTTTGCCCTATGCAATTATTACTACAATTAAAACTCACTTAAGGGTAGGCTGTTAATGAGAAAAGGCAGAGTTGAAATCAACTGGCACACAGGCCTTCCAAAGAGAGAAACTTCTGAAAAATGCAAGACAGATATTGCAACTTAAAGGAGCTCACGGCCTTATTAACCATACTAGATTTCTGCAGCATAGCTTTGTTTTTTTCCTTTGAAAAAGATCCAACAGCTTTTTTCAGTGAAGAAAAATCCCCAAACCTCAACTTGTCCTCTGCTCCACTTCTGTTTTCTTGAGTCTGCAAGGTCCTGGAGCAATACTGCAAGGGAAGCAAATGACTGAGATCTGAACTGATTAAGCCTGAAGTCTTAAAAAGACAACTTGTCACGCACTATTTGCTACTTCACTGCTGACTCAAGAACATTCAGTTCATGTGCATATTCTACTTTCCCATCTGCTCACTGCTTCAGCTTCTCACCGACAGTTGCACATTTCCAGCACAAACATCTCTGATATATTAGGAATTAAGTGCAGGGCAGCATAAAACATGCAGAGCTTTTCATCAAGGTATTAGAAGTACTACTCTATTGACTATTAATCTTTATTTGTGAGCTTAACTTATTAAGAGCCTCCATTTTAACATAATAAATAATGTAACTATGTATTGTAGCCTACTGCAACTAGAAACTTCATGTACAATTTCAGACTCCTCTGCTATGGAATACAAGGCTTTTTTTTTATACTCTGTGTGGATCTGTGTAAGCCTACAGCAATGAAAACCAATGAAAATCTCCTTATAAGCTCCTAGCATTATTAAATCCAGCAAAACAGCTAGACCTAAAATTATGACTCAGTAAATTTAAACCTTTGTACCTAAAGTTTATCAAAGTTTTCTCCAAACCAGCGCAGGAAAGAATACGTTATCAGTTAAGACCATTCAGTAGATTTATTTCTCAAGCTAGCAAACCCACACACACTTGGCATAAAATCAGATTTAAATCAAATAAGATTCATATGTTCTTGCCTTTGACATTGTTACTTGTTTCTAGCCATTTTTTAAAACAGAAAACTGTTATCCATTTCCTTTTCATGCATATGTTATAATTTATATCCACAGCACAGAAAGAAAACAAATCATTGTTTTACAAACTCCTTTTATCAAGACATCTTTAAGAATAAAACGGGTTATTTGGAATGGTATGAATACCCTGAACTCCCACTGGCTTTGGGTGGGAGTCAAGCACATTCAGTAAGCAGTTACTCAAAAACTCAGCACCTTACAACAGCAGTCTCTGCACAGCCCTCAATTTACTGCATAAGTTTTCTATCACGACACAAACTGCTCTGAAGAAAAACTAGCAGTATCTCTCATCAGCCAAATTAAGGAGCTGATTCAGGAGTGAAAACGGCTTGCTCTACAACAGTTGGAGTAGCTCCTGCCCCAGCTTCTCTCCCCTCTTCAGTTTTCCATCTCCACTACAGGACTGGCTCTGTTGCTTTGACACAGCCACTTAACTTCTCTCTACCTCACAAAAAGCAATGCCAACTTTGGGTTACCTTAATAACCTGGACTAAAACACAGCAGTTCAGCAGCTGCTGGAGAACCTGAATCATCCCCAAGTAGCAGAAAACTCAAAGAAACACAGAAACCACCATCACTGCTCGATAATCAGAACACTGATCTAGATAAAACAGACAACCTGAGAAAAACTGACAGCGTTAAGGATTAATGAGCCCACACAGTCACCAGTTAGCATGGGTTACACATCTTGAAGGTCTGATTAGTTTCCCTCCTACTCCTAAACTTTCAGGAACAGAGTATACCAGTAATCCAAGAAAATCAGCTCAAGACATGCTATTTATGAACTCTGGAAGAGTTTTCTTAATCTTTCAATTTTTACACTTTTCCACTTGGTACCTTATTTTAGATAAGCATATTTAATACATTACTGTGTCCTAGATCTGTTTCATAGCAGATCTGGATTCAATACCTATTGTATGTGCTTATATGTAGCTATATACATATAGACCAGATGAAGTCATGACCATTTGGATGTAATAATGCGCTATTAAAAGAAAAGAAGAGGCAGTCAAGGATAATTAGTTTGCAAGCAAATGCAAAGTTGCGCCCTAAGCAATCTTCATAAGGGGAGGGAGTTACTGATCTTTGTCCCATTCTCCTACTTACTTCGGTACTTGTCAGACTGTACCAAACTAATCCAGCTTGTTAAGCCAGCAGGTAACTAGTACATGAAGTATTATTTTGCCAGGCCTTTGCATTCCATCAGCTCAGCATAAGGTCCAACAAAAGCCAAAACAATGGTGTAGTCCAACCACAGGGCCAGAGGATTGGCACCTCCCCTGCACTGATGCAAAGGGGTTAAACACCTTTAGCTATAATGAGCAACTTGACTCGAAAAAAAACCACCAAACTGTTTCATGCACAATTTTATGCAGTTTTGCTACCCAACAAGGCTGATTAAAATGGTCAATTCACTATTTGCTCACAGGTTAGCTGTACTTTCAATAAAGAGTAGTGAGCTATGTTCCCCCCTTTTTCCTTTACCATCCATATACTAAGCCTTAACCCTGACTTCAGAGATTTTCAAGATGCACTGCCAGTGAGATTGCAGTGATTGACATTTCTACATGCATCCCATTACAGTTTTCATCCTTGCAGGCTTTCCAAACACTAATCATGTTCGCTGCTTTGCAACATCTTTTGACAAAAGCATCAGTTCTGCAATACATAGGTACACAAGCATGAGGAAGGGGAAAGGAGAGTTTTATTCAGAGTTTTGTAAGTAAGTTTTATAAATAGTGGCAGTAGATTTACAAGTACCATTTTTACAAGAGGAAAAAAGCAACAGCAAGTAATAAATTAACCTGTTGTGTGCCCAGCATGCCCACTATAGACCAATACCTCACCATGTTCAGTACTATACTGTCTAACCGCCCACTAGCAAGTAATACTTCCCAATAGTCTTGCTGGGCTAAGTAGTAATAATGATCTCTCAGACATCTCCCTTGCTACTTTGAGCTGTTATTCCTTTCCCCTCTCTCTGCAGGTAAAACAATTTTCATTCTCTCTTCTCTACCTCTCCAAGCGTTAAATGCGTATGGCTTGCATATCCATGCCACCTGAAAGTCTTTTAGCCAGCTCCTGCCAAGCAGAGAGCACACTTGTACAAAATAATGAAAACGGATTATAAGTTATTAGAGGTTGGCCAACAAAAGAACAGGTATTCACATAAATGGAGGAACATAAGGAAGCAACAAGCCAAAGATGTAACAGTTCATTTACTGAACACAATAGATGAGTTAACGCCTAAACCCTTTCAGATGCCAGTCCAGCCCCAGAGCATGTGGCTACTGCTCCCTCTGTCATCCACATGTCCCAGCAATAGAGGGCTGGGATAAACTGTTCGTGTACTACCAGGATGACTACTTCTCCAGACACAGGAATTCCGAGACATTGCTGTCTCCCACAAGCACATAGGACTGTAGTATCACTGCTTGCTTCTTCCTGCCAATTAACTACAATTCCTCCTCTGTTGCCACAGCCTATGTTAGCTGCCAGCTCCGTGACAGCAAGCAGACGGTGCAGTCCCTGCATTCTCTCTGGGAAACGCATTACCATGCTTGCATGTTTGAGGGGTTCACCCACCCAACAAGGTGCAATAAAGCACAAGAGCTTGATCAAATTCCTGATCTCCAGAAATACCTTGATATAAACAATCCATAGGATGACATGCACTGCCTCCTGCTTTCAGGATTTGCAGCCATGTATTTGCTAGCAGAATTCTCAAGCTGCTCTATAATCCCAACATTTATTAGGGTGGAAAGGGAACACGGGAAGTCACTTATTAGAAGCCATTACAGAATGAACTTCAGGTCACATTTTTGAAGACAGAAAGTCTACATACCAAGGAAGTTTGTTAACATGATGTAAATCTACTAGTTAAAAAAATAAATCATTAGAACTACTCTAAGCTGCCACGAAAACAAAACATATGGATCTGCAGGTGCATGGAACAACAGATTTAAGAAGAATCATCTGCCTTATTTTACTAACACTACCACCTCAAAACAGGTCAACCACAAGTAATTTTTCATTAGTTATTTCATCTCCAAGAAGAAAGGGCCACCTGTAAAACTTGCTAGGAAGGCTCTTATTTTGAAAGATAAGCTGCTAGCACTTTAATACATAACATCACTTGCATGTTGGGATTTTTCCCTTACCCTCAAAACAGAGCCAAACCCAGGTTCCCACAAAAAGCCATCAGGTATCATCTGAATTCAAGAGAAACGAGATCTTTGAGCTAACACAACACGCAATACTTGCAACACATTCATGATTTACTACGAGCAGCGTTATTTTTGGCAGTTTAGCAGCATGACAGCTGTATGTGCCAAGCTGGGAAGACAATCATCGCCTTCTCACTTCTCCCAGTACAATTCCAGGCTGCATTCAGTATTTACCCAGCTCACAAAAAACTGAAGTGGGAGACTTGGAAAAGGTTCTGCAACAACGATTAAAATAGCAGCTTAGGTCTAATCAACAGGGGAGCTTCTCTCCCAGCCTAGAACATGAGAACCGCTTTGCTATGGAGCAGAGTGTTCATTTGCTGCTGCTGTTCATTACCTTCACGCTTTCCTGTGGAAGATATACGTGCTAGGACATGGGCACAAATAGCTGGAAGCAGACTTTGAGCTTTGCAATATATCATATGAAAAATAAAGAACAGTTCATAGAATTGTAATGCAAAAAAAATTTAATTTAAAAAAAATGTTCACCATACGGAAGATCACAATACAAAATTCTTAGACACAATACAACATCGAAACAGGTTGAAAAGCCTTTTTTTGATTGGAAGTGATTGTTTAATACAAAGACTAGATGCCAACAATACTTATTGTACAAAGTATATGACAGCAGATTCGTATACCGATTCCCTGAAAATCCCCTCATTTTGAAGAAAAATTGAATAATAAGGTCATGGCTGAAGTGAATTCAAGAAATCCAGAGTTGTATTTGTCTCCACCCTCAATTCTAAGCGCTAGGATTGGGTTTCACGGTACAAAATGGATAATAAAGGCACACTGTGGTTTGAAAGCAAGGCTAGAGATTCTAGCCTTTAAACTTTCTGGCTTTTGTCTGGGTGTTTTATAAACACTCAAACATGCAGTGAAAAAAATCCAACCCTCTTGAGGGGGTGCAGAGGGTGAAAAAATATTGAAGTCTGCAAAAAAAGGTAACCCATTTAACCTATATTATATTCTTAGGCATTTCTTAATGTTTCCCCAAATCCTTTGAGGTTACACATTCTAGAAATGAAGTACCTTTCTCCAAGTTATTTCACTCTGACAGAACTAGCATAAAATGCACATCTAAGATTACTGCCTCCGTCAGGTTTGTTTACTATGGAAAAGGACGTGCACTGCTAAAAAGTTGAAGCCATTGGCCAAGCCAGTTACTTGCTTATTTAACTTCTTCAATACAACTTTCCAATTTAGAAAAAAGCTTTAAAGAAAATGCTTGCTTAACCTTTTAAAAATTACTAGACTGCAAATCTTGCGTGTCAAATTCTGGCATGAAGAGTCCTTCACCGTTAAGTTATTAAGTCCTGGCAGACCTATTGCAATTATTAACAGAACTCTAGCCACCGGGGTACAAATCAATATACTCTGGTTATAATTACATCTACCACAAGTAGCTCAGTTTGTGAACTACGTAAACCCCTATGGAATTATTATGCAACTCAGAACTAGTCAAATGAGTTTGGAAGAGCTATGTGTGGACACTAAGAAAGACTTCCAGCAGCACTGGTCTGCACATAAACACAACTGATCGATTTACACTAAACATTTCTACAACTACATAAAAAAGTAATAGTTTTACCATATTTTCTTTCCCTGAGAAAAGCACTCTAACTACAAAGGTCTTTGGATGCCATTGGTACAGTGAATAAACATGCATCTCTTGCACTGCTACTCAACGATACAGACTTCCATGTTGATCAGACTTAGTTTTGGCATTTTCATTCAAAATAAACCTTACTCTCCAGGAAAGTGGAACTGGAATGGGAACAAAAGATGACTAAAAGTCTAGTACTAAAACTGGTTTATCTGTGGTGATTTGTTATTGCAGACTGGAATGCATAGCTAGCACACTTCATGAACACAAAGTCATTAAGGGCACAATTTACCTCATCTATTTAACCTAAAATTGATATTGGTTTTGAAAACTTTAATATAATACAAAAAGTTTTCAAATATGTTTTTGGAAAGCATGCTTTTCTTTTTTTCCCCAGGGGCTTAACTTACGTTTTTAGTGAACATGATAAACATCATGAGAGTTAGGACTTCAAATACAATAAAACAGCGCACAGCGGAAGAATGAAGTCAGGAACCATTTTATTTCTATCCAGTTTTGCAAGTATTTAGGATGGCATAAGAGCTCATTTCACCACTATAATTTATGAAATTATTACATCCCTAGAAGAGGCAAAGCTTATAATGTTTCCTGGTTTTCCCTCCCAAACACTTATAAGATGTGTGATTATTTGGTTTAACTGTGTCTTTCTGTCCTTATCTAATACAAACCTTCTTCATCCTCTCCCCAGCCACGAAAATACAGTAGTTGAGTGTGGAGAAGAAGCACTGAGGCAGCCAGTAATGAGAAATTATGAAAATGTTTAACAGCAACATACACTACACTAACATCTGGGATGCTCACAACATACAGAAGACAACTTTGCGACTATATCGTGTTCTGTTTGCCATCATCATCTATGGAGATCAGTACTGTAACACTGGCTTTCTAGTACACGCGCACAACAGTTACTTCAAGTTCTTCCAATTCCTCCCAATTTCTAGGCAACAATTCATTTTGTATTTACTATTTTTAAGACAAAATACTGAAACTGGTTTCAGGTATTGCTGTCCAACTGATTTTAAGAGCAAGATTCAAATGGCATCTTCCACAATTATAGTATTAATACTCAGTACTTGTCAAAGCTTTAAAAATTAAGGTATGTTGAAAAATTACTTTCAGTATACCCCATGCAACTGAACTGCTCAAAAGTTTAAATTCTTAATTCAACAAATTCTAAGTTAGTGAAGAGTTCATACTCAGAAACTAATTCCAGACAGTTCTTAGACCTCATATGGCAGGAGATGAAACTGTTTAAAATTATCACTATCAAGAAAAAAAATCCCACTGGAAAAAAAAAAGTATATACACTCTCACTATAGCCAGACAATCCACTTTTCCACTTCAATACTATCATTATCATAAGCATTTAACTGAACTATTTCAACCAGTAGAACCCAACCAACAATTCATATTTCATATTTTTCAAACACATGATTACCTGTTAAAGGCTGCATTTTTTGTTCGAATTTAAGTATTTTTTCCTTTCCAATACAATCAACTCAGTTCAATGCATTTAAGTTTAAGACTGATTTGTAAACTGTTACCTCTCCTTCACTTCTCTCCACCTATATAGATCTTTAGAGAGATATTAAGCAAAAGGCTTATAGAATGCAGCGATGCCGTTTCATTTTAAACTTAGGACTTATCTGAGCATGTCTGCAAACGCTCTCTTACACGAGATGGAAGTGTTTTTAACAACCTTTCTTCTACAATTAGACTGTTCCGCTTTAAGAACTGACATTCTTCGAGTTCAGCAGGAAGTGATTCAAGATAGTTTCCAATGAGCTCTAACTGAACAAGATTCAGTAGCTGACCCACAAGAGGGGACAAATTCATCAGACTGTTATTTCCCAGAAGAAGAAATTGCAGCTTTTTGCACTGAAATAATCCATCAGGCAGCATTTCAATCTAGAAAAAGGAAAGAAAAGATCAAAAATAATGTACGTTAGAAGTCATTAGTCTACATGCAGCTGCGTATTTTGGTATTTCCTGGGTTTATTTTAGGATTAAAAAATCCCTCTTAGTTTGTGGAAGGATAAGGAAAGGGAAAATAGTAACGCTTCTATGATTATGCAACAAAGTGCTTAAGAACACTACAATGGTTTTATATACCTGTTTTGCTATGAAGATGCTTAGCTACTGGCAGAAGTGGAGAAGTAAGCATGGTGGGGTGAGCACATACATGCACAGAAACGTGTACAAGTTGTGCACATGCAGGTGGCAGGGGAAGCAAATAGGCTACTGTCTCCTAGGAATCACTTAATGAAGACTGGAGACACATTAGCAGCTCCTGGCTTGTGAAACCTGTACACGTAGTTACCTGTGCATACGCTAGTAACTTAGTCCCAGTCCACACTACTGACACACAACATCCAAAACCCAAACTCACCTGTGAACGCAATTATAAACCTCAAAAGTCTTAAGTCACAAACCTGGACACCCCCCTAATTAACCAGACAGTTTAGCACTGCTGATGAGGTGACCAGCTATGATTATTTCCCTCTTCCCAAACAGACAGCTGAGCTGCTTGTCAACTAGCTGTTGATTCACTACCACTTTCAGTTTGACATTAAGGTAAAAATTTAACACTGTTCTTTTCCATTAAAATACTACATAGGATAGACAGCTGCAGAGAAAGGGAAAATACATTTCTACAGCCATCGTAATGTATACTACCTGGATCAGAGCCCTCAAGCTGCTACAGACTGGTATAGTACTTACTCAGTATTATGGCTTTGATGACACAGAAGCTTTAGTAATTAAACAAGCCCCACCCCCTTTTCAGCTTTACTGGGTTTAATCATGAACACCACAAAAGCATTTTGAACCAGAGGCTGTTCCAGAAGAAATGGTACGTTAAGTCACTATTTGATTTTTTTTTTTTTTTTTAAAGTAGTAATTCAAAGTTCTACTTACATGGTTTTTTGTCAAAGCCAAGTACTGCAGATTGGTCAGATAACCGATTTCTTCGGGGATGGAGGTTAGCTTATTATAGCTAAGATCCAAATAGTATAATTTTTTACAAAGAAATAGCTGCAATGGAACATTTTTTATATTATTATAATTTAGATACAATTGTTCCAGGTTTGATAACGCACCTATCTGCACTGGGACATATGAAATACTGTTGTGCCACAATTTTAAGCAAGAAAGGTTCTTAAGATGTTGAAAACTAATTATTTCTTCCACTGTTCTGAGATTATTTTCTTTTAAGTCAATTTCATGCAAATTGTTTAGGCTAAAAATGGAATGGGGAATGCGCTCTAAATCACAGCAGATTAATTCCAAGGTTCTCAGGTTTACCAGCTTCTTCAGGTTATTTAGCACTATCAGTTTATTTCCCTCATTGTTGATAGACAAGTGTTGTAAAGAAGGCAGAAGATCTGTAACCACTTGAGGTATACGGGAAAGGTTGTTCTTTAAATGAATTGATTTCAGACTTTTTAGCCCCTGAAAGCTTTCGTTGTATATGGAGTTGTGATGATCTAGCATGAAATATCCTGTTAAGCACAATTCTTGCAGGTTTTTTAGATGAAAAACCCAAAATGGAATTCTTCCCATCTCACTAGATTTCAGGCGCAATGTTTTCAGGTTTTCTTCTAAAAAGCTGACTGCTGCATAATCCATAGTTAGTGATGAATGATAAACATTGAGTTCTTTGAGACTGACTAGCTGGGTCACAGCTGGAGGAAGTTTGGCTTCAGGAATGAGTTCCAGGCTTAGGACTTCTATTTCTGTCAGTTCAAAGACACTGTCTGGAAGACCATTTAACATGAAAAGGTGAAGTTCAATCTTGTCTTGGGAATTCCTTACTAGTTTATTTTTCAGTTTTTCCACTGACCATTCATTGTTAAGATTTATCTGTTTCAGTTTGTTTTCACTCAAATCAGACAGGAATATTGAGAATCGTTGGGAATAAAGAGGATCATACTGATCTGCCAAGTGGAGAATAAATGCAAAGTCGTTCTTTACATCAGGTATATCACTGTAATTACTTTTCTCTCTCAACTTCTCAAAAGAATATTGCTTAAGTGAACTTCTTAACATCCACCACAAACTATAAGTACAAGTTAAGCCATAGAAGATCACTAGAACAACATAAAATGAAGCCAAAACTTTAAAAATTTCTGCTAGTGAATAAACACACTGGTACCTTTTGTAGCCTGTAAAGGCTTGAACATTAACTACACAATCGATTTCAAGTGTAATAAATGATAAATAGTAGGGGACATAAATTATTATTATTACAAATACAATAACTTTCACTATAATCTGTTTCATATACACTGTATATATGACATCCTTCTCTTCAACATGTACTCTGAATTTCTTCACTTTTTCAAATATAGCTTTAGCTTGTTCCCCTTCTTTTTTGTCAAGAACACTTGAGGAATTTTCTCTTCCAGTTGTTTCCAAGCCAGGCTGCGAATATGGCAGGGACTGTCGGCTGGCCCCTATATCTACTGAACTCCCAGGTGATGAAATCACTGCTTTTGATTTGGCTATTGGCAACTTCCTCACAGACTGCTCAGCAACTGTTTCTGAGAGGGCACGTGTTGTCCATGGAGAATCAAAACACTTCTGAAGAATGGCTACAAAGTGCTCAAGCCTGGAGCTTGTACTAGGATAGTAAAGCCAGAAATTACTGCAAGCTGCAAAAATAAAGGTATGCAGAAGCACTAGGTATGGAAAAAATTTGGCAAACCAGTGAAGCTGTCTCTCATAACATACTGCATCAATATAGGAATACTGCTGCCGATGGAGATCATTCTGGATTTTAAGCGGGATGATTATCGGTGCTGCAGAGCCAGCCGACATGTTAAGGTTGGCTTTAACTAAATCCCAAGGCACGGCACAATGATTGTCAAATTCTAGCTTGCAAGGAAGACAACACAATACTCTGGTTTGAGTAAGCTGGAGAGCCCCAGCAAGCACAGCAACTAGCAGCATTATCATGGTGAGGTAATACCAGAAGACATCCCACCATGGTTTTAGTATGTGGTAGGATGACTGCGCATCTGCTAAGTATTTGAGTTCTGTTAGCGTGATCATGACTTTCACCTGTGAGAGAACAGCAGCTGGTAGAGGAAGAAAAGAAAAGAAATCTTTAGCAAATTGTTAAAATTGATTTATCTCACCATTAAACACTTGAAGCTTATTACTATTTTCAGAACTTTAAATGTGTAACATTTGGCCTAACATCCAGAGCTTAGCCAAAGGATCCAAGAACTCCTGGCACCTAACCCTAGCCATCATCTTATTTATTTAAGGAAAGTTACTTGGAATGCAAAATTTTAAATGAAGAGTGAAAACTAGCATCAGAGATTAAGAGAAAGTATATTTTGACCAAACACTTGGGTACTGTTCACGTAGAAGCAAAAAGCTGGTATAACATAAAGAAGTGTCTGATACATTACTAGCAGTCCTTCACCACTGTCCTAAACTTACATAGCAGAAGTGAGCTCTCGTTTAGGGAAAATTACAAGATCAGAGCAATATTTTAACACAATGGCTCTTGTAATCTAAAAATTTCTAATAGATTAAATCATTCCACCCAGTTAAAGAATAAAGAATACACAAAAACTCTCAAAAGAGCAGTTTTGCATTACATATTCTTATGTGTAATTCCCCGTCTTCTCCCATCAAGAGAATTAAGCACACTGACAGAATGAAAATGAAGCTAACAACTTGTTATAGTCCCATATTGTTATATATATATAAATGGTACACCCCAGCAGCATAGGTTTGATTAATACTTACTTTACTAATTAAAGAGAACAAAATATAATACGGCACTGTTCAGTCAGGAGGTCTACACCTTTTAAAATTCCTTGGACATGCCATCTTTACATTTGTCTTCATTCTGGATGGAGAAAATATTCAATATACTTTTGTTTAGGTGAAGCCATTAAAACAAAGAGGAAACATTTCAGCTTTCATTAGAACTGCTGCCTTATTGCAGACATCAGGATCCATTAAGCTCTACAATGCTACAGCTACGTGAAATGGAATGAACGTACAAAGACATGATCATGTAGAACATGAAGTCAAAGTTTTGCACAGTCACATCAACACAAAAAAACCATGAAACCACCTACAGCTAACCCCCTTTCAACCACGGAGCATTTTTTTTTTTTGTATGTCAAATAACTGTGTGACAATAAAATATGCAACATACAAGACTTCAAGAAGTAGAATTCAGTCACAGTTTTGATATACCAAGGTTTGGTACAAAGGCAAGTTTCTCAAATACAGAGGTCCGTATTTTGCATCCTGAAACAAAGTAATAAACTACCCTGGGTCCATGACAATGCCATGGACAATACCAGCTTTGGAAAAAAACTTACTATGAAGTTTGTTAAGCAGTACAGATATGAAACAATGGGGATATTCTGTATTTTTCTTAATCATAAAGTCATTTATGTTGGAAAGGACCTTTAAGATCATTGAGTCCAACTGTTAAACTAACAGTGCAAAGTCTACCAATAAACCACATCCCTAAGCGCCATGCCTTTTAAACACCAGAGATGGTGACTCAACCGCTTCACTGGGCAGCCTGTTCCAATGCTTGACAACTGTTTCTGTGAAGAAGTTTTTCCTCCTATCCAATCTAAACTTCCCCTGGCACAAATTGAGGCCATTCCCTCTTACCCTATTGCTTGTTACTTGGAAGATGAGACTGACACCCACCTTGCTACAACCTCCTTCCATGTAGTTGTAGAGAGCAGCAAGGTCTCTCCTGAGCCTCCTTTTCTCCAGACTAACCACCCCCAGTTCCCTCAGCTGTGCTTCATAAAACTCATGCTCCAGACCCTTCCCCAGCTTTGTTGCCCTTCTCTGGGTACTTTCCAGCACCTCAACGTCTTTCGTGTAGTGAGGGGCCCAGAACTGTACACAGGATTTGAGGTGCAGCCTCACCAGCACCGAGTACAGGGGGATAATCACTTCCCTAGCCCTGCTGGCCACACTGTTTCTGATACACCAGGATGCTACCTGGGCACACTGCCAGCTCATATTCATAATATATTGGTACTGGACATTTCAATTCCAAACAGAGCTGACAGAGCTGTTATGAAAAGACAACAACAGCTAAACTAAGGCAGAACCTTATTCTTAGTCCACATTCACACCTGAAAGGAGAAGAATGGATGAAAATAACCCTTCTTGCATTGACAAGGCTACTTTTAATAGTGTAGAAACTTACCAGGCCCACTCAAGGGAAAGCAGCTGAAGAAGGACACGATGGTTGCAATACACTCCTGGAGAGAAAACAAGTTGTCATCAGATCATGAAATATTTGGACTCCAATAACTGTATCAGAACAACAGCTCATTACTCCTCCCACACCAGTGTTTTAAAGATCCAACATTTAGTGAGCAAGATCTAACAAGATCTGTAAGATCTAGTTAGAATAATTTAAAGATGCCACCCACATCAAATTATTTACTTAGTCAACATCTTAAAGCTGCTTTTCCTAAAGCAGAGATAAAGTAATGGCCCTTGTCATTGTCCCCTTTCTAAGCACTAAAAGCCATTTAAACTCCACAGTTTTTGCATTTAAGTTATTAGTCCTGCAGCTGAGATGCTCTAACTATAGCTAAGAAATAACTATTTCTTCAATCACTCCAGCTCAACTTGCAAAACCCCCATCCATAAGATCTTTAAAATTAGTTCTTTTGGTATAATTCTTTGGGGTTTGAATATAAATTCATAAATGTAAAAGGACAAAAAGATGCTAAACCCATCCAAACTAAGGCTTTCATTCTATCAAGAATATCTACCAAGACAGTGTCTCAACTCAAACCAAAACATGCTTTATTTGATTGTAGACAGAAAAACCAAAAGTACTTTTTTCCTTTCCAACCTAGAATTAAAACCTGTCAATTCTTCTCACTTGAACATTGTTACAAAAACGAAAGACTTGGGACCCCTGTTATAAGTTGTAAAGAACATGCTAAGACATAAATATGTTGAATGATTCAACATCAAGTAAGAGCAAAAGGTATAAACAGCATTATTTTTAACAAAGAAAAACATTTGAAAAATCGTAAGAATCGCTGAACTGGTTGAGAGTTTAAAATAGTGTGAAAGGTCTAATCAGCATGAGGATGGGAACAATTCTTTTCCTGACAAACATGTAAACTTTGTGAGGGACTTGAGCTTATTAGAGAAACTTACAAGTAACACAATTTAATAATGCACATCTGCACTTTGCACTTTTATACAAGGAACATCACTCTCCTGGTAACAAACATATTTTGGGGAATAAGCAAGGCTCTTCTTGAGTATAAGGGACAGAATTCAGAGTACAATAAAACAGTTAACGCTGTTTGATAAAGTTTTTTCTCAAAAAGAAAGAAAAACAGAAAATGGAACTTAAGCCAATTCAATGGAAAATATATTTGTATACGTGAGAATACACATAACCCAACACACTTTCAAGCCATGCATTAATGCTCAAACAAAAAGCAGGGGTTTTTTTATATAGCTTGAGAACTCAAAGTGAGACAGACCCATGTAATTTTGTAAGGTCTGTTTCTACAAAATGCTTTCTTTGTCACCTCCCTGCCTTGAACTGGAAAGTTGTTACTCCCTATCAACTATCCCAGGAAAAAAAGCTACATTCTTGCTGTGGCTTTAGAACATTTTCTAGCAGAAAGCAAGTGTCACTATTAAGTTTTTAAACACTTTAATACTGGTCTTGTTAATGACTACTTTTTGAAACTTTCCAGTGACGCATGCATATTCATTACAATTCTAGGTATATGAAATAAAGCTTCCTACCAGAGAAGTACACAGTATATACAAGTATAATATAAACATGTGAATTATTAATGATAATTTTGCTAAAGACCATTTTCTTTCAAATCCTCTCTGTACGCCAGGAGTGACTAATCAAATGGAATAATGCTGAACCATAATGGGTTTGATAAATCTCATCTCCAGCAGTTCTCAACCCATATCAAAGCCATAAAAGCTTTTCAAAGTGGCCTAATTCAATTGGCAATCTTTCTTAGAAGATGAAAGACAGAAGTCTAGCCCCAGGGTAACTGATGACTTCAGAAGAGTTGCCCCAGACCAGTACTGGGACGCAGGCCAGAAAAATAAAGTAAGATCCTAACATCTAGGCAATTTTTTAGTTACTTCAAGACTTATAAATCTGGTCAATAGAAACATATCAAGAATATGAATTAGTATGGCTATCCTTTTGAAAAGTATTATCTAGAAGCATCAGACAGCACCCACCCCCACCTGCCAAAAGGTTACTTAACATTGCATTACTCGGCTGTTTGGTCACTACTTATGTAATTTTAGGACTGCTTACATAATTTTAGGCACATTTAGTTCGGGGTGGCTCTGCAGCGAGATGAGGGCCTTGCTTGTCCTCCCAAAAGAATAATGGATTGCAGGATGCCAATACCTGACAGAAGGCTATTTTTAAGGCTATGCTGGTTTCGCTAATTAAGTATTCAACTGATGTTTCAACACACTAAGTTAATTAAAATAGATTTATGCAACTAAAGCATACCTTGACAAATATTCCAGTGGACCCATAATCTTGCTTTTTTCCCCTTCTCCTCAAAGAAACACAGCCATCAAGTTTTCAGCCAATTCCCTTAGACTCACACTATTATTCCAACAGCATCATGTGCTTCTCAGCTGAGATAAGGAGATGTTGACATACTAAGTAAATGTGTCTGTTTCATCAATTTTCTATCAAAAGTGGTTCCTGAACTACAGTACCAACTTAGCTTCTAGCTGGTTTAAATGTATCACTTTTTCTTGCAAAGTTTTGAACACAGAATTAACTTCAATAATAAACTAAATATATAATCTGTTTTGCTTAATGGGTAGTTTTGAGACTCTCCTATGGGATTCCTAGTACCTGCTTATGGTCTCACATGCACAGCCTGAATATCCACTTGCAAATGAATGCTTAGAAATATTCCCAAAGAAAAAGTAACAAACTTTACCCCCCTACACGCTCATTGCTCAAAACACATCTTTTCCAGGCTAAAGCTTCCCCTTCTCTTGGCATGCTTCCGCTTCCTTTGTCAAGTGTTCCCTAAACAACAAAAAGCCAGGTACTGCAAGAGTTGTGGGGCAGGTCTGACTTCATGAAGGATGATACTGTCATACGCGCTCCTAGCACATGCACTCAGATGACTGCCTCTCCCTTTGTCAAGCCTCCTATTGAGAAGGAACAGACTACTCAATTCAAGCATTACATTTGATACATGGTCTTTCAGAATCTGTACTTTGACCACTTGTGTGCCCATGCAGATCTTTCTGTTGGTGATTGTATTTTTGGATCTGTATTCCACTGAATGCAGAACAGCATGCAAACAAGATTAGAAAAGCTTCTTTCCAGTCCTTCTGAAGAGGCTCACAGGTGATAATTAAACATGTATAAGTGATTATCCTTCTGTATTTCATATAAACCTAAAGACATTCCCACACTCTATAATAACCAGCATATTCCCCAAGCACAGAATGTTCAAGGCTACAGTAACATTGTTACAAGTTTTCTGTATCAAGCTTTCAAACAATCTAAGACCCAAAATCCTTTCGTATGATCCAAGACCCTAATTACAACTACAGAGAACCTCAACCATCTGTGTCTGGATTAAATAGAGGTTTTGCCTTTCTTAAACACTCCAGCTTTCAAGACTACTGCTGAACACTAATAGCAAAAGTCTTATGCTGTTTAAGAAGCAGTCCTTGCTCTCTGGAGAAGGCTGCTTACATAACATAGCCCAATAATTTTTTTGGGAAAAAAATTTATTAACATTTTTAGTTTAAAATTTAGTAAGTTAGGCTACAGTTACATTTTTACTTTACATGGGTTACTCTGCTACTGATTCAGAATTAACTGCACTGCACACAAGCTGATAAAAAGTCTTTAAAAACTAATCTACTACCCAGCTGCACCGTTACCTAACTTCAGCAGGCTGAGAAAAGTAGAGTACAACATGGCAAGTGTATTTTAACTTGTTTCCTCAACTACTCAAAAGCTTGAACATTCCTAGGTTCAACATAAAAGTCCTTAGAGTAAGTGAGAAAAAAAAATCTTAAATGCAGCTTCGCTTAAACTCAGAAAACTGGTCTTTATTATTTCTTTCTCTGGTATACTTAATTCAAGACAAACTTTATCTTGCAGTCTAATCTAAACTGAAAATAAATTCTACTCCACTTAAATTTGCTTTACAAGCACAAGACTTACTCTCGAAATCTGACTGTGCAGGATTAGATATGCTACATTATGCATTTCCAACCTATGCCTGCAGCATCCAGAAAAGACCATAGTCTTCCTTGAGCCCTATTAAATTAGCTCCGCACCAAATGCCATCAATATGCAAGTATTAAGCCTTTTCTCTATTCAAGGAAGGCCAGTAAAGAATCAAACTTTGGTTGTAAAATATGTCACTGGTCAAATACTCACTGGGAAGATTGATCATCTTCAAACATTATGGTTGCACAGGTAGTTAACATTACGTACATATAGGCCACATGACAATGAAAAACATCAACGAGGTCTGCCTCTGTTACGGAACCTAACTCTCAATAGTGAATGGGAAGGAAAAAACAAGTCAACTATTTTGAGGGTTAAACTCTGTAATGAAGTTGTATTAAAAGATGGTTTTAAAAAGCATGTTAAATGTCCTTTTTATTTCATACTAGCCTAGCCTGGACAACAATTTAAAATACAAATTCATATTCAGATATACATACTTTGACATAAGCACTTTCTCCAGCCCTCTCCTCAAGTTAAGTTCAAGGTGCTAAGGACTGTGTTCTAGCTAAAATAGAAGGTTACAACCTATGCTTCTAGAAAGACCTGTACTAACAAGAAAAACATTCAGTTTAAATCCAAGTTTAAGACCAAACACACCGCAGGCGAGACAAGCAGTTTATGCAAAAAAACCCTGCAAAACAAAAAGAAGAAAAAGTGATCAATAGGTACAAACGTGATTTTCTGAAAAAGTATGTTTCAGAGTTAAACAGGCAAGCAATCTAATGGTAAAAATCCTAAAGTCAAACGAAAGGTAGACCAGCTTTTTTTTTTGCATATAATCACGTCAACATCACTGATCTCTTTGAAAGCAAGCTGTCTACATTCTTGGCAAATACTACTTAATACTACTTGTGCTTTCCAAGATCCCTACCAAACTAAGTAGAATTCAAACTCCGAATCAAATCTGAACATTTCTAGTAAGCAATAGTTTGTATCACTTCAGTGCCCCAGCACTAACTTCAAATTCAGAGATGCATTTTCAAAACCACAGAAATTAAGGTTACATCAGGTGGTGACAGAAGTGTGACACAGGAAGGACTAACTACACAGTGATTTGAAGAATCAGTCAGCAATATGCAGGCGAGCGGAGGTTATCTTTATTAGGCAGCGCTGGGTGCATGGGGGATCGCTCCACCAAAGTCATGCACACCAAGGGGACTTTTCAGTCCCCCCTTTACACAAGCTACTCATACCTATTCATTAGTTTTCCAAGAAATTGTTTACATATTCATTACAATTCTGAGAATTCATTTACATGTCTCATGCCTGTGCAATGTCCTTGAGGAGCTGTCTCTACGTAGACTATTCCTTAGCGGCCATGTTTAAAGTCTTCATCTTCGCCATGTTGCATGTGCAACAGGAATCTAAGACAAAATGTCCCTTCTAAAGATAACCAACCCAAGGACTTATCTAAAGGATGACACACCTATGTTTAGTTAAAAGTCAGGAAATGTCCAAGGACCCTTATTGCCACATGACAGATGTACAGACTAAGTGGTACAGCATTCACTATTCAACAGACAAATATTATAGTGCTGGGATCTCCTCTTTCCTTGAGGACACAATAAGCTTTGCCAGACCTTTAATGGTCTCTTTAATTCTATTTAACTAAAAATATAAATATATTAACTTAAACCTAAGACATGTATTAGCATCTAAAATACCGACTACAATAAAACTGAAAGAAGCACCCATTTAGAAGAGAGTGCTTTGTACTGGTTATACAAAGAATCCAAAGAGTAAACTCACTTAGAGACATATTTTGTTCCACCATAATATTAAACTAATAATTTAACCTTTTTTTTGTATTCTCATTGGAAACTCTAGCACTCTTTTTAGAAAGCAGATTTTTTTTATTTGCTCCATTAATTTACATGTATTCCAACAGTTGTGCATTTCACATATTGCACTTTTTAAAGAAAATCATAAATAGAAAAATACTGCCAAAATTCCACATTACCCACTAAAACATAGCTCTGCTATCACAAATCTGCTTGGCAATTCCTAGAGAAACATAGCAAAACCCATTAACAGACAAAAAATAACTGGAAAGAGTTCCATAAGGCTTTTAAAAAGAGAGAAGACTGTAACAACCTGTAGTTCTGACTGGAAGACCATGACACATTGAGGTGTTAGCAATCCACTCTGGCCAGTTAACAGGCTCAAGCCTGTGCTGTGCAGATCTCTTGGCCACAGGATGAGTTTAGGCAGCTTGTAACAGAGGAATCTGCAGGCAGCTCCCACTTGGTACCAGCGATTACACCACCTGCACGTCCTTGTCTTTATCAAGAAGTCCAGCAAGCTCTCCTGTGAACATCTTTCCTGGTTTATAGTAGAAGTGATGCACAGAGTTGTTTTCACGTAAGAAAATTCTATAATAGCTTTAATGATCAAAATGAAGTAACCCTTCCTACAGGCAGGGTTGTGCTGCACAAAGATTGCAGGCTTATTTGACGCTGTACAACTCACATTCCCAGCTTCTAAAGGGATGTAAGATTATCTATGTTATTCTCTTCCTTTATAGTGTCAAATCCAATAAAAAGCATTTTCAATTATACTACACAGAGTCTGAGTACTTTTCTTACAGAGATCATAGTGACCAGCACCTCTTGGTGCAAAACACAAAATAGATGGCCTTTCAGAAGGTCACATCTGCAACTCCCCTGAAATAAAAACAGGGGCCCAAAAAACTGAAACAAAGAACAAGTCCCAATTATCTGTTTAGGTAGCACCATACAGTCTGATCACACCTCATTCATTTCCAGTACAAAGAGGTTAGTATTTAAAGTGAAGCACTGTCTTCTGTAAACACCCTTTCCCTTTTTTTTGGCCCCATAACACTTTCAAGTAAACGAATCTTCAGTATTGAATAAGAAGAGAGGGGCATGCATTCCTACTACTTCCAAAACATCTATACAGCTTCTAAGAGCCTAAAGAATTGTATTTTTAAGCTTGACATTAGACAGCCCATAACGAAGCACACAATTTAATGCAACAGAAAATCAGTTCATGTTAAGTCTCAAAAAGCTTCTTTGATAAAGTAAACTGCTTTCCAAACAAGCAGAGTGTAAGAGACTGAATCTAGGTTACAGAAAAGAATTTCCAGAGTGACTCCATTCTACACCAGCTAAGACAAAGTTGGTAATTTCACAAAAATTACAAGCAATTCACAGAAAAGGAGACAGGTCACAGGGCATGTTGAACAAAGAAAAGGTAGACTAGGAGAAGTAAGATTTAACACTTACAGGGACTGCAGCAATAGGAATATGTAAAAAATGTTCAGGTATGCAAACAAGTTTTTTGCTCTAACTTGCGAGTCATTTGCTGTAAGCAACCAAAAGAAGAGAGAAAAACCTTATCTGGACTAATCCTTTGTAGAAAGATGTGCCACCAATGACACAGCCCTAAAAGCAACAAAGACTGTCCTCCACTAACACCAAAGAAAATACTTGTAGCAGACAGGGGCACCATCCCTGTACATACCTCATCTGGATGCTTAAAGAGCATGATTATCCTGTTTCAAAAAAGCCAACAAAACCAGAATCAGAACTGCAAGACTAAATACTCAGAGGAATGGTGACGCTTAAAAGATTCCTAAAAAGAGACCAAGGGAAGTGGGCTTTCTAGCATAACAAAGAGGAATGAGAGTATGCCGGGGGTGGAGAGGAGGGGATAGAACAGCATGGGAAATGCAACTACCTTCTCAGGACTTAACGTACATAGCCAGTCTGTACTCAGCTAATGCAAACCAATGTGGGAGGAGACAACTCTATCCAGAGATGATTGCAGACATGCCATGTTGCCAAACATTCCAACACAAAGGTGTAATGGAAGGTATCTGGGAAGTGGCACAGATTATGCTCTTGAACAGTACCTAAAAGAGCAGGCCTCCTTCACTGTTCCCCCGTCCCCCAATTAGGTTTTAAAATCAGTATGGCAATGCTGAAGACAGAAATAGTACACCAATACTGCAAACAGCCGTTACTTCCCAGTTCCAAAGAAATCTTAGAGCAAGTTGGGAGCATTAAGTATGAAGTGTTTCCTTGGGTTTTCACCTATTCTTTCCTAAGCAAGGAAGATGACACCACAAGGAATCTCAAAAGGTCTAGACTGGAATGGGTATCCGTGGCGTGCTGTACCTTTTGGAGCTCTCCCAGAAACCATCTTACACAGGAGTACATCAAGTCCTTCATCCCAGTACTAGCATAGCTAACATAGTCAGACACCTTTCAACTGCATGAAATTTTCAAGCTCACTTATAATGCATTTTTATTCTCACAACCACATTCCAGGTTACTTCTCATGCTGAGAAATAGGAACACACAACCAGAAGACAATGGTATCAGCAGTATCCCTCCGGCATTCTAAAAGGAAGCCTCAATGGTATCTATTTAATTCTACATACCAAGATAAGTATACAGTAGAAAATTAGGTTTTATCCCCTTAGTTTCCAGAAGTCAGATAGATACTCATGATGTTTATTCATTGCACTGCTATGCTCAGGACATCAGAAAGCAAAGCAGAGGAAGGTAGCAATGGAGAACAGTCACAACTTAATATTACAAATCCTGCTTAAGTCGGGTAAGCATTTGGGTCAGTGTCGTAGTCCACAGGATATCATGTTCCTATAACTAGGCTATCAATATAGCTCCTTAGATGGTAATGGAAATACCATGAGTACTGATGTATTAACTAAAGCATGTTCATATTCTGATTTGATACTTTTAGATAAAGGTCCTATAAGGAATTCAATAGCACTGCATTTAGACGAAGATGGAAGGGGCCAACATTCTTCATACCACATAAAATCCTGCTAGTTTTGCAGAGAGCAGAGTACTGAAATCCAATATTTTTAGATATTCAGAACCTTCATTCCACATTATTTTCCTAGCTCAGGCACTGCTTTCCAATACAACAACCATACCCAAAACCCAGTTAATAGGAATGTTTACCTCTGACAGCCAAGTATCTCTATGCAAGTAATCTTATTTCTCTCTACCTCAAATTGCTCAACTGTAAAATCATGGTAATGATTCTTCATAAAGTATTTGAATGAGGAACGCCTTACAGTAATAATACCTAAATTCCTACTAGATAGAGAGGCTTTCTGAACTGTACTACAGGTTCTGAGAGCTGGAAGCACACATGCTATTTACTTTTCCTAATAGTGGTCAGACAGTTTTCACTTTGCCTAATTTCAGAAATATGAATTTGTATTTATACTTCTTATTCTAGCTACAATTGTTTTGCTTTTTCTAAAATATGAATAGTTATCGAGTACAGTAAGTTAAAATTTCAACATTTGGCCCAAAAAGGAAACTGATGTTTTTTCAACATTTATAGACTGCCAAGACCAAACAATGTCCTATCAGGATAACAGATGTTGAGAACAGAAACATCAACTAAAGTCACCAATCAAAAATATATACCAAATACATTCTGTCTCTGCAAGGTAATTATTACCATGCACAAATATAGCTGCAAGATTTAAGAACAGTCAAAACCTAGTGTTCTGGTTTTAAGTTTTCCTGATGCTGCATAAGTTTCACAAAGAACTTTCCAGAAGGGAATATTATTACTTACACAGACAAGAATTTAACTGCATCTAGGAAAATATAATTATCAGGGCAGCAATACAGAAACACATCTGATTTCACTCTATTAGTTCTGACATTGGAAAGCTGATTCAGATTTTCAGTAGTGGCTCATATCTCTTCTGAGAGGCAGCAGCTTTTCATCTTGTTCAACATTTACTTTTAAAAGCCAGCCTAACAAGTTGAAATGCTTTATTCTAAGTGTTCAGTCTAAACATCCAAAATAAAATAATGAGAATAGAGAAGTTTCCAATTTACATCTGATTCAAACTCAGATACTCTTTGTATGTAAACTCTCCTGAAACTCATTTGTTGCCTTTTAGAGAACCTCCTCATCCCAAAGTAAAAAAAGAGAAAAACATGTGAAACTCTGCAGTCAAATACAAACTCACCTGAAATGGAATAGGTTTTATTAATCCTCTGGCAGGGAGCCTGCTGTCTACACAATCACCTCAATCTCTTAAGTATCTTCCTGTTCATATTACTCTACATTATGTATTTATTATCTGGACAAAGCAACCACCTACATAATCTTTTCTTTTACTAATGTGAAAGGACTGAAGGACAAAGTTCACATTGCACATACTGTGTAGTAACATATGTGCAAATCACATATCAATGTCTAAACACACCTCTACAGTTTCGGAGAACTGCACACACACACATGCGATCATGAGAGCTAAAAGTGGTGTTATGCTTATCAGTAGCATCTCCCAGAACAATGCTAAGTTTCAGAACCGTGTACAAGTGATCAGACTTGAATGCTACAGTAAACCTATAGCAATGCTGCTTAGTTTCCTACACACAAAGTTAGCGCAGCACCTGTGTTCACACTTTATGCTTGCATCAAGCCCAAGTATGCTGTGCAACATCGAGTCTTCTACTGCGCAAAATTTCCTTTTTGAGTAGGCTGGCTGAGGAGACCCAACAACTGGCAAGTTTTTTTCAGACAGTAATACTACAAGAAAAACACTTTTTGGTATGAAGCCAAGCTATATAACTTCAAAAACAAGAGCCAAGGTTTTATCATCACTTGAATCATTAAAAAGTTTGAAGTAAAAAACCTCTAGCCCCATATTTATAAGACAGAGTAACAGTTTGAAGCAAAGCAGACACTACTTTTAACAATTCCAGTAAGGCACTTGAAGTGAGACTGGATATGTCAAGACTCAATTAAGCAATATTTTGGTGCTTTCCTGATTTTGAGTCAGTGTCATTGCAAAGTTAGTATTTAAACAACATTAATGTTTAACAAAAAAACATTTACTTAGAAAACAGTTTTCCTGTACTGCAGAGGAACCCGCAAAGTAATAACCATTTTTGCACTTCCATTGGCATGGGTTGGAAGTGATAGTTTATCTTGTTAATAATTTAAACACAGCCTGGAAACAGACAGTTTTTAGTTAGAACTTTTCAAATGCCCTCCCTTCTTCAAATATTTTGGATTACACAATAAATGCACCATCAAGATTTTGCTTTCATTCAGATGGAAAAAAATTAGTTTAAAGGATCAATGCTTTAGTATTAGATTCTAGATTTGCAGTTCTTAAATTTCAGCTCAGTAGACTTTTACATTTGCATACAGATGAACTTTAGCTACCAGAAAATATCTAAAGTAAATATTTGACAACCTGAAGTACTCATAGAATACCAATAGTTTCCCCAGAAAACTAAGGCAATAATGTCTGGGAAATCAGGGGTTACATTTTCCTGGGGTTTAAAGTGAGAGCTTTAAAATCAATACCACTTCAATTAATTAAGCCTGAGTAAACTACACAGCCATAGCTTTGCAGCTGCTGTGCCACAAAACCGAAACTTGGTTTCCACATTAAACTAAAACCACAGCTCAAACTAGTATCTCCCAAAGAAACAAATACATATATATTTATAACAATGTATTAAGCCTACTAGAAATTAGCAGCAACAAAACCAGATTGTGTTGCTACCATATTCTTAATTGGTATCACTGGATCCCTTACTGGCATTTTGAATCCCTTCAGTTACCCACAATCAACTAAATTCTCAATTTCAGTTCAAGAAATTCTATTCCAGTTTACAGTATCAGAACACATTGCGAAGTTAAGCACTTTTGATAGAAATGCATTCATATTGTTTAATTCAGGGTGCTTGAAGACACTATTTTGAAACAGAATGGCACCAATGAGAACTAAATTGAAGGTACTCCATTACAAGTTTTCTCTGCAATTCCCTTCCAGTTGTTGAAAGACCCTGGAATCCTCTTGGGTGTACATCAGAGGAGGGTTTGCCAGCACTATACCCAAACCCACATTTGCAATAGCTTTCTCGAGAGCTGCATCATCTGCCTTCTTTCCAGTGTACTATACTGCTAGAAAGTGCAGCCTTTTCATATGGGTATGTTTAAATCAAATAATTGGGGGAACTATTAATAAGTATTAGGAAACTTTAGTTCCATATTGAATTTCAAGTTGATTTCCACTAACTAGAAATTAAATCCAGAACTAGTTCATAGCACACTAAAAACTCTCGGGGAAAAGAATCACCAAACCCAAGCAAAACTACGATAAACTGAAGCCTGCTTACAAAGTCTGGTAAAACTCTAATTGGAATCTATACACAAGATAACTCATACAAATAAGCAGTTCAGTTATTGATAATTTAAGACCACATGATTAATAACAAGCTTTCTGACATTAATGAGGCAGACAGCCCACATGGTAGTGGTAGGGTTAAATGTAGCTGAGAGGCTGTGGCCTGCATTTTATTATCAGCTACCAGAAAGCACAGTTAGAAGTTTGTCATGTGTGGCTCCCAACTCGCTCCATACAGGATACAAACATGTATTAGACAAGGCATACCACAGCTTGCCACCAGTTAAGCAGAATAAAACTTATTATTTATTAGTAAATTAATAATAGATGTATGTTGCCAAACCCACATATAACATACACGATTTAAACATTAAAATGACAGCATATTTAAATATTAGAATATTAATTCCACTTTACATTCCTTGCCCTTCTACATCTTCAAAACCACAGCACAAATTTCTAACTTATCTTTTAAAAGAGTAACTGCAAGAGCAACTGGGAGAATAGCACTATTCGCAAGACAACAGCTGAACAGCTGTTACAGGGCTGCCTACAGAACAGCTCACAGGTTAGCACACAGAATACAGACAGCAGGGCGAAACATTTAGATAGGCAACACAGAGACCAATATAAACCATACGTTATCCCCTTAGTCACATAAAATATCCATTTCTAATCCTAGCCGAGTAAAGCTTTATGGCTTTAGCAGTAGGCATTGTAAGCTGAAGTAGTATTACTAGCGCCAGCCATACCTGTAGCATGTCAGGCAGAGCAGACACAGCAGCAGCCTAAAGGAACACAGGATTTTTTCCCCTCCACACCCCCCTCCAGAAATCCATTACAAAAATACTTCTTGGCAGTGACATACCGCTCTACAAAGTTCATTTTACAATGCTGAAATACTTAGGGGTGTTTCTTTAGCACTCTTGGTCCCTCTCTAAAATTTACTCAACAAGCTTTCATCAATCTTGAGCAGCTGTACTGATATCTTGCAAGAAACAAAGGGCAATTTTCTTTTTCTCCCCATGAGAAACCTACTTTCTCGATAAAGGAAAAAAAAAAATAAGTCAGACTAGCAACTCTCTTCTCTCAAGACTGCAAGCAAACAAGTATGTTAATACTGCAAATTTCTAAAAGTTACATGAATCCTACTGAAGCTGAAACTCAGTTACATTTCAGTAGAATGCTAAAATATATGCCAACATAAAACTCTGTAACAAACATTTTCTTATCTACCTACAATGGAATGTTTTACACACTTGAAAAACCCTTAAGAAAACCGCTACGTTATCCTAAGTATTGGTTTTCTACTACAGTCATTCTCTGGTCTGCTCTCATTTCATATCCCTTGCCCTACTCAGCACCAGAGATCCTGAAGAAAAGCACTACTTAGGATAACTCTTCCATGCCCCACAGAGTCAACTGAGTTACACAGAGTAAAGAAAACATGCACAATACACTCAGACAACAAATAATGAGTTTTGCAAGTGACAGACTACAAGATTTCAACTCTGAAAGCCTTGTGGGCTTCCTCCCCCCACCCCCTGTCTTGAGAGTTTAAGAGTCCAAACAAGGTAGATCAATAAGCCCTGATCTGTCGCCCTCTCTACTGGGAAGGTAGATAAGGAAAAATTCTGAGACCACAGGAGACAACCAGTGGCTTAGCTTATCACTTCAGCAAACAGACAAGGAAACCTGGGAGTCAGCAGAACACATAGCTCAAATACTTGAAACTGCAAGTGACCATATAGCTCCTAGCTTATTCTAACGCTACCTCAATGTTATTGTTTAAAATCGCCACCGTAAGTGCCAATTCAAACACATTTTACCCGACCAGCATAATTAATGGCAACCTTCATATAAAATTAAGCTTTAGGGAAGCCTGCTTTAATCACTCCTACAGAACTGGTTAATTGCAGTATTCACCACAGACAAATTCTTAATTGAAGCCAGGAAGCTGCCTCAATTTCACCACAGAACAGGCTGGCACAAAGCGAGCCTTATGTCACTATAACCACGCTGTTAGGATGCAAGTAAAAGCTAACATGCGAGAAACCCCCTGCTAACGATCGCTGCCTTGCTGGGGGTGAGAAATGCACTGGCCAGACAGAAGAAAGAAAGAAAACAACAAAGCGGACGCTTCTGGTTTAACAGACGGTGCTGTCAGGCCTCAACGCCAAGCTCCAGCCTTCCCCCACCCCCCACCCCGAGGGGCCGGAGCTCGGCACCCGCCTGCCGTTCGCCCACGGGCAGGTGCCGCCGCACCTGGGGCCGAAGGTGGCAGCTGCCTCCCGGCCGCGCCGAGCCCCGGCGCAGGCAGGAAGCCCCAGGCGACCTGTGGCGCCCCGGGTCGCTTGAGGACACGTGTAAATATCGGTTACGCAAATCAGAAAACGGTTTTCTTCCGAGCCCCACCCGCAGGGAGCGGGGCGGCCGCCAGGCCCCGGGGTGGGCACGGACTCGCTCCAGCGCCCCGGGGCCATCGCGCCCCCCCCCCCCCGGCCCCGCCGCGGCCGGCCTGCGGGGAAGCGGGCAGGTAAACGGCCCTGCCGAGGGAAGGGGCGGCCGCCGCGCAGGCTCACCGGGCCGCCCAGCAGCCCCCTCCCCTGCTGCAGGCGGAGCGGGCGCCCCGGCCCCTCAGAGGGGCGGGAAGGGCGAGGGCGGCCTCCCGGCGGCGGCGAGAGCCAGCCGCACCGGCGCCCCCGGGAAAGCCCCGCTCCGTCATGCCCCCCACCCGCTCCCCCTCCTTCTGCCCGTCCCTCCCGGGGGACGCGGAGCACCTGTCAGCGGCGGCCGCCCCTCACTCACCTGGCAGCAGCACCGCCTCGCCTCGCCTCCCCTCCCGCCCGGCCCGGCCAGCCCGCCCGCCACAGCCGCGCCACGGCGTGCCGCCCGCGCGCTCCGTCCGCGAGGGCGCCGGCAGCGCAGCGCGAGGCACCGGCTCCAACCGGCACTTCTCGGCTCCGGCCCCGCCCCCGCCCCGCCGCCCTCGTTACGTTACCGGCCGTACCAGCCAATGGGGCGCGGCCGGCGGAACCGCTGACAGGCCGCGGGGCGGGGGAGGGGGCTGCGGCGGACAAAAGCGCCCACCGCGCCCGGCCCCTCCCGCCCTCAGCGCTCACCTGTGGGGGCACCTGAGGGCCCCGCCCAGGCCGCCGCCGGGACGCACCGCGCTCCCCGCACCGCACCGCGCTCCCCGCACCGCAGCTGTGCCCGCGGCGGGGGGCCCGTCCGGCTGGGAGCCCCCGGTGCCGACGCAGCGGCCGTGCCGGCCCGCGGGCAGCAGTCGCCCCCCTCGGCGCCGGCATTCAAACGAATCGGGCCGCCGAGAGGTGGGAGCGGTGAGAGCGGTTATCGCCGACGCTTAGAAAATGGGAACTAAGGAAGGTGGCGCTTGCGAAGAGGCGATGCGCTCTGCCGGGGGCGCGGTGTGCTGGGCACCGGAGGCCTGGGCCGGGGCCGGTCCGCCGGAACGGGTGTGGGTCCCGGGACGCCCCACACACACACTCCGCGGGAGCAGTGGGGCTCAGCCGGCCGGGGATATCCGGGAAAGTTCCGAAGCAGCTGCACCTCGGCAGCTGCACCGGCGCTGTGCCTGTCCCGCAGCAGCGGTGCCAGGGTATGGCCGATGCTCACCCCCCTTTTTGCAAGGGGCAGACAAAAGTCAGTATTACTGCGGGGCGAGACCCTTCCAAGGCTTTTCGATTCCAGTGAAAACCTAATAGCGGTGTAAAAAAAGTTCACAAATGTACGCAATGTTGTAAAAAAAAATAAAATCAATCACAGATTCATACTACTTAACCTTCTCCTTCTCCAGCGGCCAGCTCCATCCTCCCAGCGCCCGAAAGGCTGGTCCTGCGGGGTAAGGGCATGGGAGCCTGAAGGAAAATTCTGATTCCTACCTAGATCTCTGCAAATAACTGGGACAAAAGGGCTGTGTCTGCCTCCTCTTAGTCATACAAACAGCTCAATCCATTCAAGTAATTTCCCTGCCATAATTTCATTATTAGCAACTCCATTACAAGAATCTGTTCAAAATTCTGTTCAATAATTGTACTCCTTACAACAATTGTACTCCTGCTACCGAAAAGTTTATTGTTTGTTCAGGCATGAGTTTCATGGAAAAAGGGTCTATTTTCAAAATACTGCTTTTCCTCCATAAAATACCAAAATCCTTTTCTTCACAGCTGCACAAACCCCCCTTCATTTAAACAGCACAGACACTAAATTTTGCAAAGATAATTTGCAAATTGTATTAATAACATATTTTTATTAATTTCAACTTAAAAGAACCTTTAAAATGTAACATGCTTCTGTGCAACACAAAAGTATGTGCTTGTTTTGAAACACAAGCACTGCAGTTGAGCCAAAAGTGAAACTAATTACAAATAAAAGCGAAGCTCGCTTTTTCATCCAAACACATAGAAATACTAATGCAAACATACACGTTGGGGAAAAAAAAAAAAGCAGCGTGTTTGTTTCACTAGTTTGCAGTCATACTGGTAGCCTAGCAGAGAATGTATTTATTTGTATTTGTTTTAAGCTGGTAGTTTCTGCTTAGGGTGATATACTTTGATAGTAATCTAACCTCAGAGAAGCTGCTATTGTCACCAGAAATATGCCAATAGTGTGGCATTGTCTGCAGGCCCTGCTGGCATACCGGTACTGAGGTCAATAAGGGCTGGCGAACAGCAGATAGCAGGCCAGTGATCCTCCCAGGAGACCAACTCCCTTTTGTCTCATGACCTGCCACCTCCTTAGCTGACTGTATCTCGATTTCCATCATCAAGACAAATCTTCTGCTCTATTAGGGTTTCCCTGAGGAATGATTTAATCCACTTTACTGAACTTACTGCCTCTTTCTGTGGGCAAAATAAATAAAAGTATGTGTTTTGCTAACTCAGAAATGAAAAGTCTGTCTCCAGAATCTGCCACTTTTTCTTTTTGTCAGCAATAGGCTAGAACAACAAGTTAATGTTTGATTGAATTATAAAACCAAGAACTATTTGTGCTAAAAATAATAAGTATTGAATTAAGTCAGAATACTGAAGTTAACAGTTGTAAGGTTTGTAATAGCTTACTGAAAAGACTGCAACCCAACTTTTCTACGTTTGGGTCTTATTTAGTCTGCTACTGAGCAGCTTGTGCGGAAGCACAAGGGGAGTGCTCAACTCATCAATCATACCCCACAAATATCCAAGCAATGATATCTGAGCAAAGGGAGTATTTTATTAACTGCCTACTCAAAACTGATGCTGTTTTTAGCTGTGAAGCTCCTGACTGTATAACTAGCAGTTCAAGTTCTTTAGGGTTATCCTAGTGCAATAATTTTAGGATTAATTTCTTCCAGTCTTTTTCAAGCAACATTATCTGGAAAATGCTCTTCAAGCTCTAACACCCTTTCTAATTGTTTATCATAGCAATTCATAAGATACTGGAAAACAATAGCTTAGCAATCCAGGGAAAGCTGAGTTTCATTTCACAACCATGTCATCCCCTGATCTTTGATATTTACATGTTATGAAACCAGTTCTGAATCTCAAAAGAAGTAATAGTTGCAAATGTTATGCTCCATGTGACTAATGGGTGTCCTGAGCATCTACTTCAATCCCTTCACTTGTATGATTTTGAGAAATCTCACATAGTAAGAAAGGGAGAGCCTGATAGCACAGTCCTGTCTATTTAAGAGGGTAATATTACAGTCAAAATTTCACTTTAAAATATTTTGTATTGAACATTCTTTTTACTATCAGAGTCTTTTAGCCCTCCAGCAGTGCTTAGAGTTGCAGGAGCAACAGCATCTTGATTGACAGTCACGCTGGCAGCAGTTATCTGAGGCTGAGCCAGTTCTGTGAATAAAGCACCCTATGACAACCTGCCTTGTGATCATCAAGTGCCATTTCTGACCGTCTGTTTCTCAAGATCCCGTCTTTTGATATGAAAGGCTACAGCTTTATAGTTAGTGGGAGCATGAACCAGCAGATCACAACCCTTTTAACTTCTCTAATGCCATACTACCATTTATTCTCCTAAAGAGAATAAAAAAAATATGTAAGCTTCATAGTTCTCCATATAATTTAATTTCAGTCCCTGGCACATCCTGATTATTATTACACTTGCTCTTTCTGGAATTTGCTAGTTTCTTTGCCTCCTTCTGAGAATTTATAAATCACATGTTACATATGCTCCAGATCACTGATTTCCTGGTGCAATGATCTGGCTTGCAGTTAACAAAGGCGGCCCTCACTGCAGGGGTGGGTATGTTAGAGCAACACTTCCCTCTGCTGGGTGTGTGGGCAGCCACAGCCCTGCCTGCTCTGGAGGGGTATGTCCAAATCCTCTGCCTCCAGCTCAGACAAGAGCCCTACTCCTTCCAGACAGCTTTGGATAGTAAGAAACTAGCAATGGTCTTCTTAATTTATCAGATTAATATGATAACCCTAAAAGTTTCATCCAGCATAAGATGGACAGGAATATCACTTTAATTTCTGCTGAAGACAGGAGTATTGCTAAAATTGGGAACCTTAGGGTCTGCCATTTCCTATTCACTCCAGAACCCTGACACGTTAGCTCTTGAGCTGCGCTACAGTAGTTCAGAGCCAGAGATGCATGTTTAGCTGGATGAACTTGAGAGAAAAAGCATCAAGACTGTAGGACCATAGAGTATCCCAAGAACATCACCATACATAGGCCATCCTGCAAAACAGGACAATGGACAGTATGTTCTTTCTTCCTCTGTTCTGTGCTGCTACCTATTCTCTATGCCTACCTGTGAGGAAGTGAGTGCAGACAAAGTGACAGCAGCACATCAGTATCATTTTTTTTGGCCCATTACAGTGCAGGCAGCTTGAAAAAAACCCAAAATGGACAGTATACAGCTAGCATGAACCTCACTTTGCAGCCACAGATATATATATAGATCTATTGTCTGCAAAGACCTTTTCTACGCAGCCTACGCTGATTTTAACTGATAACTATAAATGCCAACTGGAGAGTCATGCCACAAAAAATTAAGTCAATATTTAAAACACCTTTTACCCAGACCAAAAGCCATTTCTTTGTAGAGTGTGTATACAGGGCACCACAGAAAAAAGATTAATTTTTTTTAAGAGAGAGAAACATTGGCCACATTTTTTGTAACTCTAATGGAAACCGAGTGCCACAGTGAATTTTAATTGAGTGCTATACTTCCTCTCTGGCCATCTGTTCCAAACTGCTAGCAATAATCAGAGAATGGCATTTTAAAGGGAGTTTTGATAGAAACGACCATATTCAGATACAGCTGTCTTGCATTCAAGTCATACAGTTGTTGGAAAACCATCCACAGCTGAGGGAGGGGGAGTGTTAAGAGGAAGGGGAGAACTGCAGAGATAAATTAGTGAGATTGAGGTTAATTCTTGCTCTCCACCAGGACAGGAACTGGTCCCAGGGCAGTGCTGCATGTGCTCCTAACTCCCTTGTACAAACATGACTGAAAAACATAATTAAGCATTTTGCTGAACAAAGATTCTGTTCACATACTCTACTGAATGAAGGCTTTTGGTGGACTTCAAAACACGGAAGATGACAAATAAGCTAAAGATGGGGGGAGGGGAATAGAAAACACAGATACAGTCCTAAAACACTATTCGCAGTCAGAGAAATTGACTTTGAAAAGGGAGACAAAGATGTTCCACAGAAAAACTGTCAAAAGATTGGATCAAAGTGGTACTCAGTGTTAAAAGGTAGAACAGGTAACAGCGCTAAAAGCCATGCTGGGGTTAACCGGAATAAACCTTCATTAGAAGACAGGAAACAGGTGATTTCACAGTAGGTGGTTCCTGATCTGTGTTCAGAACAAAGCCTGTGCTAAGCACACTGAAGGTCTAGTTAGAAAACATCATATAAGAAATATTTCTTATAAAAAAAAAAAATGTTTTCAAAGAGTTTCGAAAGGAAATAAAAGGCTTGAATAAAGAAACCAGAATGTCAGGATCAAGGAGACATCCTGAGCAACAGCAATAGGCAAAGGAAATTAAAAAAATAATATACAGCATAAAGTAGCATAAGCAGGTTTTTTTCCAGTTGTCACCTAGTTTTTAAATGCTGAAGAATAAGGATTACTCTCTGCTTCATTTAGATGGTATTGCATTCTTGCCTCCTGTTGATCGTTGCATGTTGTTCTTACTAACTGTGAAGTCTTGGAGACTTTCCAAGAAAACTTCTAAGGTGGGCTCCAAGTAGACAGAGCAACTAAAGATAAGTATTTTCTTCCCAAGAGCTTTCAACACAACATAAATGTTTGTTGGGTCTAGTAGCCATACAGGCATTAACAGCTCACATGTGACACTTAGTACTGCATTACTAATAATCGATGCGTGTCTGCTAGTATGCTACTAACAAAAAAAAATACTAACAAAAAAAAAATTAAAAAAATAGTGCTTTGGGATTCAAATACCATTCACTCCTGTTGTTTACAAATGCTTTGACTCCACTGTACATTGCAGTATTGCAACTACAAGTCATAAAAATGCAATTAAGAATCCATCACTTGAAACTCTACATCACATAATTTTCTGCAGAAAACACAGGAAATATACTTCAGTGTATTATGCAGATCCTGGTTACTCACAAGTGTACTAGGTCTTTATTTCGTTTATGTTATCTTATTTTTCACATTTGACTCACCTTGCACTGAAACTATTTTACACCTAGTAAATAATTAATGCCAGCTTCTCTTTGCTCAGCACTCTTGCAAAGTCTTGCATTTCTAGTCAATTCAGCACTTGTCTGGAGACAACTTTATGTTTGCTATGGAGGTTAACACACCAGAAATCAGAAGTCCTCGAGTAGGAAACCACTTACTGTATTGTTTTATGTGCGAGGTTGCAGACATGCAGCCTTGATTTCAACTGAGACAATTCAAGAGGGCCATCCCCTTCCAAGAACCTCCTGTGGTTGATTATAGTCCCCAAGTAATTTTTCACCAGAAGTTGCTGCTCCCTCAGAATGGCAGTCTGGTTCATGTGTGATGTTGCTCCCCAGTTTGGTCCTACTGAAAATAACCTGATCAGTTTAAACACTTTAGGTTTAAACAGGGTTTCTTTAATCGGAATAATTCTGAAAGACCCAGTTTGGGATCAACTAGTATAAGCTCTTTCCAATTTACAATATAGCAGGATCTGCTCTGCACCTTGTGGATGCAGATCCTCAGGGAAGTTGTTAGATCAAAAGACCAAAGGCAATTTATTTGTCTTTCAGCACATTCTCATTCTGGACCTTTTTTCTCGTTCTCTTCAGCCTTCTTTCCTAATATGTAGTTTGAGGTTGGCCACTGATTTATCTGAAAAATTTATTCCCAGTAGCCTTCCAGAAGGTGAAAACATAAGTTCTATACTATTTGTAGTCCCTGCCAGCAAAAATGTGACAGAATCACTTTCTGGTAGCTTAGAGGAATTTGTAATAAAACATGCCACTGCTACATTTCAAGCAGAAATTTGCCTTCTGTTTTCTAGAGAACATGGTCTGTTGTACCGAAGTATCTCTACCCAAATTTCAATATGAAGAAGGCACCTCCGTAATCTGTCAGGAAGGACTTCCTTTGTCATACCCATTTTCATTATTAATAGCTTGATTCTGCAGGAAAAATAAGCAACAATTTTGTCTGCAAACCTTCACAGCATAAAAATAGGTAATTTTATAAAGAAATCAAAGATATAGACACACAATTTAAAATGAACTTTGGCAGTATGAACAATATCCAAATAAATGAATACTAATTTGTTTATGGATAGATACTGCTAAGAAATGCTAGAGTTAGCCACCACCTGCTTCACTCTGGAGTTGCATTCAATTTTCCCTGAGATATACAAAATGTATGAGGTCATTTAAAATTGGACTTCTCTCAGCAACTGCTACGATTAGATCTTTAGAGGCAATAAAGCCACTATAATCTGAACTCCAGGATCAAACTAATTGGCTATGATGTCTTTTTTAAAATAGTGCCAAGCATATACTATAGCTACTACCTGATAAGTAAATCATCACAGTGCAGCAGAAAAAGTCATGATTTTTGAATGAGAATCAAAGTAAATAATAAATGCATACAGCACAGCCTGATAGGAGAAGTTCTTTGGCACATATTTGGGATGTTTAATCATAAAAAAATGTAGTTAGACACAAATCATACAGCTTACCCCAAACAACTGAAAAGTCTTACGTGTTTAATACTCCATACTATGAGTAATATAGGAAATTCTCACTGAAATATTTCCAGCTTCCTAGACTCCCTGGTGCAATCCAGTGTTAGTCATGCAGTGTGGGAGCAGTTGGATAGCCACATCCTCTTCCCCAGTACAGATACTAGCTGGACTCAGCCTTTAGGAATAAAGTTAGGCCTGTCAGATACTTGGGCTGTATTTCTTCATCTCTATTATCATACATCATATTTAAGATGGCACACTAATTTCTCAGATACCTCTTTAATAAATATTTGCAAAAGACATGATTCATACTATTTTACTTGAGCAGGGCTTGCAGCCACAACGTGACAGACTATGAAGCAGCAGTATGGCACGGACCGGGGCTAAGGACGGTACCTTCCACCCAAGAGACTCCAAATTATCTACGGCCAAGAGATGTGTGGGCGTCCTGCCTAACCTATTGCACAGGCATGAGTACAGGACTGGACACTGAACAGATGCTGACATCAGCACGTCTTCCTCTGCTGTTGCCTGAAAAGCAGGACTGTTAGCACAGCACTTGTGCAGTTCTGAGGAAGAAACTGGATAGAAGAAAATACTAGGAAGAGGAATTGTGAGCAAAAAGATTCCCTCATTTGCTGTCCAGTGGCTTTTGTGTTCAGAAAAACAAGCTTGCATCGATTTCTTATTAGTGAAAAAGACTGTGTCACAGACTTCTACGTCCCATCAGTAATTCAACATTTTTTCCTCTGGATAAAAAAGTCTCCAGGGCCCTAAATTCATATAAAAAGGAAATTACAACACATATGTGCCTTTTTGAACAGCCACGCGTAAGGTTTTATTTTTATGACTTACGTAATACCTCTTTGGAAAGCACTGGCTATATCCCAAGGGACAGCTGATCTAAATTTTTCATTTTTCATCTTTACTTTGGTTTGACCAAGATACAGGTTCATTAGAGTCTTACCTACCGCAGCGAGGGTAAAAAACTCTAACGCACAAACCAGAGCTGAAGTCAGCTTGGCTTTCTGTACATTGTTAATAGTGTGATTTGCGCATCCAAGTTCTGCCAAATAATTTTCTCCTCTTCAACTGAACTGCCTCTCACTAATCTGTTTTGAAGTGTAGAAATTTCTGACTACCATTGCTACTTCACAAATCAGATGAAGCTGAGTTATATGAAAATAAATTAGCCTAAAAATGCACCAATTCTTACTTCTAATGAATGAAAATGTGCTAAGCAGTTAGACCAGCTATACAAGGCTTTTATCAAAAATTCAGGATGCATTACTGTGCACTTACAAAATGAATGAGATGCTTCTAAACTGAAAGTCAGTATGAGATACCTGGGAGGCTTAAAAAAAGCCAGAAAAGTTTAATGCAAGGTGCTGGGAAAATTACTTATTTTACATACAGAAATAAATATTACTTCTAAGTACGAAAGGTAAATTTGAAAAAGCAAGTACCTCACCATACCTAAATTTATTATTTTAGCTGAGTCCTGGGATTCAGGACCAATTACATTTTATGAAAACTGCTGAATGCTGAATTCAAAAGACTGTATTCCCTGCTGTGCCAGAACTTGGAAAATCCTTTTAAGTTAGCAGTCTTTGAAACAGAAGGTTTGGCCCTTCACACTGCTGAAAAGTGTAGCAAGGCTGAATTGCTCAATCAGTTTCTCTAACACTGCTGAGACAGGCCTCCTTCAAGACCATCTGACTGATACACAAAGTGAGTCTTTTCTGATTAAAGCAAAAAATGGCATTAAGTTAAAGAAATTAAATTGTCAGCTTTGGGGGAGAACTAAAAAAAAATGCTACTGAGCATAGGTAGCAACTAGAATTTTCCTAGTGGTCCATCATTACAGTAGACTTTGATTGTGATGTGAACCTCTTATACATTGCTCATATAACTTCAGCTGTAATTTAGACCAGAACTGTTGCACCAGATCGGAGTCAAGAAGACGCTCAATACGAGTTATGCATCTCGCTCAACTTTATTAGTTTCTAACACTACTTACATAGAACCAATACACATGCATATTCGTAAAGCAGAGATATAATTGGTTAGTAGTCTCTAAACGCACGCGGTTCTCACACCCCTAATTATCATGACTAAAATAAGCATTCTATCCATGTAGCTAATTGAGTTGCTGTGCTTCAGCCTTGTAGTTTGTTACTCCCTATTTTCCCATACTGGTCCCTATCTTTCTTGGCCCTGCACCTGCTTTCCCAGCAGCTGTATCTTGTTACAGCCACGGCCTGTTGGCACAACATAATTACTTGGTCTCAGGATTCAAGAATAGCTCAACGCTACCTTTCTTGTTAACTTCAGCACAGCAACTTCAGCACAATTCTGATTACAGGCCTATCCTAATACCAGGCCTGGATTGTGCAGATCAGAGATTCTAAGGCCATGCTTCTGCAGCCATTCTTCTACACCAGATGCTATAGAATTGTAACTAAAAGAACAGACAATATTGCCTTTGCTGTGTTAGTTAAATGCAATACATTCTATCAACTCATGTGCTCATAAGATTCTGTTTTACCAGCAGGAGTCTCACCAATCAGATGTCTCACAAGAGATGAAATGTCAGAGCCAGTTAGGGCAGCTGAGACTTTAAAAACGCCTTTATTCTTCACTATCTCAGCTGATCTGGTAAACACTGAACATCACTTAACAAGCTAAGGACTCAAACAGTGTTTGTTTCATCAGCTGAGGATGAATCAGCAGTATCTTAACATCCTTAGCTGCCTTTAACATAGGTCTAGAGTACTGGTGTCATGGAGGCAGCCGGAAAATACAACACTGCATGGATTACCCCACGATGTGTGCTTTGTGCACGATATTCTGTGAAAAATATGGTCGTCAATGTGATGAACAGCGAATGGAAGTCTAAAGTTTGGAGGTTTTTTTCCCCTTTTTGAACCGTCTTGTTGACATGGCAAGGTTTGGAATCTGCTGCCCTCCGGTGGATGTTTGGAGAGGTCCTCTCTGCCAGCAGGAGCATGAGACCACGTGAATTCTCAAAAAGCACGACAGAAAAAAGGAATACAGCGATAAATTCTTCATGTGCCTTATTTAGGCTCAAAAATAATAGCTAGGAATCATTTCTTAATTTTTCTATTTTGTTTTGTCTTTGTCAGAGTATTTCTACAACCAAGTAGAAGTGTTCTAATTCATTCTATGAAACTGGTTCTCTTCAATCAGCTCTTTCATTTTATGAATATATATGATTATGTATGTAACACAATTCACAGTGATAACATCCAAGTAGTTATCTATCATATTTGAAACTATCTGCATTCTGCCTATTAATCCGCCACTTTGCGATTATTATTGACACACTAGAACTCTTTATAGCATCAAGATTTAAAAAAAAACACAATGAAAACTTGCTATAGAAAGTGTTTTCTCATTGGCTTATACAGTTCTTTTTAAAATATTTTCTGTATTACTGGACATTTTAAAAAAAGAAATGCATTCGACACTTAATGTCATGCCAGGCCCCTGTAAAAATCTTGTGAGATTCTTCCAGCTCCACACTGGTCCGAGATACTGCACATTAAGATCATGTTACTTAGCACACAAAATCAATTGTTGATTTTGACAACAACAGAAGTTGTACAACTTTTCTCTTTCCTAAAGCTCTGTTCAGCAATGTTGACATTAAGGCAAATTGGTTTTGTAAGGATTTATGAAAGAAGCAAAAAAAGGTTACAAAGATTTCAAATATATGTATTTTTCTAATTGAATAATCAAATCTAGTGATGATGAGGTGCTTATTAAAGGGAACTTTTTCATTTACAAATGGAGTAAGTCTCTGTTGACCCTGGTTGTGAAGGGGAACCTTAAAAATGCAAATCCTGTGACTTTCTGGAATATCTGAAGAAATCTGGAAAAACCCATTCTTTTCCTGGTAAGGGGTTAGCTTCAATATGAGATGATTATTAATGAGTTTGACACTTCATTCCTTCCAGAAAGACAGCCCGAATAAGGTAACTAGTTAGTCCCGTTTACCCCAACTGCACCCCAGTTGTGATGTTGCTGAGGAGATGCTACGTGCATGTTTGTGTGCAGCTCCATATCAAGAAGTGCTGGGGCAGAAAAAGATCAGAGAAAGCCGTAATTCAAGTACTGACAAAAAAATCCACCAGAACATGGAAATGCGGAGACATTTCTAAAACTTCAGCCAAGTGGCTGTGCCTTACTTTGCCAGCAGCCCTCTCACCTGGCGAAAACCTTCCACCCGCACGGCCAGGCCCTCCCATCGCCTGCCTCTGTGCGAGGACGGACACTGCGCTGGGAGGGTATCGCCCACTGCTCCGGCCCGCGCAGGGCGCTGCCTGCCCGCCGCCTTCCCGCTCGCTCCCCCGGCGGCTCTGGGGAAACCCACCCCAGCCAACCCGCAATCTCTCTCGGGCCGTGCAGCTTTCACGTTCTCCTCGGCCGCTCACGGCCCAGCCGGTGCGGGCGATGAGGGCAAAGCCCCCCCTGGGCCGGCCCCCCCCTGGGCCGCCATTTCCCTCAGGGCTTTCCCGCCCCTCTCCCTCAGGCGCCACGAGGGAGCGCCCCGCCCCTCAGCTCCGCCCCGGCGGCTCCGCGCCGCCCTTCGCGGGCGGGAGCGCGGCGGCGGGTGGAGGCCGCGCCGGGGCGGTGAGTTGTGGCGGCGCGGGCCGGGGGCGGAGGCTCTGCCCTTGGGGCCTCTCCGCTGAGGGCCCGCGGGGGAAGCGGCCAGCGGCGTGCAGGACCTTGCGGGCCCCCAGCCTGCGCCGGGATGGCGACCGCGGTCGTTGGCCGGCAGAGCGGCCGGGAGCCGGTGCCCGCGGCCCGGTGCCTGAGGAGCGTGCTACAGCGTGTCGGGGCGTCCTGTGGCTGGCGGGGGGTTCGCTGGTCCCGGCAGCTTCTGGACTTGCAGCCTGTGTGCTGGGAACAGCGCTTCGGGCTGGGGGGTGCGAGGGTGGGGGGCGGCAGCGAGAGCTGAGTACGGTACTGAGGGGCTAAACGGCAAAGCTGCTACATGAAGGGAAAAAAGTAAGATTCCCACCCCCCTGCAGTGTAAAATTTACTTTTCCACACTCAGCTTTCTCTGTTCCATTTAGATTATGGAAGAAGAAATTATAAAATGTTGACTCCTGCGACAAATCCTTCACATAAAGCAGTGTTTGAGTTCAGTGCCTGTAATAAGAATAACCAGGTTGCTCGAGTCCAGCAGTTTTAGCAACAGGTCTCTTGGCTTGACACATCAATTATTACTTTTAGATAGTTGGGAAAAAAAGTTTTGAAGAGGCCTTGGTGAGCACCCTTTCTTCAAAGCTTTCATCATATAGCTGCATGAAAAAAACAGTCAAAGGCTTCACAAAGTTTGGCTGAGATGTGACATTTCCCAGGTTTGCGTATCCAACAAATATTAAACACAACACAAATATAACAGGGATTATATTTACATTACTGTGGTGGCTGATGGACTTGTAGTGTTTCCAGTAATGTTTGCTGCTGAGACTGCACAGTAAAATGAGACCACTTGTTACATGGAAAAAATGCAGCAGCTTAAGGGATCTGACTGTGAGTCTTTCAGGTTCAAAGGCATTGTTTGTATGGAGGTGGTATAACTAAAGCTCAGAAATGAAGGAACACCAGCAACTGGCCTTCAGTTTTAAAGGGAAAAATTCAATTAATTACCAACATGTAACTTTTCATTAAATGCCCTTGTGGTACAGCAGCATCCGATGTCATGGTACTGTATGACCAGGAGGCTGGGCAGCTGTGAAGGGAGCAGAAGAGCCTGCAACTCACAGGTTATATCTGTGCTGGAGTGGTTATAGAGCACACCATGAGCTGAATGATTGTTAATATGCAGATGTATTCAGAGAGTTCCCATGACAAAGTCTAACTATATCTTCCAGTCTAGTTTAAATCACCAAATCTGAGTTTAAACCAGATAGCAACCAGAACATGCCTTCCTCCCAGCCCCACTAAAAAACATTTCTTGTGTTGACCTTTCTGGTAGTCTTCCTTGCTTTTCACTCCCCTAAAAAAATAGGAAGCTGCAGGAGTTATTTGTTATCCTTTCTTCCCTAATATGTTAATTTTCCTGTTTTCTCTGTAAGTATGCAAGCCTGAATTCCAGGAGGACTGACAGGAGTTAAAGCATGATTGCTTCAGAGCACTGAACGTTAGAATGGGATGAAAAGTATTCGTGTTCATTTCTGAGTTTAACAGACATGACTCTTGGCCAAAAAGCCAGTGCCTGGCTCCAAAATTGAAAAAAAGAGACATTAGTAAGACTACCTTTTCATTCCCCCACAAAGAACAGTGCATTTTCTGTCTCAGAAGAACCTTACAAATTTTTAAGAGAGTTGAAACAGGGTTTGCAGTACCTCTGTAGCTGCCTAGCACTGTGTAACTTTCCTGAGCTGGAAGAAACTTTCCGTCTTGGTGAGGAAAACTTACCTTAGGACATTATAAAGCATCTCACTGATGTCTTATACATACTTGGTCATTGCCAAAACACATACGGAGGTAATAATTAGGCATGCACTCATCCTAAAAGTAACAGTAAATAATTCTCTTGAGCCTGTGATATGTATTACCATGTGATATACAGTTACAGTGGGAATGTTTTTTTGGGGGGAAGGGGGAAAAAAAAAGGACTAGGTATTGCATTTTGTGAGATCAGTTTGGGAGAGTTTCAGGTTATATTAAGGAGGCCTTTGCTTGTACCTCCTAGACTAGTTTAAATGAAGGTGTTCAGTGTTGCAAAAGAGAGAAGAAGCATTTTTAGAAAGAAAAAAAAGTCATAAAAGTATTTTATACGAGGCTTTCTCATTTAATGGTCAGTAGTCTTGTCTCTTGAGTGCTCTGGAGTCTGAACAGGTGCTGTTTAGCATTTGCTGGAAAAGTGCCACAGATTGAAATGCAGTGGGAGAAATGTGGGACAAGGCATGCTAGTGCCTTGACTTTGTTTACTGAGGCTGTTCAGCAAAGTATTGTTTCCATTATGTTCCTCATGAAGTTTTCACAATTTTTACATTTCTGTGGTGTTAAACATGGATACCGTTTTTTACTTTAGGTATTTCAGGTACTTGGAGAGATTGACCATGCCACCACGATGCATGCTTCGCTGTCTACTCATGTATAGCAGATTGGTGTAGTGGTGTCTACTGCTCCTCATGCTATGTTGTGGTTTTGTATGATTGTCTTGGGTCAAATAATGGCTTGTCAAATACCAGACTGTCTTTCGGTGCTAGAATTATTTACAACTGCTAATAATCTTTCTTACAAAAGTTGCAAGTTAGTTTTGCATGTAAGTTTTGCAAGTTTTTTATTTAATTTTGCTGCTTCTCAATACAAAATGAAGCAGGCAAAGATATGCATGTTTGTCCCTCTGGGCTGACTACTGCAAGTGTTAAGTGTGCTGCCAGAGTATTCCTGTCTCTGGTCTGACCCTGGAAGAACAGCGCTATTGTCATAGTCACATTTTAAGGTAGTAACAGTATGTTACATAAGTAGTTTTTGTAAGCATACACAAGGAGAGAAATAGAGGCCTTCACAATCTTTTTGATTTCATGTAGTTATTATCAAAGATTATGTCAAATATGCTAAGTGCTGTTATTAAAAGTAACTTAAAATGTATTTACAGGTCTTTTTAAACAGAGGTGTTTCTTTTGTGTCTTTCAGAGTACTTGCTGACTAGTATCAAAGACTTAATTGCTGTTTACTTTCCCTAGTGCTCAGGCCAGCAGAGTTAAGGAAATTGCCAGGGTTTCTTTTTGTAAAGGAAGCATCAATGCATTGTATACTTGGAGATTGCTAAATGCAATGGGATTACAGGGGTATTAATCGAGGGGTCTAATCGAGTTAGCTACAACTCAGTACTGTGTGAGAAAAAAACTGATTTCAGAATCGAGACTTGAGTTTGTAGCACTGGAATAAGAGAAAGTTTAAAACTTAACTCATTCAATAAGGCATCCTTAAAAGGGAGTATTGGTTCACCTTTTCTATTAGTTTACATTGAAAGTGTAAAAAAAGACTTTCTTGTTGGACTAAATCCATTCTTCTTAATGAAAAAATCATACTTTGATACGGAATTACCTTCTCTACTTGTATCTGCAAGGCTTGCGTGGTAGTGTTTTAACAGGCAATGGCATTCCTTTGTTTCTAATACAAATATATTTTGTTTGTTTGTTTGTTTTTCTTTTGCTCATTCATGTAGCAAAGTCTGGAGGGAAGCAGGGATTATCTGTTCTTTAATGAGTAAACTATGGAAAACAAAGTGAGTAATTATATTGCTGTGGCTACTGTGTTTCTGACATTGGTCTATGGGTTACATGTTTTTCTCTTACACATTCCAGTCATTTTGATAATGTCATCCAATATGTATGTTTAAAAATACACTCTGGAAGTGGTTGCCTGAAGTACCAGCTCTTACTTCTTTTTTATAGTTATTGATTACCAGGGCACATTTTCTGTAGTCAGTGAATGATCTGTTACTCCACACAGAGCGTCCTTTCTAGCTGTCTGGTTTTTGCTGTGGAAGGTATTTGCTCTTTGTCAAGTCACTGTGGCAAAACTTAGTGTAGTTATATAAAGTGTGTAGGCCTGCCTCTCCAGTGTGACTGGTGATCTAATTATCTGTTTCACAATACCTGATTTGAAACACTGGAAAATGGAGACCAGTTTTAAAGCTGTGTGTCTTTTTAAAATTGGACTCTTTTTCAATTCTGTCTAAATGGCAATTGTAATAGTAATTTTTTTTACACAAACACATTTTCACAACAATTCTAACAGAGGCTTTGAAACTTGAATTCCATTTAGTCTTAATTGTCATTAAAGGAAAAGAAGATTGGTGCTGTCAAATAGAGGGAACTTTCCTTCTAGATGACATTCAGAAACATTTTGCAGCCCTGTCAGTTAAAAGTTTTCATCCTCTATGCTTACAAATGTGATAAGGTAATAATACTTATTTCAATGAAAAAAAACAAACACTGAAGGGAAGGGATCCTATCTTTTAAAATTGCTTAGTGATGTGTAGAAACTCATTCCTAGGATCTGTAAGTTTTTTTCAGGTCACATTTATTATGCAGGCATGCTTTTTGCTTCACGAAGCTTCTGTTGCCTTGGCATTAGAACATACCAACTACGAACAGATTTGCTTTCCAGATCCATCAGACTTGCAGCCTCTGCAGTAAGTATTCCTTCAGCTTCGTAAGTAAAACTGTTTTGTGCAATATTTTAGAGACACACTAATTTTGCGGTGTTGCCAAAATATATGCATTATCTGTGTTTTCTTTATTTCTTGCTACCTCGTTCCAAACATTTAACATGAAGAACAAAATAAGATGTTTGAATCAGTGAAATATTTAACCACACTAGCAAAACAGAATTTGGTGATTATTGCTTTGTGTATCCTTTTCAGTCTTTAAAATCACATCTAGCACATTATCAGGCCAGAAGGATTGCCTAGTTGGTAGGGCGCTAGAGCTTGAGATACAGGAGACAATCCCATGATCCCAGCTTTATCACAGACTTTTGGTGAGACAATTAATTTATATGTATCTCAGTTTTTGTTTAACGAAATGAGAGTAGCAGTGCTTTTTGATGCTGCAATAATAAGGGCTATATAAGTACCTCAAACATAATTTTATACAGAATCTTCTCCATTTTCCCAACTTATAAGGAGTGTGTAACTTCATTTTAAGTCTTCCAGTTTTGTTGAGAGAAAACAGGGCTTTACAACATGGTAGGTGGTTGGAAGTCACACTCTACATTGCATATAGAACACTGGAATGTAAATTGTGTTCCCAGGTCAGAACAGGAGTTCAGGTAGTCAGCAAATTGGTTCAACCGTGGCACATGTCAGATCCTTCAAAACAGGTGTTCAAACCATTATACTGGACAGTTGTAGCATATTTTGCCCATATGAGAAGTTTATTTTAGCGTGCAAGCCACTTTGAAGGTCAGCTTTTGCCTGAATAAGTTCTTTATATGTTGTAAGTATTTGTATGGAGTTTGGATATTCTCACTAAACGTGTTGAAATCTAATCCTGGTGGGTTTTTTTTAAATTTTCTTAAGATCTTGGCTTCTGTTGTAGCTTTTGACATTGAATTCCACAATTTAATTATGCACCGTGTAAAAGTATTTGCTTCTATTATTATTAAACATACCGCAGTTCAGTTTAATCACAAGTTTCTTTGTATTGGGAAGAAAGATAAATATGAACAGCACCTGATTTTCTGTCAGGTGCTTTCCATGGTAGAAGGTGTTAGGGAAAGCAGGAGGTCAGAGTGAGGGCTTGAGGAGGACATACCTCTCCTGCTTAACACATCTTAAACTCATGGAAATACTAGCCCTGCACCTAAAAATGGCTTGAAGATTATCAAGTGATGACATAACTAGGCTAAAAAAAAAAGTCATAAGAATTCTCATGACCTTCTGGAAGAAAGAATGCTACTTGAGGTATCATTTAAAATGTCAGTTAATTGGTTACCTTTCTCAAAGTGATAAGGTGGATCTGAACCCCGCTGTAAGCTGAAATCTGTGAAAACCTGAAAACTAATGTAGGGCCAGCTATTCTGTTTTAAAACAATTTCAAGGCACAAGAAAAAACAAATAAATAGGAAGACTTGAATCATTAAATATTTAAAGTTAAAATAGTATAAGAGCTGTAAGGTGAAGGCTTACTTGTTAATACATTTTTAGCTAGGAAAGGTTACTTAATGCAGTTAAGATTTACGTTATAGTTAGTAATAAAAGTCCTGCAGTTGATAAGTCTTTAGCTTTTAGCAAATTGAAACATTTCAAGAAGAGCTGGTCAATGGAACAAATTTACCCATGGCAGCACACAGAATTCTCATTATTAACTGGAAAGATTCCAGGTAAGACTTCTTATTCCTTGCAGTACAAGAAGTTGTCTAGCATGCGAAAGGATGTGTGTGTGTGTGTCTCAGTCTGAATAGTACCTGTGTTACTTGTATTTATATAGTACAGCCAAACATTGATCATATTTACCAAGACATACATTGTAAAATTGGATTCATCCCCTAAACCACATGTGTGTTTTTAAAAAGATGCAGTACAGATTAGCTGGTCAGAACTCCCCTCTTAACTCCCCCTTGTTCTGTGTCAAGAAGTACAACTTGACCTGTCTAGTTATCTTAATGGTTTTCTTTCTAGGACAAATAAAAGGTGTCCTGTGCTTGATTCCTCTGTTGTTTGTGCCTCATAGATGAGGTCAAAATCGGATCTGTAGAGAAGACATATGAGCAGAGAAGCATCTGTTTAAATATATAGCTTCTCATTCTTCAAATTATTATGTATATGGTAGCTTCATTACTGTAAACAGGTTGAGTGCAAACGTGTGCCTGCATAATATTTCTACTATGAGTAATTCCCATTGATTCATAGTTGAAACTTGGAGTGTAATGGAAATGCTGAGATTTTCTTCTCAGAGTATGGTAGCTAGAATATGGGGTTTTAGTATTTCAGACAATAATAGCTAGCAGTGGTAAAAGTTACTAAAATTAGTAGTTTAACTCAAAGAAACAGGAGTATCTGGAGTACTGAGGTACTATGCAATGCCTATGCAATTTTTTTCCCAGTATCAACCTGGTTTACAAAGGTAGAAATAGGCTTGCCCTTTTTTTTGTTTGCACATAGAAATAAATCTTTTTTTTCCCTAACTTTCTTTTCTCTTTTTAGCTTAAAAATACCACAGCTATCAATAGGGTTTTATCTGCCTTTAGAGAGAGTACTCATTGAAAGTCTATTCTAAAGCCATTTTCCAAGACTTTTGGTTTGAATTGAATTGAAGGTCTGAATATACTGCAAAAATATGTTCTAATGTGGTTTTGCCGTGCTGTAAGTAAACATTTATTTAGAAGTTTTAGAAGTCTGAATGAAAATAAGAAGTGTCTGCTATTTTCGTCTTACCTATCAATTTAACAAATAAAATTACATTGAAAATGCACACTTTCCGAACTGGATTGAGCAGGAATTGGGCTAGAAATAATACATTGTTAGTCTTGCATAGAAAAGAAAAAGAACGTATGTGCCCTATTTTTTTAAGTCATTTTCTAAAGCTGTTGTGCTAAATTTTGCCCCTGCTCCATCCTTGCTGAAAGTTCAATGGCTTTAGATAGTGATAAAAGAGAATTTACCATGTTTTTATGTATTTTCTTGTTAGTCTGAATTCAAGCTATTAGAAGCTTTAATTGAAAGAACATGTCTATAATTTTGTATAACTACTGAACTCAGCTGGCAATGGTTTATCTGAGAAGGCATGAAGGAGGGTTTGTCATGCAGAATCCAACAATATAATACTTTGTCTTTATTAACAAAACCCTTCTGTCTCTGTATTTTGATCTTGCAGACAATGGCCTTCAGACCCAAAAACGCAAGACGAATTGAAGGCCTTGATAGCAATGTGTGGTAAGTAAAAGCAAAATATCTGTATTTTCAGAAAATGTTTTTGTGTGCTATATTTTCTTTACAAATGTATAATTATTGTCAATAAGAAGATACACAGCACTTGCTATCACTACTGAAATATATTTGGCACCTGCTTAGCAGCAGTGAACCAAAATCTATTAAAGGTACGAAGGAATTCTTATTCTTGAGCTTTAAATATTAGGCTTGGGCTTCTCTTCATCTAGTAAACCACATAAGACAAATTTAACTCTTGGGCATGGTAGTATAGCTGACTTTCAAATTTAAATGTTAATTTTGTTGAATAACATATTTCAATTACACTTGATTTATGTTTACAAAATGAGTAAGATTTCTTTTTAAAGCCATTATACTTGTCTTTATAATTTAGCTCATTATTTTTAATACACTTTTTTTCTAGCTGTTAAATTGGTCTTAAAACAACATTGGCATCAGTGGTAAATATGGGATTGTGTTAGTTGGTCAGAACACTATTTTGGGCTTACATTAATTGTATGTATATATGTGTGTGTATATATATATACACACACCAGGTGTTTCGGTTGTCCAGCCTCAAATTCATTTTCAGTAATTTGTATTCATTTTTGACAGAACTGTGATGTTATGTGGGGTTTTTTTTGTTTTGCTTGGTGGGTTTTTGGTTTGGTTTGGTTTTTTTTAAATCTTGTTAACATTTGGTTAGGGAGGAAAGGGTAAAATGCAAAGCTTACCTGTGAAGGGAGGGAAAAAATGTTCAGGAATCCTAATGTTTGTATCTGGCAGGCTATTAGAAATAGTTAATGAACAGCCTGAAACTGTTGCCTAAAATTACCAAAAAATATTTATAGCACTCTGAGGTGACTGGATAGTTTAAATGACACCTTCACTTGACAGTGTCTAGCCTTTAAATCATTTAACGTGCCTGTTCCAATTAGGTCTGCTTCATTTTGCAGAGAGTAGTGTTCTATTTCTGCCCATATCCAGAGTTACTGTGTGTTTGTGCATGTACACATCTGAGCACAGTTCTGCTGGCAGAGAAGTTATTCTGTGGATGCAGAAGGTCAACCTTTTCTTGGGTTCCCTCTGGCTCCTGTGGTTACTTACCATTGTGCCAGCCCCTGCCTCTCCATGTGAGCACTCTACTTAAACATGTTTCCACTGCTGTGAATTTGGCAAAGTGAAATACTTTTTTTTGCCTTTTAATGCTAATGAAGGAAAAGATAATTTTTTTCTGGTATGTTTACTTTAAGATATTTTTTCCATTTAGGGTTGAATTTACAAAGGTGGCTGCAGATCCCTCAATTGTTAATCTTGGTCAAGGCCTTCCTGATATATCCCCTCCCACCTATGTTAAAGAAGAGCTGGCAAAGGCAGCAGCAGTTGACAGGCTGAATCAGTACACACGAGGCTTTGTAAGTAGTACTATGGAACCTGAGAACCCAAGTTCAGTGGAAAACATGCCACAGGGGAAAAAACTGACTTTGGTGAAACTGGTTTTATCTGTAGGTCATACTGTTATGTCCCAAATTACGTTGATCTAGTAGCCTTATCTGTTACTAATGAACATCCTCTGTGTAGGCTTCTTCAAGGCAGAATCCTTCAGCAAGAGCAAAATGGTAGAGCACATCTGGGATAGATTGTCTTGGAAGAGTCTGTTCACAGTTTAAAGAATGTAAATTACACATTTACCTCTGATTTCGGTTGGTGTAAACATGGATTAGATAGGGTAATGGTAGAACGAGAAAGAAATACGTGATTCACTCGTAACTTTTAGTAGATTTCAGTGGAGATTTGGAAGTGATGAAAACAGTAAGTTTTTGCCTCTGGAAGGTAGTCACTACCCATTCTGTAAGTTGGCTTGTAGAGTGTGTGTCTTGGGCTGGGTGTGAGTGTGTGGCATTTATCATTGTCCAAGGCAGGATATTCAAGTGGACCATTACTGTTTTAGTATGACCACTTCCTTGTTTGTTTTGTCCGTCTTTTATTTTGTGGCAAAGATAAACCATTTTGCCCAATTGAGAATCATGTGTTAGGATTGCTACAAGACCTGAAGGAGTCTGGTATTTTTCTATATGATCCTGTTATATAACAATGATAGAAAAACATTTTATACACTGGTAGGCCAGTGATTTTATTGGTAGTTGTGGCATTGTTGTATATATATATTCCAACACAACTTTTTGCCTATTCTCTGTGAATCTGCATGCATTAGAACTGACGGGGAGCAGCAGTGGCCAGCATTTCCCTGAAGGACAAGCTGCCTCAGTGAGCAGGGTGGAGGCCTCGCCAGCCAGGGCCCAGTCCCACAGTACCTGAGCAAGGCAGGCCCAGAGATGGTGGCTGAGCTCTGCCCACATCGCCAGGCCAGCTTGTGGTGATGCCATGGGCCTGAGGTCAAGTCAGGACGTCAGTCCATGGGTCGGGCCCTGCAATGCTAACCATGGTTAGACATAACCCAGTGATCACTGGGCAGGTCCAGGGTGACACAGCGGGTCTAAGGTCAAACCACAAAATCAATCTACAAGTAGGAGACAGGTTCAACAGAGTCTATGGCCAGATACAAACATGGCTATAACTGAATTGCAGACCAACAACCCCACTGTATAGCACTTAAATGGAGCGACTGGATCAGGGGTCCCCAGATAAGGTTGGTCAGGGCCATTAAGGCCTATTAGGGCACTCGGGGCCCTGGCAAGAACAGAAACAAAAAGAAAATATTCCCTCCCCGCCCCCCCCCCCCAGTGGCTGTAGTCTCATTCCATCCCTCTTTGTGTCACTGAAATGAGGAATAAGAAAACTCCTCAACGCCAATGTAGCATTAAGAAGCAGGTATTCCTTTATTGCAATGCTGGATGCACGGGGGATTGCTCCACCTAACATGTGTACTGTATGTTATATTTAGGCAAGATTATATAGACCATACACATGTTTATACATTACATTTCTCAGAAAAAAGCATACATACTCATTCAGTTTCCAAGACTAGGTAGTACTATGTTAATTAAGCATCGTGCATGCTTCTTACATGTTTTTTAGAGTTTTCATGGGTGGGTCTCAAAAATAGTCGATCCTATAGTTACGGCTGACAAAACTGAACGTCAGTTTGCTTTCCTAATGTGGACTATCCAGATTTGTTCCATTAGTTTCCTATACAACAGTTTCCTCAGTGACCATAAGTTTTAGATGACTCCTTTCCTCTTGGTGTGAAATCAGCAATTCGGTGTTACAGGACTAAGGTTGGTTAGTAATTTTCCATAGTGACTATACTGAAACAAACAACAATACATGGTAACATTTGGTTCATTTTGTTTCATCACCTTTAGCTATGTGCAAAGAGTCTGGAAGTACAAGATGTGTATATGTGTGTGTGTATATATATATATATAAACTTGAAAGTATAAAGCAATTATTTTATGTTGGGGACACACACAATATGGCTGGGATTTAGTGAACTTTTGGGCTAAGCATTAGTATGTTCATCACCCATGAAAAGTACCTGAAAAGTTTTTGCTTACCAGGCAGACAAGGTTTTCGAGGAGCCTTGGAACAGAGGGAAAGGTTACAGAAAGAATGGGCTACAGTCTTACCTTCTGACAGTTATTCACAGACTGATTCTTCAAAGCAATTTGCAAATCAAGCATAAATATAATTTTCTCAATGCATGCAATTATTCAGTATTCTGGCACTTTGTTCTTTATTTTCAAATAGTTTTATAATTCCCACAATAATTATTAATGCTTGCTGCTATATTATACTGTAGACAGTAATTAAAGAGGATTTTTTAGCAATATTCCCATCCTCAGCCTTTGCACTTCTTCTACAAACATCTGCACTTCTAAGGTTTTGAGCACAAGTATTTCTAGTAGCAAATATGGGAGCGATTGTAGTTGACTGGCTCAGTATTAGATCAGACATACACATGTATGTGTTTAATAGAAGGTCAGTCTGTTATTTAACTTAAAATTTATACAAACTATGTATATATAATGAAAAACAAGAAAGAAGTTGAAAAACAGGATGTTACAAATAGTTAACAAGACATGGCCTTGAGAGAAGGAATAGACACCATAAATGTCAAGCTGGGGCATAACAATATAAGCTCAAGGAGAACCAAATGGTTAATGTGACCAAACAGAAATTACTACAACTGTGTGAACTACCCTAATTAGCACACTAAAGGATCTGCCCTCGAGCAAAGGAAGCCCAAAGCCCTCTCCCACCGAACCATGGTGTAAAAAGGGTAGTGTACCTTTAAATGGAGACAAGGCTCATAAGAACCAATGAGAATTAAGTGTGACTAAACATAATTGTAAACAATTGCTCAAAGTGTATAAAATGTTAGAGGTGTGCGAGCTCTGTGGATTTACCACCTAGCACCCATCTCTGCGCAGACGTGCAATAAATGACATCTCGGCTCTGTGTGTGAGATTGGCTCTTAGCACACCGGGTAATGAACTCCGTGGGTGAGACAACAGGATGCGTATGAATGATGCACATCCCTCTGATAATAGAGGCATTGTCTCAGCCCTCTGCAGCGCTTGGATCTCTCATTGACTGTAGGGCTATGGCCTGTAGAGTGGCCTAACATGGCTTGGGCGGTGCAGCATTCCTGTGTAGCTGACACACTCATGGCAAGAAGTGTCTGTCAATTGAATCAGCACTGACTTGTAAGTCTTGTTTTATAGTAATGTTTTTGTTTACAGAAGGTTCATGATTTATGCCTTGTGTGTAGAGGTACAGTGTTCAGTATTTTAGAGAAGGATTTTTGATACATAGTTGCGTTTTCTCAAGGAGCTGTTTTCTATTCCTACCAAGTATCCAAAAAGAAAAAAGATTTTCACAGCAGGAAATCTGTAGTTTTCTTGTGTAAACAGAATCATGCCTTCTTATTTCCATACTGTATATGATCTTTGCATGTTTGTTTTCTTGTTCTTTGCACATTTTGAGAAAGGTATGTTAACCACCATGTCCCTGTAGGGGACACAAATGGTATTCTGAGATTTGGGGTATGACTATATGAATCATTATTCTGATTACAAGTGCTGTTTATCAGCAGTATATAAACAGAATAAAAAATTTGCCCTTGCACCAAATATTTTTTATTTGAAGATAAGGAAGGAAACAGAAGGAGCTTCAGCCAGAAATATGGGTGGGGAGAAAGAGACTCTGAAGGAGGTGTGGATGAATTGGTGTCAGAGAATTCCCATCTTTCCTCCTGTCTCTTGTCCTGGCTGTCCTATAGGTTACCCGGAGCTAACCTGAGATGTAATGATAAGACAGAAATTAAAAAGCATCAGATATATAAAAAGAATTTCCTAGTAAATATGAATAAATTGAAACCACTTTTCTCCTGTAATGTGCAAAAACTTTAAACCATGCTACCATGTTAACAGCTGTTAACACTCATTATGTATTTTTCTGTTTCAAAATGTATTATTGTGTGGAGAAGACCCCAAACATAGGCTTTGTATGTTGTCAGGAAGACACCAATCAGTTGCATTTGTTTGCTTTGAACAGGGACATCCGTCGCTGGTGAAAGCCTTGTCTCAAGTGTACGAGAGAGTTTGTGGAAGAAAGATTGATCCTCTCACGGATATCCTGGTGACCGTGGGAGCTTATGGATCTCTGTTTAGTACAATACAGGCATTAATTGAAGAGGGAGATGAAGTAGGTTTTTATTTTAAATATTCACGTGTACTCACTGAAGTGAGAACTTGCCTGTTTTTTATTCATCCACTTTTAAATATAAGTTTACGTTGGGACTTCTTTCTGATCTCTGTTAATTTGATTTGTTACAGTTGCACATCTGACATTTTCAGAAGCTGTGTTCAGCAGCCTATCCTTTGGATGTCTTCTTAGCATTCAGCCACTTACAAACTCCTTTCTTTCATACTTGTGGTACCTGTAGCAGTTGTTTATCACTATTACTGTTAGGTGACACAATGCGCACTGATTTCTTATTTGAGAAAACTTGTGGGCTGTGTCTGCAACAGGAGACTAAGAGTGGCACAAAGTATTATTGGTGTTTGAATAACAATTGTATATCAAGTTCTGTTTCAGACTATCGCATGGTAGTGGCATAGGTAGCAGAAAAGTCATTTAAAGGAAAGGCTTGTTAGTTTACTGTACTAGCTGTGGTCATTTATCCCTTCACTACTGATGTATCCCTTCTTCACAAAGATATTAAGTTTTAGGAGGATGTTTGTACCTGTAATGGACAAGAACTTTTTGTGTTGTCATGCATTTCGCTTTCAGTGTTTTGTTGGTTTCACTTGTATAATGTATTCTCATCTTTCTTTCTTTTTTGTTGCTCAAACAGTCACTTCTCTCTTTTTGTAATGTTTTTCTGCTATGAGCTTTTGGGATTTTTTTGTTGTTTTGCTATTATGCAATTTTCCTTTAATTTGTTCTCTTTTTTTTTTTTTTTTTTTTTTTTCTTAAAATTTTCTTCTGATAAAGTTTGAGGACTTAAGCCATTCTTCTGACATTTCGAGATACTTGGAAATCCTCGAATTTCATGGACAGAATTAGAGCACTCATGCTGTGGTTCAACAGTTTGCTGTTGCAGTCTCCCATCTCTGCCTTGCACCTTTGAATCTGTGTGCAGGACCCGAACATTCCTAATAGTGTTGTCTTAATTGTTGTAATGTGTAACTGTAGAAGAACAGCCTGTGTGTGTTGTAAAAAATGAGTAGTGCTTATCATACTTAGACTGAGGACATTGGTATATGATGCTCTAAAAGGAGGAATATTCTGCAATGTTAGATCAGGATGGAGTGCCAGAAACATGATCAAGTAATACCATCAAAATAAATCTGGAAATATGATGGTATCATGCATGGTAAATCCTCTGTTTCTGATACTGATTATTGTAATTTCAGGTAATAATAATAGAGCCATTTTATGACTGTTATGAACCCATGGTAAGGATGGCGGGTGCAAAGCCTGTTTTTATCCCACTGAGATATGTGAGTAGCTTTTTAAAAATTATTTATCATATAAAGTTTCTCATCTATCTTCAATAAAGTTTGATGAACACCTTCTAGGTGATGCTTTTCTGTATAGTTTTTCATAATATCCAATTATATAAAAATGAGATAGATTGCTATAGTGTAGTCTGAGACAACAATAATCCAAAGAAGATAGAATATTTTATTAGTGTTGGAGAAGGTGGGACAATGTTTCTCATTTACTTTAATTTCTGCATTCTAAAAGCTGATCAAAATTCCTTTTTTGGATGTCGTCAGAGAATGTTTTCAGTGTAGATAAGGGAAGGAGGATTACATTATCAGTGCAATTTCCGTATCTGCTGGTTTTCAAAAGATTTGGATTCTGATTCCTTCAGCAATTCCTACAATGACAGAATACAATTTCTTTTCCAAAACCTGTTTACTAATGAGCGATCATGCAGTAGACATATTTCCTATACATATGAGAATTACCATTTCCTTTATTGGTGAAAAGGAATAATTTTGCTATGGGTTAATTTTCAGATTGGTACTGCTGGCATTATGCTGGCAGCTTACAAGGATTGTTCTGGATGCAAAGTATTGATCCTGTTACTATTGCCTTGAGTGATTTGCAGCCTTGTATGGGGAGGGGTGAGGGGCTCTTTAGGCAGGATTGTTGCATGAACACCATAAAATCAGAACAATGCAGAGTGACAGAACCTCCAAAACTGCAGTGGAGGTGAGACTGTTCCTCTGATGCCTTCTTTCTAGGGATGTTTTGAGTGATGGGGTTCCTCCAAGTATTTTCAGATTCACACCCTTGTTTTTGGTCTGGACCTCTCCCAGTAATGTGCAGGTGTCAGAAAGTTAGTGTGGCCATGCTCTTTGCTCTCTGTAGCAGCTGGCCCAAACTTCTGTTGTCCTTGTGTAATACCGCAGCAATTCCAGAGCCTCAGTGGTGCAGATTTTTAACTGTTTGGTCATTTTCAGGTGGACAAGGAGGAGGAAAAGACCTTGAGTCTCTCCAGTAGTGATCAATCTTTCCAGTCAAGTATGCACGTGTTGGTTCTAGTGTCTGCGAAGGCCATAAACTCTCCTGTCATGTGACTGGGCTTCCTGCATTACCACTTACAATCAGCATGTGTGCAACCAGATCCTGGAAACCAGTTCCTGGGGGTGCTTTGAGGCAGACAGGGGCCAGGACAGGACAGCCACTAGTGTAATATTTTACTTTGCTTCTAGCCTGCCTCCTTGTTCCTAGAAGTGCCTTCTCCCAGGAAAGCAGGACAGATTGGATAGGTTGAGAAGTATGGTTGTGAAAGTGTCTGAGGGTGATAAGTTGTGTATCTCTGTTTAGGCTGTAACATGTTATATTCAAGTAATGCATAGATTTATTGGTTTTTTTATAGAAAAATGATGGAAACTCTGCATCTAGTGCTGATTGGGTCTTAGATCCTACTGAACTTGCAAATAAATTTAATTCCAAGACAAAAGCAATTATTCTGAATACTCCACACAACCCTCTGGGCAAGGTAAGAGTCCTGCTTTAACACTACTGTAATTTCAGAGTATGCCTTAAATACTATGATTAATGCATTGTCTCTTACTTTCTTGAATGCCAGGTGTTTACCAGAGAAGAGCTCCAAGTTATAGCTGATCTCTGTATTAAACATGATACTCTCTGCATCAGTGATGAGGTGTATGAATGGCTGGTCTATAAAGGAAATAAACACATTAAAATAGGTACTGATTTTTTGTGGCATCTTAGAAGTGATTGAGGAATGATGTTGTAAATGTACCTGTCGGAGATAATGGTTGCTAGAAGGAGCTCAAACTTCAAGCTTTGACTATTTTACAATGTTTAGACTCTACAGACAAGAGCTCCTCCCTTTTTTGAAAAATATTTTGAAGAATACTTTCCAAATAGAATTCCCAAAGCTCTTAAGTGACTTCGGAGCAGATATCCATAGAAACCAGTGGGACCGATTCTCACAAGTCAGTTACGATCATCTGAATATCCCGTCCTTATTCAGTTACTTATAACTGCTGTTCATGTATGTATATTGAACTGTGCTTTGCTGAAGAACTAATAAAAGAAACAGGGATTGAAACTTCCTTCTCCAAACATTGCAGAGATAATAATTGAGGGAAATGCACAATAGGGAACATAATTATTTTTGCTCCACTACTTACAAAAAGAAATAAAGAAAAAGTATAACGGTTAGTGTGGAGATGGTGTGTGAACACTGTTGCTCCAAAGTGCAGGGTGTTAAATAATAAAAATTCAATAAACATTGAATCCAATGAAGTAAGTCACTGCATGGGCAGTGTGAAAGCATGCTGAAGTCTTCAGGCAATTTTGTTACAGGAGTAAAACACCATTGCAAGAACAAACCAGAAAACCAAATATGATGTTATGACCCTGTCCCTCTTGTTTTACTTCTTGATGCAAGTTTCACTGAAGTTAGTGGAATTACTCCCAGTGCCTCAGAACAAGTGAACCTAGGGCAGGTTATTGAACTCCTTTCCCAATCCTATAATACTACAGCTAAGCATTTATGTAGAAATTTCTACTGTGGTGATCTCTGTTTGGATCTGCTGATGTATCTTAGCTGGCTAAACTCAAAAACTTCCTCCTTATATGTACAGATGTTTTGTTTCTAATGGTAGCATCTGGCATCAACTATCTGTTATGATGTACTTACTGACATAACAAAGGCACATTTCAGTTGTGCAACAGAGACAATTAGTTGAAATTAAACAACGAAACCAAGAGAGATTAATAAAACTTAGACATGAAAAAGCTTAGCTTTTTTCCTTGTGTTACCGCTGGTTGAATGCTGAATAACTTTACCTCTATGCTTCAATTCCATGTGCGTAGAGTAGTAATAAAAGAAACTTTCCATTAGTGGGGCCTACATCATTGTAAAAACTGAATCTTATAAATAGTAAAAAGGAAATTGTATCTAAATGACCTTGCAATGCTTATTACTCAGCCACACAGTCACTGATCATACGGCTGCAGTACATTGATTGTATTGGCCATGAATCTGTATAGGCTATGCGTCTGTTTTGAAAGTGGTCTAATTTCATGGCTCTTGTTAATGCCTTGGTAGTGATACCTTCTTCAAGAACTTCAGACACGGAAGAAGGGGAACATTTTGGGTACATTCAGGTGATAGTAATCTGAGTCAGTGCATCCTAACAAGTTACCACAGTAACTGATCACATGTGGCTTATCATGTCCCTTTTGCAAAGTAAAATGAGTTAAATTAAAGCTTTCTTCATGGGCTTAGCAGGTGGTTCATGTAAATAGCTGTTCTCGGAACCAAAATCTCTGTGGGTGGTGTGAGGTAATCCATTTCCCTTTGCAATGGCAGCAGGTCCAAACGTTTGTGTTGTCAGTTACACTTCACATTAGTGGACAGGTGGTGAATTCTTAAGACATAGTAACTCTATTGTTTGTTAGTATCAGTATTGTCATTTTAATGCTTCAAAACATTTCCAGTTGAACATAAGGTATTATGTACTTTAGCGTAAAATGTAAAAATATCATGCATTGATAATGCAAGTTAAAGCCTAGACATTGGTCAGCTAGGTTTAGGTACATATTCTCTAACAGATCCCATGATATTATCTTTAACTTTAAAATCACTATAAAACCTTCAGGGTAACACTGTAAACAATAATATTTCAATAAAAGAAACAAGATCTACTCTTTCTAACTGAAGTTTCTTAGATATTTTTTTTCTTGAAGTCTACAAAGATAATACAAGAAAAAATGAATGTGTTATTTCACTATTTAAAAACTTTTATTTCCATATTAACCTCTATGTATTCCATCAAATGCAGGGACACTTTTTTTTGTGAGAGATGCAAAATGGATATTGCATCAATTTACAGGGTCTGATGGTTGTTCTTTAATACAATATAACAGGGGGTGCTAGCCACAGATCATAAAAATAGTACAGTCTTTGTGCTGTCACTGAAGCAGCTTTCTGTAGTGTGGTCAGATCATTATCTGACTTCCATTAAACTGTGGACCTCCCCTAAGCAGTGATTAGGGTTGCAGTGGCAGATTTAGATATTGCATCTCATAAGTGAGGATTCTGAACAAGCCTTTCAACAAGCTGAGTGCCATCCCAGGTAAAAGGCTTATTATATGTCTTAGTTTGCACTTCATTCGTTTTTTAAATCGGAGTCAGACTTGGTTATGGTGTCATATAATGATGTTGCCATGTGACACGGAGGTATTCCCTCTCAATTTAAAACTTGCTGCTTGTAAAAGCAATGGAACTGCTTCTTCCCCTGTGCCCTTTACTGCTGCTGCTGTTTGGAATGCTGTTGCAGTCTGCCTCCAAGGTTGAGTTCCTATGACTGTATGGCAAAACAGTCTCACTGGAGGGCATTAGCTTTGGAATTCAGTTCTTTTTGCTGTCTGTGAGAGCTAGTTTGGTTGCCTTTAGGAAGTGATCTATACTCTTGACCTAGCTAGCTAGAAAACGCGTCTCTTCAAACTGGCTTTTTGTTTTCAAGGTCACAGAGTAGTTGAGTTTCTTTTCTGCTGGTTTCTTTTTCTTCTTGGCAAGTGTGCTCAAAAAATTATTACATGTTTTCAAATAACTGCAAAGATTTATACCATGTCTAATGCAGATAACTGTTGCAAAAACTTCCTTATGAAATTAAGTGGGTTTACTTGGAAAGTCTTTGTTCGTTGGTCTCCCTATAGAGGGGATTTAACAAGTGACAGATTCATTGGTAGTGGTTCTAGTGTTCCAGTGAGGTGGAGGTGGATGTTGTTCATCACTGCAATTGCAGTAGTGGTATGAGCTTGTCTAATTTTGTGTCTCAGACTTACATGTGTCGTGATTTATCTGTTTCTGTTGAAAATGAATTAAGTTAAAAGAGTCCAAATAGAGCTCCCCTGAAGCAGTGTACAGAAAAAAAAATTGCAAACTACAGGGAGACATTTGTTCTGTTATCTTCTTGGAAAAGAAACAGGATTTTGGTCTCCTACCAGATACAAATACAGAGACAGGCCTCCATGTGTCCCTTCATCCTTGCAGACATCCTTAGCTAGCTGCTATTGTCAGTCCCAGGCCTGTTCAAATTATATAATAAAGTATAATTTATTTGCTCACTCGGCTAGTTTTCTGATTGTTACAGTGTTTGGTTCTGGGTTAGAAGTCTCAGTAATTCTTTTCTTCTGATCTCTCAGCCAGCCAGCGACACTGAACTGGACAACTCTATTAAAATGGTTTGCAGTGCCTGACTTAATGTTGTATATGGTGCGATTATCAGGCATCAGAAATAATGCTGTCTTGAGATGAATGGCTAGCCACTTCTTACATCATACCTTTCTTCTGAATAATTATGCATTTTAGCTGAGGCTAACTAACATAGTTTTCACAAACTATACCTCTCATTTTCTGCCTCTTCTTTCTCCTTTCATTAATCCTTACCTTGTTTTCGGCTCACATATCCTTTCCCATTTGTTACAATTGCTATAATTTTAGAATATTCTCATTGCTTACTTAATATGCTGCAATGATGTATCAACATATAGCTCTGAACTAGGGGCAGTACAGTTTTTTAACTACATGGAATATGTGAGTGCATCTGTACCCAATTTATTTTATTTTATATACAGCTACATTGCCAGGTATGTGGGAAAGAACAATAACTATAGGAAGTGCTGGAAAAACATACAGTGTAACTGGCTGGAAGGTAAGAAGAATCACTATAAAAGAGCTCAGTTATATAAATAACAGAATGCATTTATTGTGCTAAAAAAGCCTCTGTTTGTATGACCTGTCTTTTGAAAGCTTCTGGCAAACCTCTGTGTCTCCAAAACATGAAGATAACATTCAGTTGGAGCAATTACAGCAAAACACCCATGTTTTAATTTTCTTCTTGTCTCTTGATTAATTAGCTCTTGGGAGAAAAAAATAAATATAAATAAACACAGTATGATTTTTTTAAAAAACATCAAGATTCTGGGAGAAAACATGGATATTAAACATAAAATATGAATTTTAACTTTTTCAGTTTTGTGGTGATATTTTCAGATTGTGATAATGGTATGTTTTGGAATGGCTTGTATTTCTGTAAAATATGTAATGATAATATTTTGCTTGACTCTAAAATACATGTCAGAAAGTAAACAAGAATTTTTAACCATTTGGCAACTAAATTCTTTCTTTTTTATCACCTGTGTTCAAACTGAACCATAACATCTATGATTCAGTAGTGAGCTTTTGCTTTATGCTCAAACCATCTTTGACACAGGAACTTATGAGATGGAAAGATTCTAAAACAATTAGGGATAACATTCTTAATAAATGCTTAGTTTGTTTTCTAACCCTTGTTATATGAAGAGTTAAAAGTTTCCTCAGTACCCTGTGAGAGATAGAGTTCATTTCACCCTGTTGTCTCAAATCTAGAAATTTTTAAATGAGATCATTCAACAAACTTTGTGTAAACTGGCTCTTTTCTTAATTCTTTGTCAAAACAAATTCAGTACCAATTCTTAAAATAGAAAAACTTGAGACATCAGCTAATTTTAATTCTTTGTTTGTTAATTTTTGGTAGCACCACTGCTGTTAAGTATAACATATGTATGCTTTCTTCCCTTAGCTTGGTTGGTCTATTGGCCCCCAGAACCTGATTAAGCATTTGCAAGTTGTTCACCAAAATACGCTGTATACTTGCCCCACTCCCTTACAGGTAGGTTCATATGGGGCAGAGGAGGTTATTTTGTGGTGGAGCAAAACTGTAGGCCTCACTGTAATAAAACAATAATCACAACAATGAAGTTTCAGTTGTCAGAATATATATTCTGGGGTGCAAGAAGAGGAGACAAATTTGATCAGCTCACTAGACATTTAAAAGTAAAATACAAAAATAATCTGTCTTGCAGATTCTTCTTTCACCTACGAACTGCTGCTTCTTACATAAAACATGACAATTGTAGTGGTTTCTTAGCAAATACGAACAACAGTTGTTGCAATAAGGTTTTACTGAGCATTATCTCTGTCTACTGCTTTCTAGTATTCCATGATACATTATTATCAATAATTTAAACTTAGCTTCAATTCAGATTGCAAACCCTTATGTGACTTCTGCATATGATTCGTGCCTAGCAAATGACTGGGTGCTTTGGGTGTTGCAGCAGCACAAAGTGACAAACAAATTACATGCTTGGACGTAGCTTGTGTAATTTGTATATGCTGATTTGCTTAATAAGGGCCAGAATCAAAGAAAAATCCATGTGATTTCAGTAGGAAGTATTTGAATGTAAGTTTACTGAGTGTCCATGAGTACTTTAAACATCGATTATGTTTCCAGGAGGCTTTGGCACAAGCGTTTTGGATAGACTATAAACGCATGGATGACCCAGACTGCTATTTTTACTCACTGTCTCGAGAGCTCGAAAGCAAGCGTGATAGGATGGCTCAGCTACTTCAAGAAGCTGGACTAAAGCCTGTCATTCCAGATGGAGGATACTTTATGATTGTCGACGTTTCTACATTAAGTTAGTATAAAGTTTTATTAAAAAGGGTGTGGAAAGCAAATAATATAGTTAATCTGAAAATGCAACTTTCATTTAAAACTATATTCTCTCATTTCATGTTTGCATAATGTTGTCAGAAGTGCTAACTAGGACTGAAATTTTCTGTTTGACCTTAGCCTGAGAGGTGGATTTTATAAGCTTCAGCAAAGCCTTTGTGATCCTAACTACTGTCCGTGTTTTGCAAAGCTTTGGCAAGGTTTTAAGGAGGATAAAGGAGGTGGATAAAAAATTCTGTTTTCAATAGGTCTCTGATTATGAAAATGTTTGAGAGCCAAGTACCTTCCTGTCATACTATTTGTACTTTGCCCTTTCTGGTTGGTTGGTTGGTTGGTTAGTTTGTTTTTCTTAATCTGAAGTCATACCCTGAAGGCTCTTTGAGGCACTCTGATTTATAAATACTGTAAAATATTACCAAAATTTACAAAACCTTTTGGAAGTTTTGGTAACTTTGGAGGAAAAATTGCCACACGGAAACATTTTCTAGTTCCACATTCTTCACTAACTTGTCCTATTGGCAATTGACATTCACACGGAAATGTTTACACACAGTGCTACCATGTGTCAGAAAGTTTTAGATACCCCAGCTGCACAGATTAAAAAGCTGTAGTTGCAGTGATTATTGCTATCCAGACAATAAATGCATTCTTCAGTACCCTCCACAGTCCTGATCCCTCAATAACCCAAACTTGAGGACTACTTAGAGTATGGCATAGCTTTCTTCCAAGCTACCTGTCTGAATTTGCTTTGAATGGAGAGCAAGTGCTCAGGTCAGAATGGAAAAGTTAAGTCTGTTGGCCTTTTTAATTGTTGTAGTGCAATTTTTAGTTATATTTAAAAAATAAAAGCATGCATCTTTATTCTTAAGTGCTAACTATAATCAAGTGCTGCTAATGAATGCCTTCCCAGTGAAGTCTAGGAAATCTTACAACATGTTTGTTTTAAATTTGATTTTTTTAGATGTGGGTCTCTCTGGGAAAGATGACAAACAACCTTATGATTATAAATTTGTCAAATGGATGATAACATCTAAGGTAAGTTGTCTTAGTCATACTCTAGATTTAGAAATGCTTTTCTATTGAAAGCAAGAGCAGTGCAACTGTACTTATTAAATAATGTAATAAATTCCATTCAAAATATCGCTTGGTGTTTATAGTAACTGCTGATAACGATGTGGCTAAAATATTGCTAAATATGCTGAGAATGTACCCTGTAGGTTTGTGTTATGTCCCAGCACTTATCTTTCAGCATGCTTAAATGCTAGTTGTACAAAAGTACATTTGAAATGTTGTGCCTAAGAAAAGTAATTTGAATTTATTTAAGCCTAGCTAGTGCATACGAAACCGAACCTTGTCTTTCCCTCACATGTTGGGAGGGGGAGTTCTTGAAAAGGAATAGTAAAATCATCATGCTTAAAATGTTTTTTTTTTATACATATATAAAATAAGCAAATAATATTTCTGTTTTATGTTTCAGAAGCTGTCAGCAATTCCTCTTTCAGCATTCTGTGGTCCTGAGACAAAAAGGCAGTTTGAAAAATATATACGGTTTTGCTTCATTAAGGTAAATTTGTGTCCTGGGAAGACTTAAGACTCCTAGAAATCAATGCAGTACAGAAATCTGCAAGAGGCTGACTTTTATGTTTTGCTTAGGATCTCCTGCGCTGGATGGTTTTAGGAACAGAAAGTTAGCATGGTGTAAAATTCAGTACAAAATAGCTTCAACTGCCTTTTTGCTGAGGGACTTTAAACCATAAATGTGGGTGACATGGCTAAGAAGGGTAACTGGCAGAAGATAACAGGGTGGGTAGGCCTTTTTTAGCTTCCTCTATTGATTTTTAGAAGCATTCTTGTCCAGTCGTGACAGTGAAAATGAACGTCACAGGTATGCTGTCAGTTAAGCTGAATTGTATAATCCAGAGCAGAGTGTGAGAGAGAAGTCACCTTCGGGTTTAGCTGAATTGTTTGAAGATGCATAGGGTTTCACAGAAGCTCCAAATTATAAAAGAAAACAGTAAGTTATCTTACATGTTTTTTTGTGAATTGGCTGACTTTTGCCATTTTGTGAGCACGTTCTTTTCACATGTTCTTCCTCCTGTTGAATCTATTCTTTAAAAGACTGAAAGACACTGGGGACAGATACATAAACTTTGATAAGCCCACAGCCCTAAGATGTTTCCCAATTGTTCTGTAACAGAGTCAGCATAATGGAACATGTGCAACTTCCCAACTGTTGTAGTATAAAGATGAGAGCCTTAGCTTGAACCAGTAATGAAGGGGAGTTTCTGCTTGTGTTACTTAGTTACTTTATAAGTATAAAGACTATGATATAAACTGAGCCAGTAACAACCAGGATGAAACTTGCTGGTTGTAAATGTGACTTGGCCGGGATGAACAGCACTAATCATGTCAAGTTAAAGACTACTTGTATGACTCACCAGGTTGTAGCGAAGCCACACAACTGGCCAGTGGAGAGATTACCCATATTTAGTGGGATTACGCTTAAGTAGTTCACAGCATAACTTGGTTGCATGGAGATTTAAAAATCCCAACTGTACACATGAAGATTAGGAAGCTATGTTAGCATGTCTCCGATATAGAGCCGCCAAGTACGTCACTGCATAAATGCTAGGCGTTTGTATAAGAAGTATTGTTTTCACTGAATTTGATTTTAAATTTACCTAATAAATATCTGCAAGGAATCAGCACTGAATTCTTTGTGTAGTCTAGATTTGTAGCTGTAACTGTTAATGAAAAACTGACTGACAGATATTTACAGGATGCAGGTGAAACTGCCAAATACTGATTTGGGATGATATAATCATGACTGCTACTCTCTTTTAAAGAACTCCACACTTGTAGTAATAGTGATATTCCTTGTTTTACAGAAAGACAGCACACTAGATGCAGCTGAAGTGATCCTGAAGAACTGGAATAAACAGACAGCCTGATTTTTTCTAATTAACTGTTCCATCCGGTATAATTAGCTAATAGTAAGGGGGTTTTATTGCAATTGTAAGAACAAATTACTTAATACAGTACAGAATTAATGTGACATTGTAAATAATTTTTTGCTGCCACCTGCTGAGGAGTTAAAACAATGAATTACTGAAATATGTGTGATGCAACTCAGATGTTTGTTTTCAATCTTTCCAAAATCATTTACTTTTTTCCTAAAAAAAATAAATAAGAAAATCCATGAGATTCACTACTTCTACCGAAAGACAAAAAAATTGTAGGACCTTGTAAAATAAATAGATGATATAGGTATTTTAAAACCTATAAGAAAAAAGTGGGAGCATTTTTTTTTGTATGAGAGAACGTAGGAACTAGGGATGACACTTAAACATAGTGATCTGTGAAATTCAATAGCCTGCAGTGGAGGAAAATTAAGATATGCCTCATATTAGTGACTTTCTACATAATACCTACCTACCCTGCCCATGCACACATTGCATCAGTATAAATAAAGTGATTGAGTTAAATCTATACAGTGTTTATAGTATAGGCAAGATTGAAAAGTGGTAAGTTGCATAATTACTATTTTATTTTTCCACGATATTAATGTGTGCTGTTCTGAAAGTATTCAGTCCTCAATAAAGTTACAGAAGTGGCATCTAGAATAGGAATTCTATTTACTCATGTCTGCCTACTTACTTATTTATTACATGGATGAATCTACAAAGCAAAATAGAAGACTTCTTTAGAGGTTCCTTCACAATCAGATGTACAGTGGCACAATCCTATCATCCTTTTTCTTACCATATTCAAAACATTGGTAACTTCACACCAAACTTATTTCAGACTCTTTAGATCTAGGGGGATCATAGAGGTGGACCTAATACTGTGCTGTGAAGTCAATTAACTTTGTTTAAGGGTCAGTTGATAAAGGACTGTTTCAAAAGAGATCAGTATGGAGGATTCCTTTCTATTTGCCGCCTTTTTCAGTTCTCTCTGCCATCTTTTCATCCACAGATGAGTTTCCCGCTAGCAGAAGCAAGCCAGGCAGGTAACCTTTTAAGGCTGTGTGTTTTGTTCTCCATGTTATTTCTATATTCTTCCCACAGGCCTTATGGTGGCAAGCCTGAATGAATTCAATAACTAGTTTTGCAAATATTTTACTAATACTATGATCACACAGCTGGAATCTTAACTGAATACCATCAGACTGACCATGACCAGGGCCTAAAAAAAAAGCATAGGAACTGGACTGTGAGAACAGATGCTATGCTTTTTTATTAGCATTTCTTGGTCTTGGGCTTTTTGGAGTCCAGTAGCTGGGACTTCGGTATTTTTTATAGCTGTCTTACACTGCCATTCCCCAAATCTCACCAAAAGATGTTTGGCTGGTATTTTTAAGGTGGTGTGTAGTCTTTGTGTAGAAAAATCAATTTAGTTATTCAAATTACTTAACTGAAATTTCAGCACGAATTTCATGTGGAAATTCCTACATTAAATTACAGGAGGAGCTATTCTTTATGATATTAGATGTCTGTGAAATCTACACTCTGTTTTACAAGGAGTTTAAAATCTGTTTATCTAAGTTGCACTGGGGAGCTGTGCTGTTGCAGGAACTAAGAGGGCAGTGCAACAGTCTTATAGAGCTGCATGGTGAATTGGGAAAAGAAAATGTAAAATAATCTGCTGCTTTAACTGAAAAGTAAATTTTTATAAAATTAAACAGATTTTTCTAGCATAAATACATGGTAAAACATAGGCTTATATGTAATGTTTTTATGATTATGTGAATCAATTTTCTAATTTCTTAAGCCTCTGAAATGATATGAAATAATAAAATACTTGAATTTTGGTTTCTTGTCCTTGAAACAGGTGCTTCTCAATGCAATTAAACCTTATGCAAGTAATGGTATTTTCATCATTGTTATATATAAAGAGCTTTAAGGATCATTGCATCATGCTTCTCTTGAAGATAACAGCTACAGAGCACAATTCTCATACTATTTTTTTAAACCGCTATTTCTACAGTCTAGTATTTCCCTAAGATAGCTGGGTTTTTAGCATGTAAGCATATACATAATTAGGTTATGTGACCTCATAACAGCAGTAAGGTATTAAGGGTTCTTCCATTCACCACTCTTTACAACGTTTTTGTGCTGTGTAAAAAAATAATAAAAAAAAGGCACATTTGAAAAGGTACACTTGTTTCAAAGACTTGATATACCATGCTTATATTACTCTTACTGGCAAATGGGACACCCTGTGTAAAATCAATCTAGAATATGCATGAAAGAAAAATTATATGCAGGGCTGAAAAGGAAATTCAGCAAACTATAGCAAAATAACTTTTACATGGTTATGTTTGACTGTTTTGAATGTCTTACTAGTATGCTAATAACTTGCCTGCTAAAGCACCAAATTTAAGCTGGGTCACCCAGGTGCAGAGGCTTACTGGTGTACTGGGTTTGTCTGGGATAGAGTAAATTTTCTTCATAGTAGCTACTATGGGCTATGTTTTGGATTTGTGCTGAAAATTGCATTGTTAACTGCTGTTAGTTACCGCTGAGCCATGCTTACACAGTGTCAAGGCCTTTTCTGTCCCTCAGATGGCCCTGCCAGTGAGTAGGTTGGGGGTGCACATAAAGCTGGGAGGGACACAGTTCACAGTTGGGACAACTGACCCCAGCTGACCAAAGGGATATTCCATACCATAAAATGTCATGCTTAGGAATAAAACTGGGTGGTGGTGAAGGTTGAAGGGGGGCAACTGCTTGGGGACTGGCTGGCCATTGGTTTTTTGGTGGTGAGCAATTGTTCTGTTTTCATTTCCATCACTTGTCTGTCTTGGGTTTTATTTTCCTCTCTCTTGGATATTTTTGTTCTCTTTTAAGTTTAAAAAAATATTTATTTTTAATTATTAAACTGCTTTTATCTCAACACACGACTGAGTTTCTCACTTTTACCCTTCCAGTTCTCCCCCCAGTGAGTGGCTATGTGGTGCTTAGTTGCCGGCTGGGGTTAAACCACAACCCTCATGTTATACAACCCATTGTATTAGACTTGAGTAGTTTAAATTTCTTTTTTCCTATTTTGTTCAGGTGCTGTAATGTGTTAATCTTTCTGTTTAGTGAAATGTCTGAACACATAAGATGCAGCACAGAGATGAATTAACATACCAAGCATAATTCAGTTGCCCTGGCTATTTATTGTTTCCTTCATTTGCTCCTTTGAGGCATTTGACTGGCATCTGCTATTTTAACAAAAAACCGTTGGCTAAATCAACAAACCATTACAAAGGACCTTTAGACGTACAAGTAAGAATTGGTGACTTGTTTTCATTACATGTACTGTTCATTGTGTTTGCAAAGGCATCTGAATATCCCATTGCGTTATTGTTGAAATGATGCTGGTAACATTAGCAATGTAAGAATTGCAATTTAATTACATATTTTAATTACTGACGTTAGCTAGCATGAAATACTTTGGGTGAAATTCGAAGAAACTCCAGAATGACCAATTAAGTAAGTTTTAAAATAGGATTATGGTTGTAGCTAGTGATGTGGGAGAACATACAGCTGGGGACAGTAAGGTGAACTTTCCATAAGTTATTAAAATGATCTGTTGTTGACAGAGACTGTTAATAGTGGTATCCCCATCTGCTGCATCAACTGCTTTTTTCCCCTCCTGCTTGTAGACAAAGTGGTTGAAAAATTATTGGGGATAGGGAATAAAGAAATGCTGAGATAAGATCTATCGTATTTTTTGCAACATTTCTGAAAATTATTGTCTTTCTGTGGTGGAAATTAAACTCTTTCAATTCTAGTTAATGAGAACAGGGTCAGGAGGGACCTGTTGTTGACAGTGATTGCCAGCAGATCTTCATAGAATGGATTATGAGTGAAGCCAAAAATTGCCTGGTAGCAAGAACTACTCACAGGCTCACATCTCTGAGCAGCAGGTATTTGTTTATTCAGTGCTGGGAGTGAGGGGGATCACTCCACCCTTCTCACTCACTCTTATTTTTGCAAAGCAAAGATATTTATAAATTTAGCAATAGCATACATTACATTTGGGCAGTCTGCCGGCAGTCTTTAATGCCCTCATCATTTTACATTACATCGTTAGGTAAGTCCTCTATCTGGTGCATGTGTAGTTTTCTACTGTGGTGGTTGTTAATCTCCTGGTGGTCGTTTTGGATGAAGGCCGCAGGTCTTCCTCAGGTTTGAACTTTTTACCTTTGGTCCTGACACATGCTCTAAATGCTTGTTTCTTCAGAGCTGGACTACTGAACTGGTGTAAGCCAGTGTTAACCTCCGCTTTCTATAGTTCTGCTCCATTCTAATTGACTGCCTGTTATCTCTGTACATTCTTTTGCCTGTTATCTCTGTACATTCTTTTGCAAACACTTAACGCCGTGTTTGTTCATCTTGTGCAGCTTAAGCAACTTAACATCTATACAAGCTAAGCTTTATTGCTACAAAGTTTTATTTTATAAAATTCCTTGCATCATGAGAAGCCAGGACAAACCTGGAAAGCTTGATGGGACTGACAGTGCTGATGAGGCACATCTGTTGTAGACACTGCTACATACACATTTCAGAGGTTATGGGGAAACTTGATATTGCATGCTGTATTCGCATTGCCAGTTACAGTGATATTTTTTTTATTAGTATTTCGTCTTTTGGGTTTATTATCTTCCTTTGTAAAAAAGATCATTGCAAATGGCAAGAGAGAAGCTTTACATTTGTATCTTAGCATCTGTATCTTCTAATAGTTCAGCTTTTATTCCAAATGTTATATATTTTTTATAAGCTAAGTAATGTGTTGGCAAATTTAAACTAGCTCATTTTCAACCAGCACACAGCATTTCAGTCAGCAGAAAAATGTTTATGTGTTAATGTTGTAATGTGTCAAAGTTGTGTGTTAATGAATTTGACTCAATATTGGCAAGTATTAAGAGAAGTCTTCAACCTTGCTGGATTTCCTCCTTTGAGCTAGCAAACTGAAACATACTCTTGCTGTATAGTGGAGATGCAGTCTTAAGTGATGTGAACAGTCCTTTGTATCTGATTAATAGATAGGCAATTTACAACTGTTCAGAGACTTCAATATTGAGCACTTCAAAGCACTGAAGTAATGGCACTTTCCAAAATCTGTAGACCTTCCTGTCCTATTTATCCCTCTCTCTGTCAGTGAGGAGAGGCTTATTCCAAAGGAATAGGGTTTTTTCCACTGTTTTACAGCTTGGGTTTGAAAACCTGTTGTTACTGCTCAATATACAGACTAATTTTGCATATGGATAATCTCTTGGGGTATCAGTTTGGACTGAAATCCAGTGCTGGAGGCCTTTGGTTTTGCAGCAGTTCCTGTGGGTTTCTCCTTGGCCTGACGTTTGCTGCCAGGGTGGGTGTGAGGGAGAGAGACAGAAAGAACTGATCACCTCACGCAGGAATCTGCGGGGGAACATGAGAAACGCACAGTCCAGCAGGTGTGTGTCTGTCTGCTTGTGTGGGGCTGGGGCCTGCATGGCCCGATTGCCAGGGGCTTCCACGAGTCACAGCTGGGCTGCCCAGGTCCTGCAGCAGGGCCAGGTTTTCCTCCTGGTTGAATAACCAAGTAGCAAATCAGACCAGCTGAGCAGGCGATGCCAGCAAGGGGGAACTAAACTTTGTCTTTTCTTACCCTTTCTGGGAACCGGTCTCTGACTGGTCTCAGTTCCAGAGCCAAGATCATATTGTGCCCCAGACATTTCTGTGCAAACCCCACCAGTTTTAGCTTAAACTCCTTTTCTGCGGTATTTCACCGAGCTGATGGAGTCTGCACAGAAAAAGCTGAGCCGGAGGCACGTCCCAGGGGCCGGGGCAGTGGCAGCAGGGGGGCAGCGGGCCGCGGCTGGGCGAAGGGGAAGGCTCCAGCTCAGCCTCCCGCAGCGCAGGCGTGTGACAGCGGCTTCCCGCGCCCACCGCCCCTAGCACCCCGCACCGTTTCGTGCATCATAACAAGATTTTGGTCCCTAAGCTGCCTTCGACGCCAGGGGCCCCGGGCTGGCTCCCTGCTCCCACCTGCCATTGCCTTTGGCGGCCGAGCCCTGCCCCTAGGCAGCCCGCCCCGCTCCGCCAGTCGCCCCCGGCCGGGCCGTGCCCAACCCGCAGCCCCGCCCCCGCGTAGGCCGTGCGGGAAGGGCGGTGCCGGCCGCTTCGCGTCCCTTAGCCCCTTCGCGCGACCCGTAGCGAGCGCCTGCGGGCCCCGCCCACCGCTGCCGTTATATAAGCGGGAACGACGCGCCGCCGCCTGAGTGTACACTGGCGCTGCGGCAGGAGGGCGGCAAGATGGCGTCCACGAGCCGGTACGGGAGGCCGGCCTGGGCGCTCGGAGGGGCCCGTGCGGAGGAGGGCCGCGAGGGGGGAGGCGGGAGGGTCTCCGCCATCTCTTCCTGTCCGGGGCGCAGGAGAGAAAATGGCCGCGTTGTCTCTGCCGCCGCCACCCGGGGAGGGACCGGCGGCCGTCGCCGACCTTGCCCGGCCCCGCTGTCCTCGGCTTGGTTGGCGGCGGCGCCGGCCCTTCTCGGGTTTCGCGTCTCTCAGGGCCGTGCTGTGTGCGGCTCCCGCGGGGGCAGGGGACGGGGGCGGGCCTCCCTGCGCTTCCCCGTGTGGGCCGGGCCGGGCTCCCCCGGGCCAGCGGCCTCTGAGGGGCGGCCGGAGGTCGGGAGCGCCGCGGCGGCCGAGCTGGGGCGGCGTTCCTGCTCGGTAGCGCTCCGAGAGGAAGCGAGCGCGTTAGGGGATTTCGTGGCCGTTTGTGACTCAATTCCGGGGTCCCTCGTTACCGTGAGCTCGGTATGCCGGCGCTCGTGACCGAGCCCTTTTTCCTGCGGGCCGAGCTCTCACCCCGGCAGCGCCGTCCCTCCGTGCCGCTGCGCGGGGCTGTGGCGGAGGGGGCCGGCGGGCAGCGGGCGCGGTGCGGGGCCGGCGGGCGGGCAGCGGGAGCCTCCCGCCGTATCCCACGGGCGGGCACCGCCTGGGCGCGGAGCCCCCGGTGCCGCTCGGCCGCCGCTCCGAGCCCAGGTGGCAGCTCCCTGGCGTGGCTCCAGGTTATCGGGTCCTGCCAGCAGCTTTTAGGCTTCTAAATCCGTACCAGCCACCGTTCAGTGGCCAAGCGGGTCTCGGGCTCCGAATTAGTCCTTTTCCCTGGAGGTGCATCGGGGGTTTCTTTCGAGTTGGGAATGAAGGATGGCTCGTGGAGCGGGCTGTGGAGCGACTCTTACTCCTGCAGAACCTGTCCTAGGATGCAGGGAGTGCTTCCCAGTGTCTTACTGCAACTCGGGAGCTATTTGCTGATACGGACCTTCACACGCGTGCCATGCCTTTTCCTTTGCTATAGTTGGCTCAGCATGCTGAAGCTGTAATGTTACAAGGAGTGCAAAATATACGGCCAAGTAAATGGGTCAGAACTGGCATAGGAAAGCTAATTGTTACAATGTTTTGCGAAGGTAAAGTCTGAAACAAAACAATGTTAGCATGCTTTCAGGCCTCTGGGTTTGATTTTATTTTTTTTCTTTTGCTCGGTGTGTCACTAGCCATGTGCGTAATGACAAACATCAGGTGGCTTCACATGCTTTGTCAACAGTTTTGTCTTGTCATATGAAACTACTGGCTGGGAGTAGTGAGAAGGAAAGTAATTTAAAGAGCTTTTATGTAGTATTTTGAACATAATTTGCATCTGAAGATCTTGTGTGTGCATGTTCTTTCTGGAGGCTTTAATAGTAATAGCGATGTTGGTTTTCAACTTTGGTTTCAAGTTTTAGATATTTTTCTGGACAGTCACTGGATTAAAATGTTTGGTTTTTTTTGGTGGGGTTGTTTTTGTTATTTTTTCACTCATCAGAAACACCTAAAAAGTAAAAAATAATATAGGCTGAAATAATGGACTTGTCTGAAAGGGGGAAACTCTGATTAATTACGCTTTCAATGGGATATTTTCTACAATTGAAAGGATTAGAAGGGGTTTTTTTTGCATGGTCAGATTGAGGTTGATGGGTGCTCACAACAAATTCTATTTTATCAGCTTTTGTACCTTCTCTGCTTTTTAGCTCAGGCAGAATGGCTTTGTTGAATATACGGACCCCAATTGTAAATACTTATTATTCCAATTTTGAAATTACCAGTTTTAACAGAATTTGCTTGAATTTGGTGTTTGGTTTAAAAACGTTTGGTTGAAAGCAATTAGTTTTTACTGTAATCAGTAGCTAAAAGCTGTTGTGTTAAATAGAACTAATGCTTTATAGGAAGTTTTTTATATCTGCTGTAACTCCTGAAGATGCATGTGGGACGGATGCCTGTTATAAGAAGCAGTTGTCACATAATCCCCTTCACGAGCTGCTTGTATTTTGTGAAGGTCTCACAATTAATGAGTTGCTTAATTTAAAATGAGACTTTTTCTTCAAATACATGAAAATAAAAAAAAAAACAGTGGTAGAATCGGCTATTTTCTGATACATAGTGTGTGTACTACTTCCTGAATTAAGGACCTGGTAAGTAACATTGACCTGATTGGAACGAGTGAGAAGGCTCACTTGGAATGAAACAATCACCACAAACTTCTTGGGGATCCTCATTTAGTAACAGACTGTGAATTAGACTGCACTTAATTATGTCTGTTATTTACATTTTTCATGCTGTAATTTGAAGTGGTTTAGGTACAAGATACATCACAAAAAATTGGAATTTAAGATGATCTGAAGTCTTGATTGTCAAATGTATTATTACAGTATTTAAAAGGTGAAGTTCAGTTGTTCAGGGTAATGTTTTATCATTCAGGTCGCTGTAAATTCTGTACTACTACAGTGTTCTTTTCAGCAAGGAACTCCTAGGCTTTTGGATTTGCAGCCTGCTTGGTTAAAAGTAATTAACACTTCTAATTTTTTTTTTTCCTTAGTTTGGATGTACTTCCAAGAGTGACTTGCCCAAATCATCCAGATTCCATTTTAGTAGAGGATTACAGAGCTGGTGATATGATTTGTTCTGAGTGTGGACTAGTAGTGGGTAAGTAGCTATTCGTATTTTTAGGAACTGTATTTAACTAAAATCGTGCATGTAGATTGTTTTCCCACAAAACTGGTGTATGATAACTCTCTTTAAAGATTGAAAATTTAAAATATGTTGCCATATTGAATTAGACTATTGTGCTGTCTAGTCCAGTATTCTGTCTTTAATCATGACTGTTGTTTCAGTCAGGCAAGTATAAGAAATGTAATAAAAGCTCTTTGTCTGCTTACCAAAAAAAAAAAAAAAAAATTAATCCCTCTTTGCCATTAGAGGTTATCTTCTGCCCTAAAGGATTTCTCTTGATATCCTTGCCAGCACCTGTTTTTGTTAATTATTTCTCCTAAGGCTTTTAATATTATCCAAAGTAAATATGCAGTTTTTCCTCTGAATTTTGCTGAGCTCTTTTACTCTATTCATGTGGCAGAACTTCCACAGGCTAAAACATATTTCTAAGTATAAGGGAATATTTGAAATTAAAGGCCTTTTAGGCATTGTCTTTGAGTGGGAGAGAGAACCACGTTGTCATAGAACATGCTGCATATTTATTTTTATGTATCTTTTCTAGGATGAGTATCTTACTATCTTTATTCCTTTTGCCTGGGAAACTTTTCATGCTCATGTTATGATTGTTTAAACCTAACTCAATAAATTATTTTTTTAAACATGCCATGACCAAAAGAAAATCTCTGTTTTGAGGGTACACATTCACGTGATTCATCCAGTGGTGCTAAATATTTCAGATAGTTTTATAATCCTGTCTCCTAGACTGTGGTGATTTTGTTTTGGCTCTTGTCTTGCACCCAAGTAAAAATTTTCATACAGCTGTTAGTGTAAAGCTAAAGCCTTAATAAGTTGCAGCAAAAGCAGTATTAATTTAGCCAGGTGACTAAAATATGTGCATCTTGTTTATGCAAAAAGCAAACTTCTGTATAGCTGTAAAGTAAATGTTAAAGGAAACTGGTACTCAAATATTTTAAAATTATGAAACCATGTAAAAGGCAAGAGGGAGGATTGTTACTTGGTTTGTTAAAAGAAGGGCTTGTTTAAATTGCAAAAAAATCTGGTAAAGATAAGTGAATTGTAATACATTTGCTGGTTAAAAATTCAAATATCTACAGCAATATTTCCAATTGAAATACAGTAATAGGCTTCGAAGTTACTGCTTAAAAGTAGCTTGGTCCATGTTCAGGTCTTTGTGTGGCTACCATAAAAGTTGAACCAAAGCTTAGAAAAGCCCATCTTGATCAGTTCATAACTTTTTAGATATTTCTGGCTTTAGAAGAAGAGGGAAAGGTTTTGCTTAATACATTTCATTTTTTAGAACCTGAGTTTGAGAAGTCTCACTTGGTGTGCCTTCTGTTGCCTACTCACAAGGTGTTCTTGCTTTAGAGATTTACTCTCTGGTCTCTTCTGAATCAACATCATTGGAGATTCCTTTAGTTCACGTTGTCAGCATTTTTGATGAACAAAATCATTAGAATATTTATAAAAACTTTTGCTGAGTTGAATTTTTAAAATATGTTTAAAATGGTCTTAGTCCTTTACAGCCAGCATTACTGGTAGGGTAAAAAGTCTTTTTTCTTTAAGAGTTCAGTGTTTTTTTAAGTAGGTCTTTCTATGGATTTATCGCTAAAAGGCTTCAACATTTATTTTTGTGTTGATTGTTCTCATTCTGTCTTGCTTTCCTTCAGCAATTTGGTTTACCTGCATGTGTCCAATTCATTAGCTAGGGTATCTAGCAGCTAGTTTGGAAAACCAATTAAATCAGATGAAGATAAATAATTGAAGAGTGCATGACCAAACAGAAATGTGAACGTTCAGCATTTTCTTTTCTAGTCTGGTAAGAAATTTAGAGCAGGAGAAAAACATCCAATTCTTGATGTCTGTTTTCTGGAGACGTGTATGAAGTAGGAGCATTTTAAAGGAGTGAAGACAACATTTTGTTTCCAAATGAGAACACTTCCTACTTTTTTGTTACAGATTCAGTGATACACGTTCCCCTTAAGAGAGTAGTGATTTAATTTCCTGCTTTTACATAGAAAAGTTGTGGATTTGTGTTTTCAAGGTTTATATAGGTCATGATGTGTAGCTGATGTGAACAGGGCTCAATAAGAATGTGTTTTGAGGTTGGCTGAAAATTAGTAAGACCTTTATCACTGAAGAGGAATAATTAGAATAGTTAAACCCCAAAGACTCAATGTACTCTGTAGCCAGAGAAGTATTAAATGTTTATTTGAAAATACTGTGATTCTGGTGTCTGCAGAGCACTGCTGGTGTATGTGGAACAGAATGGCTAATGCTGAATTTGTGCATTTACTTTACTGTTGTAAAGTACATGGTGATGTGACTTCACTGTTTTTTTAATACAGTTTAAGTGAAATAAGAGTAAAGAGTCTTTGACTAAACTAAGTATTTCCACTTGGTATTTTTTTTGCTTGCTATGGGGAAGTACTAAAGTTTCACATTTGTGGACAGACTGTGAGTTTATTAAATGTAAAACTTTGTCATAGGATAAAATAGCTGGTGCATAGTCTTCTGGGAATATGAGGTGAAATCAATAACTAGTATTATGGCTGAGGTTGCATTTATTAGTGTTTATTAGTGTTTAGTTATTTATATACTATTTATTTATTTATTATATACTATTATTTATAGTATTTATTAGTGTTTAAACACTGATAAATGCAACCTCAGCCATAAAGGTCTGTTGCTGAAAGGGTGAAGCAGTAGAAAAGTTGGAGGGAGCAGGAGGCGAGGAGGAGGAGCTCTTCTAACAGTTGAATTCCATGTCTTAAGCAGAGCTGTATATTGGGATTTTGAGAAAGATTTTCAGTCAAAGGGTTTTTGTACTCATAGGGGGTGTTCCGAGTGTCTCAGACTGAAATTTCAAGTTAAATCCAGGATGCTTATTTTTATTTGCACAGCATTTTTTGCTTGTTCTAAGTGAACTGTACTGTTTTGCTGTGCAGTATTAAAACAATTAAATCTTGTAATGTCCAGTATAACTGAAGCTGGTGGTTGTTTTATTGCTGCTTCACAATACAGCTTCAGTCTACTAAAAACTCATCTGCCTTTTCACTGTTACCTTTCCTGGATTAGCTTGTGTTCTGTCTTTTCATGGTAACTGTTTCCAACTTGTTAACCTTTCCTCCTGCTAGTTGCCTTTTGCGTGAAAGGCAGTCAGAGACCTAAATTGCAGTTATCCATGGAATCTTGTTATTAGTCTGGATTGATGTGCATCTGAAACTTCACTAGTCTGTCCAAGTATATTTGCTGTCATGAATCTTGTGTTTTATTATACATACTTTTCTCAAATCATTCTAGGATATATGGTACAGTAATTGTTCATGTGCTGCCTTGAGAATTCACTAAGAGAGGTTTTTGGGGTTTGGAGAAGTAGTTAGTTCTGTGTTCATTTAAAATGTTGACCATATCTCATTCTTCAGACAGACTTGGCAGGGGAGAAGCATTTTGTTCAAGAACACAAGGCTAGTAAATCCTCTTTCTTGACAGGCAAATATTTTGCTTACTACCTTTTAGGCAGTAAAAAAGGCTGGAAGTCAGCTGATATGCCAGAAGAGGCTGAAGAAAGCAGAACCGAAGTGGAATACAAAGCACTGAATTTTCTTGATGTAGCAAGGCGGTGAGCTGAATTTCAGAGGGGGCTAAGAATGAGTCTAGTGGCATGTGTGGCTGTGTAGTGTCTCGGCTAGATAGGAATGCCTTTCTGACCTAAGACTTCCCTTAAACTATTCTATAGTTTCATTAAATGTTGTCTTTGTGTGCAGGAGTTGAAGCAGTGAGAGGTTTATTTTCAGCATGTAGTAAGTGACTTTAACTGTTTAGTCCTGTCTGCTTCAGTAGGCAGGTAATATGGCTTAGAGAACAGTGTTCTTGTATGGAGTCTTTTTGGATAGCTTTCTTAAAAAAAACAGAAGTCTGTCTTCAGCTGGTGAGACTTCTTGGACGTATATCAACTTGCTTAAAGCTTTGAATCAGATTGACCTATATTCAGATGTTGATTCTGTGTTCTATGTATTCTATGAAGAGTGTTCAGTTAAAGAATTTTGAGGGAAGTGGTTCAATAGCTTATGATCGGCAGTAAGGCTGTTGCAAAGTTCTGTCAGAATATTTGGTTGGCTGATTGTCATGGGTTAACCCTGGCCGGCAGCCAAGCACCACACAGCCTCTTGCTCACTCCCCGCCACCCACAGGGATAGGAAGGAGGATTGGAAAGGAATGTAAAACTCAAGGTTTGAGATAACAACAGTTTAATAGGTAAAGCAAAAGCCATGCACACAAGCAAAGCAAAGAATTCATTCACCACTTCCCGTGGGCAGGCAGGTGCTCGGCCATCCCCAGGACAGCAGGGCTCCATCATGCGTAACGGTTACTCAGGAAGACAAATGCCGTAATGCCAAATGCCCCTTCCTTCTTTTTTTCCCCCCACTTTATATATTCAGCATGATGTCATATGGTATGGAATACCTCTTTGGCTAGCTTGGGTCAGCTGTCCCCTCCCAGCTTCCCGTGCCCCTCCAGCCCTCTGGCTGGCAGGGCCAGAGAAACGAAAAGTCCTTGATTTAGTATAAACATTACCCAGGAACAACTGAAAACATCTGTCCTATCAACATTGTTCTCACATCATAGCCAAAATACAGCACTGTACTAATTACTAAGAAGAAAATTAACTCTATTCCAGCCGAAACCAGGACACTAATGCTTCTGAAAAGGTTGTGATCTAAATGATGCATCTTAAATTCAGGTATGGTCTGTGAAGGATAGATAAGATTTAACTGTGCCGCAGATATTTTTTTCTTCTATGATATAGCACATGAGTAGGAAGGGGTTTCACAATTGCCTCTCTGGCTAGTCCGTTGTTCAGGATGTCTGTTATTAGGGATAAGGTTGATTGCATTTATACATAGATGGTGATTTTATGAAAACGGAAGAAAATTTTCTGTTTTTTGTTTGTTTTTAAAAAGCAGTTGGTAGTATCCTTTAAGTGGAGAAGGTGCTTAAGTATTTCTGACTCCAGTAGGGGGCAGTTACATCTATTCTAGTATCTTTACACCTCCAAATGGTGAAAAATCTTTTTTCTTCGGGGTGTGTGTTCCTGGTTAAGTATTTTTGAGTGTATTATCAACATTTAAAAAAGAAATGTGAAATCTCGATGTAAAATATTACTGAAATAGGAAAAAATCGTTAGGTATGGAAGCGTATTAGCACCTTTATCTGGTTACTGTACTTGGGTGTCCAGAGCACTGAAAAGTATCTGGCAAAAGTTAGTCCCCTGCTTGTAAAACTCTTTGCATCCACAGAAAGCTAATAATGAAGGATGCTGGTAGCTAAAGTAGTAGTTGACTTTTTTGCATGAGCATTCATGGATGCTTGATTTACACAGGGAATTTGTAATATTAAGAAAGTCATTTGCTAGCCTTCTTGAGTCAGCATTTCAAATAGTCTGTGTTAAGTCTAACCCATTTCAACTTTAAAGACAAGGGTGATGGTTCTTGTTGTTAGAGCAAGAACGCTTGTCACAGTGGAAACCTAGGCTTTGGATGTCAAAAGTTGGCATCTTTTGTCAGGCTCTGCGATAAGTACTGCTCCTAGCATGAAGTCGCCTGGAGGATGGAGGAGACTCTCTAGTGGGTTCTGAGCTGGGAACTGAAGGTGTTTGAGGGCTGCTGTGAAGAATGCTTCTGTTAGTTGAAGTGCTAATTTGTCTAGTGGAGTATCAGTAACATTTTTGAATCATCCAATTTGGGGTATGTTTTTTGTAAATTTTTTACTTCAGTGTCAAGTTGGCAGAGTGATTTAGGGCAGATAAGGGCTATAAATAATCTGAACAACCCTGATGGATGCAAGAGTCAAAAGCCTCTTATTTTTGTGATATAGTGTAGATCAGGCACAACGTTTTTCATTGAGATTCTATAGTTTGGAGCATCCTTCACAAGTACTTGAGCTGTTTGTCTTTCAAAGACCACAAGTCCTGGAAAGGTGTAACTTCAACTGACCAGACTTGTCCACTGGATTGTTTAAACATGTCTACTCATTTGCTTCCTCTATTACAATAAGTTGATGGCTTAGGAAGCCTGGAAGTCCTTTTGCATTTGTCATCGTTTTGATATGTAGGAGCTGCTAAGCCTTTGCTCTTGTAACAGTGGTTTACCTGCAGTACTAAGTTGTCTGTTTAAATCCATAATTGCCCGTTGCTACTAGTATGATGTTGTTGATGTCTGGAAACTAGTCAAAAGTCTTCTGTGTCTTTTTTTGTCAGTGTTTTTTTTGTGTGTGTTACTTGGTTTGTTTAGCATCTCAAAGCCTGTTCTAGTTCTGTTTATTTCAGCTGAGTCTTGTGAATAGGCTGGTGTTGCTGTTGGTGATGATACATTTGTCATGTTGACAATGTATTGAAAACAAGATAACTTTTTGCCAAAAAAGTTGCTATTTTACAAAAGGCTGGAAATCTTGGAGAAAAAAGCTATCTCACTAAAATTGTGGGCATGGGTGTACCCCCCCCCCCCTCCCCCCCCCCCCCCCCCCCCCCCCCCCGGGAGTTTATTCTTTGGTAACATCTAATACATCTGGTCTTAAACAGAAGTTCTAAAACTGAAAACAAAAAAAGTTCAGTTTATATTTTGGAAGCTATAAAGTTGAGTACTACTGTATGGGGCAGTGTGTAAGCTAATAAATAGAATGTGGAAGAGTAGATATCTGGAGTACTGTGTCTAACTCTGGGCTCCTCAGTACCAGATAGAGACTTGCTGGAGCAAGTCCAGCAGAAGGTTGGGAAAGCGATGGAGGGACTGGAGCATCTTCTGTATGAGGAGAGGCCGAGAGCTGGCACTGTTCGCCTGGAAAAGAGAACGCTTAGTTGAGCTTGGCTCTGTGCAGTTACGTGTCTTTGTCATCCTCTTCAGCTTGTAGTCTGCTACCTAGGTTTTCCATTGTAGTTTGTCTCAGCACCTCGTTACTATAGTTAATAAGAAGTTGACTGAAATTAATTGTAATTCTCTCTACATTTTTTCAATTTGGCACTGTAAAGTGTTTTTAATTAAAAGTCTTAATGTATGTGCTCACTAGATGGCAGCAGATTCCTTAACTAACTGTAAGAATGGACCATTCTGTAGAAACAATTGGTATTTCGGTACAATAAACTTAAATACCATGTTTATGTTACAATTAAAATATTAGTTAATAATATGTAGAACTTGATGCAATGTTCAGCTAACATTAGAGCTTCTCTGAAAAAGACTTAATGTACCTTCTCAAAACTGCTTCAAGACTGGATATGGAAGAGAACATTACTTGATGCTTGAATTTCATCCTATTTCTTGTTTTGATTAAACTTCTTCAATTTGCAGCTATATTGTCTTCATATAACAGATAATACCAAATGCAGAAAGAGAACGAAATATGTGTGTATTATGTGTTACTGCAAGCGGAGTGCAACATTTAAATAGCTGGTATTATTTCTCTGTAATGTAATTGCAAAATCAGGGCTTGTTGAATGAAAATATATTCCTTTGAAAAATCACCTTTTTTTTTTTTTAGGGAGGGAATAAACTTATAATTTGATATGTAGATATTTTAAGCCATTACTCTTCCATTTCTGTAGCTCATGCTCTTTGCATTTGGCAGTTGTGAAGAAAACTAACCTTGGTCTGAGGTTTTCCGTTCTGAATAACAGTTCTGCATTTTACTAAATGAGCTTTTCAGATGGTGGGTAACTGAGTCAGTGAAGTTTGCAGTGTGGATTTCTACTACAGCCTGTGTGTTAGTCTATTAGACTTTTATTTTAAAGAGTAACTGAATACTGGAAGAGTTTATGAAATGCAATGGGGCAATGGAGGAAAAACTTGTATGTTCAGAAAGATGCTTCAGGATATCAATCTGGATATGGGTTCCATAAATATTGGGTCCTGTAAACTGCATTTTTTTTTTTTTTTGGTATGTGCTTCAGAGGAGGAAGCTGAGGAGACGAACTCGTGTGCTTGATGAAGGTTAAATAAAGGAGTGTCTAATGTAACCTTTCTAGTGAAGCTTATTTTTGTTCAAAAGAACTGCATCAAAAGGAAGTAGTGAAGGGATTATGCAGCCACTCCCATACTTATCGGAGCTCGATACTGTTGCCAAAACCAATATAATAATGATGTGAGAAAGCAGAGACTATTTTATAAGGTACTTATTGGGAACTTTTTTGACTCTGATGTTTGACTGTCAGACCCATTTTCCAGGTGCTTCCATTGTGTATGACCCAGCAAATTCAGTTTAGGACTTGGAATGTTAACTCGGGACCAGTTTTCAAGGCTGATTCCTTACACTGCTTTTTGTAAGACAGGGTTTAGTATTTTAAGGTTTTCTTTCAGTTACTTAGGGTGGGGCTTATTTGCATCTATCATAACATCACAGTTCCAACTTTTTTTTTGTGTTTTGAAGAGTTAAAAATAATAAATGCCACGGGTTTTTTTGGTATCAGATGGGATAATTAGCTGCTTGTAGTTGAGTATATTTTCCATTTATGGAAACCTTTTGGCCTATTCCATTTTAGTTAATAGTTGTAGCTTGTGTCATGGTTTTATAGAAGCCTTTTGAAGGAGGGATGCACTTCCTAGGACCTGTTACATTAGACACTGAGTATACAGAAAAACTTCTGCATTAGCAGATCTCCTGGCAAAGTAAAGATATTTGCATACTGCATCTTAATTACACAAATGCTTTATATTCAGTGATTTGTTCTACTTAATCTTTTCTCACTCTGAAATAGTAGTCTCAATCCTCTGTTTGTAAGACGTTTGCCAAAGCAGGCAGTGATATAACGCTTTTTTGTTAGAGCAGGAATGGTTCATAACTCACAAGAGGCAGATCCCTGAGTGAGTCATTTAGGTCATTCCCACTTGTGTGGAAAAATATTACATCATTGCCCTGTACTCAGTGTTCTATTTATACCATGCCAGAATTTTAAGTACATTTTGCTTTTTTTAGATGCTGTAAACAGTATTGGGGGGGTTGTCTTCAAGTAAAGTTACTGCTAGGCCATAGAAGGAGCATTACTGAATCAAATATTTACAGAGACTCCAGGAGCTAGAGGAGCACCACTCTGCTAATTCAAGCTTGCAAGGAGGGGAGACCATTGTAGCAGAAAGCATGGATCTGTGCTGCCTTTTACTCTGCTGCTGTATTCTTAACCTTCTAGGTTTTGATAATTTTTGTTCCACCCCCTCCTGGTTTTCATCAGAGCAGTAAATAAAGGTGGAGCATAGCTGTGAGCATGTCAGCAAATACTGATGAGAACACCTCTAACCTAAATTTATTCTTGTTGGTTGTGGTGACGACTTACGGTTTGTTGGCTGCTTTCAATTTCAAGCATATTCTGTGTTAAAAATAAAGTTCCTTCATTCAGAATAATTCCACTCCAGAATAGATACCCCCCCCACCAAGTAATTGTGCAGTTGCACCATCTGTCCATTGCTCCTGTATTTTCTTCAGCTTCATATCTTGTATTACCATTGTTTGCAGAGTGTTTTTTTTCTGTCTGCTTATGTTTTCACCATGTGAAATCACTCTTTGTGGTTTCATACTAAGACTTCCATACTGGAAATTTTTCATGTAGTCAGTGGTACGTATTTTTTGCAGACACTTCTTTCACAACACGCTTAAAACACTGATAAATGTAGCAAATTTTTCTGCAAGTTTAGCAAAGCAGGGTGACAATTATATTGCAGTTTCTTCAGATACCCTGCACAGAGCTGTAATCTGCTTTACTGCAAAAACTAAGAAAAGTGTACTTCTTGTACATGTATTAAAAAATATTCCTGTAGTGTTGTTCTGGAAACAACACCTTTGAGATGAAGCTTTTACCAGACCTGTGCATAGAATGAACTGCGCTGCCAGTGGTGGCGGGATGTGTGGGGTGTTTGGTTTTTTTTTGTTAAGACTGTATTGTTGTGATGACTTGCAGGGCTTTTACCTGCATCAGAATGTTGGTTAGAGTTATTTCTTAATCTGAAAAGTTGGTTTAGATAAATGTGAGATGAATAGAGGACTGCAAGTAAAGTTATTTTGTTCAGAGAATTTGGATTTAGTGCTTTTTCTGCTTACTCTGAATCTTTATTTAAACTCTTCCAGGTATAACAGAGTAGACTGAGTTTAAGAAGAAATAGTTGTGTGTATATATTGCACGTTGATACTGTCAAGCATTGTAAGTGGAGTTGCACAGGGTCAGATCTCCCTTTGAGAACAAGAATTGAGCTGCAAAATGTCATTATTAGTGGGTTAGAAGGTGGCTGTCATGGTTTAACCCCAGCTGGCAACTAAGGTACCACACAGCTGTTCGCTCGCTTCCCTCTGCCCCAGTGGGATGGGGAGCAGAATCGGGGGGGGGGGGGGGGGGGGGGAAGGTAAAACTTGAGGGTTCAGATAAGAACAACTTAATTGAAATAAAATAACACGATGATGGTAATAACAATAAGGAGAGGGAAGGGGAGAGGAAGAAAATCCAGAGGGAAAGGGAAAAAAACAACCCAAAAGTGATGTACAGTGTGGTTGCTCATCAGTCACTGGCTGACACCCAGCCAGTCCCCCAGCAGCGACTGGCAGGCCCCGGCCAACTCCCCCCAGTTTATATACTGAGTGTGACGTTCTGTGGTATGGAATATCCCTTTGGCTAGTTTGGATCAGCTGTCCTGGCTGTGTCCCCTCCCAATTTCTTGTGCCCCTATAGCCTTGCTGGCAGGGCCTGAGAAATTTAAAAGTCCTTGACTTAGCTGTTGCTAGGTAATGTTTCTACTAAAACCGTCAGTGTGTTGTCAGCTTTGTTCTTGCACCAAATCTAATACACAGTATTGCACCAGCTACTAAAAAGAAAATTAACTGTATCTCAGCTGAAACCAGGACAGTGGTGTATTTCAGAGTACCAAGGACCTGGAGCTTGTGCACAGAAGTGATTTACTACAGCTTAATGAGATTGTGCATGATAGATAATGCACATGTGCACTTTGGACACATGGCAGATGTGAGAGAACTTGTTAAGTTACAATAACTTGCTCATTTGTCTAAGCCCTGAGAACATCTGTAGGCAGCTGTGACCTCAAGCTTGAAATAAAGGTCTTGATGTCTTGTGTGTGTTGAAGACCCCATGATGCTTTAAGGATAACTGTAACTTTTTGCATTCTGGATGCATTTCTTCAGTTATTTATGTTTTCTGTGCAGCTCTAGTTGCAGGTTTTTTCCCCATTGCCTTCAACTTAATGTGTAAATACCAAGTTTTGGTCCATTGTCTTGCAAGTTACTGTTCTGTTGGGAATGCCAGGAGACTGCCATCTTAAAAGGGAGAGCTCAGGTTGTGTAACCTAATGTTTCATGAAATATTTCAAAATGTTACATTAACGCAGACTGTTGCTTTCTGTGAACTCAGGTGACCGGGTCATAGACGTAGGGTCAGAGTGGAGAACTTTCAGCAATGACAAAGCAACAAAAGATCCGTCTCGAGTTGGGGATACCCAGAATCCTTTGTTGAGCGACGGTGACTTGAGTACAATGATTGGCAAGGTAATGCTTAAAATACTTAATTTTAATAAGTGTGAGTGGTTTTGTCACGTACGTGTTTGTATGTCCATAGGTAAACTATTTAGAGAATGTGTTTACAGAGGAATTTTGTTTAAACTGAACTCTTAGGTTTCAGTGGTGTGTAACATGTGGCTCTTTCCTGGGGGTAGCAGGAAAGGGCTGACCTCTTCAACAAAAGAAAAGTTTGCAGTGTTGTGGCGTTATTTGCCATTCTTTGGTAAGCGGCTATAAATAGAAAAGCTGGTGTTGCAATCTTTTAAAGACATGCTTTGGCAAACAAAACGTGTGCGTTTAAGATGATTCTGAAATAACAGATACTTAGTTTTGAGGTCTCACTAGCTAGTAGTGCCTAACTTGAATTACCATTTTTTTTTTTTGGTAATAAAATCTGCATCAGATTTATATTGGAGACCTGGAGATCTACATGCGTGGTGTACATACTCTTCCTGTTAATGTTGAAGCACTAAATGTAGAATTCTTTCATGGTGAGAGTGCTCCAGAAGGAAGTATTCAATGTATATTTAAGTTGAAATTTAGTGGTACAGCCATATCTTGCTGTTTCCCATGAAGATTAATTTGCACCAAGATTAATGGTGCAAATGCACTCCCTTTAGTTAAGTAGTGACCCAGGTAAGTTTTCATTGTACTTTGTGTTACATTTTTTTACTGCCAGACCCAAATTGATTTTTGTGGACTTTTTGAATGTTTCATGAGAGGTGGTCCAGTTGCTGCTAAGTAACAATTAAAAATGTAATGCTGCTTTGTGTGTTGTACATGTGCACCAGGATTTCTCAGAAGTTTTTGTTCCGGTGATGTGGCTAGGATGAAGAGGTAGACATACCAAAATATGTATGGATACGTATAGGGGAGTGTGCACCATACTTCTCAACCAAGAATTCTTCAAAGAGATGAAGTCAACTAGTGAGTACTGATATGGACAGATAATCTTTCACCATTGGTGAAAAAGAACCTTTCTGTGCAAAGTATTGTCCAAGTAGATGCTTGTGTTTTGGACAACACCAAGCACTGCTGCCCCCTACATTTTTAGGGTGCATTATGGTGGCTTCTGGGCTCTGTTTAGGCAAACAAATCTCTGCACTGCTTCATTAAAAAACCAGGCGTGGCTAAGTAGCTCTGTGAAGTGGTGCTGTAGAAGTCACTGGAGTTCTAATGTCACTTGTATAGGTCCAGAAAGGTTGTAGTTCTCAGGGCTTGGATTTCTGTCACTGATTTGGTCAGATATGATAGAGATCAGAAATAGACCTTTACAGACAGCTAAATGGACTTTTTGCTCCAGGTTTACACTGTTGTCTCATTTTGGGACTGTGTAAATACAGGGTTTGTTTCTGGGAGCTCAGTTTGATTCAGTAGGTAGAATGACCTTCTGAGGTCTTTTAGAACCTTCCTGTTGAAAAAGACAAAAGGTATTTCAGCTAAAGATAGAATTTGTATCCAGGTGAGCTGTGGTGTTAACCCTCTTCTCTCTGGAGGTTCAAATCCTCATTTAGAACAAGAGGGATAGCAGCTTCAGTGAGAGAAAGACATAAATGTTGGTGAAAAGTTTGGTTTTCAATGAAATCTAGAATTTTTCAGAGATGCACATTCATTTAATGAAACAGTTTTGCTGTTATCTAGAACATTTCAGAATAGGCATGATCTAACTTGTGTAGCAGAGGGCCATTCAGTGAAGACAAGATGTGGAAACATCACTGTGGTGTGATTTAACCTATGAGACCTGTGAGTAAAAGTCAAGTACTGGAACTGCCAGGATCATGTTGGAGAATGTAGAGGGGTCTGTCTGTCCTACCATGGATATTTTATTTGCATGGGGAGGAATTACAGAAGAGACACCCTATTTTCTACAGTAAATTGGGAATCTCTGACAAGCCAGGATGTGTTCTGAACGAGAGTTCCTGTGTTTGTCTTGCCAGTGAGCAGGGCCTCTGGGGTGTCAGCTCATTGATGTGAACTCTGTATCAGGATCTGCTTTTTTCCTCAGTCATTTGAAAGGGAGAGAATGGCTGATATCGGAAGATGCTGAAGAAATTTCCTATCAGTGCAGAAAGGGCATGAATTTTGCCGCAAAAATAACTAAACCAAGGAAATAGTACATTTCTCAAGCAGTCTTCTAAAGTCCCTGCCGGCAATAGGCTGGGATGAGGATTGACCTAGATATGCACAGTGGCTGAACAGGGGTGAAATTGGTGTAGTAATGAAGAATGTAAGTAGTATCCAACAGGTACAGAATAGCCTTCATGGGTCCCAGAGAATGAAGCAGGGTAAGATTTTATTTTCTGTTAACGACAAGTCTTAGAATGGCCTGGAGTGGACCCCAAATTTGTGTGCCAGAGATTGCTTTAGCCTGTCACATGGGACAAGGAGTAGAAGTATTCCTTTCTGCTTGAGCTGCAGATGATAATAGAATCTTTAAAACAAAAATCCATGCCACACAACACTCCTACTACCAACCACCACACCACACCCTGCCCCCCCCCAAACCACAACCCGTATTGTGGAAAATCCAAAAGAGGACATGGATAATTCTCATGGCACGCCATGTTAGTGATGTATTGTAAACTCCTGGGAACGCAGGTAGAAATGGGGTCTGAACTACCTGCCAGTTACAACAGTAATTTCTGGTGACTGGCTGTTGCCTTGAAGTAGTAAAAGAAGGGGGCCAGTTCCGCTTCACAGGATGGCTTTGTCACTCTTTCCTCTTCGAAACCAGGAGGGGCTGCTTTGGGACTCCTTTCTGCTGGGGGTATGTGGTCTGTATCTGCTAGCAGCCAAAGAGTGGCTGCTTTGCCCGTGCAAAGGGATTAGTTCCTAATTGGTTTTAGCATTTAAGGGACCCATCTGTCTGAGACAGCAGCAGCCTGCATTGGAAGAAAGAATAATTTGTCTGTGAAGAGGAGGACGAATAGCATAGCTGGCTGTGGTGGAAGTGGTTTGTGTTCTTCAGGCAGATCTTGAGGATATTGGCACACAACAGTACCTGAAAGTCGATACTGTGCTGCAGTTGATCAGGTGACGGTGTAGATCAGTTGGAGACATGGTGAGTTCTGGCATTAGTTGTGACTTGATTGCCAGAATATTATAGTTATCTCTCAAATTCTTCTGTAAAATCCAAGAAAAATAACTGAACAAACAGCTTCTAGATCTGCCTTGATATAAGGAACGCTTTTATATGAATTTAAAAGAAAACTGAGTTTTGCTACTTACCTTGTGGAAGAAGTTGTCTTTTGTCACACTTTGTAGAATCTATTCCTTTTTGTAGTGACTGCAACTACAAGAGAATTTAGGTTGGTTGAACAAGAAACCCAGTGCAATCTCTTGTATAACTTCTATCCTTGGATCAGACGCCTCGGAAAGGAAGCTGCCTGTTGTCAGCCTGTGTGGCCTGGATCTAGAAGTGCCGTATTGATAAGCAGTGCCAAGATACCAAGGGCTGGTGCTCGGAAAAGAAGGATCCATCAGACTATATAATGAACTGGTTGTACTGGGCAAGAAGGCTGCCGGCTCTGGGGGCATTCTTTGGTGCTGTGAATAACCCCAAGTCAATGATGTGAATGATGTTGGTGATCCTTCTGCTTTCTGCTATGGAAGGGGATACACCAGGGTACAAAGCTGTCGGCTGCCAGCACTGCAAGCCTGACCTCCATTGAACCCTTTCAGAGATTACCACAGTTTACTGGACAGCGTGTTTTCTCACTCTTGTCTTTTGAGGCTGTTTCCAGGGTGTATCCATGCGGTTTCTGCTCTGTTTGAAAGCCAAACAGGTGGAACTCCTGACTTTGACAAGTACTTTTCTTGCTGAGATGGGAAGGTATGAGTAGATATCTCAGGCCACAACAGTAAAATGCAGAGTTCTTAAAATCTGTTTGATTTCAGTTTAAACTGTGGCTTCTGTGTGTTTTGGTTTTGTTTTTTTTTTTTTTTCCCCGTGAAGGAAAAGGGACTCCAAACATGGTTGTCAAGGGCTGAAGCCAACAAAGCATTGTCCCTCAATTGAAAAGCTCCAGAAGGAAAGTTGATGGTACATTTAAATAGTAAATGCAGGGAGAATTGCTGTGGGTTTTTGGGATGGTTGAGACTGAAGAGTATTTTCCAACCCTTTTATAGTTGTGAGCTGTATATTGGGTATGTCTCTTGGAGAATGCTCATACCGACAGGCTGAAGTCCTTTGGCTAACAGTACTTGCCTATAGCTGCATTGCTAGTTTCCAGTATACATAAGCAAACATTCAAAGGAAAAGGAATCCATAAGTACCAGCAAGAAAGTAAAAAATGAGAGTTTTAGGAGAACCGCTAAAAAAACCCAAATAAATAAATCTAGGCATTGTAGATGGACCAGGGAAAATACCTGTGGTGAAGGGGAATACTTGATGGGCACAGGACAGAGCAGTTTCCTGGTAAAGAACTTTCTGCTGTGAAGCCTGAATAGACAAGGACTGGGGCCTTGCTGTCGGGGTTGACAGGCCTTTGTTTCTGGTCACTCTTTTGGCATCTGCAAGATCATGAGCATGTGCAGTCCCTGTAAAGTTTGTGCGTGGTGCTGGTCTAGGAGGCCGTGATGCACGCTGCTGTGTTAAAGCATTGCTGGGAGCAAGGGACTGAGTGATGGCCAGGAAGGAGCCTTTTGCTCTGAGACTTGGGTGTTTTGTATAACTTGGGCCAAGGGAAGTTGTTGGGATGTAATCTATGAAAGGAAGATCTAGTGTTGCAGATGTTTGTAATGCTTTTTGTGGCCTGAGGTTTGTTGTGCTTGATTCTTGCTCTTTGTTTGCTTTTAAACCTTGCTGGGGACCTTTGGATAGTGTTCATCGAGTCAGGGAAGTAGGATTGCCCTTGAAGCAGCTTTCTGCTGTGCTGGTGCCAGGATCGTTTTCTGCGTGGTTCTTTAACTTGTGGGGATGTTTGAGGGAGCAGGAAAAAAAAGCCCAATAATGATCTTGGATTCTAGCATCTGTCATAGAGGGCTTATTCAAGGGGCTACCGAAACTTGTGAGGGAGGGTTCTGTGCTGGAGTCCTCGGTCTCCACAGCAGCATTAAAGTGTGTGTGCCGACAGATACAGGTCTCAACAGCAGAGGTATCCACTGAGCCCATGTGTAGTGGAGTCCTTGGGCGAGGGAAGTGGGACAGTGTAAGAGAATGGTCAAGAGCGAGCGTTAATAGCGTCAGCCAAAGAACATGTATTAAATGCAGATGTGCACCACAAAGGTTACAGAATCATAGGCCGTTGTAAAATATAAGGGCAATTCCTAAGAACACTGTACAGGAAAGAAGAAATGAGTTCTGACTCCCTCTGGGCAGCTGGGAGGAATAAGGAGGTGCTAGGGTGCGGTCTGCCCTTTGTTCGCTGTGTCTTGGCCCCACGTTGTACCCCCTTGGCGTCCTCATAGGTTGCTGACTTCTTAACTTGAGAACTCTGTGTGCAAGTGCTGGGTGTGAATAGCCAGGTTAGCAGTCAGCCAGAGATCTAGATCTGCTTTGTGCTTACTGTTCTTGGCAAAACAGAACAGCGGAGCGGTCTGTCTGCAGCAGCCACCGTATCAGCTTGTTTAAATGACCAAATCTGTCTGCAATGAATGTTGGGTGTTCCTGCCCAGCTAAATTGTTTGAAGGTGCCAGAAAGCAATAAATGCTTGCTGATTCAGGGAATCCAGGTTTCTACGCATGATGTGGAATTGTGAAGAAGTATTTTCTGCCTGAGAGAGCTCGTAGCCCCGCACACTGGCAGTAAACATGTAAGTAGGCAATATAAATTACAGATGTTGCTGTTCTGATCTTACAGGCCACATTGTTGTCATCAGCTGTTGCTGGTCTGACATGGCATTTTTTTTTAGATGTGTTTCAGATTGATGGCCGATTGAAGACAGTTTAAACCCTTCTAGTTGGGCAAAATTGATGGCATATTTAATAGAAGTATGCAATTTACACTATTGGTTGTAAGGTACAAAAAAAAAAAAAGGCACTTAGGAAGCTTCTTTTGAAGTTACCAGGTTGAGTTGGTGGCTCTTACTTTTCCTAAGACCTCGAGCTTTTCTTTTAAATGGTCTGTGGTTTTCCTGTAAAGGCGGAGTCTATGGATATTTACATTTTGCCACAATTAAGGCTTGCAGGTGCTAGCAGGCACAGTATCAAATGGGTTTTGAGTAGGTCATTGGTTTGGATGTTGTCTTTGCTCATGCCTTCATTTTCCTATTTGAGTTATCATTGTAACAACTGGTCTCCAGTTGACCATAAAATTTTGTTTTTCTGAGGCGCCAGTCTGCCACAGTGCAGATGCAGCCCAGATAACATACGGGTTGCATAAAATCTAATCTTGGACCTCAGCATTGCTGACGGGAGTATTGAGGTGCACACGTTGGCTACGTATTACTCATTCTTTAAACTACTGTGACGCTAGCAAAAAAAAAAAAAAAGCCCTGCGTAATCTGTGGTCCTTGGAAATCAACTCACAATTTGAGACTTGTGTAAAGTATAGAACCTGATGTTTGGAACAGTGCTCGATTGTATGATTTACTTCAGTGATGGTTATTTGTGCAACTGAATGCGTCGAATTAAGGTGGATAAAGCTGGAAGATGTTTACTCTTGAAATGAGGAGGAAGTTGCCTTTATTTTATTGACAAAATTTTTTTTTTCTTTTCAGGGCACAGGTGCAGCAAGTTTTGATGAATTTGGGAATTCAAAGTACCAAAATCGCAGAACTATGAGCAGCTCTGATCGGGCAATGATGAATGCTTTTAAAGAAATTACGAACATGGCAGACAGAATCAACCTCCCTAGAAATATAGTTGTAAGTTCATGTCTCCCTTCCTTAAATTGTTCTGGCATTGACTTAGTTAGCATAATATAATGAGCACATGAATTTTTGATATTGCTGCTAATTAAATGGCCTAGAGTTAATTAAATTTAGTCTTCTTGCATTGAAGGATCGAACAAATAATTTATTCAAGCAAGTGTATGAGCAAAAGAGCCTGAAGGGAAGGAGTAATGATGCTATTGCTTCTGCTTGTCTCTACATAGCCTGTAGGCAAGAAGGTGTTCCAAGAACATTTAAAGGTAAGTTTTCAGTGATACAGATTCAATTTTGCTGTGAAGTACAGGTCTAGTTACTGTCACTGTACGAGGTTGGCTTTCTCATTCCTGGACTTTGAGTTGGTTCTTCTCAGCTACAGCTCACCTTTATTGGGGAAGGGTAGGAGGGAGTCTGGACACGTGTTATACTTGTGACGTTAGCAGGCTCTCGGGCTTTTTAGTCTTACTTTGTATATATTATAAATATATAAAATATATTTATAATAAAGCTCTCAAGCTTTTTAGTCTTAATGCAGCAGTTGAAAGTCATTCTGAGTGTTGGTGAAACATAAAAGGTATTGCTTTGATTGGAGGATGGTGGGCAGTGTTGTAACTGAGTTTGAACCAACAATTGTGCAGTAAATATGTGTAACTTTTCCCTGTCAGGGATGCAGCTTTTTTTGGCATTGAGTACCAAATTTCCCTTATTAAGCAAGCTGTCTTAATTATCCCCTTTTGAAAAATGTGCACCGATAAAGTGATTCGGAAGTTTCACTAACGTGCGAAGCTTATTTAGTGATGGTGACCTTCATGATATTGGCCTTTTTTGTGGGTCTTAATCAAGTTTGATTCTCAATATATTATTTTGGGGGAGTAAATGCTGTCAAGGCTAAATTTTTACTCTTTGTTTAGAAATATGTGCGGTGTCCAGGATTTCAAAGAAGGAAATAGGCCGGTGTTTTAAACTTATTTTGAAAGCTCTCGAAACCAGTGTTGATCTGATTACAACTGGAGACTTCATGTCCAGATTCTGTTCCAATCTGGGTCTTCCCAAACAAGTACAAATGGCAGCAACGCATATTGCCCGTAAAGCTGTAGAATTAGATTTGGTTCCTGGGAGAAGCCCTATCTCTGTAGCAGCGGCAGCCATTTACATGGCATCACAAGCTTCTGCAGAAAAAAGAACACAGAAAGGTAAGTCTTAACTTTTTTCTTTTTTTTCCATTTTTTTCCCTTCCCCATGTCTTCCTGCTTGAAAGAGGATTCAATGTTAATGTGAAACTTGGATGAGGTCTGTGCAAAGTAGTGATGAAGTGCTGTTCTCATTGCACACAGCAAGGACCAAACCAGCATCTCCCGCTCCCTAAAATGAAAACTGAGCAATTGGCTATGCTCAGCGTGAACAGAATTTACTTTATTCTGGCACTAGGGGTTGAATTCTTGAATGCAATAGACCAGTGCATTCAAATGAGCCTAATTTTAACTTTACCCGTGCTAGTATTTGCATGTGTACGTTGTGCTGCTCTGAAATGCTCCCAACGCAAACCTGAGGGCAGTGGCAGGCAGTGTTCTGGCTTTAGAGTACGCCGAGTGGTTAAACCCTAGCAGCCAGGGAATCGCCTAGATTGGTACATGCTCCCTGATTCTTGCGAGCCCATGGTAAAGACGGAGAGTTCAGGCTGTTCCTGAGCTTTGGAGCAGCATGGCTGTGCCTCCGGGGATCAAGAGACACAGGCCTGTGTGGGGGCAGCGTACGGGGCAGGAAGGGAGCAGAGGCTGCTGGGGTTAGAACTTGGTGTGACAAATGGATCCAACTGCTGGTAGCTGGCTGTGGAAGCTCTGTTGATGTGTCTCGTCCTGTTTAGAAATGTTAAAAATCTAGCAATTTCGTAGTGGAGAGCTGCTTTTAGGTAAAGAATAGCTTTTATCTGTCAGGTTGTGCTGCTTTATTCTGCACTAATCACAGCTTATTCAGCCCCTGGAGCTTTCGTCGTGCTGGCAGTTTCCTGGGCGTGTGAGTGATGTAGAGCCCAAGCAGTACGGCGCCTTCATCCTCACTCGCCTTGGGCTGTTGGATTATGTGTCTTAAGAGGAGTGATCGTTGAAACAAAATTCAGCTGCCTGCCGTAGATAGAGACATGCCTCCGTGCTCCTTCGGTGTCCTCGGACAATGCTGAAGGCTTTCACAGTTCAAGGTTTAAATCCAAACTTGGTTAAATCTTGAATAAATTTAGAGTTTCTGTGCATCTCAAACAAGTGTTTTCTCAGCTCGTTAAACGGTGCTCTGTGCTGCCGGCTTACTTCTCTGTACATTGTAAGGTAAATGCATTTCACGTTTAGCTGAAGTTACTGCTTTTTGTCTATGCCTAAGATTTTTGCTGTTTCTGCTTGTATTTAAGTTAAATGCAAAAATGAAGATCCTGATCTTGATGATAATTTATTAGAATATTGCTGGGCACATGTAGACTTTGGACTAGATGCTTCTGATGACTTCTGCAGTCTTGATCCTCGGTCAACTTGAAAATATTACTTCAAGATTAATAGCAGAAGTTTAATTACGGCACATGAGAAGGCAGACTTATATATGCAAAATATTAGTCACTGTCGTTAAAACCATTTTTACCAGCCTTTCCGGAGAGTTAGGATTTAAGCTAAGTGTGTAGCACTGCTCGAGAATTTATGCTTGCTGGTTTCTTCATTGCGAATGTCAAAAGTAAAAACTAATCACTTCTCTGCTTTTTATCTTAGAAATTGGTGATATTGCTGGTGTGGCTGATGTTACGATTAGACAATCGTACAGGCTGATCTATCCTCGAGCTCCAGATCTCTTCCCAGCAGACTTCAAGTTTGATACCCCCGTAGACAAGCTACCACAGCTGTGAAATTGCAGAGTGTTACTTTTAATTTTTCATTTAAAAAAAACCCAACAAAACCAAACCCAACAACAAACTTTTGATTTTTGCCTATAATAAAGGATGTACAAAGTGTTAATATTGAGTCTTCATGTTGTGGAACTGGAGGATATGGAGATGGAGCATAACTGCTGGAAGACAGCACACATTCCAAGGGTAAAAAAGTTCAGTTTGGCATTTTGTATGTATATATTAGTGGAAGTAAGTATTTAATGATTGTTGCAACAAACTTAATTTCATATTGTTGTACTTATGTAGATTTCTTTTGTAGGGATCTCGTAAGATGTATTTTGGAAAATTTAAAATATTATGTAATTCCCAAATAAACTGTTTTCCAAAAACACTTACCATCTTGTGAATATGACTGCAATTTGACAGGCACATACTGTTCCGCATGCTGAGAGCGGGAATGCAGTCCACAGAACGGTAGGGTTAGCTTCCTGCTTACGGACTTGGCCACAAGGCTGCTTAAACGCTCGCTTTCTTGACAGTGTTTAATCTCTAGTGTGGCTTTTGCTTTTGTAGTTAGCTGTGGTGTGGGTGATGTAACCCAGAACGCAAGCAGTTGCTGAAAAGCACTTTGAATATTTGCACAACTGCTGCTGAAGATTTCCAAATTTGTTGTAAAAGGATTAGTCACATCCTTGGCATGGTCTCCCCGATTCTCACTGATGTGTCTCTGCTTTGCTTCTGTGAATTTGACATAATGACAAAGCAGCTGAAGGGAAACATAAGGGCTCTTCCTTCAGTTGCATTCCTAACAGTATTGTGATGCTTGGTACTGTACAAAGAAAGGTAAAAGCTAGTTCTAGTTAAGTTTCTGTTAAATGTTCTGACCCGTCAGCCTACCCTGTGGTCTGGCTGGGCAGCGGTTAAGCTTTTGGCGCAGTTGCCTCCGAAGTGAGCGCTTGTTTGAAATTACGCACCAGGTGCCGAGGAGTAAAGGCAGAAGTTATTCAGCCCTCCCCAAACTAACAGCTTGAAAAACTAGTTGCCTCCTGACAGTGTCTCTTTGTGTGCAAAGCCACAAATGTACTTGACTGGGAGGCTTCTGGTTCCCAAGTTAATTTTGTATCACAGGTGCAAATTCATTTTAATTACCGAAATGAACAGCTGAGGGGTCAGCTTGCTGTGCATCTGGTCCTGAGCCATCCGGAGGGATGGTGCGTGTCCAGTGCCAATAGCACTAATTGTCAATAGCCCCCAGTGTTTCCTTGCTGGTTTAGTTTTAATCCTCTTCTGCCAGGCAGGACTATGGAAAAGCAGCAGCTCAACTTTTTTTTTTTTTTTTTTTTCTTTAAACAAATACCAAAGGCTGAACAGTTCTGTTACACCACTGAAGCTGTTGGTTGCAGTCCTGAGCAATTCTGGTGCAGATGTTAAAGGTGGTGTTCTTGGCAATTTGGAGGGATTGTATTCCAGTGCATGTCCTTACGTTTTGTTGCAACATTGCCTGTTACCTGGGCTGTCCCTGTCTTGCTCTGAGCTGCTCTGTGGGAGAAGGTGTGATGCTTGGAGTAGGCGGGGCCTGATCTCTAATGTACCCTTACAGTTGGGAAAGGCAAAGGTGAAAGCGATTTTACCGTGGGCGTACTTCCCGGCATAGATGGGTATGTTAGATCTACCACACGCAGGTTAGCAATGGCCGAAGCTCGGGTTTGGCAATCATGCTTGTATTTGAAATGCTTTCAGGCCTTACGTGCGAGTACTTGATGTTGTTAAATACAGCACGAGCTGTCTGGATGGAAATTTAAATACATCTGCGCAGAGCTGTGGTGCGCAGCAGAGGGAGGCAGGGACACTGTCCTGGCCTGACCCTGCCTCTTCCTGCTATTCCGCGAGCAGCTCCTGAGCAGTTCTGTACCTCCCTCGGCGCGGGGAGGGCAGTAACTGTGCAGCCCAGGGGCAGAATGAGGAGTATGCGTGAAGGGGCTGTATGTTTTCAAAACCAGTTACTGCTACGGTTAGCGTAAAGCATTCCAGGAAAAAACCCAACAGTGTAACTGAATTAATTTTTAGGCAGTTATGACCCCTTTAGTAAGCTGTTTTGATGAAGCTAAGGAATTCGGCTTCTTTTAGAGAAGCTTCGCATTCAGCAATGAGTTCTTGCTCCCGGGGGGTGTCCGCCAGCAGCTGTAGGCAGGCAGGTCTGGGGGTCGCAGGGATGGGCGGGGGGAGCCGCGGAGGAGGCTGTTGCAGCGCTGCAGCCTGGTTTTAGCTGATCGCCTCCTTTCATTGCCAAAGCTGAGCGGTAGCGGAGACCGTGCGACTGGCAGAACCTAAAGGGCGAGCAGGGAGCTGGGCTACAGTGGGGGCGTTTATAGCTTCGGGGTTCGCTGCTAATGCCGTCGCTGGGAGGTGGTTCAGCAGCGAGCCCGGAGCAGGCGGGAGGGTGTGGGGAGAGCAGCCCTTCGGCACCAAAGGCAAGGGCACAGCATCTTCAGGCACTGCCTGTGCTAATTCCGCTGCAATTTAGATGAGATATTTGAAACTGCATCTTCATTTGGAGCCAGCCCTTTCTGGAATGATTGCTTGGTTAAGTGGTGAAGTTAAGTGCCTGTAGGCACTGGTCTCATGGGAAATTGTAGTTTATCCTGAAGAGCGAAGATTTCTTTTCTAAGTGCACTCAGGAAAAGCAAGCTTCATTTTCTGCTTAAAGAACAGGCTCATGGGGGGTTGGGTATAGGTTTTGATTTGCTTATAGAGCCTTCCTGTATAGTGGGGGGCAGGAAAGAGACTATAATGAAGAAATACTTGGCGAGGGGAGCGAGTGCTGTCTCCCCCTGCCCTCAAAGGAAGCATGCTGATCCCAGCTGGCCAGACTTCAACAGCTACAGTCTTCTCCTGATCCCATCAGAAGGACTTCTTACCCAAGCAAGAGGCTACTTTTCTTCAACCTTGGAAAGAGGTAATTATCTTGATTTTTTTTTTTTTTTTTTTTAAAGAAATGAATGGAAGCACACTGAGCTACCAGCATGAAATTGGGTTTCTGTAAGTCCCCTCCTGATTACAAGTTCTTTTCTGAAGTTACCTGTGGAGAAAATTTGACAAGTCACTTCAAGAAACAGCAAATCATGTTTGGGACACAATTTACAAATTACTCTATTTAAAACTTTAATTTGTGATATTAATGACTGCAAAACACTTAGAATGACATTTGTTAAAGGCACATTTCATTTTAATGCATAGTGTACCATTCTAAAATATCCTAATTTCCTTACAAAGTGCTTCAGCAGCCACATACAGATAAAGTATAGCAAAATATATTTACAATCTAGGGTTTAAAATCTTAATCTGCCTAAAAATATTTAAAAAACTACAGAGATAAAATTAGTGCTTTCTTTCAGCTTAACTGGGTGAACATACCCTGCCCTCTAATTTTTTTATTTTTTTTTTTAGTGATTTACTTAGATTAAAAAAAAGATTTCTGTACAAGATGTAGTTACAAAAGGTATTTTTGAGGATACTTTCGTAAGTGTTAAGCACCTTGTTAGATGCTCATATATATATTTGGGAACCAAAGAGAGTGAGCTGACTGTACCTCAAAAGCATTGGTTTCAGCTAGATACAGGAACATGATTTGTTTCTGATTAATTAGAATCTGGAAACAAGTAATGCTGGAAAGTTGACTCACTCTGCCAAACGTGATTTGTGGTGCCGGTAAAGATGCCTGCCTTGTTCCTGCCGGGGTGGTGGCGGTGCGAACGCTGATTTAGACCTGTTAACCATTAATTTTTTTACTCCCCTCCCCTCCTTCAGTCTCTCCCCTGCCAGACCGTGCAGGTCTGTCCAGCATTGTGATTTTGAACCACCACCTTGGTGTTGCACACTCGGGTGGTTTGCATTTCTTCTCTGAATGAATAAGATGACAAGTTTTGAATTCGTGAGTGCTGATTCTCGCTCTTAGCCAGCAACCTCCTGGCTGGGATGAACGTGTGAGATTACATACACTGTTGGCTCTGAATGGTGCTAGGGCTAAGGACCACGTGGGAAACTTATTTTCCAAGAAGTGATGTTTGCCTACAGATGCCAAAAATAGGTTGTGGTTTACAAGTATGCACAGTGTCTGGTCTAAGTTATTTTTCAACTTTTGAGGTACAGCTTTTAGTGTTAAGGGGTTTATAAAATATACACTGCTTTTATCAAAAATATTTATACATTCTGTTACAACATATTGCTTTTACCCTCAGTAACTGCCAATCGATGTTCTGGAGTTCAGCGGCCTGTATGTATACACATACTTTTTTCACTCAGTTCTATCCTGTTCGCTTGGCCACTGTGCAAAATTAATGAAGTGGTATGATTAAATTGCTTGCCTGGACATAATACATTACAACTTCCACATATACATGTTTGCAGCATGTATACATTGAAAACCCATGTGTTTTCCAAAAGTGAAACAATATTGTACAGCAGATACAGTATCTAGGTGGTTAGATAGAGACTGGTTAACTGATCTGCCCACTCGGTGAGTGGGAAAGGCAGGGGTCTGAGTACAGAAGTGGATGGGCTCGGGAAATGCATATGCTTTGCTCTGTGGTTACGCTGAGCAACATCCTTGTTACATTCTTTATATCGACCAGGGGTTTAAGCCATGCTTAAAAAGCTTGAAGGCAAAACTGTTTGGCAAGTGGCTTTGGTAAACTTTCTGGATTTTTCTTTGTAATGGAAGCACTTACATTGTTGTTATCTCAAAGGCAAGGCATTTAACAGTTTTCCTAATAAATACCATAGAAAATTTACAAAACAAGGCATATCTGTTCTCAATACCATTATTTTAAGAACACAAGATGAAGGTGTACATAGAAAGGTGTAGGTTTATAGACTGCACAAGATAATCAACTGAAATCATTTGCCTTCTCCAGCTAGAACCGTGTTCTGTGGGAGTATCATCAATATCCCAAACTTCTGTTCCAACGTGGCCGAGAGAAGTGATTACCTAGCTCAAAGTCTGCTTTTCCCACTTAAGGCAGATACTTTAAAGAGGGATGTTATCTGCTGTAGAAGAGCCAGAGAAACAGTACAGCTCCACGTGTGCCTGTGGGGGAAGCGGACCACAGCCCCGGTTCACCAACTCAGCTTAACAACTCCATAGACCTGCTTTCCAGTGCTCAGATAAAAAACAATATACAAGAGGCCACTCTTCACAAGAGTGTTAAAGCAGTACTTAAAAGGATCTTCATGTGATTTAAAAAAAACACCCAGAAGCTACAGGTGGCACAGAGAGCAATTGAAGGGTGGGTATTCTTCTGAGAGAGGCATTCTTGTGAGCCAGTCAGCTGGGGTTTCACAGTGTCTGGAAGTTAACACCAATCAGCAATGTAATCAAAATCTCTGAACATTTCCTGCTCTTCTTCTGAAAGTATCCTTGGTTCCCGAGGTGGAGTGAGGATAGGTGCTTCGGAGGTAAATTCGTCATCAAAATTACTAACGTCTTCTCGTCCTCTAATGGTGGGTACAAAAGGAGGCTTCACTTTCTTGGCCAGTAAAGCATTCCAATCTATTAGCTGTAAAATAAACCAACTGATGTTCAGTTTCCCGTCTCTGCTCCTTCCTGTCCTTAGAAATAATATTGGTTTGTACTCACCCTGAAGAAGTGATGCTTTTTCACATCTTCAGCATCCTTCTCTCCAGCCCCAAGACGCCGCTCTGGATTTCTTCGTAGCAGCTGACAAAACATGCAAGATTTCAGTGCAGGGATTCAGGGGAAGGGGGAGGAGCTAGGGAGGATGGGTGCTGCTGTATAAACAGCAACGCCGAGATTAGATGGACAGTAAAATTCATAGCCCTGACCTACAGGAAAATTCTTGGTCCTCAAAGAAGTGGAAGGACAAAACTTTGGCTATACAGAGATAGAGAGCAGCGCTCTTGTAGAGATGCCTGAGCCTGTTAGCACAGCTGCACTAGCTGCCTGGCTGTGAGCACAGAGCAGGCTACTCCATCTTGCTGCCCTGGTACCCGAGGTGGGGGTGGGGCTGGTGTTCAGCACGGAGACATTGACACCGGTGCTGTTTGCTGGAGAGGGTACAGAATGTACCTAAGCTACTCTTTCTTGCTTGTCTCCGAAGAGAGATCACTCTGCTGTCCCCTGTGCCCAGTGATTTCACAGCAGCTGATTTACCAGGAGCGCTGAACCCTGCTTACACACCCAGCCAAATACCAGGGCTTTCTAGTCAACCCGAGGTTCAGTGTTCGAACTCGTGAATCGTGCTGCTGAGTGCAGACCCCTGGCTCCAGGCGTAGTGCCCAGCATCAGGGTGGGTTGATACGTTCGTGATGCAGCCATCAAAAAATGTCTGCTACATTATGTGGGAATTTCTCGGACGGGAAGAGCACACGCACAGCTACAGCTAGTAAATGACGAGCAAAGTGCAGGGGTAGGTGTAGCAGTCTCCTGTAGATATGGGCATGACAGTTTTCACAGTAACAATACCCTCCCCAGGTACTGCCTTAAAACTATTCTTCCTGCTTTCTCTAGACAAATGCTGTCTCCCTAGGAGTAAGCAATCATTTTAAGCTATAGAATATTTACGCTACTGCTTCAGTACTTATGTCACAGTGACTACTGTGGCATGCTTTAAACTTGCATGCTGCAGCATGTTGCTGCATTGGGTGCTAGACTGGTGTTCGGTGGCAAAGCCGCAGTAAGTTGAGAGGTGGCTTCCAAGGGCTTCGGCCACCTCCAGCAGGTGTCCTTCCATCGACTGTGATAAGCTTGTAAGGCAGGTTCGAGCAACTTCAGATAAGTCGAGGCATAACACTAAGGAATAGCATTAGTAGCAGCCATAAACAAGACCAGCTGTTCTTTGCCAAGAATGGGACTGCAGATGCCATGTGTACAGTGTTTCCTGCCCCAGTTGGAAGGAAACCAAAAAGATTTAGATGTCTTTGTCACATGAATATTTTAATTCAATGTTAATCTACCAAATAGGTCAATGCAGCAGTGTTCTGCTAGGGAAAGAGAGCTGAACCACCCCAGCTAGATAGGACTAGGACACTTAGTTTAGGCAGAAAATAGAGCCTCTAGTGTTTTATGTTTTAAAAAGAAAATCTTGCTCCTGAATGAAGTGGAATGGCACTGACAATTTTTATTTCAGGTGATAGGCAGCATGGCACAGCATAAATGAAGCAAGTCTGAAATTTTAACTGTAGAAAAAAAATACCAAGTGTAGGTTCTTCCAAGTATTTTGTTCCTCACAAAAGTAATCAACTTCCTTAATGTTGGAAAGGAAATGGGATAAGAGGGGAATACTGTAATATTACGATTATGTTCTTACCCGTCTCATTATAGAGATGGCTTCTGTAGACAGAAATCGTGGATATCTCACTTCATCATTTACAATACTGTCAAACACCTCTTCTTCATCATCTCCAGGGAAGGGAGACTATAATGCAAGTAATAAAGAAAACCCACTATAAAACAGGCTTAAAAATCACTTACAATTGAAAGCAACATATATTCAGCTGACAGTTTGGAATTAGACACCCCGAAATGAAGTCTTCCTTTTCTCAGGAACAGGATATGGTCATTTTCCATAAAAGAGAAAAGACAAGTTGGTATTATCCCTTAATTCTTACTGAAAGGCTATGCTTTAAAAATGTGCTTTCAGAAGTAGAAGCACCTAGAACCGGTATCTTCTTCAAACCCTGACACAAGATACACGGGGAATCTGGAAAGTATATATCAGCTCTTCCTTGGGACAGCTGCCGTTCCCAAGTAACACGGTCAAGGCTCATTTGCTTTTGTAGTTATCTTTGGCATGTTACAGCTCAAGGGATTTCAAACTGTTTTGAAGAGGCCTGACAGATACAGGTGACACCCTACAAGCTTTCGGTCCTCTTTTACCTGAAAGGAAGTGAAAGGAAGTTGAATGATCACCTTCTTTGAAAAAGAACAAAACGATGAGCAACTGTATAGTTTTTCTCTGGTTTTTAGCATGTAAGCCATCACCACGCTACCTGGGAGACACTATAGCAAAGCAGACTGAAAGCAAAGCGACGTACGCAATGGGAACTAACTATTCAATAACAATTTTATACCAGCTCATTTACATGGAGCTGGGGCATTCCATTTTAGCGATATGCAAATGATAAACAGCATTGTGTTCGGCAAAACCTTTCACTCCTATCCAGCCTTCCGTGATGAAGTTCGTGTCCATACGAGCTACAGGAGTTCAGGAGTTTATTTTCTCCCCAAACGCATTTGGAAGCGGACTGCTTGAGCTGTATGCATCCAAATTTGACAGTAACAGATGTGTGCTGGAAACTGGGCTCCCCAAAACCAGATGTGCTATGTTCTTGCTTAGAGACGCTGATATTAATGTGCCAGTACTGTAATTTGATTTAAGGTATAATGACGCAATTAAAAACCAAAATAAAAATCTAGAGTTTAAGTCCTGGACCAGCTACAACTCATTCACTACCACAACTACTGATAATTCAAGCTCATGACACATGACTCATCAACTACAGCATTACACCAGCTAGTGTTGGGTAAGTAGCTGCTCAGTATTTAATAATTCTTTTTCTTGAAACACATCAAGATGCTAGTCTGTAAAACTAGATATGCCTATACATACTGTATATACAAGTATTGATACAGCTGTGGCAGGTAGGGCATATTAAACATTGACAGGCTGGTACCTTGAGTTTTGTAACCTTTTTAACATATATTAGCTTTATGAGTCCATTGTATCTTACTAGAACTTACCTCACCCACCAGCATCTCATAGATAAGTACACCGAGACCCCACCAGTCTACAGCTCTTGTATAGGAAGTTTCTGTCAGCACCTCTGGAGCAAGAAATTCCGGTGTGCCGCAGAACGTGCTTGTTCTGTCTCCAAATCCCATTCCTGAAAAGTTACAGTTAATGAAAATCACGCAGTATTTGCTGCCACTTTACAACCTACTCCTCCAGCAACTAAAACCTCTCTCTAGAGCAACTTCAGTCAATACTGTAGTTCCAGGGCCTCTCCTGAAGGCTCAGGCCACCGAGGTGAAATATTCCCCACTTCATCCCTCCCATACCCTTGTTCCACGTGCTTCAGTATGAGTGTTTCTATCCCTAGCTATACGCAATGAGCCAAATTAACTTTCCAGTTACACCTTTGCCACCCTGTTATCTTTGCTTGGAAAGATACACTCTTATGCTGTGTTTCTCCTAGTTAGCAGGGGAAAATGTGGTACCCTAGTTTAGTCAAACATGCCTACTGTGGATGCTTCTGTAGTGGCAAAACTACATATAGTAAAGTAAAACACGGAGCGTAGCATAACCATTTAGAGCAATTCGCAAAACCTGTATATCTGCAAAAGGGGCACAGTTTGGGACGTCAGCACCACAAGGACTGATGTGGCACTGCCAGTGTAGGTACTGCAGAAAGCTTAAAAAGAACATGTACTGTAGCAGTCAGCAAATCTAACAGCTTTCCTTGTACCATAAAATGACAAAAGGAAATGAGGACTTTTTGTAGTGAAAGTCACAGGATTCACCCGAGGATATTGCAGGCAGCAGTGATGTTTGAACGCCTGCTGAATTTACTGAACTCGCTCTCATACGGAGGACAGGGTATATAAATTGGAGAAGGGAATGGACCTTTCCAGATCTGCCTCCCCAGTGGGGTTTGAGAAAGACACTGCAGTTTCACTTGCTACCTCTATTTTAGGTCTTACGTGAAAAGTAGCTGCCAGTAGTGTCATGCTTGAAAGTAACTTTCTAGCATCTAGCCTTCCCTTTTGGGACACATTTTCTATTTTAGTTATAGTATACTTTGTGTGTCATTTCCATATAGTTAGAGTTGTGACTATCTAAGAGTTAAAAAAAATAATAATTAATTTGTAAAAAGTTAGAGTGAGATAGGTACTTGATTTCATTGTAGTGTCTACACATTCAGAATGAGAAAAAAACCACCTAATGCTTTTTCTGCTAACTTGTAAAATGCAGCAGTATGCCTTATTAATAAGCAGGGATATGAGGTGATGCTTCACAACTGAAAAAAATAAAAATAATAATAAAAAAAAGAGAGCTATGCTCCTGATATTCCTCTACTAAGTTCCTCCCACCTCTACAGTTGTACAGTCAGAGATGTATTTCTTTCCTTCAGATGATACAGGGTAAGTATACTACACACGTTTGACAGTCCAAAAGTCTCAAGGAACAGTCAGGAGTAAGACAGACTATGGAATTGCCCTAGAGATAAACTTAAAGGGCCATTACCTTCTTTGCAAAGACCAAAATCAGCAATTTTCACGAAGCCTTCTGTGTCCAGCAGTAAGTTATCCAACTTCAAATCTCTAAATTAACATTTGAGAACAAAATCGCATCACTGATGTTTCTTCAGTACTATTCAGAATAATGGAAATTCATCTGCTGGAAATGGGTCAATGGCTACTTACCTATATACTATTTTGTGTTCATGTAAATACTGAAGTCCAAGAACCACACATGCAGCATAGAATCTGTTGAAAAAGTTAAAATTTAAATCAATTTCAGTCTTGGTTTTCAGAATGTGAAGTCCATTATGACTGATCTTTTTTATTAAACATCCTCTGAAAATCACCGATTTTTTTTTTTTTTTTTGAGGTACAGATCAGTTTTATACAAAGGTCAGAGTTTTGAAGCCAGATGGCAAAAATGCTTCAACTTGCAGCTTTCAAGCTGTAGTATGTTCGCTTGGCCTGAGGATAAATTTTCTGTAGCGTCTGCTGCCATGGCATTGAATGATTTCTAATTTGGTTTATTCTTTCCCCTTTTTAGCCTTGTCTGCTAAGTTTTCATCTAGCTTTTTTATGCAATCTTTTTAAAAAATAGAGTATTACAAACATTAAATATTTTTGAGTATTTGAAAATATATAATTTTTTAATTCAATAGATTCCGACACATTAAATCTGCACGTGTCTGTGTCTAATGAAATCAGTTAAGATTCTTTGACCCTTTTAAAAAGTACTGAAATTACAACGTAGAGGCATGTGGTGATGAAGATCTTTGTTCTTATCCACTGAACAAAGTGCCCTCCACTTAATGCCACAAAAAAGTATATAGACGGAGATACTCACACTGCTCTCGGTTCAGAGAAGACATCAGTATGAATGTGCATCATCAGATCCCCACCAGCAGCGTATTCCATTACAAAGCAAACGTGATCTTTGGTTTGGAAACAAGCAAAAAGGTTCACCAAGAAGGGATGTCTTACACTATTCACAGTTTCAAATATTCGCTTTTCACACATCAAGCTGCAAACAGAAAAATCCGTAAAAGTGTAAAGCTGAATCCTGAACTACAATTTTTTAACTCTCAGAAACCATTGGGAACTTATACCTTATGCTTTTTCCTCTAGTCCTCAGGATAAAATAACATCTTTTGTTTCAGAACAGAGGTTTTAATACTTGCACACATTAAGTTGATGCCAGGATTTCCACAAATTTACACTTAGCTTTCACAAATGAAAAAGGAAACCTGGCAGTCCATGAAAATGGTACCCTGCCAATTTTTCTCCCGCATACTTCAGACCTGTATTAAGTATGTATCAATACTATGTGACATTAGCTTCAATCCATTTTTATTTTAATTGTATACAACACATAAAGTGGAAAAATAGTAACAATATTATAGACATTTTCTATAGTAATTCCAGATTATTTCTTCTTAAGCCAATTGGTTAATTTGTAGCTTATTCCTAATACAGTTATCTTCCTGCAAGTCAAATGAATATTGTCACTATTAAACAGCTGTAAAAGCACCTTCTTGTGCTAAAACTAGACACTTTTGTAACTGTCATTTCACTTACAAGCAGAGAAAAAAAATAATCTGAGTTTTGGGACAAAAAGATTAAAAAAAAAAAAAAATACAACAGTGGAGTACACACAGGACTTAAAGGAAAATATGATGAAGCGGGACAGTATCTTACAGGTTGAGAAATACCATCATAGATGTTTCTGCCAGTAAAGAAAACATAGTCACTGTTCTCCTGAAATGTGATGGAAGTCTATAGAACAAGTAATTAAAATAAATAATTGCCAGAGAACCTAAATGAAAAACAGGATCAGCTTTAAGTCAGAGCTGTAGTACAGGCACGGTAAGAGAGGCACTAAAACAAATCAATATTCCTGGGCTACACCGCTCCTCTCCTTGCCCCAGAAGAAAGGCTACACTTCTGCAGCAGCCAGCCAAGCAGGGAGATGGCAACTTGTTTTGCTCCTTCACTGTATTTAACTGCTGGTTGGTAGAGCTTACAGTTGTATGCAGAAAAACCCCCACGATTTATGGAATCCATGTATTGCATCTTACAAACTGACCTGTCTACTTCATCACGAGCGACAATATCTCCTTTCTTTAAGGCTTTAATTGCAAACATCTCATTTGTGTTTTTGTACTCTGCCAGCAGCACCTAGAACAGAAGATAAGTGATTCACTTAAGAGGTATATCTAGTTTTGATATAGCCTTGACACTTAATATAGCCTTTTGACATTTACCTTTCCAAAGTGTCCTCTGCCCAGTACAGCACAACATCTGAAATCCTTCAGACTGAACTGAAATCTTTGTTGTGACCTATGTCAATAAAAACCCAGTCAAAAATCTTCTAATTTGTTAACTTTAAGAAATACTATTCAGATCAACAACAAAACCACTGCATTTTTACCTCCTATCTTCAGGCTCTCGGATGCTGGTGTATTTTATGTCTGAATGGGGAGTATCAGGCTCACAGATTATTTCAGGCTGGAGTTTTGGGACAATACTATTTCTGCCACTTTCAAAATCAAAAGTTGTTACTTCATCCTGTGAAGAAAAAGAAGTCTGAAAATGTAAAACTGATTATCAAAGCAAATGAATGCAGATATTGTACTATAACCACGTGAAATTCTTAACACAAGAATTTTCTATACTAAACTGCTGTACTTTTAAGATGATACAGTCAGGCAAGCTTTTAACAGACCGATGAAACCTATTGCTCCAGTCATTCTGCTCTTTGTTAATAAAGCCATTCCCTGAATAATGATTTTGGGTGTTTTTTCAGTGGTGGAACCAATGACACAGAGAGTTAAACATACCAACATGCAGTTTGCCACCAAGAGTGACTGGAGCATTCTGTTGAGACAATTACTTATGTTTAAGCTAAGGGAGCGTATGCTGAAATATAAAGGAAGAAATCCATCATGAAGATGCCAATTTTGCAACCTTCTTAAACTGTACAGCCAAAATTTTTCAAGTTACTTGCCTGAGATGGTGCATCAGGAGCCTTTATCTCAGAGGAAGATTCACATATTTCCCCAAGGGAAGATGCACGGGGTGGAGCAGGTGGAGGCTCAGGCTCGAGTTCGAAGTCCAATTTGGCTACAGGAGAGTCACTGACAAGAAAAAAACCAAACTCCTCAGCCTATAGCAGAGACTAATAGTATGAAAACCAAGTTAAAAATGCAAGTTATGCAGATTTACCCTAAAACAAATCTTGTACGTGTAGATCTGTCTATAAAATGGATGTCCAAAATTAAAACATTGAAGGGTCTGCAGTCTTGCAGAATAAACAGGTTTTATTAAAGTACATTACATACTTCAGGGTATAAGAATCTCACTGTTACTCTTGCTCTTAAAAGTACTGAAAAATTGTAAATATTGCCTACCTGGCTGGCAGTGTTAGTTCAGGAATGTGTGCATCAACCACTGGCCCAGTAGCAGGCACCGGTGCTTGAGGGCTGAAGGTGCCAGAGTGATTTACTGTAGGAATAGCTCTTCTTACCAGCCTTCCCCAAGTGGCAATATTAATATTCATTTGAGGAGCTCTGAGAAATGTTTTGCCTGTGGATATTGTGAAAAAAGAAAATAGAGTGCAAGTAATTTCCTTACTTATTACCAAAAGCTATAATTAAAAAAAATAATCGCATTAATCAGTTTATGGTTTATGAATAAAAAACTGAATTTGTCATATTCCTTAGCAATTCCTAATTATTCACTATTAAATGCTAATGCATAATAAGGAATTCTAAAACAAAACCCTTCTAAATGCAATGCCAAATACTTCATTATCAACAGCTTTATTCACAGGCAAATATTTGGGGTTTATAAAAAAAAACATCACGGATCTGTACCATTTTTAAGCTTTACATGTTTATATTAAAACAATCACCTTGCTGTTTTGAAAAAATTTTCTTCTGCCTCTGGAGTTTTGGTCTTCTTTCAATAACCGGATTAAAAAATGTAACCTGCAGTTCAAATAATGTGTGTTATAATTCAGGTTTCAGAACAAAATGCATTCTTAAAAGTTTAAGAAAATCTTCTCAAATTATTCTGCAATACAATACTTGCAAGTACACTCAAGTGCTTTGAAGAAACATTCTTACCTCTGCAAACAGAGTGCCCTGGGGTTCAAGATAGAGACACATGCCATGCCGTTGGTTATCCAGGAAATCTTCCAACCTCAGAAACTTTACTGCACACAAAGATCTCCAGTCACGCCAATAAACCGAGATTTCTAGTTCACGTGACTGCAACAGGAAACATGTACACAGGAAATTACTTGTCAGTAATTGCTCTGCAAGAATCGCCTCTGTACAACTGTAACACCTAGCATTCAAGAGCTGTTACTTTAAAAGTGTGCCAGGGCTAATTAGCCACACTGAGCAAGCTCCCACTAGGGTGACTGTAGCATTTCACTTCAGTGCAGGTGTGATTACCAGTGTCCAAATACAAGTGTAAAATTCCCCCAAGAGTAGAAGGAGAGAGGCACAAACAGTCACCAGACTTTCTGAGTCAGTCTAGCAGCACTGCTGGTTCAAGGTATTTTAGCTTAAGCTCTGACAACACATTTTTACCTGTGTTTAGAAACCTCAGCTTCACTAGTTTTCCATATTATTTACAAGTATCAATTCCATTTCACAGCTGCATAGTGACATTTTAGCACTCACATACACATTGTAATGCAAGACTTTGTATAGTATCTCCAGAAATACATATGGTTTTTGTAACATGGCTGTGAAGAGGGGCCAAAAAATTTAAACAAGAAATACTGCTGTATCTTGCTGGTGGGATTTATGTATTCTTAGAGTGTTTTACATGCTTGATACATTGTATTGCAGGTTCCTTCACATTTTGTAACAGCAGCATTGTATGTTACTAAGTTTAGTTAGCCCAGCTTAATTCCACCATTATGCATCAGTTTACTGTCTTTATATAATAGCTGTAGGTTTTTTAAAAACCACAAGTTAAGGAGGAGGAACAGATTTAAAAAAAAAAAAAAAAAAAAAAAAAAAAAAGGCCAACAGGGTTTGGAACTTGCATTTCAAATATAGACGGATATGTGGTCTGCCCAGCAGAAGCAAGGTCCTTTTCTGGCACCAAAAAAGCATCTAATATTGAGTTTTTAGTGAACGTGACACATACTAGGCTGGTAGACACAGCTACTAAACTTTGACTAGTTCTAGTTTTAATCTGAGAATAATCAAGGCTTCAGGACTCCACAGCTGCTAGTTTTGTTCTGCACCACTTCTAATTTGGTGCACAAAATCCTAACACACCTGAATTTCTCTACTTGCAGTTCTAAAACTGCTTCCTTCCTAGGTGGAAAGAATTTGGTTTGGGGCTCAGAGAGGTGAGGTGAAGCAGGGAGAGAGCAAAACCAAAAAGGTGGCTTTTTTTTTTTTTTTTCTTCTGATTTGCTTTAAATATAGACTGGAGATTACATTTAGGGTCCTAAAATATAGTTTCATTTTCAGTCCATTTTAAACACTGATGGAAAAAAAAATCCTTTTACTTTAAAATGCTATGACTATCAAATATCTAAAAAACACATGCTTGATTAAACCTATATAACATAAGCTGTCTTCAAAAGGTGTGAGGAAAGAAATATCAAGTATCATTTTGATACTTGTGTCCTCCAAGTAACTTTTAAAGTTCTGGGAAAGAACTATTAGTGAACTTATTTATTATTCCTAAAGGATTGATCACTTCCATATGAGAACACTTACAGAAGCACTGTAAAAATTGCATGACATAGCTTTACGAAAATATCCAAACTGTATCTGATACTAGAATTTACTGATAAATATTGAGAAGTTGATGATCCTAATAAAAATTTAAGCCCCATCTATCACAGGTTAAAAAGATGGTACAACCTGGAAAAAAAACATTAAGTCAGTTTGTAGGCCAGAAAAGTAAAATTTCTAGAATGCCAGCCCAGCATAACAGCTTGACCCCAGGGAGCTCATTCTGTGCACATGTGAAATTTGAACAAAATCACAATAACAGGAAAAAAATATAAAGCGACATGAAATTAATTTAAAGAATCTACTATAGGTGTCAACGAAGTAAGACTGTATTTTTACCCTGTCTAGTTCCAGTGTAAATTTCTGATCCCATGACTGATTGGAAATAGGTTTCCAGCTAGTTTGACCAACCACAGTGTTATCCAGCTTCAGTACAGCACAGACTTCATCTGTAAGTAAAGTACACAAACTCAGCTTAAATCTTTAAGAGGATTTTCCGCAAACAAAAAAAATCTTCAGTAAGTTTCCCTTTAAAAACGTAATCTCATATTTAATTGGTTCTTATGGTCATAATAGTGTGGTTGTGTTTGGGTTGGGTTTTTTTTTCTTCTTTTTTTTTTTAAATAACTTGACAGATGAAGAAAGAGATACGTTTAAAGCTTCACATCAATTTAGTATTTCAAATTACAGAACGCAACATGCACACTAAAACATAAGTAAAAGATATGCAAAGAAGTAAGAGTATACTGAACTGGATAAGTCATCAGTTTTCAGAAGGTTTCTACTACTCCCACTTTTACTTTTACTGGTTCTGCTCATGAAAGATGATCTGGCCTCATTTGGACTCCAACCAGGTAGCGTAATTGATGTGGCTTTTGATCGACCAGGGACGTTTTCCAAAATATCTTGGCAGCCCATTAGCCTAACTTCCAGGGTACCTGGAACAAGACAGACATCAATTTATCAAAGACTTCTGTTCTTCAGTAAACAAAGTGAATGACTAATGATTTATGGCAATAGCTCATATTCTGACCCCCACAGGGTCTAACAGACGTATCAGATGAAATCAAAAGATCTAAGACAGACAAATATACTGAAAATAAACATTAAAAGTCAAATATGTGGGGCTCAACCTTCTAGAAGGAGCAACAGTTCACCAAAATAACACAATATATTTTTGTTCTGTGTTTCAGTAGTATCTTTGTTTTCTTCACTTGAGAACCCAACTGACTTGGGTTCAAGTTGTAATCAATGTCATTTTTTAAGACAACAAATCTTAAATTATCAATCCATCATTTTAATAAGAAACAATTTTTTTGTGAGTTTTATGTAACCAATTAATATTGGATAAATCACTTCAGTAATTGAAATGGAACACATTGACTACTGAGACTACAAATTTGTTTAAGATACATTCAGAAATCACATTTGCCTGCTGCATGCTAAAGTTAAATTTGAGTCAGTACATAATTTAAAAATCATTGAATTGTTCCAACTTGACTGAATTTGGATTTATAACAGCTGAGCCAAGAAGTCACTCTTCAAATTCTTCTACATCTTTAACCAACTGAGATGCAGAGGCTGCTGTTCTAATTTAAGTTTCCTCCAGCAGCACAGAAACATCTGAATACCACAGATGGTTACAAGAACAGTAGGCTTACCTCATCCTGTACAAGATAGCATCTGTAAGGCACTAGCAAAATTAACTATTGGAAGTGGTGAAATTAGCCAGTTCCTAATCATACTGTCAGCGAAAAATGCAACTGCTAAACACAGTGTTCTTCTGACAGTAAATGTACTTAACTGTGAAGCTTAAAAGCACTCTTTTGTAACAGGAACTTAAGTCAGACTTGACCTAAAAATGGTCTGGCAACATTATAGCCCACAGAACAGACATGAAGAAACCAGTCCGAGCAGAAATCCCATCCTGTAGGGAACTAACAGCATAAGCAACAGCTAAGCATTAGGCTTGAAGATAAAGAGGTGCTACTGGCTCAAAAAACAGGTTAACAGGTAAAAGAACACTTTTTCTTCATTCCCAAACTCTCGTTTAGGAAAAAAAAATAAATTAATAAGGGAAAAGGCTATCATCTTGTATAAGGACTGGATACATATCAGAAAGTTCTGTTGATGCACTTTAAGAAGTATGCCAGTAGCACAGATCTATTTTTCACAAAGCATTAGAGGCAAAACACAAAGACACTGTTCATTTAAATCCAGTTCAATACAAAAGCTCTTTGTGTAGCCAATAGGAAAGTGAAACTATTAAGAACTTCATAAGCACATAGCTCTGTTTTGGTAATTCCTGTTAGAAACTGTTCATATATATCAGTAAGTCACATTTAAAGAGGAATTATTCGTCGCTATAATGTATCTGACACCAACGATTACGTGTTACAAGAAAAAAAAAAAAAAACAACAAGAAAAACCCCACAAAACTGTTTTAAACCCAAGGCACAACACTTCTTGCCAATGGTCACTGATGATTTCAGATCCTATATGATGAAAAAGAAGTTCCCCTCACCACTCTGCAACCTTACAAGGGCTCTCAGCTGAGGTCCTGATGATTTTTACCCTTTGCTATGTGTCTTACTGAACCAAAATGGAAGACAAGTAGACTTGCTCCGTTTTATTATTACTGCAGCTCAGCAGAAGACTTCCTCTTTTTGTTTTAAAATATAATCCCACAGTACTTCAAAACTAGATTTTTGTTTCAGCTATACGTGTATAACTAGAGTAACATTTGAATTACAGGTTGTTTTTATAATAAGCTTACTCTGTTAATAGTTGATTTAATAGATGTAAAAAGCTTTAGGAAATAAAACAATAAACCTAAATGTACCTGCATTAGTAATTCTTATATGACCACTAAATTTAGTAAAGCAACATACCCCCAAGTAGTCAAAGTATTTGTTTTTCTTTAAAAAAAACTTGGAGGCAAATGTTTAAGAGCTTTGTTAAAGCATGGAACATTTACTTCCAATGAAGGACAACAATTTCAGGTGAACCCCAACTATGAGAAGTTCTGAAGTCTTATATTTACATATAAGTACTGTTCCCTCTGAGTAGGCTAAATGCAAAAAAAAAAAAAGTCTCCAAGTTTAATTGCAAGGAAACCAATTCACACCAATAAACAGAGGCTTCAATAGTGCCCTGCATGTCTGTTAGGATCTCCCTCTTTGGACTGAAAATATAACATGTTTTGGTAGCATAAATCTCACCTTCTAGGAAGCCAGTGTGGTCCAGTGCGTAAAACAGGGACTGGGAGAAAAGCTGGGTGTCCAGCTCTGCCACTGACCTTGTGTATGACCAGGGCAAGACACTTAACCCTTCTGTACCTCAGTTTCCCCTCCATAGTGACCTAACTTCAGGCCAGAACTTCACTTCTTTAATAAGATTATAAAGAGGTCAACAAATAAACCAAACTTATCTGTATTTTTTTGGTACACACTCGGAAATTTTAAATGCTTTGTCTAGGAAAACAACAACAATGAAATATATCCAGAAAGAAATAAAGTTGGCATTAAAGATATGTTTTAAACCATTTAATAAAATAATTTTAAAAAGCTCCATAAATGATACCTGTTAAAGCTGCTGGTTTGGACAGTGTACTATACTGGTTTTGAGTAGATATTACACTTTGACGAGGACTTAATGTGGGTGAAGAGACCAGTGAAAGCTCCTCTATAATAATACTGCTTTTGGGATGGTTTTTAGGAAGTTCATTCAATCTCTGTTCCAGTGAATACTTCAAGAGGTCCAGCTTCTGGCTTGATTCATTAAATCTTGCTTGCGCCTTTTAAAAATAACAAAAAGAAAATATTTCAAAATTTTTTTCTTGAAGGAACATTTAAAATAAAGTATCAGAAATCGTAATGATGTAAATTACTTCTGAAAGTGCCTTTCTGTCGGTAACCTTCCCAGATCCAAGTAATTTCATCACATTTTTTGCACCTTCTGCTACAGCATACTCTATCCTAAAATGATGGCGTAATTCTTCCATTCGGAGTTCAAGAGGGCTTATCACAGGTTTTGCTGCAAAGAGATATACACAAACAATCTTCATTGAAGACCACGCCCATGTTTAATTTCTTTAATCTTAACCCCCTCCTCAATATAAACAGAGGGGAGAAAAAAAAAAAAAAAAAAAAGAAAAAAGAGAAAGAAAAAAAAAAGTGAGAGATGAAGATTTGGTATTCCAAAGAAGAGCTTGAAGTACATCATAAAAGCAACAATGAAATTTTAAGCATCTGCATTTGAAGGCAGAAATAATCGATCGGGGCCTCAATCCAACAAACAGGTCCTACTCCTTGAAGAGCTATAATTACTAGAGGATATGAGAAAAAGAACATGTCTTCAGGGAAGTTAAGGGACAAAAGCTGCATCTTCCAAGTATCATTCAGCTAGCCAGGAGGTAGTGTTGAGACTTCCACATTTCTGAACCCCGCTCTGAAGATTTATCTTTCAAACTACTCTGTAGCTAAGTAGATCCCTGATTGGTTTCTGATAATCCTCCTGCTTCACAGAAAATCCCAGGGAATCCGGCTTCTGCCAGCACAGAGAATCTAAGAGGTCCCATACACTGCCTTCCCCAAATGGTTTGGGCTAACCATTCTAATGTCCACTTCGCACAGTGTTTAGATTTCCTAAAACTTTAGATTAGAAAGTTTCCTGGACATATTCCTTTCTGTTTAAAGCTCTAAGAGTAGTAGGAACACAAAAAGGCATTTGATAGCCCTTTCTAGCCACAATACCTTTCTTTTTCTTTTAAAGAAATGAAATACATAATCCATGTGCTAAGGTGGGGTGTTAAAAAAAGCCAGAAGCATTGCAAGCATAAAAAGAAATAAAGAAAACCAACCTCCCTCCGCCCCACAAAACATAAACAACACACACCCATCCCTTTTTCATTACCTAGGATATATCCAGGGTCTGATTATGAGCATCATCACACAACTTCAATACACAGAAATGCATACGAATAAAGTTCAAGACTTAAGAGATGTACCAATATGCCCACAATTTTATAGTACACTCATGCTATTATAGCTCAGGGTTATTTTTTTTCTTTACTTTTCATTTAAAGATTTCCGAAGAAATGCAAGTTTAAAACTACTTCTGAAATGCAGCATGAGTATTTCAAGTCAGGTTGTTTTAAAAACAGTGATTTTTTGTTTGTTTTTAAAACAGTTGTTTACTACTCAGTCTAGCCTAAACACCCATAAAGACAGCAAAAATTTGCCTCCCCATGTGCTCCTATTAGTAATAATAAGGTCAATCTATTTAAGTATGACAAGCAGGCTTTGTACCTGCATCAGATTTTTTTTTTTTTTTTTAGGATAGTGAAAAGATTATATGCTTTAAAGAAAATTACTAGTTATAAAGACAAAGAAAGCATGCATGAAGGGAGAATGAAGACCACAAAGCAAATATGGACTGCATAAAGCGTAAAAACGGTGATGAAGAGAGATTGTATTTCTCTTCATTAAGCTTATGGTATTTTGCTTCAAGTCAGATATACCTGGCATCCTAACACACACAATGGTATGCCTGCTCTCCAATTATTTTTCATTCACGCAGGCTTTGTCTAACATTCCTACTAGAAATTTTTGATAATTCTGTGTGCATATGGGTACATATCTACATGGCATTCTGACATTAATGATTCATATTTCCTTTCTACTCCATCACCATTATCAAAAGCCAATTCATTGGTCTGGACTGCCTGAAGAATCTGCATCCTTATAACTTCTATTTTTGTCTTGCTGTCCTGGAGCATCTGCTGAGCTGTGGCAAGAAGTTTTCGATCCTATTAAAACAAACCAACAAACAAATTAAAATCACATACTCTTCAAGGAACAAAACACATTGAAAGCTTCAAAACCCACATGCTTTAGGAACAAGTACTAAGCCTATGTAATTCATTTGCTATAGCAGACCAATTTAAGTAACCACATTAGGATATCAGTAGAAATTAGAGTTAGGACAGAGGCATATTCTGGTTTATTAAAGTCTATAAGCCACTCCCATGGAAAGTTTATCTGTTTAAAGCTGAATAAAGGAGGCATCACCTAGCGGGATTACACGTGTAGGTCAATGTTTAGTAAGCTGATACTAAAGAAAGGGCATGATATTAAGTGCAAAATACCTCCAACCTATGTAGAATGGCTCAAATTTACTGTGTGGTAAGAACTCTTCTAGTAGACAAGTTTGCTAGACTAAATCTGTATAAAAATCATTGTACTACACTGGAGCTGATTTTCAATTTTTAAATTAGCAATATCAAGTTATCTTACATAGCACATTATAAATAAGTCTGCAGTATGTTTTTTCTGAACACATAAAATCTGAAGATTTTTTTTCCCATTAATAAATACACAGCACACAAGGGTTACTTCTTTAGCTATTTGCCCTGGTTTCAGCAGCAACTTAAAGTATACTACTTTTCATCTAAACAAACCAAGCTAATCAAGTTTTGTTTTCAAAAGCACTAACACAAGCAGTTTAGAAGATAATATTTCTGAAAACGAGCTTTCAGACTAACTGGTAACGCCATTTTCAGGAGTGCAGCCATCCATCCACACCTTTCTCAGGTATACCACTTTTTGTCCTCCAGCTACTGGAGATCTGACGTAAAATGGCTCATCAAATGGCTCTGGGATGTGGAACTGTGCATGTGCTTCTGTGCCTGCTGCATGGCTCGCTCTATGCGTTTTGGAAATCACCAGATAACTTAAAAGGTGATCTGACTTGCAGTAAGAACAAAAAAAGGGTTATAAAAAAATTTAAGGCAGTCTATTTCTCCTGCCTGTGCAGTTCCAATCAATCACAGTAATTAATAGTAGACAGTGTAGATGAGTATCACACTTGTTATAGCCCAAAGGGTATTTTGGTTAACTCAATTTTGTAGCCACTCTATAACCTCATTAATAAGTTACTTTCCCATGGACATGGTTTATACTTATATTTTTAATTTTATAATGAAGTTATAAATTATTTAAGAAGTTAAAGAAATTCAATTCCTTTCCTTACCACAACCAAGACAAAGAACTGCAGTGTAGCACAGACACCCAGAGCTAGAAATACTGGCACCATGAAGTATACTGTGAGAAAAATCAGTATGCTGAGGAAAGAGAAATTTACCTTCCTAAAGCTCCTCTACGACCTTGTGCCTAATGTATTACTCGGGTATTTTAACACTGCCCTATGTACTGCAGGGTAGATACATCAAGATGTACTCATAAAAAGGCTTTGGCTGCACGGGAGAAATTGTGCCCCCTTTGCATACTATAGCCTCAGAACTCTTAATTTTTAGAATTAATCAACATTTCAGAGGGATACCGCTAGCTTTCATATTTTAAGATTCCGTGTTAGCTATCCAATTATTTAATGAGCACACTGAATTTCCTAAATAAACGCCTTCTCAAATACAAATGTCAACTTTTGAAATAACAACTGTCTACAGTGGTACATAGAATCTAAGTAACAGATTACAAGCAACTCTGGAATCCTGTATTAAATCTTATCCATGCATCACTCTGATGTATAAATACGCTGTGTTTCTTTTGTCTGTATCTCCACTTTTATCTTATTTTTGATCTTGCTGCTCTTGATTGTCCGTCATATCCTCTTACGACAACGGATTTGCTTGTTCAGGGGCAACATCAGCCCTTCAATGTGTAGAATGGAGGTAATTCAGGATTATAAAGATATCCTTCTGTTTTCAAAAGGCAGAAAATCCCATCTTTGGAATCAAAATGGACATATTATATACTCAGCAGCTCTTTTAGCGTTGGAGGCTGAATACAAAGTATTTCAAGGCATCTCCTGAGTATAGAAAGACTGACAGTGCCTGTATAACTGATCTTGAAAGCTGTTGTGGGATCGTGGAGAATCCACACAAGTCCAAGGAAAGATAATCAGTATCTCAGAAACACTTAAGTCTGAATAGGTTGAGCTGAATGTTACTGAAGCAAGTACAATAAATACAAGGGAAAACATTCCCATGAGATGATGGGTTTATTATTATGAACAGACTGCTTTTTCATTTTTAAGAAACAAATGATGACTTCCCTCCATTAAATTTAGGTCTGAATATAACACAACAAATCTGAAATTAGATCATATAGTACACGAATAAAGGTCACAAAAGAGTTTAGTATGTTTTAAAAAGGGTCTTGTGACTACTTCTTAAAGAGCTACTGGGTTACCAGGGTTGGATTTAAACTTGGAATTTTCTGCCCCTTTTGCCCACCTCACCCAGACACTTGAGTTGTTTTAAGCTCTGCTTTTTAAAAGGTAATCACCATGCTCAAACCTACAGTTTAAACCTTCCAAATTAACTCGCTACTGAGTATTAAGAACATAAGAGAATGAATACGCACCATTTCCATCCCGTTTGTTGAAGCAGCTGGCAATGCTTTTGTGTTTTCCAGCTTGCTCTCCCCAGCCCAGACACTATATACACCCCATCTGGTAGGCTGATTTAAGCATTTACCAATTACAAATACAAGATTCAATCATCAATTTTAATTACATACCTAGACCTACAGCAAGCCAGACTTTATCCTTTCTACCTAGTTTGATCAAAGCCTGCTAACAATGTCTAATATCATAGCCTGAGCGTTTAGTTAAGTTTTTTCAGGCTCTTACAATGTTATTTACTGAGGGTTTATTAGGAACATAACTCATGTATGTCTTTTGATCCATTTGGGTCAGCTGATTATTATTTTTAAGTGTACCTGACGTTAAGTACATGGCCCCAGAGGATTTAGACTCTAGAGTTTCCAGAAGCTGAGGGACTGTAGTGCATGGACAGCATTCCCAGGCACTTAGTCATAAGGTGCACTCCAGATATTTCTTCCATCTGCACCAGGCTAGTAGGTTACAGTTCACTTTCAGATAAGGCTACCAAAGTACCAGCTGGTTCAACAGAAGTGCTGCTGGGACAGTGAGCTCGATAGCACCTATGGTCCATCAGGTCTACACTCATTTTTCTGGGAGTGAGTAGTGTTCACTGTAATTTTTTCAAGGTATGAGTCAGTCGTACAGCAGGGAGATAGAAAGCAATCTGCCCCTCCACCGGTCCCTAGCAGAAATTCACTCAGAAAATTGAAGTTCCTTTCCAGCAGTTCCTGGTAAACATCAGTCATAAGAGTACCAATGCAATTCACAGATGTCTACTCTTCAAGTCAAAACACCCCATTTTAATAAGTCCACTGACCTAGTTAAGTGTTGGCTTAGTTCAGCACTTAAAATATTTCAATTGTATTTACTGTTGTGTGGACACAGAAACATCTAACCAAGCCACTACACACTATTTGTTAGACCTATGCTTGTGTTTACCCATAGTTTGGAAATAAATCTCCTTAATGCTTTAGTAAAAGTAAATGGAAAGAACAAGTAACGAGTAGCTAGTGAAAGGTGAAGGGGCTGGTAAGTAGAGGATCTCTCCCCCACCACCCACCCCTTTTTTTTCTTCTTATTTGAGACCTGTGACTCCCTTATAAAATATGTTAGGGTTTCTGTTTGTTTCTGGGTGGTCACGTCCACCACCCCCTGCCCCGTCCCCCCTATTTAAAAGGTTTGGCTTGTCTTTCAGTTGAGTTACAGGATTCTTGAGTATGGTGGATTTTATTACATAGTTAGGACTACTTAATAAGTCAGCCCATTTAGGGGTTAGCAAACACCTCCCCCTCCTTGGAGGGCTTCCGGTGCTATCAAGAGAGAGTGAGTGCAAGTGAGCATTTGTTTTAAAATTCAGATCTAGAAATAAGCATGGCTTTATTTTTCATTTCAGTTTGATACTACCTCTAAAATACCACGCTTCTGTAAAATAAAAGTATTTTTGTATTTTATGTGCATGTGTACTAATGCAGATTATAACAACTTGTATCAGAATACTATACACATCTTATTCACACAAATATTTAGTACAAATCTTTTTACTGCAAACTACAACTAAATGACCATTTCAGATGCATACTTTAAACTAATGGAATTTTTTTTTTTAGCAGAGCTAGGGAAAGCATTAGATACCAGTCAGTGTCATACCAAGCTTTGCTGCTACGTGAATCGCACATGATCAAAGATTACTAGATGTACTAAATTTAGTAAGCCGGATTTGTTATTTAGGTTGAACTGCATGTGGACAAATTGATAAAACAACCTCTTGAGTGGATATCAAACCGCAACAAAAAACAGTACAGTAATTTGTAGTAGATTTGACATAACTATTTAACAAAAATATACCCCAAACTAAAAGTTACTGAAATTGCATACTGTTTATACACTGTACATTCATACCACAGCAGTATGAAAAATCTACAGTCATGTTCTTTAAGCATTCCAAAGTCTTACCTTTGAAGAGCCATTTGAGTACATCTGTATCATATTTTCTGCTCCCTGCTTTACCTTCAGTTCTATATCCAATTGCTTCTTTAAGGCCATCAGTCTGTTGTTAGTAGAAAAACGAGGATCGCTATTTGGAGTATCGGGAGTCCTAGGACAATCTGTGAATTAAAGGTAAGATGTAGTATGTGCAGGAAAAGAAAAAAAAAAAAGAAAAAAAGAAAAAACCTCAAACCTCACAAAAACCAAACCCCAAACCCCTCCCCACAAAACAGCCTAAACTCTATTCTATTAAGTTATAGATTAAACAAAGCTGGAACATCACACTCCAGTATTAAGACTGACCCTCCTGTCCAGAGCTACTTTGCAACAGCACTGCAAATGCGCCTTAACATGAAAAGCCTCACGAAAGCCTAGTGACTCCTACACGTGTCCTAATTCACATGAATCACTTCCAGGAGTGGTAGACCTAGCTGCAAACCTGCCTATTCTATTTTCGCTTCAAAGGAGATTTATTTCATCTGGAATGTCTTGAGTCAATTAAAAATGCAACTTCTCATTAAGCTTTCTTACACTCCTGATTATAAATCTAAATGTTTTAAAAACAAACTTGGACAATAATATTCAGTACCACTGAGCACGGTCTAAACACAGATACTAAGCAGTTCCTCACTGATTCTAGCGTGAGTGTTGCAAACACCATTTATGTCAAAATTAAGACTAGATAAAACGCGCCTTTTCCTTAGTAGTTAGGTGAAACAGTTTTTGCTTTGGAATCGTAACAGAATCCTGGGATTATCGGATATATAGGCAGACATGTTATTGAACAACTGATCTGTGGGAAGGATAAAGCTTTTTCATTTCACAATATTACTGTGTTTAGATCTCCATCTTACTAGATTAATTGAATGGAATGCAAGTTAGTTTTATCAATCAAATTGTATAGTCATACTCCTTAACTTTCCTATCCTCCTCCAGTACCGTCTATTAATCACTGATTGATATTTCAGCTTCTGCAACATGAACTGTTAACGAAATCAAAGCAAGCGCCACTGGACTATTTCCTAATACTTAACTATGTCCAGCGCAACTGTCCTTTTAGCTAACTATCTTCCCTAACAGTCCCAACGGCTTCTCTTTCAAACTTTTTGTAAAAGAGGATAAATTACATCCACTGTAGTAGTTTTTTTGTGGTTGATTTCTTCTACCCTAACAACTGAGAAAATACCTTCACTATGGGTAAATGACGCTAGTTGTCTCTTGGAAGGTATTTACCCAATACCACCAATACAGTCTTTTTTTCCAATTTTAGTTAATCTTCCTTGAATTAAAACTAAGATGATGGATCAAATTCCTGAAATCCTCAAGTATTAGAAAACACAGGCATTGCACTAGTAACTTACAAATTATTAATTATGAGGTGTCATGGGGAGGAGATGCCTTATCTGACATTTCATATTTCTTCTGTAAAAGCTTCTGATAACTAGTTTTGCAGACTTAACACATTTACTTTCAAGTCTGCTGTGTAATTTCCTCCTAAATGGCCACCTTTGCTGAGGCTACACGCAGATTTCATGTAAGGAGAAGTTTTAATTTCCTCTGCTGCTAATTCACTCTTCACTTCAAGCCACTTCAAGACTCTTAACTGCATCCTCCTCACTCCTTAAGGGTAGTACAGAAAATACCAGATGTTAAAAAAAATAAAATTAAATCTGTATTTCTCCTCATCTGTTTTGTCGTTCACTCTCTCCTCAATGTTTTGGCTTGGTTTCTCCGTGGAACTGCACTTGAACAGCTTACCTTAAATCTGTTATTAATAAAACCAAGATTAACAACATACTTTCCTCTCACTTACGAATTCACATTCAACTAATCGTCACCTAATAATCTATTCAAAATTAGAACAAATGTGAAATTTGAAAGTCACAGTGTCAAGTCTCCTTGTAAAGTAGATTAATCGTATAAATGAATATTTATCCACTTTAGATTTACGATGCAGGCCTCTACCACTTAAAGATCCCAGGCCTCTGATGATCCCTGGGAAGACTGTGGGGCTCCTGCAGTCTGTTTTCACAGCTTTTAAAGATGCATACAAGCAGCCTTCCCTTGCATTAAAACAAACTCAAGTTACAAGTCAAGGACTAATTAGAGATACCATGGTTCAGGTTGCCCAGGCAGCTGTTATTATCTCTCTTTGCGTGTCTGCACTGTGTAGGTGGAACCACATCACTTACCTGGGTCATCTCGCGTTAGTCTGCACTTGTGGACCTAAACTACTGTCTACCATTTAGTTTAAATGGTTCTACTATATGCTTTGTTAGTAACCAGCAGCAAAGGAAACTTTTCTGCAGCATGGACTAATTGCTAGGAAGAAATAATTTTTTGCCTTCAGGCATAATAGTTGCTCACTAAACTCCCAAACATGGCACAATATGGTTTCTTAACAAAGATTTATTTTGTAAAGAAAAAAACCCCCTCAGTTTACCAACAGCTTTTCAGAAATGGCTTCCAAGTGACTCCTCCCCGCCCCCCCCCCCTCCCCAATTACAATTCAGCAAGTAGCCTGAGGCAGCTTCTTAAAGAATTCAGATTAAAGTTTTAAATCAGCTAGACAAACTGGTCCTATTATGGAAAGCGTTGACAATCTTAGCAGCAGCACTAGAAGCTACATCTATATTAGCTGTTTCGCTCTCTCTTTGTAATGTCTGCTGAGGTTGTAATTACTTTGGTATGGCTAGTTATCTCTGATCTATTTGTGTAACACACTTTACAGATGGGCTCAAATCTCATCTGGAGACTTTTAGTCATTTTCATAATACAAATAAGTAATAAATTAATCCAGATAATTGCAATCATGGGGATTTATGTATATGCTTAAAGTTAAACAAGAGTTAAGTACTCATACCAAATTGGTATTTTCCTCAAGTAAGTAAGTAGGGACTGGGGAAAATAAGAGATTCTCCAGCTTGCCACATTTGTTGGTCAGTAAGAACAGTACAGACTTGTCATTTTGGATGCATTCAAGTCCACCTTTGCATAGGAAGCAAGAGCTTTGCTGGGGTAGAGATTAGTGCCCCTAGGCATTTTTCTTCTTGACAGTGAATATCAAGTAAAGTAACAGATGTATTTCAAGTGAACTTGACTTCATTTCAAGTAACTAGAATGTTATTTTTGCTGAACAACTGTGAATGCTGTTGCTTAACAGAGTTTTGTGCAGAGTTAGCACACATCCAGGCTGCTGGAAGAGCTACAGTATTGCTTCCCCAGCACCTGCAATATCCTGTTTTCATGTAAACACACTCTTAAGACTTAAAATACGTTAATAGTGATGGTTTAACTATTTTTTAAATGTCTGGATTGCATCAGGACAATGGCAGTTTTCAGTCCGAAATGCTTATCTTAACCGTGATCTTTGCTCTTCTGAAAACTATTCCTGTTTGAGTCTTTGCATAGCGCTCATCAGCAAATATTTCTTGCTTCTAAATTGCCTTTTATCGGTGCTCCTGTATGTTAGATTTGTTAGTGACACAACTCTACTCTTCTGAGACTGCTGCTCATTCTTTGGGGACTCTTCCCCAGATGCTAGGTATGGTATTTCTTCAGTAAGCTCAGCATGAAATCTACGATCCCACGTAACTTTCTGAATTTGGGTTCCCAGATGGTACTGCAGCATGCTGCTAAACTGCGCAATTAGCAGCCAGTGTCCTTTGGTAAACCAGTTAATTTTAATCTTATTTGCGACTATTTAATTGCAGTTAGCCTCATCAGTGTCATACCCAACCAAAATATCTGTGATGCATGTTTAGGCATTGCTGGAGGTGGGGGGTAGAAAGAGGCATCATCAGGCTTTTCTCAGGGAGCCAGATGGTTGCATCAGCACTTCAAATAAGCCATCAGTAAGTCCAAGGCAGCAGTGGACATTCTGCACTCAGAGAACATCCAGTACTGACCTCCCGGAAACATTTGGAGTTCAACTGCATTTCAATTCAGTAATGGCTAACTTTAATTATTAAACAAGTGAAAGGAGATTGTTTCAAATTGCTTTGATAATGTTGTTCTACATTAAGATTCCCAAAAGTTACCATAGAATTCCTATGCATATGGGCCTCGTAGGTGGAGTCCGCTGTCTCAAAAGTCACTGCCTCTACTAATTTGGTTGCTACCTCTACCACTTCCAGTAATCAGTTTTACATGGACACTGTGGTGTCTGACAGATTAACCTAGCCATTTATAGGGACAAAGAAATCCCCCAAACAGTCTAACTTCCCTGGCAGCTAGTCATATTCTTAAGTAAAATAAATTTTCTTTGTGACCCCTACAGCCAAACCTAGCGTAAAGTAGATAGCTTCGAAGTTAGGAGAATGCAAGAGGTGTGAACTTGTCTTTTTGGTTTCATGTTCTCCACGTTTTATCCAGTCTCCTCAATTCCCTCACTTTTTTGTCATCTCTCCTCCCTATCCACCTTTACTTCAGCTCTATGGAACAGATTAATTCTGCAATTTATATATATTCTACCTATCAACTATATGCCTAATTAAATGGGTGATTTGCTGTAAGTAAACTATTTCAATCTTACACCTTGCAGAGTCACATTAAAAACCAATCTCTACTGCTACTTTTTAGACACATGAAAAGCATGTATCTGTGCTACTATATAGAAAAGTATGTTTTTAAGAGAAAATTCCTTCATCTCCAACACTGAAGTAATCAGCCCATGTTACACATTAAAAGAAATCACTCAGATTTTCAGTAATAACGGTCACTAAGCTTGTCCTACGCATTTTATACTGCTGCATTCTGCTTTACTTTTAAGTGCTGAACCTTCAAATTTTAAAACTGCGTCTCAGTATGACTAATACACTGCATGATAAGGGCAGACCTTGGTACAAAGTCCCATTTCTAAAACAAATCTAGATTCACCAGCAATTCCATAATGTAAAGTAAACCTACGTTATGCCAAAACTTGTTTCCAAGTCATACATCCACCGCCAAGTCTACCCTCATATTCATTAATATAGCTTTTTTGCAAACTGTACTTTTTGGTTAGGGTTTAATACCAATTCTTCAAATAGTTCTACAAATGATTTTCTATGACATTCGGACACAGAAAGCTTTCAGTTCTATGCAAACTACCATCAAAACATCTTAACTTGATAAATATTATGAAAACACATTTTTCTACAGTAGATTCATTAACTCTATGTTTAATAGTTTTAACATGTATTGATTACACTATGCTGATTACAAAGAAGTTACACTACAAAACAGTGGTTCATTAAAAAAGTAACATAAGTTACTGCTTGATACCATAAGCAGCAGTAAGAGTCACAACAGCTTGCATAGCACTTTTCAGTTCTAAATCTAGAGCACTTTACAAATATATGTTCACACCCACTTCTCAGATACAGGAACAAGGAAAGACTAAATGACTGTTCCAAGTTACTGCAATGACCTTTCAACCAGTCAACAGAAACAGTCCAAAAACCTTTTCAGAGTTGAGGCCTGACAGGTCAAAGGGATCATCATCTTACATGCAATGATTCTGTCTTATTTCTCAATCGATCTCAGTCCTGACTTTGCTACCTAGAACATGCAAAAACCTACACAATATACTCTAGAAGACAGAAAGATAGATATGGCCACCCCTGAAAAGTACTGAAGTACATAAAGGGAACACAGACCTTGACTCCACAGCTCTTGAACCCTCTTTACCTTATTTTCACCATTCATGGTCTGTGCAGTCTGAAGATTTCCCATGTATTTCCTTCTCTCTTTTAAATAATTTGTCACTAACTGACCAGAAGAAGGTCAAACATGAGCTACAGTGAGAAGCTGTAACTTAGAAAAAAGCTAACCTCTAGAAATAACGCACTTATTTGGGGAGCTCCAGTAAACGGTTATTAAATTCACTGTTGATCCTGAGCAAAAGCAAGAACTCCCAAACTGAGATACCTGTGGCCTCTCCACAGACCTATCTTTTGTCAGACGGCAGTGGTCTTCAGGGCTATGTGTCCATGTATTTGCTGAATATTATGTGTAAATATACATAGCTATTTAACACACTTATATACAGAAACATCCACACAGTCGCCATGCCGTAAGTTTTATATTCTCAATCTTATTTTGCAAAGGCCATGCTCACGAATACCTTAAGTCAAACCTAAGACTTCAGTAGTAAAAATCAGAGTATCACCTAGATGACTTGCACCCATTAGTCTCAAGACAGACAGCATGTTTATTGATAGTGCTCCCCCTCCATGAATTGGTGACCACAGATAAGGAAGGAGACAGACAGTTAAATTACAAGGCAAAGAGTATAAAAGACTCAAGCATTTCAATTTTGGAGGGTGGGTGCTTATAGATCTTTGATCTAAAAAGAGATGTTAAAAGAACTAAAGACTACTTTTTTCCCCCAGAAGGTTATGCAATATATTTTATTAAAATGGGTCTTATATAGGAATACCTGATTTGATACTATACAAAGAACATAACAATCTCAACAGAATTATTAAGATTTTTCTTGCATATTTCAATAATTAAGTAAGACTGTAAAAGCTATCTACAAATAACACTTTGAATGGAATGAAAGTGAAAAACATAGTACTAAGAAGTTCAGCACGCATCAAAAGCAAGGAGGAGGACATGCTTATCAACCTTGTTCTTTTAATCCTTTGAGCCTTTCATGGAAGTCTCTGGTATTTGAACATGAGGTGAGATGAACCTGACTGCTAACAGTTATCCACAAATGCACCCGGCACTGCTGGCCTTTTCAGGAGTATACTAAGGATCTGAACAGGGTCTACTGCACTTCCCGAGTCATACGCAAAGACAGTATTGCTCATTAACTCATTGTGATACTTGAATGCTACATTGGAAAGGGGCATTCCAACAGGAACATTCTGCATCATCCACTTCACAAGTTTTGCTACTAGATGAACTTCACAAACTTATATCAGATTTTTTATATTCACTCTATACACAGTCGGTATACAATTATTTTTCTGTTCCATTCTTTCCTTTAAGAGCCACACTACTGTCAACATTGAAGTAGATTTTCACGAACCTTAGCCGATATGGAACAGAATGCTTCATGCAGATTAAAACCCAATGGGTATCTATGAAGCATACATTATTGTACTCATTCCCATTTCATGCTACAGCAACTACTCTGCCTCGTTAGTTCTAGTAGTGCTCACCCTCTGCCCACCCTCTGCCCCTTGTATGCTACCAAGCAAAAAAAGCAGAGAATAGAGAAAATGCTGTGCAGACCATCATGGACACTTCAACAATCTTGCAGCATGTCACAGGGCCAGGCAATACAAGTTCCTGAGACCAACTGTCAATATTTTCCTGAATTCTCACTGTAACCAACCTTTCTTCACAAGGATGATGCGGTCATTTTATTCTACTGCCCAAGCTTCTTAAGGCTTGGCAATAACTTCAAACACACCTTTGATGGCTTGTGCACATCTATTAACTTTTTGCCAAAAAGAATCTGTGCAATGTGACATCATGAGGCTGGCAATACCTCCAGAGTAATTTGACAAAGCTGAAAAAGGACTGTTTACTTTCACAACATTCCATCTTAAAATACCAACCCTTGTATTTTTAAAAAATATATTCTAAATAAGTATTGCGTCACTGCCATGCCACAGAAAATACTAATTAAAGCCATTAATTACAACCATTCTGTGAAAACAATTCCAAATTGTCTTTAAAATGGTAGTTTCATTGTGGAAAAGCCAGAGAAGACTTAACAAATTGTTCCCACATTAAGAAACATTTGATAAGTTAGTCAAAGTGGCATAACACAGCTTTTAAATTTAAATTAGATTTAAGTTTAAAAAAAACCACAGAACTTTTAAGTAGAAATGTTATAATTTTTCCCTCCATAGAATAAAAAAGGTGTACTAACATTCATGCCTACACTCAGAAAAAGTCACTGGAAGGCCTACTGAAATTTGCTTTTACACAGTGAAAAGTTATTAGGAGATATTATGGTGATCGAGAAAATATTAAAATATAGTAATAACTGAAAGTGAAGAACTGGTACATGTTAAGTTGGTCTTTAGACCATGATCAAACAGTCTGTGAAATACAATGCTCCCCAGAAAACAATTTAAAACTCAAAACAGCAGGACACTTGTGAACCAAAACAAATAGGCATACATAAGTAACAAACTGCCAGAATGAGCAGGATTTGCTCATTCCCAGAGCAATTTTTTCAAGTGAAATGGGACACAGCTTATCTAAGCTAAGAAGAAAAACTGATTTCACAATAACATATGGTACCTGCAACGTCTTCTGGATCTGTTACAACAATGTGTGCATTTAACTCCTGTAACTTATGATGCAAGTCTTCTAACTTCTTATTTGATTTTTTCAAAATGTTGTCCACATATGCCAAGTTCTTTTTATCCGTTGTGACCTTCCTGAGGTTCTCTGCTCCCTCCTTGATTTTAAGCTCCTTCCTTATTTCCCGCTTGATTTGGTCCTTTATTTCATCCAGCTTCTGCTGTACCATTGTATCTGAAAAGTCCAACTTTTGGCCAGTGCTCACATTCTCAGCGGCTAGAAGACTTTTGGCATCCCCCTAGAAAGAAAAACAGTAATGTAACTACCAGGAAAGTTTGTTTCTTGACAACGCAGGCTGCACACTTAAAATGCCTAGGCTTTAGGCCTCTCTTTATTAAGCAATCACTTTGTAAGACCATTTACTAACCATGGGCCTACACTAATGTTGCCCTAAAGCAACAATCTCACAAGACATTACATGTTAACTGGAGTTAGATTTTACAACAGATTTATTTTAAATTTAGTGACGTCTTTACTGTGCCTATTTTTAACACCAAGAGATTTAAATACTTCTGGATTTGTCATGGCTGCTTGCCTGGCAGTTATATGCCTCAGAGCTAATGACTCACATTTGTAATTTTCTAGATTTAATTGTGTGTTTTAATAGACCAAATGGATAGAGGAAATAAGAGTAACTTCCAACAATTATTATCTGTGATGAATTTTTATACATTCATTAGAATAAATTCCTTTTAAAGATTGAAAAAAGTAAGTTAAGAAAAACCTTATTGATGTTTGCAAATGTTTAAAGAAGCACTGGCATCTTTATAAAGATTTGTCAAGATGTTACTGGAAATCTGCTAGATATTTTTTTTTTTTAAATCCCTCAAGTAAAAATAAAATAATCTTATTTTCTTGTGCAGGCAAGCTAGGCTGAAATGAAATTAAAAAAACAACAACAAAAAGTTGCATTGATGAATGGGAGTTGGTGTAGTAAGGGAGCAGGGGACAAAAAGAATCTTCAGACCATCAGTACATATGAGGTCATGCTTGTGCTTAGTGTATGCTTACGTATCATTGAGGAAGTAACTGTACAAAGGGCATGTTACAGAACCTACATCAATAAAGTACAAATACAATCAATTACATATGTAATAACACTTCTTTTGTCTTATACAAGGACCCTGTACCATGAGTATACACTAGGTCCTACCCAAGAAGTCTTAGCTAAAGCTAAGTGAGTGAAGACTGAATAAGGGCTCTCCTAAACTTAGAATCTGATCCAGTCATAATTCAGGATGTATTTAGTATATGTGTGGCCTGATCTTTATGTAGCTACCTAAAAGACCAAAATTCCAGTAAATTTTCTTAAACACAATGAAGAAGTTGCCCAGACTTCTGAAATATCTGAGTGGACAGTAAGGTATTTGAAGAGGTGATTAAAAATCAGGAAGTTTTGGGTATAATACTAGTTGTCATCACTATCTGCTGTTGGAAACTCCAACAGCACAGCAGAAGAAAACATTCAGGAAAGAGTTCAAGTAGCACAGCATTGGGCTAATAAACTGTAAAAATGTCCCAGAACACATGATCTCTAGATATAGTCCACAGTTTGTTTTTGGAAGAATTTGGGGAAAAAAGGATCATGACAGTTGGAGCTGGGCCATACCTGTAACAGATAATGCTGGTCAAACTATTTCAATCTGTGTACGTTCCAGTGATTGTGCCTTCTGTAAGCAAGATCCAATCCATCAGTCAGTCCTCAGCTCTAATTTTACCTGTTTACTAAGTCATCTTTAAACCCCTCTTATTAAAACATTTATATCCATAGCTTCAGCTTTTAATACAAAAAGTTAGCAACTCAAAGATTCTTAAATATTAAAAGTAGTCAGAATCACCATCTTGCCACAGAATCTGTCTGTCGTTGAAAAAGACAACAAACAAGCTATTTAGAAGTGACAAATCAAGTAGGAAACGAAAGGGGGGGGGGGGGGGAGGCAAATTTATACTTAAGAGTGCACTTGTGGCTCCTGTAAGTACATTTCTGTTAGTGTAGATTAAAATAAATAATTTATTATGCATATATAGAGAGGCTATTAATAGTTGCACTGGGAAATACAGGACATTGTTTCCATATATAGACATATAAAAAGAATCAACTTTTTTTAAAGAATGATCAATAATGATGAACAACTAGTACAAAGGTTCATATCCATAACGGAGACCAACCACCGTGTGTTGAGTGCTTTAAGATACAACTGAAACTGAAAATAAGCTCATATAGTAACTGTATAGCAAACTGTTCAGGTAATAAGTATATATAAATTAGATCCAGATCTTTGATTTCCCTGTTTGTCTAACAAATCTAGGAAGTAGAAAATGAGCCTCAAGATTAGTATACTAATACTTAGCCTTTAAAAAGAGATCAAACCAGTTTTTGTAAATAAAAAGTGTATTTTTTAAACCATAATCCTTTGCATTTGTTCTGCAAGCTTCCTAGAAATAAACTCATCTACCTCCTTCAAAGCATGACATTACTAAGTTCACAGGAGAAAGACAAGTGGTGTTAAAACCCCCACAAAACTCAACAAAACAACCCCCCAGCCAACCCCAAAAGCAAAAGGAAACCTTTATTCCTTATTCCAATAGCACCCAAAGTACACTAAAATTATGCCAAGAAGGTACACTTCTCAAACAGAACAATGTAATTAAAATATAAATAATTCAGAAATATTCTTGACTAGGGTTTCCCAAAGAGACTTCAGTTAATTGTTTATCTATTGAACAATAACGTATTTTATTACAGGGGAGGTTTTTATTCCTCTACTAACCCTACATCCCACCTGTTAAAGGGATGTTATATTCTTCCATAAACAGGTTTTTGGAGCCCTTGCTCCACATATACAGTCTCTTAACAAGTCTTCAATTAAATTAAATCTCCATGATCATTAGTAATTTGCATTCCAAATTTCGAGTAATTAAGTTCCAGTTCTACTCAGCAGCATCTTTGTCCCTGGACTTAAGAGTTTCAGGATATAGAATCGTTGTCTTCAATCTGCTTCTGAGGCAGCTAAGAGTACAGCAGTGCTGATTCTAACGCGGGAAGCTGGCCACATTGCCTATGAATTTAAGCATTCATCTTTAAATCCCTCCAAAAGCCACAGATGATACTCCTTCTGTCTCTCTTATCATCCAGAGTTAATTATACTTTTGAACTAAAAGTACCCTGTCACCTAGTTGCCTAGATGTGTCACCTGGCACAAAGGTCACTGTGAAATAAAACAGTCTTCCAAGGAGGCAACTGTGCACGCAGTGACCCTGAAGGTTGCTCCCAAAGCAGAGCCAGAGCGTGTTCTGCAAGTGAAGTTGCTCTGCTCCTGCGCTGACACGTTTTGCTGCTGGGATGCAACAAAGGTTTGAGACAGATCCTCATGCCGGAGAACTGAGCTGCCGCAGCAACGTTCCATTTTAAAATGGAGATAATGCCAAGACTGACACAACCGGACAGAATGTCCAACAGTTGAGTAAGAGAAGTATGTTTCTTTCTTTAAGAAAAATCACCTCCCAAAACGCCAAACTCGTACTCTGCTTTCAAACTGAGAAGCAACTTAAAACCACAGGATATTCCAGCTTTATTCAATGACAACCTGTTACGAGTCTCTTGTTAGAGCTGAATATTCTTTCAAAAAATTCTTTTCCCCATTTGGATGAACTCCCTCCCAGGTTGAGCCTCACGTCCATTAGGATGTAGGTGTTCTCTCCCCTCAATGTGAAAATTAAGTATGTAAATAGAAACAACAGCTGGAGGCAGGGGCCAGGTCCTTTGCTTTGCACTGCTCAAGTGGGCAGGGTGCAAAGACAGAAGAAATCATTCACATTCTCTATGCCAAGAAACCATCAATGGATATTGCACAACCACTTCCTTCACTCTCCCTCCCAGAATCATTTAACATGAAGTATCTTAAGAGTGGAAATGCTCCAAAGCTGATAATGACTAAACCACTCTTGCTGGTAAAACAGAGAATAGGCCTCCCTGCTTTAGAATCGAAGACAAAAGAACGGGCAGCCAGGTACCGATTCTCAGTTTCTTTTTTAACTCTGGTAGTGTTTTGACTGTTGGGTAAAAGACAGTAGCTCATCTTTCTTGGGTGGTCCCAGGACCAGACCACTTGGCATAGCATCCTCCTTCCCCGTGTGCCACAGCCGACTGCGGTGACCTAGTTCTGTGCCCCACAGCAGCAAAGGGCAGCGGCAGCCGGTGCTGCTCCTAACAACCTGCTTTCTGGGCTGCAGGGGAAGCAGTTCGAGGCAGTGGTGCGTACTTGTTGTGTGATGGGAAAAACACATGTTTATGAGCCAGGCTGCAGATTTCTGAAACATCTCAGCATGTAATGAAACTGAAGCTGTGTTTACTACAATAAACTCTGAAGGACCACAAATTAGATATTACTGCTAAAAAAAAAAAAAAAAAAAAAAAAAAAAAAAAGAGAGAAGGAACTCATAGCTTTCCTGCTGCAATGGCCTAATGACTCAACCTCACTTAGATTGCTGGCTCAAAGACTATCTATTTACAGAAATGAATTCAAGATGCCAGCCTTCAATTTCTGTACTCTTGGGAAATATTTTAAGTATAGCTGCTGAAAATAATGGGTAGTGGTCTGAGCATGTCTTTTAATAATACACAGAGTCTATTCTGGCTGATGTGGTGAAAGAGAGCAGTAGTGTTGTTTATGAAAACCCATGGGAGTCCCACACTTTTTCCCCAGGTCAATTCTGAGCCAAATAATCAGTGAAGCAGGTGCCTTGCCAAACTGCACTTACCAACCAAACTCCCACTGAAGAATAAAATGTCTAAACTGCTGAATGACGGAAATGGTACTGCTGACAGAAGAGAGTACCATAAAGTTGGAAATACCAGAGAATCTGCTTAAGTTGTGTAAACTGAATGACTTCCAATTCAAAGTGAGATTATCAAATTGCCACCTCTTAGAAGAAAAAAAGATAATGCTAAAATCCTGGGCATTATTAATAACTCCAAAAGAACTTGCTTGTAAGAGCACAGTACAGCTGCACTGTGTATTCACCATAGAGAACACCGAGTAGGGCAAGAATACAGATTACTGACTTCTGGTAGGAATTGTTACAGAAAGGTAAGCGGGCCCTGAACTACAGCGTGCTTAACAGCTGATGAGCACTCATGCAAAATATTATTTACACTTCACATTGATGTGCTACTAGCACACAGTCAACGTCCCTTTAGAAAAAAGACCATATCAAAACTCACAGCAAAACTTGTCTATTTTTTCCTAAAACTATTAGCATTCATTTTTATATGCTCTTGAATTTTAGTAACCATTTCAATAGACTATAACAAACAATTAATACAGTAAGAAAACCTGTTTGACAAGTATAGTAAAAAATGCTTCGTTATTAAATAGAAACATACTCATTTCAAATATAAAAATAGGATTTTCATCTTATGTATGATTAAAAAATTACCATAATCCAGAAAGACTAAATGTTTATTAATTTTTCATTTCATTTTGAAGAACTGGAAGTACAGATTTGGAGCTATTATTTTTCTTAGTATAATTTTCTGAACAATCTTTCGCGGAGAAAAAAGCAAAAAAAATCCAGTTGTTTTTCTGAGCTAACTGCCAAGGTCCCTGAAGCTCTCTACAGTAATTCCTGAAACCAGAGTAGTCTTTGATTTTAAGAACAATGTTAATCAATTGCAAACTTCCCTTCCCCCCGAAGTCATTCATAAAACCAGATGTGACGGCTTGTCTGGATTACTGGAACTACATGGACTATTTCCTCCTGCCCAGAAGCAAATGTGATTGTGGTCAAGATCTCAGCACTCACCCAACATCAAGAACAACAAAAAAACCACCCCAACCTTGGAGGCTTAATAGATTCTGGCATTAGTTTGCTGTGCTAACATGTCACAAATCAGGATTTAAATTTAATCTAAGTCACAGCTTTCTGCTTTGTAACAAAAGGCTGTTTAAAGCACAAATATCCATACTGTATTGCATTATACATGGATGAATTTAAGTAGGACACCGACTAAATGGGGTTCAATTCCTGTGCAAAAAACAGTGAGTGCCTGGCTGCATCTGTAAGAGATTAAATGGACAAAAAAACCCCCCAAACAAACAAAAAAGCAAGCATTCCTTAAAACAGGGATGTCCATCCTACAGTCCTCAGTCAGCTGGTCCCCTCTGCCCCTCTCTCCCAGTTTCAGCTGTTTCCCTGATGAATGCTTCAGGAGGAATGTTTGCTTTTAGTCACAAGATAGCTGCTGGGCTGCAGCGCTTAGTCCTACAGCACCTGTATGAAAAGCTGTGTGGCCTGGCTGAGGCAGGCCACAGATTGCACCTAAACAGGTAATAAAATTCCCCAGAGATACCTTGCCAACATCTAGGTTTCCAGCCACAAACAATCCCTGATTAGGCCAGCATTTACCAATGCAAAGAGCATGCTTCCCAAAGGTGCTCCAACAGCAGCACAGACTTGCTTACAGAACTGGAAATTGTGACGATGCAGCGTTGTACCAACATTGATTACAGAAAAGGGTGTAAAGTGAGATTTCCTCACCATGGAAGGGAAGGAAAACTTTTAAAGAAATGCTGCCTTCAGCTACTTCTCATTGCAGTAGCTTCTAATGGTTTTATGCTAGGAGAAGGACCTGCAAGGAGGCTTTCAAAAAATTATGACATTAAAAGAAAAAACCCACTCTCGCTTTTCTCATGATTGCAAGGACCCAACAGAGGCTATGGCACAACACAAGCAAAGAGCACCTGAATCTGAGATCAGCAATGGCTACAGTATCCAAGAAGTGTGACTAGCTGTTCTGGCAACAGGCTTGGTACAGACATTTCAGCAGTTTCCAGACTTTTTATCTGTAACTTCAAGTTCCTACTCCCAGCCAAAAAATTCAAATAGACCCCAGCACTGTTGAAAAAAAACCTTACCCTCTCTGGTTTCAGAAGTGCAAAAGAAACACCACAAATCCCTGTTGGGATGAATGGGGACTGCTGTCACAACTTTTATTTACATGTGTCCAGGAACAAGATCAGCATATGACATTATTCCTGTAACACCACCACTCCTCCATACTCTGAGACCTTGCTGTCTTAAGTTTTAATTTAGCTTCTCATTTTTAAGTGTATATGAAGTACCAGTAATTATCAGTGGTGCTACAGTAGTTGAGTTAGTATAACAAGAAAAAGCAGCAGAATACATACTCAGAAAACTGCATTTCACACAATTAGTATGGTTTTAAGGAGACCACACACAGCAGCAGAAGCCCTATTAAATGCCAAAAATACAAATGAGCTCTTTCAAGATACAGGGAAAAAGATTTTATGAACTGTTAATACCATACGGCAAGTTTCTCCAATAAAGAAGTATCATAGAATTGTGCAAAGATGACTGAATTAATTCCACCTAAGATTCAGCCTCACCTAGAAGCACTGAAATGATAATTTCTCATCTAATTCCTGTAACATTATCATAGCATGTATACATAATGTAATAAATACACACACTTCTGTTTAAAAGATGAGGAAAACCAGGCTGATTAAATGGCAGTTCAATAAATGGCAAGAGAAACAAGTTCAAGGCAGCACAATATATTTTAAGAAAAAAAGTCCCTCAGTCACAGACTCTTAACTGGAGCTGTACACTGAACATACTGGACTGGGCAGCAAAAACAGTCATACATGCGCGTTTCATCTCCTACTGCCAACACCGGAATTCCATGCACGAACTTGTTTTGTATTTTCCAAATTTCATCTGAAAAATTTAGTCTTCTTTTGAGACATACTTCAGGGAAAAAATTTTAAGAGCCCATTACATAAATGAAAATGTGAAGGCTGGTAAATAGCAGAGAAATTACTATTTTTGTGTTTCACAATTTCAGACTGCTTCGAAGAAACAACTTCATTTAAAATTGATAGCAAAAATAAGCACTGAAAGGGATTTAGGCTTTGGTGGGTTTTGGGGTTGTTTTGTTTGTTATTTTAAGTGCTTTCAAATAAATATGCAGTTATTGTTTCTTTCATGGGAACATCTGCAATTTTCTGTAACACATAAATATATCAACTTCATTCTAATGGCCTAAAATTATTTCTTAAATATGTACAGTACGTGCTTTTAAAATAAAGTGTATATTTTAATATTTTTGCCAAATACTACACATGGGTATACACTGAATCACAGAATCATTTAGGTTGGAAAAGACCTTGAAGATCATTGAGTCCAACTGCTAACCCAGTACTGCCGAGTCTATTGCTAAACCCTGTCCCTAAGCACCACATCTACACATTTTTTAAACACCTCCAGGGACAGTGATTCCACCACCTCCCTGGGCAGCCTGTTCCAATGCTTAATTACCCCTTCAGTGAAGAAATTTTTCCCAATATCCAATCTCAACCTCTCCAGTGTATCTTGAGGCTATTTCCTCTTTTCCTGTTGCTTGTTATCTGGGAGAAGGACATACCTGTGCCTGCCTATAGCCTCCTTGCAGGTAGCTGCAGAGTGCACCCTCCTCTCCAGACTACGTAGTCACATTATGCTCAAGTCCGGTGCAAGCAGTTGTTTTACTGCTCTGAAATGCTTGGAGTCCAACGCAACTTATTGAAGAAATAGAACTATTTAAGATAAAGCTAAGGTCATGCAAATGTTGCGTAGAAAACTCTCAGTACTAGTAATACAGAAACTAGTAATCTGTCCACAAGAGAGAAACACTCTCCCCCTTCCCCAAATACAACATAACTAGTAAGGTACCCGTTGAAGTGTGTGTTAAAGGAAACACCTAAAATAATGCATTTCGGCTGCTACAGAAAGTTTGTATAATTGTTTTATGTCACACCAATATAAACAGTTTTATTTTCTTTTCATATAAAATATTTACCTAATTTTGTCTAACATTCATAGCAGATAATATTACACATATAGTTCACGATGCTGGAAACATACTACTACTATGTTATCCAAGCTGCAGGATACAATATTTAATTTGGTAGGAGAGCTTTTCAAAGGTAAAAAGGTCAGTCAACAGACATAAGTCACAATCATGCCTTAGGACTTTGATAACTACTCCTCAAACAATGCACACTGTACAAAGGTGACAGTTCGTTGGGCATGCATCCAAAAAATATACTTACGTTAATGTAAAGTTAACATTGCAACTACATATTTTCAGTGGCTGTAATGTTAACATTACAATAAACATGTGTGGTTAAAGTTCTGCTTGTGAAGAAATTTTAATCACTATGCAGAAATATCAAAATAAAACCCCAAGGAACCCAAAATCCAGTTCTTAATGACAAACATGTCCACTCCCATTTTTAAGGTGGTTTTCTTCTATTATGATAAAAATGAATTAGTTAATAGCTACTATTACCCAATTAAAAGGTATTATTGTCTATCTCAGATAATGCAACTGATTCACCGTTCTGCTCATCCACAAATTACAGTATCGGCTATTGCCACATCTGTAAGTGGTGGTACTGAAAGTGTCACACATTCTAACTAAACTACAGGAGAAGAATGCTAAAATGCCTTACTACGAAAACAAGTCAGTACAATTTGGGATCTCCCTGTTCTTTCAGGGCAGGTTAAAAATCTTAAATCATTGAAATGATGTAAAATAAATCCTCAGCTAGTAAACAGGAATTTCTAAACAACACATACAAGTGCCAGGATGCTGTTAAATAACAATACACTAATTTCTTTCATTTTAAAGCACAACAAAGCGATCCATGTATGAGAAGCTCCATTTCTGGGACGAATAATCATGATTTGAAAAATAAAAAACCCACCTCTGTTTCTGGCAGTTCCAGCTTTCAGCACAGATGACTGATAGGTTAGTCCATTTAACTTTACTATATTTTACAGGAGCTATTTTTAGCTATTGCAAAACTAATGGAAGAGCTGAGAGTCTACATTCCACTCTAATTAAGCCATCATCTTTAGCAGCCAACTATTTTGTACATTATAAATGCAGGAATACATATCAGAGATAATACTAACATCTGCTTTATTATGAGGCAACAGGCCAAGTGGCTAAATACTGGATCTTGGTGAAGGAACCGATTTTTTTTGCTTTTTAGGACTGTGCAACAGTGCCTTCACCACAGCTTATGGATTCCCCATCTTGGTAGCTGAATCTGTTATTAAAGGAAAGGGATGTATGTTTGTATTTATACCAAGGAACCATGTCTTCATACTCTAGGACTGAGAACACCTTCACAGTAGTTTTGGCTATTGTATCTGAAGTTCACACCCTACACTCCAACCAACTGCAAATGTCGCTCCTGTTTTCATCTCCAGCAGCAGAAGGATGGAAAAGCCTCCTTAAATCCTTTCCCCATCTTTACAGGTGGTCAGTAGAAAAGATCACTTTTCACTATTGGAGAGAAGTATTGCCACACCCAAAATACCACTTGCAGAGATGCAGGCATCTCATTCCATGCCTTTCCAGTAAAAGTTTATAGATGAACACAGTTATTTATAGAAGCATTACTTCACATTCCCATTTGTCTGAGACTTTCACAGAGCATCATTGATGTATGCTGATACATTGGAATAATGGTTTTGCAACACTTCTTTCTCTGATGCTTAAAACATGGTAAGAAATTTCTCACTGGCTCTTAACCATTTTCTATTTCAGAATTCCCTAGGTATGTGAGAATTCACGAAGAAACAGAAGTCCATCAACTTACAACACAAGCAAAAAGGAAAATTTCCTGACTTAACTGCTTTATATGCAATACTAATGAAAGAGGCAGGTGATTTCACTTACTGATTATGTGGATTACAAAAAATATTCAGAACATTCTACACGAAATGTAAAAGTGTTTATGTTTCAAAACACAAATTTGCTTAAATTTTTGGTTTTAAAAGCTTCCTACATTTTCTCAGTTTTTAGGAGCCCTGATCCCCCCCCGACCTGCAGTACAGCAATCCATATCTACCTTCTCCGACCCAAAATGAACCTCTGACATTCATATGAAGTTGACAGTAAGAAGTGTTGAACAAAAGTCTAGGATTTTAGTTGAAGGATTTCTTAATGCTCACTTAAGAAGTTTTACTCTTTATGTTCAGTCTCAATACTACCTCCCGTTACCAATTTTGCATATACACTTCTGTAGGACTCTCTTCCATCTAGCTCTTGTTACCAGCAGCGTTTCAACAACAGCTAAATTAAAAATGGGAAGCATCAGTTTCCAAATAACCAATGCACCAATGAGACCTATAACGTAACAGAAATAAGGCAGCATAGACCCAGCAGTTTTTCAATGCATATATATAGATGAGCCTATAAAAGTGAAACTTAAAAAGTTTATGCTATAAACAATGGCAAAAAGTTCTCACCTTACAACTTCATTAAACTAGGGGAATATGTTGCTTGCTTTTTCTACTGCTGAGTATTCAGAAATCCCACAATGAGACATATTTGTTAGTGATTTCAATGCCCTTCCTTTTTTAGAGTGGGTAAGATTACACATGCATTCTATGTGTTTTCCAGCACCAATCATGTGAATGGGATCTTTAATGTGGTATTTAAGCTTTGTTTATCCTAAATTGATCTATTTTTTAATGTTAAAAGCCTCACCCTATTTTACAGGGCATATATACACAGCAGGTTTCACACATACAATTTTAAAAAAGTTCTAGGAATATTTGTTGCCAATAATCCAGTGTAATTGGCTTTGATATGCTCCTAACTGTCAAGACATTCTTCTTCAAGGCTAGAAGTTTTTCACTTCATGACAGTTTGCAAGCATTTTAGTTATCAGCCTGAGAAAAACCTTTAGTTCGTAATCAAAACTATAGCATGAAATATATGTTAAACAGAAGTAGAATAGAATATTCTTTATTAATAACCAAGAGCTACAAAAAATACTCTAGATATGACATTCAGCAAAACCTTCATGAAGGAGTCCTTTAAGCTAAAGAAAGAAATTACTGCAGTCAAAAGCTATTTATGGTTGAAGTTTAACCTGTTGCATTCCCAAGAGTATCTAGTATGTATTCCTCTATAATGAGCTATCTAATCTAAAGCATGTCATCATTAGGAGACAAAAAATACACAATCTAAATTTTGACTGAAAAATACCAGCAGGAAAACTTCTACTTCATCAAAGAGACCAGCACATTCTTACATAAACTTAAATTTAAGGAGGTCATGGCTATTTCCTAGCTGTATTGGAAACTAGTGTGTGTGTGGTTTGTGGGTGTGGGGGTGTGTGTGTGTGTTTTTTGAGGCTCTCTCAAGCATTCTATTAAAGATGTCAAGAGTCACAGGAGAAAAATAAAAAGCAGTCTCTATAATAAAAAAAGAAATTGAGCTACACAAAAATAAAGTACAGTCTCAACCTGTCTATAACATCTTCCAAAATAAGATACTATATTTAGTTCAGGGTAGCATCCTGTCAACTGTACACTTTCCTGACCTCTGAGCATTACTGGTTTCTTTTTCACACCCTTTCCACTGTTTAACCAAGCCAGGATGGAATGAACTGGCGTTATTATAAACATTCTGGGGTAAAGCTAAAGCTTCTGCCCAGACACAGGTTCTTCCCATTTTCTGTAGATGCTAGAACCACAGCCAGCTTTTCCTTTCTCCTTTTGCTAACCCTGAGTGAGGAAGTGGCATCCTTGACCATACACAGTATATGCCACCAAAATGCTCATTGCTGCTGTAACTCAGGATTTGCAGGAACTGCCAGTAGATGTACTTGACTGTGTACTAAGCTTCAAGTATATTCTTTGCGATAAAGAAACACTTAAATGCTTCCAGTTAATAGACAGATTATTTTATAACTGTAGAAAAAAAAAAGCACTTAGAAACATCTGACATTTTGAACATACATGGTGAGCAAAGTGCAAGACAATAATTAGTGAAGGAAATCTGCAGAAAATATTACATGCTAGATGGAAATCAGAAGAAAATAATTCAACTACATAGTTTAGAACACATATGTGAATGAATACAGAATACAGATCCCTGCAGCTAAGTTTTAAAAATGTGTTTACTTGAAGCAGTGTATAAACCTTAAATTGTCAGTAAAATAATTCAAGTAAATGCAGCCAATGGGAAGGCAGACAAATGCTAAAGAAATTAAATGTTATTTGAGTCCATAAAACAGTATTGTTTATTACAGAAATAGAAGAGTTAGAAAAATGGGAGACCACTTGCAGAACTTGCATCTCCCTTGCCTGTCTTTCATACTCAAGGTCATCTGGTTCAAGAATCATATTGGAGGTAAAGAAACCAATTCCCATGTGCACGGCAGTTGCTGCCCTAACTGTGTCACTGAGTTACTCCCATCAAAAAGAAACACTTCAAAAAAAGAACACTTTAATATTAGTGTTGGCTGCTAACCTGAAAAATAGATGATTTCGAATACTACTCTACAGCAGACTGATTTTCTTTTTTTCTCCTGCACTTAGATTTTTTTTTTTTTAATCTGTTGGAATTAGTTTAATTAAAGCTTGAGAATACATTCATTCACTCTCTTGCACAGAATCCTAATACCAGTGACCACCAATTTCTAAAACGTTTAAATTAACAATCATAAAGTGTTTCTGCACTTTGCAGTATGTTACAACAAAAGGAAGAATTCAAGAAAGGATTCTGCCCTCCCAAAACAAAAATTAGCTGCTGCTGAATGCCATGTGCTCTGCCACAGATAATAATTTTACTTTCAAAGTGCACATACAAAACAAAACGGAAAAAAGCCAGATTTAGTTATTACTTTGTGAAGTGGCTTATTTCAACTAACTTAGTCTAGATGAATATTTCAAACTGATCACATTTTTCTCCCAACAGATGGCTATTTACTTTGACTCAGGCTAACTGGTATGAATAAAGTAGAGAATAACAATTAAAAAACCCTCTGAAATAAATTATCTTCTTCTAACGTTAAAGTACTATCTGTTTTAAATTTCAGAAATGTCATGCTTCCACCTTTTCAGAAGAGAGACTGGAGACAAATCCTAGCAACCTGAAGAAAAAACATTAAATAATGGGTTATAGTTTCAAGAACAAAATCTTAAATGATCTACAGGTTGTCTAATTATACAGATATTACAATTTGCAAATGGTAACTTTTAACATCCAGTCATTCTCGGCCTAAAACACCAGCTTCATATGAGCTTATAAATAAGCAACAAACTCAAATATTGAAGAAAACATGCTTCCATTAAAGGAGATTGCTGAGTCCTAAATGGGCAGCAGTTCAAGAATGCTACGCTAGTAGTCAGGCATGTACGATTTACAGTACTTTTACTTTTTTGCTGCTGCCGCTAAGTTTAGAACAAGTTCTACAAAAAGGCCTTGCTGATTTTAAAATGTTCTGTAAATCTGTACTACGCTTATTTCGGTACTTTTCAATACAAGTCTTTGAAACCCTGCCTTCAGTCTGACTCTGTATTCTATAACCTTTTGCTAGAATCTAATTTACTGTATTCTGTATCCCCAGCCCATTACACCCGTGTAGTTCCCCCCATGGAGCTCTGGAGAGGCTGTCCACAGCATATGTCCTTGTAACTTCAGAGTTTAATAATGTACTTTTAAGAAAAGCTGACACTTCTTTGCCATCATTGGTCTTATAATTTTAGCCTATATGATTTGAGAATTAGGGAAGAAATAATCTTGTCATGTCATATGCAGATCTGTCTATGAAGGGAACATCCTCTTAAAACACATACCACTTAACTGTTTTGCAAAATAAACACACGAAGTAGAAAAGCAGTGGATGGTTAAACATATTATGCTTGTAAAAAGCAACAGGCCACAGTCAATTTGCATTCCTCCTGAATTCTCAACAATACTTTTGGGTTTACGGTAAGGTAATATGCATCACAATGAAAGAGCAATTTCAACCTCATATCTAATAACCTAAGTGATGTAAACAGGTTGTCCTAAAATCTAACATAAAAGGGGTTGTGTTCCTCTTCCTGCAGAAAATAAGGTAGGCAAAAGAACAGAACTAAGCAAGTTTTTTCCATAAGAACTGGCATAAACTTTCTTGCTCACATTTCACAAATAAGCCAGTTGTTAGTGGAAAGCTTTAGAACATCTGGAATTACCAAAAATACTATCCTTGTTTATTCTAAGGATAATCCTTCATCCCAACAGCACAAAATAAAAGAAGTCCCACATTCTAATGGTATAGCTGAGTAATGAAGATAACACACCTAGAGTTTGTCAGTGTATACAAGGAGAAAGTATTGATAATTTTGAATAATTAATTCAACACCACAAGAACTTTGAAAATATTTAATCACTTTGTTACATCAAATTTATTATTTCTTCACCATAGTTTCAGGCCCTCGCCCCCCCCCCCCCCCCCCCTTTTGGCTAGACCTCTAAAAACAGCAGCAGTCTTGTACACAAGAGTTCAAAGTCTTCTAAATGCTGTTTTAATTGATGTTCATGTGACCTTTAAGAGGTATTCTGTTATTGAAAACATTCAACTCATCATTGTTTGGGTTTTTTTCCTACTAAGTATTCAAATGGCTCACAGTTATTGAACTACTCAATAACTGACAAATGTATTCACACCAAACTAATACCTCACTCCCTATTAGCTTTATGGACAGTAATTTAATAGTATTATTCACACAGTAAGTTGTCTTCATGACAAAATTCACTCCCATCTGTTTCAATTGTATACTTACTTTTTTTTTTTTTCACTTGTTAGAGAAATAACAAAAAGACTCAGGATTTTTCAAAACTACTCCTTGCCGCAAGTGTGTGAAAGGTTTAACAGCAGCCTCTGAAAGCTATTAAATAAAGATGTGGTTGGTCATACTCCCACATTCGCTTAGGGTACTGCTACAAAACCTTAACACTGTTCTCAACTTTCGACAGCAAACTTAATGAAACTACGTCTTCCATCCATGCATGATGTCCAAAACAATTCTATTTTCAGTGCTCTTTCAGACAAATAGGTTTTTACTGTCACATGCAGCATATTGTAAGACCTTCTGCTTGAAGAATATGAAGCTAGAAAAGAATTGCCATAGACAGGAATGAACTGTTTGTTATTCGTCTATTGGTCTGCAGGAGAAGAAATGGGACTTTTCACAGTCCCCAGCTCAAAGCCACATACATGACAGTAAATCTCATCCTGTAATCTGATAAATGTTTTACTGCATAAAGCAGCACTGCAGCAAAAAAAACCACCCTTAAGAACCAGCAGTCCTATCCTTCCCTAAGTGCTTGTTCCTGCCCCAGACCATTTGCTGATACATGCCAGTACAAACCTTCACATGGCCACACAGTGAACTGGATTGTGAACCCAATCAGGCTGAAAACTAACTGGGGGGAGGAGGACCCCCCCCAAAAAAAAACCAAAATCAGCAACAAATCGGTTCACCGTATAGCTGTTTGTGCAAATGTAAAGCAACACAACATGGCACAGACTTGTTTTCAGCAGCAGTACCAGTTGACAAAGCCTGACGCTTTGAACAACAGCCCCAAGTCTGTGGCAAAGGTTCCAGTTCCAGCACACAGCAAGGTCAATGAACCAACTAGAACTTTTCCATCCTAAATTTGTGTCACAGACCTGCCTTGTGTCTTAGTGATTTGCAACACAAAACCAGACTGAATATACCTTTTGACAGTTTTCAAAGATACATGTAAAAATTCCTCAGCAAACTATTGCGCCAGGGATATACTAAACCATATCATTATTTCCTGTATAATTAGCCAGTTTGTGTTGGGTACTTAAAAAAAAAAAAAAGGGGGGGGGGGACACAACTTTTTTCTGCCTCTTGTAATTATCAACTCTCAAATTCTCCTCAAAAGTTACATAAAGTTTATATATGCACAAAATATATATACCTACACACAGACAGACAGAAAAATAATTTCAGAACAGTTATGCACCACAATTACTTTAAAGTACTATTTCTAAATCAGGCAAAAACCCAATTACATTTACTATTAGCTCTTATTCTTTTTATTAACCTATTCATTTCATTCCAGGAGTTGAACAATATTCCTGGGTTTAAAGACCAGCGCTAATTTAGAAGACTATTACTGTTGTAGCAATCCATGCGAGTTCTCCCTTCTGACCTGATCTGCTTGCAAGTGTTTATCACACTAACAGACTGAGCCTCACGTTATTCCTGTGATGTATCTCAGAACTATGATACAATCTATTAGCACCTTGCTATTGCAGACTTAATTATGCGTTCTCCTGTCTAAGGATCTGCCACCTATTGTGTTTTGTGACACTCTGATAACAATTGTGGAAAGTTAGTGGAAAGCTGTCCTGCTGGCTCTTCTCAATAGAAAGAGCACTGGTTCTGCTATTTCCATTTTCAGGTTAACAAGTTCTTCTGTTTAATGGAAACTTAAAATCTATGAGCCTCGCTACTACATTGCAGGACAGCAAACGTTTGAAAAACCGCAACAGAAAAAACAGTTTGCTTCAGCACTGGACTACCATACATAACACTGCAGATATGAAACAGGTATTATGGGATTTTGATTCAAGCTCTCTGATCTGTACTTATTTAGAGAATGTCAGAAACTCTCTGTCATTTAAAAATCAGTATCTCCAGCAAAGCAAATAAGGCTTAAAGAAATCCACAGGAACTGGAGGCAAAAAAGCTAATTTAGTCATGTCCACATTAAGGTTTTTACCAACATAGCCCAGTTTTCCTGATTTGCCAGAGCAAACCCTCCCTGAGTCCTGCCACATATCAACCTTGCTTTATGGCACCAAAAAAACCCCAAGAGAAATCTGCATATATGAACCTCTCATAGCCCAACCTAGCCCTTCCAAGTCAATCATTTCTTATTTGGTACTGATAGCTATCGATATCTCTATAACAAAATAACAAAGGCTTTCAGTATAGATGTAGTTGTCCTATCAAAATACACTTATGCTAATTATTTCTGGGTTTTCCCCTGGTTGCCCAGCAGAAGCAACAAACTACGCTACCAAAAGCAGAGTTTTGCCATCACTGTGCATCCACTCCGGAAGTGCTCTCTGTACACCACTGTAGCAGCAAACAGGAACTGCAGCCAAAGCGGGCATAATGTTGATACAGAGTACAGGAAACTGCATCTATACCCAGTATCAAGAAAAATAGAAGGTGTGGCCTACTCTTAAAAAAACAGTCAGATCACCACTACCCACAGCTGGTGGTCCCACAACTGAGCCAGAGTAACAGATCATGTGATCTCTCCCAACCCACCCTATTTGTGAAGTTAGATGCATTAGCCTGAATAGCTTGATTTCAGCCTCTTCTATTACCCACAGTACAACAGCAGAATTGCCAGCAGAGCTGGTCCATTTAGTTGAACATAAGGTGCAACTGCACACTACTTTCCTGTTTGTATTAGTGCCTGCTCACCACAGAACTCAGTCGTATCTTCCTCACTAGATGCCAGAAGTTGCACTGGCAAAGTTGATGGATGTCACAAAACTGCATTAGTTTGACACATAGCACAGAATTCCTGAAGGTTCAGGAAAGTATCCCACAAAGCATGCTGAGAAAACCCACAGAGCAGAACTTTGCTCCACAGGATGCATGCCCAGACTGCCATGCAAGTCGTTCAATTCATTGGTGAGCTGTCAAACAGTAAATAATCAGTAACCGTAAAATGGCAGTCACAAAAATGGTGTGGACTTGTGTCAGTGTGACATAATTATACTGCTGCAGTTCAAATAAACAAACAAATCAGATATAATGTTACTGTAGGGATGGGCCCAAAGCATTTTGTTAACTAATGGCACTATTTGTTTCTGTTTCAATGTAGCACTTCCTAATCATATCTCAAAGTAACAAAAGTAATGGATCAGATCCCACAACATAACTCTGATTTCTTTAAAAAAAAAAAACAACCAACCCTCCTGCTCCCTGCCAAACACTAGCAAAGATGCCATTTTGATTGTGCCAGGAATTGCAGACCAAGCATTAATAATTAAAACTTCAAAGTATCATACAAATGCCTTGCCCATGCTACAGAGCCACATCTCATAAGAGATGCTTCAGCTCAGTCTCTTCCTAAAACCCATTCACTTACTGAATCCAGTAGAGAAAACAAAACAAAAAGCCTATCATCAACCAATTTGTCCAGTTGTACAAGTGCTTTCCAGAAAAAGCCAAAACAAAAAGCAGACTGCAACCTCCACGCTGCATGTAACACCATAAGGCTTTGTTATTCTGAATCTTCGTAGAGGCCATGTAATGTCTTAGTCTCTAATTCAGCAAAGCACTGAGGCATTGATGAAGAGATTTGTAATCCCATCATTAAGCCCTTAAACCACCCTTTCCCAACGTAAAAGACGTGTTTATCTTGTTACTCCACTACAGATTTTAGGTTACATTGTAATGAATGTCCACTCACTATGTATAAAACTGTTCCAGAACAGCTATTACACATAGCTTAACTAAATACACTTTTCTATTAGCCATCACTAATAATTTGAGTTTAAAATAACAGAAAGACATCTGCTCTGATCAAGAAACTTCAGTCAAACGTATACAATCATACACATCGTATACAAGTCCCTACGTTAACAGGCACACTTATAGAATTCAGAAGATGGGAAAAAAAAAAAAAAAAGAGCCAAACCAAAACCAAATCCCCCACCCATGCACCTACCTAAAGGTATTTTAAGGACTGTTTATGTTCCACTGAGAACAGGATGTATATTTTGTTACTACACGTTTTGAACGGAGTACTGTTTAAAGAGTAATATATATCCACAAATGGAAAAAAACTGGAGTGCTTCCCCAAATTCTGGAAGTGTTTATAGGGACCTGAGAAGTCCCAAGCACCTGCACATGTATTTTCATGTCTAAACTGTAGTAGACTAGCTCAGGGTATTTTCACTTGAATGTGACATTTCATTGCTCTGAAGAAACAAGGGTAATTCAAAATTATTTGAGGCTAATCTGTCCTAGCTGAACAGTATTTGAAGGCAGTCTTACTGTTGAGTGTTCAGCCTAATTACAATGTCTGTTCAAAACAGATTAATTGGGTTACTTGTACCTTTTTAAGGTGTCCTTTGGCACTTGACCACAGCTAATAATACATACCCAGTACTTTTTATCTCTAAAAAAGCAAGCATCATTACCTCTATTCTAAAGATGAAGAAACTGAGACATGAGTAAGCAAAGTCATCGGCCTAATGTCACCCAGCTGAGAGCACAGCAGCCAGGAACGAAATGCAGGTCTTCAGAGTCCTGTCTAGTATTTTAACCTAACATGGTGAGGTACAAGCGCCTAATTTTACATACATTTATATACAAAACATAGTTGGGTAACCCAAGACTCAACTGTTAGTCTACGTGATATAAACTGGACAAACTACTGAGCATATTTCTATTGTATTCATTTTATGAATATCCTTGTCCCTAACATGAAACAGAAAAATAAACAAAAAACTTTACCACATATGCCATTACATAAGCATTATTTACACATATTTCAGTTCTGGTACTATTTATCACTACTTTAAAAGAAGTTACCAATGGCCTTTAAATATGATTTTGTCATGAAATTTGTGCTTCAAGATCCCCGACTACAGCATCCTAGGAAATGTGATGATGAGGGCTTCCATTAAAACAAAATATCCATTAAAAAAAAAAAAAGCCTTTATTCTGACCAATACAGAAATAAAAACATTTTTGCCAGTTTTTTTGTAATTTTAGAGATATGTATTATGGCAGAGTTTGAAAAACTCATTCCAAGTAGAGGATTTAACACTTCCATCTGAAACAAACGAGGGTCTGTTACATGCTTATTTACTTTAGGGCACAGTCCACGTTCACTATCTTGACCAAATAATTTCATTTAAGCAAATAAAACTAAGTAATATACTGTTTTTTTCTGGCATTAAAGAGGAATTGTTTTGGAAACACATTTTTCAGTGAGCCAGAATTTTTAAGTAAATCATGTAATATTAAAGAGAAAAGTCTAAAGTCTAAACCATTTACATTACTGTCTAGAAAAGTGGTAGAGAACACCTAGAAGTACCAAAGTGCAACTGCTTTATATGAACAATAGCTTCATTTAAATACTCCAAGTAATAATTTCTGTTATCCCAGCCACATCAGTTTACTAGGCTGACATCTACCATCACTGCCAAGAAAGCACACACGATTGAAAATACACCCTACCTCACAAAAACTTGTTTTAAAAAAGATAAAATATTCACCTTTTCTCATATAAAACTTAAAATATTTTATTTCATGGATGCCTTATTTAACAGCCTACAGCATCACAAATTAAAGTTTAATTTTATGAGGAAAGAAAGTTGCCACTTACACCAGGAAGCAAAGAGTTAAAGGCTGTGCAATTAACCTGAAAGCAAGTACTGGGGAGGCTAATTTACCTGCTGGACAAAGCTCTAAAAGGATGCAAGCCCAGAGAAGGACAGCAGAATTTTGGAAGGGAAGACAACATCAGCAATACCAGTTCTTACCCAAGCTCCTTCCCCCTCCTACAAAAGAACCTGTACTGGAGATAAAAGGAGTAAAGGTAACAAAAACGGTACACTGGCTTCATGTAATCTTCCAATCTTTGGTAATCAGGTAATTTTGCTCGTGAAGCTACTAAACAGAACAAATGAAAAAGAGGGTTTGTTTATTGCCAAGTTTATTTCATGCTATGCGTTTGCTAACTACTGAGGAGCCAGTGTTGCATTTTTCACCTTGAACAAACTCGTGTTTAGAAGCAAGATATACTTTCCACATCCTATTAACGGTCTCTGAAATGTTTGAAGTAAGATGTAGAAGAATGGATAAAGCATTCTGTAGAAAAAGCAGGACAGAAATGTCTAATGGACATTTGCTAGCAGAGTTTTTTAACTGCTCTATCAGATATGGAGTCACTTTTTTTAAAATACAAAGCTGTCACTGTGAGAAGTGCAATCTAAGGCCTATTTAAGGCCTGTTTAATTAAACCCAGCACATATTGAAACAAAAATATGACATCTGTGTTTTACCACTTTCTTTTCAGCAGTTAGTTATTTTGACCTTCTGTTTTTCCTATTTTTTCAGAACCCACTTCACATCCTGTTAAGTCAGTAGTTGTGAAAGGTTTGCCCATCTTTATATGAGGTGAGCTCAACTGATTCATGACTACTGGTCCACTTTCATTAACTTCACCCAAGCCTAAGAGTTAACTTCTTACAGCACACTGGAGTATTCAGGGCTATCATAACAAACAGCATGCAGAACATACAATATTGATAAGCAACGTGTTACATTGATCACTGACTGATTCCATGTCAGAATCAAGCTTGGGATTAACATGGGGTTTAGGAAAACCTACTGAAAACAAGCTAAGTATTAGCAAAACGTCTAAACTACACATTGCTCATGATCTAGATCAAGTCAACTATGTGATGCTTTCAACCTTTACTGTAGCAGTGCATTCTACAACTTCCTCATCTTTCTGTGCAAGATTGCAATATGCAAGCAAAAGCCCATTTTACGTATAAGCACTTTTTAAGTTAGAGTTCTTAGATTGAGGAAGTTTCCTCCTGAAGAAATATGAGTGAAATGGCGTATCTAACACTTCACTATAGTTCCCTTTACTTTGGGAACATGCCACTAAAGTAGCTTTTACATAGAAGTATATGAAGCATAATTTGGTTTGAAAGATTCCCAAGAAAAATCCTACTGATGCCTTTGCATTTCACTGCTAATATGTGCCACTGCAAAACCATTACCTATACAGTGGTTCTTCCCAATATGGAAGTTTCTCCAAAAAATACCTAGAAGTTCTCGAAGCTTAAATACCTAGAAGTTCTCAAAGCTTAAACCCTACTGGGATTTCCATGTTAACTTCACAACCTTCCTGTCTTGCCCAAAGAACTGTATTTATTGATACAGACGTTACCACATATAATGGATGAGATAGAGCAGCCAAAGGATCTAACCCATCCTGTTGTTTTGTAGTGGTTATTTTTTTGTTTCTTAAATCAGTATCAGTCAGTCTCATCTTCCAAGAAAAAAAAAACAACACAAAAACAATCCTCCCCATGCCCAATAACAAAAGTCCCCCCATACAAACCCCCTCCATTTCTCTTTAAATTAGTCCAGACCCCACTCTCAGTACTTTAACAGAATTTCTGCTTCCACTTAGCTTACCTGAAATGCTACCAGTTACTTATTCACACAGCTCACCACTTCAAACAGGTTTACCAGCTTATATATCATCGTATCAAGTTTGTATTAACATAGCGATTCTTCCTAGACACTTATGAGCCACTGATTAAAGTTCAGCATTTTAGATGGATTCTTAGCCTTCAGCCATCTCATGTGCTACAATATTAAGCAGACTGCTACATCTCTGTTGCGCCTTCTTTTCCTTTGTTACTCAAGCGAGCACACTACTAACATTTAAAAATACATGAGAATTTAACTGCATTTAGGAAATAAAATATCTCCTTTTTAAAGCATGCCTTTTAAATTTCTATTCGAGCATTAAATTAAATGCTTTCCATTTATGGACTCCTTACTTTGGTTAATTGTCCAACTAATAAATTAAGAGACACGTTCTTTGCCTGGTTAGTCATAACAACTTGCATAGATTTAGCGGTGTATAATAAAAAAATAAATTAAAAAAGCAAGCTTTCTTTTGGATAAGGAAGTGGAAGAGCTGGCAGGTTGAGCTGACATTTAAAGATACGAGCACAAAAGTGGAGCTCCCGAATCGCATCGAACGCTGCAGCTGACAAGCAGAAAAGTAACAGTTGCACTGGCAACTCACACTGATCGAACTACAGGGATGGAAACAACCAACCCCCGAGTTTTCCGGGCCTTTTACAGTGTTGGGGGGTTGTTTTTTTTGGTTGGTTTTGTTTTGGGTTTTTTTCTGGTTTTGTTTTGTTTTTGTAGCGACAAGAACCCTTGCCGTGTGACAAGTAACTGGCCGCACCATTTTCTCCTCTCCACAGGCTCCGAGTTCAAGGCCTACATAGAGGAAGCTGCTCCGGCTTCTGCGCGGTGCCGCAGAAGGGAAAAGCTCCTCGCCTGACCCGGACGCGGGCGGCGGGGCGGCCACCGGGACCCCTCCGGCCGGGGCCCTGACGAGCCGTGCCCAGGACGGCGGGGGCGAGAGCTACGAGGCACGGCGGCGGGCAGCCTCCGCGCTGCCGCGGGGCGCTCCCCAGCCGCCGGGGCCGCGGCCGGGACCGGGGGCGCGGCCCAGGGCAGGCCCCGCCGGAGGGACGCGGCCGCTCGGCGGGGAGAAGGAGAGAGCCGAGAGCAGACAAAAGCGGGTCGCGGCCGGCGGCAGGGTGGGGCCGTGACCGGGCGGCGGCGCCTCCGCTCCCGGGGGACAGCGGCGGGAAGAGGCCTGGGGTGGGCACGGTCTTCCGCCGCCTCCCCGGGCCGGCCGCGGGGTGGGGTGGGCGCTCCGCGGCGGGCAGGGGGCGGCGGGGCGCGGCGGCTCCATCCTCCCCGTGAAGGACGGGAGCGGAGCGGGGCCGGGGCGGCGCCCGCAGGGACGCCGCCACCGCTTACCTGGAGCTCGGTGAAGAGGATCTCCCTCTCGGCCGCGTTGGACGCCATTGCGCTGGGGTTTGAAGTCCGCACCTGGACGCTGCTGCCGCCGCCGCCGGCGGGGAGGGGAGCGAGGGAGGCGGGTCCGGGGCCGGGACTAAGGGCGCATGGGGGGCGGGGGGAGCACTCCGCGCTCAGGCTGGCAGGGAGACGTGGGGGGACGCCGCCGCCGTCCCCCCTCCTCTCATGGGGGTCGCGCCGGGCGCTGGGGCGCGGTGCGGTGCGGTCCCCGCCGGGCCGCGGTGCGCTCCCCCGCCCAGGCGCGGCGCTCGGCCCTGGGAGCGCTCGGCCGCCGCGGCTGCTGCTCCTGCGGCCGCCGCGGATGTCGCACCATTTGGCTGTCACCCTGTCGCAAAAGCGCCGCTGCTTTGCGGCTCCCGGAGCACGTGACCGCGCGTGTGGGGAGGAAGAGCGGGCTCCCTGGAGGCGGCCGGCAGCCCGCCCCTGCCCCCCCGCGGGTGGAGCGGTGCGACGCGCGGGCTGGGCGGGAAGGCGGCCGGTCGCGAGCGCGCCCCCCCCTCAGCCCCTCAGCCCCTCAGCCCCTCAGCCCCTCAGCCCCTCAGCCCCGTCTCTTTGCCGCCTTCCTCCCGCGCCGCAGCGCTCCCCTGCCCGCGCTTCCCTCGTCTGTAAAGCTCCAGCGCTGGGAGTCCTGTCGTTCCCTCCTGTGGTGGTGGCGGGCAAGGGGGGCGTGCGGCACTTCCCTGGTGCTGGAGGTTGCTGGGGCTGGGCTCCACCAGGCCTCAGCGACAGGGAAAACCTGGCCGGTTTATAGTAAAAGCAGCTAGCTCAGGAAGGAGAGGTCATGTTTATCTCAAGCGCCCGGAGAGAGGGCAGCCACCTGCCACCCTGGGGACCCGGAGCAGTGGCCCAGGAGGCTGTGGTGAGTGGGGGCTGTTAACGCCGTTCTTACTAGTTTAAAGGGCTAAACATACGTGCTTGATGAGTTTGGGGGTGGCGGGGGGTGACACTGTTCAGTTAGTCTGCAGATTAATAAGCTTCTGATAGCTTCAAAGACAACTCGAGTGTCTTGGGAGGAAGTGGTGTCTCTTCCCTCATGGCAGCATGTGACACTAGCATTTATTCAGTTTCCTGCCAGTGTCAGATGTTTGTTGTTTTTTAGGTTTGTTTTTTCACCTGCCCATAAACATATGCATTCTGTTGGCTAGACCATACACACATGCATTCTCATACCACCTTAGTGTTTGATGTTATATTAGGCAAATTAAACTCATGCAAAACACTGTGTGGAAGCAACTAAAACTTTGTTTTATCTGTGCAGTTCATGTTAAACTCTTATAAGTTGATGCAGTTGTGATAAATTCGTTTTCAATCATGTATGAGCATTTGTTCTGTTTATGTTAGTGCGTCTCAGTATGGGTACAGGCCGATAGGCTGTTTGCTCTAGAACTGCAAATTAAAGTTTTGGAGGGCTGTTTTTTTAGGTTTTTTTGTTTGTTTGTTTGTTTTTTTTAGGAAAAGGAATGGGAGATGTAAACATTAAATTACCACAATTACTATTCCTAACGAATTTGAAACATTTTAAGTATTCTTATACTTCCACTGTTGAGCAACAAACAAACCAGACAATCTGAAGTACTGTCTATTATGCAGTACAAAAGAAGTTTATGAACCTATGCACACAGTTAATGTCACATAAAAGAAATACTAAGATAGTTCTACAGTAACAACAGAGATCTTCACAGAAATTGGACTTTTTCACTGACATGCCTAAGTAACTGTTGATATAGTTCATAATCTTGCACATATAGAAATCTACATACAGATGTAGTCCACTTGAAGCCAATGGCTTAATTTGTGTTTTGAGTGGCCAGTTGCAGGCTGGGAGGAAAAGGGGAAAGCAGAGAGGAGGAAAACTTCACCTGCCAGTTGGCTGTCACTGTTTTACAAAGAATATCAAAAGTTCATAAATCTGGGGTTAACAGGGCTGTAATATAGTATTTTACTTACTGTTCATTTCTGCATTGGTACATGACAGCAACCAGTGAGGAAAACATATCTTGGATATCACAGAGCAATACACAACATCTGAGGTTAAATTGTAAATTGTGTTAAATTGTATCAGGGACTGGCTTAGCACTTGGATAAAATTTTTGAAGCACGCACTTTCTGTGGTGCATGTAAATTCCTCAAACGCAGCTCTGGTTCTTGGCTGATTTTTATTTTTTTTTTTTTAATTTACTGTGCAATTTTAAACTTCCTAAAGAATACTAACTTAAGAGGTCATGTAGGTCGCTTTTCTGAGTCTGGGTATCAGGTGAACGTCTTTATGTGATCAAGAGCCGCAAGGAATATAACTCATATCTGAGACAGTTACAAAGAATGAGAATTTCAGAAATCATTCATATGACTCAATTGTGAAAAAGGCTGTATGGGGGAATCCTAGTTATTCTTCCTCAGACTTCCTGGCTCAATTTTTCTCATAGCCAAAGTTTCACATTATCCAGTAACATTTGTGTAGCACAGCTTTGCTGTCAGTTGTGTGATGTAGTCTTAGTTTAGCAGTCACATGTCAAAACCCATGAATTTGCTTTACTTGTGGAGCAGGGTACGTTTTTGGGCACGTTGTGGAAGAAGTGGGAGGGGGCAAAGACAGATACTTATACAATAATTTCTCAGTTTGAGCATGATATAATGATGCGGAACTGTATTTAGAATTAATTTGAACTTTTTTTGAGTTCTGTTTTGAGAACAGATGCTTAAGGATATATAGAAATAATCAGAAAAGGCTGGATTACTGTGACTTAGTGACTTACACTTGTCAGCATGTATGTGGTCTGTTACTGCAACTCATCTACTAGTCTGCTCCCATTGGAAAGGAGGAGGAGTCGATGTGCTAGCATGTACATTTTACAAGATGTTGTCAGAGGGAAACACAGATTGTGTCCCAAAGAAAATCTGTAGATATATGAGTGGATGTCAGCAAAGTTAGTGAAGCTTTGAGATTCTGTCTAAAGCAGGCAGCTGACTTTAGTTCGTTCTTAACCTAGCTTGTCTATTGAGTGTAGCCTACAACATGTTGTTGTCCCCATCAAGACAGGGCCTAGAATCTTTTTCATATTCCCAATGTTATTTAGACAACTTTCTAAATTTTAGACAAAGTTCTAAATTTCATAGAAGTGTAGTAGCACAGGAATCAAAAGAGGAATTGGGTTGAAAAAAACATTAGCTTAGCTAAATCTCTGATACTTAGTAATTCTTCCTCCAGAATCTGGAAAACACAACGCAGTGCTGGATGACTGTAGCTCTGCATTAAAGTACTGTGACAGAGAATTACTGAGCAAGAGACAACATTCCGAGTGAGTCCCAAAATAGAAGGCATTTAAGTACGTAAATCCAAGAATCTAGCGTTATATGGAATCCTGAGTTCAGCCTGTGCCTTAAAATATCTGAATGCTATTTCTTCAGACATTATTCTATTAGCTCATTCCCTACAGTCAATTAACATGCTTGAAAAGCAAACTGAATGAAAGGCATGTCAGTACCGTTGGCTAATGCCTTTAATTATTTCTTTTTTTCAGGTTGTGTTATTAAAGTGTTTGTCCCAAAGACCTTGAAAAGTAAATAGCTGAGACTTCCAGTGTTATAAGGGTTGCAAAGCACACTTTGTGAACCTTTGAGCATAGTACTACAGAACTCTTAAGACAAATATGAAGGATACTGTAAGCAAAATCTAGGGTGTTTTTTAGAATGTTTCTAGTTAGTCCTATATATCATCTGAGGAAAAGTTTGTCTTCATTTGGTGATGCATATAGAAATGAGGATTGAGGAATGTGAAGAACACCAGAATAGGTGTTTATTATATTATTATACTGATATTATACTTATATGTATATATTTATATTATATTATTATACTACCAGCAAGATTTTACCAGGAAAAAGCATGTTTTTATTTAAGCTTCTGGTTAATCTTGCTTGTTTAAATTAGTGATGTATTCTAGGGGGACAACAATGTACAGACGTGCTTGGGTATGGTTTAAATGAAACTCTTGGAAAAGAGGAAATTGGATACCATTTGAGGTGCACTGTGTTAGTAGGCACATAGGGGCAGAGCAATACTAGGCCAGCCCACCATGTTTTTAGGCACACAACAAACTAGAAATTAGTGACCTTTTTGATGGGGTGGGGTACAGATTATTTAATTTTGCAAGTAATATTTATACCTGTTAAAGGAAATAATTCTCTGTATCTCTCTAATAAAGTGGGAATACTAACATTCACAGTTCAACTCTGCTTTAGGATAGCATTTTATTTAACATGTTTCACTTGGGAATAAAGACAAATGTGCAAAGAAATGTATCCCCAACATTAGCTTTAAAAAACCTCACACCACAGCAGAGTTTTAGTAATGTAATCATTTGGTCTCCCTGACTTCTAGACATAGCAGTATTAGTCTTTTGTTCCCATAGTTGTCCTTCTAGGATGAATTCTCTGAAAATCTTATGAAATCCTGGAGCAATGAGGTACAGGAAAAGTGAGATGGGACAGTGTATACATCTTTGACATTTTTGTTTACTTCAGCCTGGAGATGCTGAAAAAATAGAGCATTAATGAAGAGTAGTACTTCTTATCTTCCTGTTTTGCTTCTCAAATCATTGTGGGAATGGGAAAAAGCTTTGCTTTAAGAGCTTCCAGTAATAAATCTTGGAATAGACTTAGAAAGAAATGTATCTAGATCAGGTTAAACTTTGAGATAAAGAAGAAATTAATATAATCTTTCTTAGACCAGCAGCTTGCTGGTGTTTATTAAAGGAAATGCCGAACAGGAGAAAAAGAAAAAAAAACAAACACAAAGTTGTGGATATTTTTAATGTGTTTAGCTTGAGAATGTTGTTTCCTTTCTTGAAAACTCACTTCTTCCATAGTATTTCTTAGAAGTTTATCACCCACCTTTCACTCAGATTTCCTAAAGGGAATTCCATGGAAGAAAAGGCTCCTGAGAGTGAGCATGAGAGCCTTCTGAGGCTCTTATTGATGTACCAGTGACAGTGAAGAGGACAAGATGATGACATCGTAAACAGAAAACTAAAATGACTATGTAACTTTATTTAGCTCGTGGCGCTTGCAAATTTTGCATATCCTTAAACTATTTCTTTATAACTCTTTTAGTTACACAGCTAATCTTACAACTTTTGAGTGGATTGCTGTGATGTAATCATAACCCTGCTCGCAATTGCTTCACACTTTCTAGTTAAAATTTGTCTTCTGTGTTTACATACTATTACCCAGGGCTAGGTACAGGCATATTATCACCCAGTAGGCAGAGGCTATGAGGAGTGGAGTGCCACAAACCTTATCTTACTATCTGTTTTATTAATTTTGGACCCTGGGAGGACTTGCAGTCAGTGACAAAAGAGTGCTCCAGGGGAAGGAGGATCATGCCTGATATTGCCTCCTGTTCGTCTTTTCCCGTCTTCCCTTACAAGGGAAAATCTGCCTTGTGCCAGTCAGTGGAACCCTGTGGAGAAGTGCCCTACCTGTGCAGAACCAGCTGTAAGATCAGACCTCATTTATTTAAAGGAGATCAACTTGGATTATTTGAAGTAATAACAAAATGCTTTATGTCTTTACATTAAGGCTATGATCCTACAAGTGGATCAACATGATGGATCTTTACACCTATGCTAAGACCCAGTGATTCTAATTAAACTTGATTATAGGATCAAGCTTAACATACTCAGTGTTGTTTCTGCAATGAGCTCTGCACAGATGGACGCTTGTACTTTTGTTGAATCCTATTCACTGAAGTGAATAGGGCCTGGTGCAGCATTGGTAACATCAAGACCTTACTTTCTGAGAATGTAGATAAGCAATCAGTACAAGCAAGGTAACTATACCTTTGCATAGTTTCTGGTCTCATTGCTTTATTTCTGTCAGTTGCAAGCATTTTAATTCAAATGGTGGCTGATCTAAAGTACCTTAGTTTGTTATAAAACCAAGGCAAGATGGGTTCAGGAGTGATTTAAAGTATGTTACCCTGTTATGAAGAAGACTGACTTTCTGAAGAAATGTAGGTGGCTGTGACCTAAAGTTGCTGTGAATAGACATTAACACATTTGGGCTCTGGAGATAATTGAAGGATTTTCACATGCAGCTTTAAGGTGTGCAGCTTTCCATGATTCTAGGAAAATCGAATTCCTACAAAAGGCTTTGCAAATACAAAACAAAGAGTTTGAGAGTCAAAACATAGCTGGAATCCCAGTCTGCATTTGGAGGAAAGGGAAATATATTGCAAAGGATGAGTCAGACATGCCATCCCCAGAGAAATCTTTGCTAAGTAGGAAATCTGTGCTTGAAAGGCTGCTGCAGGGATATCTCTGTTGCATGCTTCTAAGGTGGGATTTGACCTGCATTTGGAAAGTCTGTTGCTGCCAGCAATACTAGACTGCAGATTTGCTAGCAGCTCCCAGGAGGGCATGCAAAAAGCAGAAAGTTGTGTACATTCTTCTGTGCATCGTGATACTGACAGACTGGTCTCGCCCTGTGTTGTGGAAGTTGATGTGTACAACTGGTGAACTTCTGGTTGTCCTCAACCAATTTTAATTTGCTGTTTTGAAATTACAGCAAAGACAGAAACAGGAACTAAGTCCTTTGCCTGCAAACGTACAGCTACAGTGTCATGTCTGGTGGTGCACTGTCCATACATAAAGTTTTCTTTAGCTCTGCTGTGTTTGTGGACATTATAAACAGCTATGCCAAATGATTCTGAAACAGACTTCATCAGACACTCAGACTTAGATGGTAATGATTTTTGGTCATGATTAACCCGATGGCTGTTTTTTCTCTCCATGTCTTTATCTCTTCTCAGACAGTAGCCTGCATATGTAACTCTGTCAGGGGTTGAAGTCCTAAGTAGTTATTAACTTGTACTTGGTATGCAATGTCTCCAAATTAAAAGGGCAGCTCTATCTTCATCTAATGAACACTTAAAATAAGAGAGTTACCAGGCAGGTTTATAGCTGGCTTTAATTGCATTCTCCTTGCTTTGCTGGGACTGGCATACCCAGGAAAGAAGTGAGTTTAACCGCTTTCAGAGAAAATGACAATTGCATCATACAATATCAAGAGAAAGATTCATTCAAAAAATGTTAGTGCTGATACCAAATATGTTACTGCTTCCCCTTCTCTCTTCCTTCTTTTCACTCCCTGTCTTCCTCTGCCCCAGTCCTTTTATTCTCATGGTATGTCAAACAAATTTGCTCCTGTGTAACTTACTGCAGCTGTATATTGCTTTGATTTGTTCTACTGCTTTTGAACCTTGTGGTCCAGAGGTGGCTTGTTATGGTGTATTCCACTTAATAAACTGCTATTTAAGCATAAGTCAGGAAGTAAGAATGGTATTTTGCCTTCTTTCTAAATTTGCAGTAGCTCCCAAGTAACTTGAAATGCATTCACTGAAATTCAACGCTGTCAGTATGGCCTTGGATTTGAACCACTTATTATAATCATGTAATGAAATATTCTAGTAGAAAAATAAGCCACTTTCAAGGTGGTTTGCTGCCTAGCAGATAGTTTGCAGTTAGTGAACTTGTTTCTTCTTTGTAAGAAAAATGAGGCTAGAAGCTACTGAAAAACGTGTGGAAAAAGGTTTTGGAGCCTTGATCTGTTTTCTGTATCTATGCTGTCAAGGAGCAGTCAGCTAGAGGCAAACACTGAGGTAGAGTTAATGGAGGAGACGGCTGAAATGTACTGGGCTGGCATCTGAAACACGATAACCTGGATTTTCTTTACATTCATTTACCATTTTGCTTGCTGTAATGTTGACATATTAGCTTTAATGAGGGCAGCTTTTATAAAAGTGTTAGAAATGTCTCTTAACTCATGGAATGCCTTATTCAGCGTGCTCTCATTCTTTCCCTCTTGACTTGTTCTTTGCTTTCTTATATCTGCTCCCTACACATACCACACTCTCCCCACCCCTCCTTGATGGAAGTAGTGCAGTGATGGAGCAAAGCATGAAAATGAAGTGTAATAATATAAAACCAAAATAATAAGGTTTACCCTCCATCTGTCCTATATTCTTTCCATCCTGAGATCCATCTAGTAGGCCAGTCATGAACTGCAGTGTCCTTAAAGACTGATTGAAGTAGGAGAGCTTAGCTTAATTGGACCTGAGCTGAATGTGGTCATAGTAACGATGGAGATGATAGGGACATATCAGTGATATGTCCTCGCTGTCTTTGGAACTGTAGCCAAATTCTTTAGGACAGAAGTGCATAATTACCTTAAAAGTTGCATAAGCAGCCTAATGTTTGGGTTTTTATTAATTGTGATAGATAATAGTAATAATTATTAGAGGAAAGCATCACATCTAGACATAAAAAGCATGTATTTTCACATGGACCTAAGCACAAAAGTAAATCCGGTTGTTATTTACAGCTGCTATGCAGGCAGAAGTTGATTTAACATTAGGAAAGTGCAATAATAGGCAGGGTAATAAAGTTGTATCCTGTGTTACGAGACATGCAGATTTTAGATACAGCAGCCAATATATTATAACTTTTTTTAATAATTCAGATGATAAAATCATACTTCAAAAATACGAATATTTCATAAGTCTAATACAACAGAAGCCATTTAAAAGAAAAAGGCAAAGCAGAGGTCAGTTGGGGGTTGCCATTTGTGGGCTGTCCTTAACTCTGTTTATTGCTTCCCCTTTTCCCAGCAAATCCATTATTTAAGAAGGATTGTAAGACCCATGTAATCATTGAGGATTTACTTCCTTTGGTCCTTCAGAGCTGCATTCAGCAGCAACACTTAGATGGAGGTTACCAGGAAGTATTTTGGATAACAACAACTGTAAATTGTTGCTTGAAATTAACATTTGAAATTTAGGTAGACATAGGTTCAACTTTCGGGCTTGCACTGACAGAAGGCACTCTAGTTCTACATGGATCTTAGGTACAACTGATGTAAATTGGGACTCAGGCTAATGAGGTCAAGTCTCCTTCTCATTGCCAGTATAAAACCTTAATTCTCAGTTTTGATATTAAAATATAGAAGAATTTGAAATATATAATAGGTATGCTAAGGTTCAGGGTAGGCTTAAGCTTTTACTTTGGAATAATCTTCGCTGGCAAAAAGTTCTTTTGCTGTCTGTGGTGAATAGAGAGCATAATACTCTGATAAACTGCTTAATATTTCTTAATACTTAATATTTCTGAATATTATGTGGTGTAGATTGGTGGATAAATTAAATTATTAGTTTAACTGAAATGCTTTAGGACTGTGGTCGGTTTACCTCACGCTGTATCCAGTCTTTGCTGTAATACAGGTAGAATGTAGAAACATTTGTGTTTATTCATATATAACTTTCTTTTTACTTGCATAATCTGCAAGGCTACAGTACTTCTAAGTGTCCTTAGCATAAAAAGGCAAAAAAAAAAAAAAATTGGTAGTGGGAAAGGTGTATGAGTGAAAGATCTGCAACTTCAAGAGGATTTTCTTTATAAATGGAAATTTTAATATTAAATTGCTCCATCTAGTGGCAAACTGCTAAAACTGATGATTTTTCTTTAGTGATTATTATACTTTGTAATGGTTATTCCTTTTAAGTATTTAAGATTGAATTCTTCTTTTCCATGGAAAGTCCTCTGCCAAGGGAACTCCACCTGTGACAAGGTACAAACTTTGATTTTCCTTCCAGTTAATTCTGAGGATCTTTGTTGTTTACTATCAATGGAAGCAGGCCTCGTGTTCAAGTGTCTGAACTGCTTTTGAAAACTTGGTGTTAGTGCCTTAATACCTTCGGTTCGAGTTCTCCTTGGGGCTGGGAGGGAAGGTGGAGAAGCTGAGTTGCATAAATAATTAATACAATAAAGATGATGTCTCTGATTCTTCGGCAAAGAGTTAAAAGACAGAGTGAATTATTTACTGGGTATAGTATACTGAGATATGTTCTAACAAGATAAACCTTGGTTGCAGGTGGCTTCATTCAAATCTTAACTGGCACTGATACTATAATTTTAATAATAATGATAATAATAATGAACTAATTGAATGATTTGTTAATGTCAATATGCTTTGTAAGCAATTGGAATTCTTATGCCAATCAAGGTGAAACCCCCTGTGTTTCCCAGTGATATGAAAATAGAGAGAAAATTCAAAAGGAAAAATTTCAAGGAAAGGTTTAATCCAGACATCTCTGATGCCTTCTTCCTTTGCACACCTTGGAAATACACACTGACAAAATAGAAGGGCCCTCCAGAGGAGGCTTGCCCTTGGGCCAGCTGCTGTGATGCCTTGTATAGCTGGCTTTAAAGGAAACTGAGATGCTTAAGAATGCAAGATCAGAGAACTATGAATCAGTTTCAGGGTGGTTACATGTTATCATTGTTCTCTTTCTGAATGGACCCCAAAACTGTGCAGCTATCAGCTGAAGTCCTGCAGAAAACCAAAAATATTTTAAAATGAAAACCAAGAAAAAGGCAAAGAACTGAAATAGTTTAAAACCAAATTTTAAGTATTAGATTAAAAAATCCAAAGATGGCTGTTCTTGAGAACATAACAGGTGCAGTGGACTTTTGTCATTCATTTTTCAGTTTCGGTTAATCTGCTACATAAAAAATTTATATACCTTTAATTTCCTGGTAGATTAATTCTCACTTCTTCTCAGTCCATGTCTCAATACCCCTTATATACTGAGAAAGTGCTTTATAACACCGGAAGAGTTGCATTTTATCTCAAGACTACTGTTGTTATTGTTCACTTTAAATAATGCAACATAAACCTTGTAGTGCACTTTTCCAGACTGCCTCTCCCCAGTTGGGTTGATGACTTAAAATTGCAGATCTCTGTTCCTATCTTCCTTTCCAAGGCAAATGAACCCATTAAATATCACAATTGCATAACTTTCCTTAGTTCTAACTAAAGTTTCCTTGCAGCATGCATTTTAACCTCAGCTGTTATATTTTTGGCTGAACTTTCAGTGTTTGAAATAGAAGGTAACACATCCTGATAACAGTATATGAACAGATAATTAACATTGCTGTGAATTGGAATAGTGCTTTTAATCTTCTGTGGTTCTTACATAGCTGAGACTTCCCAGACAATAAAGCCAGTTAGGTGTACCCCATCTCTGTCTTTTTCTAATGCTTGATGGATTTTGGGCTACTCTTTCTGAAGAGTGTAGTTCCTGCAAGATAATCTTTATCAGTGTTGCTATGGTTGAGTTCCTTCCCTGGTACTGGCATCTACAGCAGTACTGACAGGAAACTGAACAAAAAGCCTTGGCCTTTGCACCTCCTTCAGTTGGACTGGGGAAGCTGAGAAGTATCAGTGAGTTTGTTGGTTTGGGGTTTTGTTTTGTTTTGTTTTTAACTGGTGACTTTCAAGATTCAAGGGAGGGGGGTGGCTGCTAAAGGATTTGCAAAATTGAGAAGATAATGCTGCTTGAATAATTACATTGTTTGAAATACTGTCTTTGGAATGCATATTCCAAAATTTAGTGTGGAATAATGTCTTTCATCCATTTGTCACTTAAAATTATGTGTTCCTTTTACACTAACCTTACATGAATTTGCTAAGTACTGCTACTTCAGGTATGTGTCCCATCTATTGAAGAATCATTTGACATATGCAATTGCACGTTTTCAGTATTTCTGACAGTTTTTATTGGGAAGTGAGAAAAATTTAGGACTTACCTTCTCTTAAAACTAGTTGGAAACAAGTTAATGCCTATTGTAATTTTGAGAGGGGTTAGGTTCTTGCCCTGATTGTTTTGGCAATCAGTCTGTATTTATTTTGAAAAGGGTTTTTTCATAATATTATCTAGCTATAGATTACTTCATTTTATCTACATCAGATTTTAAAAAATACCCATCTTTAATCTGTTATTAAGATTCAGTTGGCAAGTTTTTGTCTCTGTATGCTATAAACCTAGATCTGTATTCTCTTGAGGGAATTTCTAGGCTATGTTAGATAATAGTAGTAAATGGCTTATGGTTCAGCTAACCAATGCCAGTTTTCTCAGTCTGGCACACACTTCTTGCTAGGAAAAAATGATGATTATCTGGTTTGGATCATACTTGTTGCATGGTAGGGTGTCTTCTTGGAGGTGGCCAAGAACAATCTAGCTTTTTCCTGTTGGTAAGGTTCTCAGCTGTGAGAGATGGTTTTTAATTATTCAGAATTCCAACTTTTTAAGTGTATACTATGGTACTGAACACTCCAGGGTTTTGAGATTGCTTTATCTTAAAACAGAAACTTCCTTTGAATGAGTTGAAAATATGTGTATGGACTCTTTGCACTCTTCCTTGTTTCCTGAGGCAGATACATTATCAGGGTATGCTTTGTGATGGTTTGTACTGGTGCAATTCTGCTGTTCTCTAGAGTTGCTTTGTTGTGCTTTTCTACTGATTCTGATCTTGAAAAACATCTAAGCCATTGTACTCCCTATCCCATCCAAAATGCCTTATTTTTCTGATTAAATGTATTTGTTTCAAGCCTGAGCCAAACAGCAGCAGTCTCAGGAAAAAGTCTCTTAAAATGTGCATTGAGGGAGAGGTTATTTATGTGTATACTCTTTTTTTTTTTTTTTCCCAAATGTACTCATCAGAACCTTGCTGTTACCCACATGCAGTGTAAATAAATATTTGGCCTTGACCACTCTTTCTTTTTTCTTCATCCTTGCCCCTATAATGCTTCCTTGGTTTCTAGCAGAAAATGTCTTTAAAAAAATGTGGCTGTATACAGAAGTGGTAGGCTTTTTAACTTTTTGCAAGTTACTTAGAGTACCTAACTGCTGATCCATAGATGCCTGAGCCTTTTCTCTGAACAGCTGCCATGGGATAGTTCATGACTTGCAGAGCTGTTGCGTTTTTTTAGCTTTGTTCTGGACTTGGAGCTTGCTTTTCTCCCAGATTTTAAATGTTTTGGTCTCATGCACCACCTTAATGAGATCAAGTCCATGAAGTTTTGATGCTGTCAATCTGTTCTGCGGCATTTGTTTACTCTATCAGGTTGCTTATTTTATAAGCTTAATGCTGGACTGTGTGACTTATTTGGGCAAATAACTATGATTCTAACTACTTCATCGGAAAGTAATTCTAGGTCTTCTAGCATGCTAACCTCTAAAATTTTTCATTTTGAATTGTAATAAAATCTAATCTTAAACCGTTTTTCATCACGCAGATGCTATCCCCCCAAAAGAAACAAATGCATACATTTTTATGGGTTTTTTTGTTTTGTTTTGTTTTCAGTGTATTCTTACCATAGATGCATTTTCCTAGTTCAGTTAGGTTTAACCTCCTCTCACTGGTGTGTGCTGTGAACAAAGAAAACCAGCATGTGACTTCTTGTCTTAGACATATTTCCATACTGAAAGATAAAAACCATTCTACTCTGTTCTACTTTATTCTGCCTTGGTGAGGGCACATCTGGAGTGCTGTGTCCAGTTCTGGGCTCCCCAGTTCAAGAGAGACAGGGAACTGCTGGAAAGGGTCCAGCAGAGGGCTATGAAGATGATTAGCAAACTAGAGCATCTCTCTTGTGAGGAAAGGCTGAGAGGGCTGGGCCTGTTTAGCCTGGAGAAGAGAAGACTGAGAGGGGATCTTATCAATGTCTGCAAGTATCTTAAGGGTGAGTGTCAATAGGATGGAACCAGGTTCTTTTCAGTAGTGCCCAGTGACAGGACAAGGGGCAGCGGGCAGGAACTGAAACACAGAAGTTCCTTCTGAAATGAGGAAGAACTTCTTTACCTTGAGGGTGACAGAGCACTGGAACAGGCTGCCTAGAAAGGCTGTGGAGTCTCCTCTGGAGATACTCAGAACCTACCTGGACACAATCCTGTGCAACCTGATCTAGGTGAGCCTGCTTTAGCAGGGGGTTTGGATTAGGTTATCTCCGGAGGTCCCTTCCAACCCTGACCATTCTGTGATTCTGCAAATTGTTCTGCTCAGGCTTTTTTTGGTTTGTTTTGTTTTTTAACCTCTGATACAGTGTGGTCTTCAGGAATAATTTCAGTGCTAATATTGTAGCTAATCTGAAGTGATTCCCATTACATCTCTTCTGTGACTACAAAACAGATCACGGACTGTTCTGGTGCTCCTTTACAGATTTACTGCTACTAAAGCAGAAGTCCACATTGAAAGGCATAATCTCAGTCCAGCAAGCTCTCCATGACCTCATTCATGTTTCCATGAAATTATGAATCAAAGCTTTAGAAGCGGAACATCTGATTGAGAATACAGCATTTTTATTCTGGAACAGGTGGAATCACATGGTACTACATTAATATACCTGTGAATCCATGTGTAGAAGTCCTGAATTTCTCCACTCCATCATAAAGATAACCAATAAAAAGGACTGCTCAAGTACAGAGCAGAGAAGTGGCACTTGGCTTTTGCCAAGGCTTCTCACACCTCCTGTGTTTGTTGCTAATGTGAGCTTCCCACTGTTTCATTAAACAGGCTGTTTGTGGCATCCTATTTTCTTCAGCAGATTTCTATCACAGCAGATATTGTCAGACTTGACAGACTGGCAGCTGGAGATATGAACCAGGCATAGCAGGAAAAAATTTAGGTGTTCAAAGACTCTTATCTTTTTCAATTGCTTCTTTTTTTTTTTTTTTTTTTTTCTTTTGGTTCTCTAAACTGAATTTTGTTCTGTTATTCTCCAAAGTAGAAATGTAGGCTTTAAGTTTTCCCTCCTCTCCCTTGAGTAGGAGGTGGGTTACAGTATGTAAACTGATTTGGAATAGAAAGGAAAGAACAAGGGATTGCAATGGTGTCAAACACCCACTAGAAGTAGCACGTTTCATCTACTTTCCAGGTTCAGCATTAGATTTGTGTGTTAGAGTGTAGAACTGGACATTGTAGGTGGCTTCTTGTGTACTGTAGAGGTCTGTTTGAGTACTAGTATGCGTGGGGGAATTAAATTTCATAGGAAATGTAGCAATGTTTGAGGTTTTTTTTCCTTTGAAATTTCTGCTGCTTGTTAGCTGAAGTCTGAATTTACCTTTTTTCTGTGGAAGCTCTTTCAAAGAGGAAATTTGTGAGCTAAGCACGTGCTAAGTCGGAATATCGTAGAAGTGCATCTGGTTTGGAGAAGTATTATCTGGAAGTATTAACATCTGAATTGTCAGTGAAGTAAGTATGCTGTAGGAAGTAACCAGATCTCTGGAAAAAGGTATTGACCAACTTGCATGAAAATAATTTACTGTTTATGTCGTAACAAGTATGTATGTGTGCTAGAGAAGGGGAGAAGATGGTACCTAAAAAAAGAAAGGTTTGTTATCAACCTTGTCAGGTGAAACTCCAACAGAAAGAAAGGATGTGCTTCTGAAGCACACACGTCCTATTTAGTAACACTTTTCTGGAACAAGTCTATGTATGGTGCCCATAACATGTAAGAGATGGGATTTAACCTCTGATTAAAGGTCCCAAAAAAGCCTTTGTGGGAACTGAGGCAGAGAAATATATACAGGTACAGCTGTGTATGTCTTGTGCAAACCAAAGTTTGAGGGATTACTGTGTTTGAACAATTTCAGAGTCTGGAAGGCTGATGCATCTGTATCATATGAACTTGTATCTGCTAACAGGTAACAAACTTACTATACAAAAATGTACCAGGGGGCAGTATAGCAGTCCAACGAGGCTAAAGGGAATACATCTAACTTACTGAAAAATAGAAACGCCTGTGGCTTTCTAGTGATGGGATTTGTTTCCTAAGGCTGATATGACGCTTTTCCATGAAGGATGGATCAATAATATTTAACTTAGTTTGAAATTTGTCTCCTTTAAAGATAATGTTATGTCACATTTATTTGCCATAAGACAATAATCACTTACTTCTGTGCATGTTCTCCTACAAATGGGTCTGCGTCATGAATTCCGTGTGCACTGTCACATTTATTCAGTCTGCTCTTCTTAGGTCTATTAGGAATGCTTTCCAGTACAGACCTAATTCTATCTATGGCTCACCACATCATTGTCACCATGTAACTTCCTGTCCTCAGAAGGTTACATGTCTGATCTCATGACGATTTTCTTCTCTTCCATACAAGAGGTGACTTTGAAACAGCCTCAGAACAATTGCTTTACTGTGAGTGGCAATTATGAAAGAACGCTTGAGTCGTGGTGCTCAGATAGTAGGGTCTACCGTTCATATGAGGATATGGACTCTGAGGTTGCTGAAAACAGATATATCATGCTTTTCTAATTTAGTAAAAACTTGAACGCTTGGCAAAAATGAATGGGAACTAGTCTGCTGAAAAGAAATTTGGTAAGGCTGAGGCAGGGGCGAGCTAAGAAAATCTCAAACATCAATTCTAAGAAACTGAAGAATGGCTCTCTTCATTAGTTGTGTTAATTCTCTGTGATCACTTGGAGAACAACAATGTGATAAATAACAGTTTAAGTGGATCACTTCAATCAGTCATATCATCTTGCTTAGTTTCACCCTATTGATTGGATAGCTCATTAAGTATCAAAGGGCATGTAGTAGAGATTGCATACTTCTGTAATTTCTGTTTCTTTTAATTCTGAAAGTGCAGTAGGGAATCTCTGCTTTTCAGAAAGCTTTGGCAACAGCATAGAATCATAGAATAATTTAGGTTGGAAAAGACCTTGAAGATCATTGAGTCCAACTGTTAACCCAGCACTGCCCAGTCCATCACTAAATCATGTCCCTAAGCACCACATCTACACATTTATTAAACACCTCCAGGGATGGTGACTCCACCACCGTCCCTGGGCAGCCTGTTCCAATGCTTGACCACCCCTTCAGTGAAGAAATTTTTCCTAATATCCAGTCTAAACATCTCCAGCATAACTTGAGGCTGCTTCCTCTTGTCCTGTTGCATATTACTTGGGAGAAGAGGTGTACCCGTGCCTGCCTACAACCTCCTTGCAGGTAGTTGTAGAGAGCAATAAGGTCTGCCCCAGAGTCTTCTCCTCTCCAGACCATATGTATGGTATCCATTTCTTTTAGAAATTAATACACTCATTTTGAATTACTGCTAGAGACTAAACCAAAGGAGGTTTTTTTTTTGAGAGAAATCCTTATCAGTAGACTTGTCTCAGTTTGACTTGAATGATTTCTCTGTAGGTACATTAAACTCAGGTTTGGTGCTAGTAGTTTTATACTGCTTTACAAGCCCACTTCCCTCATCTGCTCCTCATGAATTGTAATGCAGGTGAAGGAGACTGAACTGCAACACACAAAAGATGACTGTCCTTTATGAATTGAGTAAATCCAGTTTATTGGACTGAATATACGCAGATTATCTGAACAGCATATGTATAATAATTCTAATGTTGGTTTTTGAGGCCTGTCCCTATGTGCACATGCTTTAAAGGTGGCACTATTAATTGGCATTCTTGTATAATTGACCAATTATTTGGTTATTTTATCTGTTAAGTCTTCTTTCAAGGTAGGATTGCAGTAACTTTTCTGTTTGTTCTGGGATTCCGGGATGTCTAAAGGCTGTAGAATATTGCAAGCCAATGCATGGAATCCTTTAAAAAAGAACTTCACCCACAATGCATCATTTTGATGCTTAGCATTAGTGAATTACTATCCCACAGGAAGTCAGTTTTGCCCTAGAAAATAGTCTGACTGCTTGTCAGCTTCAGAAAGTTTAGGAGCACCTCATTAGCATCACATAAGTAAAAGCAGAATCAGGTTTGTATTTCTAGAAATTTCATTTGTAGAAGACAAATGAGATAACAGGTGTGGTGGTTTTCTGTTTCACCTTTTGGACAGAGATTAAGATGATAAGACTTCTCCTTGTAGTGAGTTCTCTGAAGGCAACTCATTTAAATTAAGAAAATGCCAAGCTTTTTTTGTATCAGTTAGAAACTTTCCCCTGAGCACATTAATAACTCCAAATGAAGGAATAATCTTCCATCTCTGCAGGGCAGTCCACCTCATCTAGTGTTTTTTAACCATTATTGTTAAGACATGCATGCTCAAAATACCATCTGTTGTGTATTTTTTATACCTTTCTGTTCTTAACAGGAGGTCTGAGCCCTCAATCCTCCTTGTGTTGATTCGGTGTCATTTTTGTAAGTGGAATAATCTTCCATAATCAAGTCTCTAAAGCAGAAAGATAGATGGAACCTGCTTTGGAAAAAAAAAATAAATTTCCAGAGATAGTGAAAATACTCAGTGGAGGCTTTTATTAATTTAAACCATTGAGTTGGCAGCCTTGGCCACTCTGTTCCCCCCTAGGATGGGGAATACAAGCTTTTTCACTCCTGCTTTAGCCACACATTGTGCCGCTGATGACTGAATGGGTAGATGCAAGGATAAAGGAGGTAGCTGAATTAAAGGCTCATTTCATCTTCTTTCTAACTATTGAAATCTCAAAAATGATGCCAATTAGAATAAATTGTAACTGCAGTTTTGGCATTCATATGAATTAAATTTCACACGTGAATCAAATTCAGTGTAATGACTGATTTACAATGGTTCTAATTCTGTTGGTTTTACTTGGACAGAAGTCCTACTGAAGTCCCCCTAAGAACTCTAGGATCAGCATTTACTATTTGCCTCAGTTCAGTAATTGTTTTCTTTTATGCGACTTTTTAGAGTGCTCTGACAAGCAAGGAATGAACAGCTTATCTTATCAAGATTTACAGTCAATAGCTTCTGTAGTCTTGTGAAGAAGACATCTGCTGTGCAAATAGCAAGGTTAAAGTGATTGCGCATGAAGTAAATACTAACTTCAGCTAGTATTTCATCCTGAAAACCAGTCTGAACAATACTTAGATAACTTCAAGTAATGGAAGCTCTTTCATAATCTTGACCCATATACAGTTTTGTCAAATCCAAGGTCAGATAGAATTTAAAAAATAAGCTTTATTTGAACTTCTGTAACCATGATTTCACATTTGTAAGCATGCTGTTTAATAAAAAAAACCAAACAAAACTACTATTGTTTGGTGTATTTTTTTTAACTCTTATATAAACCTCAACGTTTGATCAGTTGTAACAGAAAAGAAAATATTATCTATTTGTTTAGGAAATGTCTTCTAAACCATTACAGCTGCAGACAAAAGGAATTCATTTCACATTGATTAATGTGCTGTAAGTATCTGGAACTGCTTGGTCCAGTCACTTTGTTGCTTTCTCATCTCTCTGAAAAATCAGATGAAGCATCTCTGAAGATTCCTGATTGATGCTGTCAGCTTTGTACTGATACTACAGTGCATTTCAAGAAATGTTCAAAGTGGGGCAATAATTTTCAATCTATTTTCAAGTATGCTGCAGTAAAGTTTTTCTATCAGATTATACAAAGTCCATTTCCCAAAGAACTATGCATTTTTGTGTGTTGTGCATTTGTGGGTGGGAGCTTTTACATATGGATCTTTACAAATATGCCTGAGAGAATGATGTATTGGTGATACTGCCTCTTCTGTTGTACCATGCCAAAGTGCTTTTTTTTTTTAACTCCATAACCCATACTGCCTATTTCTTTTATATACAAGCTCTGATTAATTTATTTTCTTGGAAGCCATGTGTAACTTGCTTTCATTTCATAATGTATGTAAAAATTTTCCAAATCTTGCTACAGAATGCTTCAGGGCCACATTTGGTAATTCATTGGTAAGAATGTTAGTTACAGGAAACTCTAACAAAGATGACTATTTTCCTCATAAAAAGGGAATTGTACAAGACAGTATCATTGATACCTGCATTTGTTTTTCTCAGCTTACAAGGAAAGCAGGAATTACCTTAACTTACAGTTTTGCAAAGTCATGTGTGGATATGATTTGGCCAGAAGAAGTTCATGCTCTTAAGCTGCATGAAACCATATAAGATCTTATTACTGATTTGGTTACTTTATGAAAGCATTCAGAGAACAAACAACATAAAAATACAGCAAGAGGAGCATAGCCTTTTGAATCTGTAGGCTGTAGATGCAAACTCTGCAGGAGATCGTGGGCTGTAATAGAGATAGGAAATATGGAATAACTAAAATTCTCTTAGGAACCCTGTCTGGTCCATAACAGAATGACCGGCTGCTTGCCTTGCTGTCACTGACTGCTGGCTAGCACCAGTACTCTGTGACCCTTTCTGATGTAGCTCATAGGGCTTGAAGGATGAGTTAATGATGGTTCAAGCAGCATTAATGAATCAAATTAAAATGTGGATTCTCACCCACAGTGGTGTGGAAAGGTCCGTGGCTCTGAGGAGAAGGAACCAGTGAAGAGAAACCTTCTTTTAAATTTACATTTCGTGTAGGTGAATAGAAGGTACCAGTTTCCTCCTATCACCCCCATTAAGAGCATTGTTAGTGTCTTTTCTTGCCACAGCAGGAAAAAAAGAAATAACTGAGTTTATTAGCATATTGCCATATTTTGTATAGACTATCTAGTATGTGTACTCTGAAAGCTGCCTGAAATTATTATCAGTGTTCTTCTGTCTTAGTCTTAATCTAATACAGTAGAATATCTATCCTGATTTAGGAAAAAAACCCACGCTTAAGCCTGTACTTAAGTTCTGTTGGCTTCAACGAGGTTAAAATATACTTGTAAATTCTTACATCCTTAAGTATTCTCACTTAGAAAGTACTTAGGAAAGATTATTTAAAATTACTTTAAAATATTAATTCTGAAAAACAGTTTATTGACCACATTTTGTAAAAAGTGTTCTACTGTCTTTTGAGAGCAAAACAATTCTGTCTTGAAAATCTGTCAGTGAAGTGCAAACATGATAAAACTAGTCTTAGGATCATTGTGATGTAGCATGTGAAAATTCATTAAATAAGTTCCCCTAATGATAATGATTTACCAAAATTATTTATTTTAAGTAGCTGAACCAGTAACACAAGCGAATATTCTTTTGCAGTATATGATTGCTAAATTGTGTTCCATTCAGTCTCTATTTGCTTGCTTATTGCTGCAGTGAAATAGGCAAAGCAGTTGCATAATCAAGTCTTTATTGTATTGGTGTAATTTACATGTTTTCTTTATTGTTTTAGAACCATCACAAACTGTTATGAAGTGAATAACACTTGTGTTTATGCTGCATGGGTGATTGAAACTGCTGGGTGAATTTGTCTGTGATATTTTGGAGTTTTTGTGATAAAGAAATATCCATAGACACTCTAGTTTTGTCTGCTACATAGCAAAGTATATTTTCATTGTTTTTGAACTTCAGTATATGCAGCCTTATTCTTTCTTGCCAAGGTGATTTTTTGCCACAAAAGTTATCAATAGGGCTGTATCCTGAACACCTTCCTTCCTATAAGTATTGCACAAAATCATCATTACTTGTGTGAGCAGTGCCATTGGTTTCAACTCGACTACATTTACAGGGATGTATTCTCTGTAAACTTGGCCCAGTGAGGCCTACTACAGCTTCATGCCTGTAAAAGGAAAATCCTTTTGTTGAATTCACTGAAAGTTAAACTAGGCTTACAGTAAGCATTGATTAAGCTCCACCATGCTGTTTGAAAACTTCTTCAAAAAAAGGCATAATCAATAAAAATAAATCTGGTTTTGTTTGTTTGTTTTTTTAATTTAGAAATGGGAATGATAGTGTTTTGTGTAATAGGGTTGCTACTGGCAAGAGCAGCTCTGATTTTAGTCTGATCCAAATCTGTGGCTTGATTACCAAGGGCTGTTCCACTGGCTTGTGCCTAGTGACAGATCAGTTTGTGTCTCTGTGCATGTTTTGAAGTACAGTGCCCCACAACTCCCTTGTCTCAAGTACTCCACTCCTGTGTGTGTGGTTAGATATTTTAAACAAAATTAATGGTTCATAAGATGTTCCAAATAAATTCTGCCTCCTGTTTCAGGGGATATTTTTTTACAGATTGTAACAAAAGACAGTAATTTTTAGTGTTCAGGTGTTTGCAGTTCTTCATTCAATCTACATTTACAGAATGCTATGGAGTTTAGCTAAGGCATTTTTTTCCCATGTAATACTGTGGCACTGTCTTTCCTCCAGTGCCTGGGTCTGAATTAATTCCTCCTTCTAGGATAAGGCAAATTCACTCAGTCTAAAATTGTCGTCTTTTTTAATTAGGCCTGGAAGTGTTTTGCATGGTATTGTAGCACTTCTTTCCTCATTCTGTTACTGTTGTGCAAAGTGACATGCTGGGTCTGTGCTTGTATTTTGTAGTGTTTGCCTTTGGTTGGCACTGTGTCAACACAAAGCTTTAAAAACAATAAAATACTGACTTGGGGAGAGGGGAAGGGCTGAAAGATTGGCCATATATATCTCTTAATCTTAAAATTATAAGGGTAGTCTTACATACAGTTTATATTAGCACCTCTATCAGCATTGAACCACTGTCTCCCAGGATGTACGTCTTCCAGATTTCCCGAGTAGATGAAATGCTTGTCTTGAAGTATAACAATTGCTCCCTGTAGAGTCAGTGAGCTTTGCTTCCTCCTTGTCCTTCTTGAAATGTCCTGTGCTTTTGGCCCTTTAATTTGATGTGAGGAGTTCCTGCGCTCAGGCAGCAAGGAGACAGATCATGGCAGGGGCTAGTCAGTGTTATGAGAAACATGTAATGAGCCATACAGCCTGCAGAATTCTGGAAAGGGTAAAGGGGAGACACTTAAAGATGTTTTTTTCAAAGTAGTCTCATTAGCCTGTGAACCAGGGTTAAGAGATAAGAGAATTTTTGATCACAGACTGGAACCTGTTCTTGTGTTTATTGGAAGCTTGTTTTTCTAAAGATTATAGAGTGTATTTTCAAGGAGTCTGATAGCTAAGCTGTAGTAACCTGCCCTGCCTTCATTTTCTATCATTACTGCTTGCAGGCTGTGAACTAAATCCCAGATGGTAGTTCCGTAAGACAGTAACTTGGAATATCTGAAGGTAACCAGAATTTATAGTGCGTTTTGATTCCAGAATTCTTGCATAAGTAATCTTCTGAAATCAAATTTAAACCCCAGGTAGTGCATCAGAACTGGGTATGGGAGCCCATCATCCCCAAAAGCTTTTCTCTCATGGCTGTTACAAGATTAAATACAAGGTAGTAAGGATATAGCTCCTGGGTAACAATTATACTTTCCTTATTAAAAGTACATTTTGAAACAAATTCTTTCATGGTCTTTATCACTATATAAGGACAGGGAATATAATTTTCTGAAATTTGTTAAATAATTGGAAAAGGCTTTTGTTCTGGAAAAGAGGAAGTGTGTGGGTATGCAGGAGTGGGAGGGAGAGGGAAGTAGTTCCTACCATAGTACAAACTATGTAGGAACAGAGCTATCAGCAAAGTGCAAAATAGGAATCAGCTTTGTTTCTAAGGAAAACAACTCCCAGGAGGAAGCATAAGTCCATATGTAATAGCATAATTGCTGATGTGCTGTTCAGCTTTGCTTCCCACAGCACAATGGAAGGTCAGTGTATTTTGTTTCTTAAAGTGGCGCCCATGGAAATTACGGAAATTTTCATATTTAATACAGGGCATCTACTAATACAATGAGTCACCTGCTGCAGTGTGTATTTTCCTGTTTGTTTCATCTGCAGAGAAGCTGGGGAGCTGGCAGCAAAAGACATCTCTTACAATACGGACTGAAGGTGTATCATAGCATTCTTTTACCCACCCTCCTGCCCCAACACAGTCAGCTAAGCCCATGGACATGCCAGGCAGAGAATTATCAGTACTGAAGAGTTTACAGACCCCATAGGCAAATTTCAGTGTTTAACTAGCCTTACCTCAGTGCCTAGCTACCCATATCTAACCCATGGGTATAGACCTGTATTTGACTTGTTTGTTGATTGTCCAGGTTATACGTGCTTAGAAAGGTTCCAGCACTTTGAAGTCTGGATCCCTTATTTCAGCCAGTTGAAAGGTGCTGATGCACTCATCTTGCCTACATTGAAGGGGCAGGAATAAATGTTCTGTCCTTGCAGAGCCTGGTGGGTGGCCATGTGATGAAACTGCCTCTTAACTTCCACCAAGGAACCTTAAGCAGCAGCAAGATGGAGGTGCTGGTGCCCTGGAGCCACATGTGACACATGGTCAAGGAAGCCAAGCTTTAACTGAACTAATCTTTTGCCCCTGTAAATACCCCAAATGTAGTATCTCAAATTAAAATAGTTGCATTGGCAAATATTTAAGGTTGTAGTTACGCTACAGCTTTTACTCGTAACAAGTAAGAAGGCTGGGGTAACATGATGTATGATCTCTGTTTTATGCTGGTAGAATTTTTGTGTACATGAAGTTATACTGGCAGAATTGTTGCTGCTGTAATCTGTTCTGTGGATTATGTCTTCATTAGATAGGTATAATGCACATCACTGTCACGTTCACAATTGGAAAACTTTGGGGCTATCCCTGTGTTACAGCTGTAGCGTGAACAAAGGTCATTTCTGTATGAGGTACTAATATGTATTTACTTGTGTTGCTACAGCTTCACAGTGAATATTGAGACCCTCGAATACAGAGTAATGGAGAAATTTAATATCAGCACGGGATATTAGGGCTTTTGTTTTACAGCTCTCATCAGGAGGCTTCTTTCATGCTTGCTGTTAACAGGTTAATGTCGGAGGTGCAGCCGTGTAACTAATGTAAGCTGCACGCCCCCTAGCTGAAATAATTTTCAGAACCTAAGACAAAGGTTTCCAGGGGATTCCAATATACAGCTGGGGGGAATCCCATGTTCAGAGTTCCTTGTTTGTTGGTTTCAACTCAGCCAAGCGGTTACTCTAAGGATGGATACATTTGGATATCTGTATCTATGGATACATTTATGTTCATACACTGATCCTTTTAGGAAAGTATCTTGCATTAAAGAAGCAATCTTCATTTTTTGTTCCTTTTAATTAGGTTGGTGCGGCATTTGGAAATATGAGGCTGTGTGTGTAGTTAGTTTGCGAAACGCATCTGAAAACTAGATTACAAAGCTGTAGATGTGTTCATATTTCAGAACCAAATTAAGTGATACTACAAGCTCAAGTGCCATTGAGCTCTGTGCTTTCGCTGGTATCATAAATTGCACAGGCATTCTTGGAGCAGAACTCTGCCATTTCTATTAGTACAACTGGCTGAATAAGCCGGTAGCATTGGTTTTATCTTCATCAAACTGGACACTTCAGTATTGGGAAAGAAAAGAAGGAAAACCTCTTTCTATGTAGTTAAGATTTTGTTCTATTTTGTACACACAATGGCATTGATTCTGCCCCTTCCCTGATCAGATTGCTTAGGGTAGGTCTGTCCACAAATTTCTCAGTCTGTCAACCCTGTATACATTCAGCAAAAGTTTTAGCATATCTAGTTCATGAATGGTTCCTATTGCCCATATTCTCTCCCTCTCCATAAGCCTCATTTTAATTTCATGTTAGAATGAAATACATGGTCAGTTTGAAAAAAACAAACCCAAACATCAAAGCTGTACAAAGTTAAGCATATCAGGTGATTGCTACTGAGTTTTGGATAGGCTCTGCTGTGGGGGTTTCTACAGCCATTGAAAAAGTGACACTTAACAATCCTGTCACCTGTTTTTTAGCTAAGATGGCCACACAGCCCTTCCTTTGCAATACTGATGTCACTGTTTACATATTGTAAAACAGAGTGTTCGAGGACGAAATAGTATCACCACACTTGGATTAGCCCGGTAGTTGCAAAAAATCAGGCTATTGAAGATTAGAGACTATCTTTCCTGACATTATCAAATCAGGTTTTGTTGTTTTAGTGCTTTCTGTGCATGTGAGAGTACATGAAAAGGTGGACTGCCACCACTAACTGTCTCTATATTATAATTTTTCCAGGCAGAATTCACAGAGGTGAGCAGGAGTAGGTGATAATACACTACATAAAATGCTGTCTTCAAGTTTATAAAAAGCATAACAGAAGTATGCCTCAAATGCTAAGCAACAGCAGTTGTGAGAAAATAAACTGACAAAGGTTCAGCACTTATATCCCCTCCAATTAGCACTGAGCAAATCATGGTCTCCTTTGTATTTCAAAAAGCAAAAATTATTCTTTTAAGCATCTTGTAAAACAACATCATCTTGGCATTCTGTAAAATACGTAAAACCAGCAAAGGACCACAACCTCTGTGTTCCTTTGTGGATCACTGTTATGTTCAGAGAGCTCCTTGTAAAATGGAAGCAGTGTAGAAAACTTTGCCTGAAATCTCTTTTTATCGTGGCTGCAACTGTAGCCAGCAGGCTAGTCTGAAAGCTGATGGGTTGTCTGTTAAAGGCCCATGGCCTTTTTTGCACCTTTAGAGGAACCAAAACCAGGAGGCACACATTGTAGAGTATCTGAAAGTACAGTATAGTAGCTCATTTCCAACCACAGGTACCTAACAATTTAGTGGTTTAAAGATGTGTTTGCAATAAGTACAGACCTTTTTTTACAAATATAAACAAGACCAAAATGTCCTGTAAAATTACTTGAAACTTACTTTTGTACAGTTGTTTGTGAAATATGATCAGAATATAGTCTATTGATAAGACTACAATGAGAAGTTACAGCAATCATCCTAAAAAATTCCCTCCACTTTCTCAGAGGTTTTTTTCTGTATTAATTTTTTTAACTGTAATTTGAAAAAGGAGAAAATTACATTTCTCTCTCCTCTGTCTCAATTTCTTTCACTGATTTGGAATCACACTGAAGATTAGACTCCTAAATAGTAAGGAGTTAGTACATTCATCAGGCCTCCACTTCTTGCTTCATACTTTGAAGCAGTCATCTAAGGTATGCTGCATATGAAAATCAAAAACAACTACACTGGTATTTGCACTTTTTCTGTAAACAAAGACGTGATGGTTGCAGATATGTTTCAGCTAAGAAACTTATTTGCAGCTAAAACACTTGAGAGGATTAGTCCTGAAAAATCAAGAAAAAGATTTTAGTTAGACTTTAGCTTGCCTTTGTTAGTCTTGCAAGTCTTGTATATGCCAAACTGCAACTGTTATTATCAGACCTTAAAGAACTACCTACCTATGCTAAAATTAAACAAAGATGACACAAACTCTGAATTGCTATGTTAATATTTCTGAACCATTATTAACTAATAACACTACCACCTACTTAATAGTTACTGAGTCCCAAATTTGATGCAATTGCTACTTTATGTCAATGTAACAAACCGTAATAAAGGAACAGAGAAAATTAAAATTTGAGCTATATTAGTTTAGTATGTGTTGCAATCTTTTAAAATAATTCTTCTATATTACTTCCATGTTCACCTAAATAGATAACTATAACCATGAAAGCTCAGTGAAAGAGATGGATTCTATACTTAGATACCTAAAGTCATGCCAGCATTTGGGGAGTGCATAGTACCAAGTCAGGATTTTGGCTTATCCCTGAAATTGGCACTTTTACAACAAAGACCTGCATTTGGATCCCGGTTCTTCAAAAAAATGTAGTTCTAGACCCTTCTGTAACAAAATATCAAAATTATGTCCTTCTATTATGGGAAATAAAGAATGGTCCTGTTACAAACAGGTGGGTTATCTAATACTCATTAGTGCCTCGATGATATTTTGTTGCTCTTAGAGTATCAGGAGGAAGAGCTGTTTGTTGTCTGTCCATAGTGCTATAGTAGTTAATTCTCTATAGATCCTCATTAGAATGGAAAATTACACCCATGAAATTTACAGGATCCTGTGAGGTTCCTCTCTTCTCTCTGATCTGTATGAAAGTCTCAGTTTCAAGGAGCAGAAGCACCCATTTCCTTTTCCCTATTTTCAAAATACATGTTCCACAGTTTAGGTGAAGGACATAGGCATTACAAGGGAAGCATCATATGGTGGGTAACTTAGTCATTACATTTTTAACCATGGTGGAATTTTTTTGCACTATACAGCCATGCTTAATGTTGTGCTGGCTGCTAATTTTAGGAACTAAGTTCTCTAAGCTCTACACTTTACTGTCTTGCTTTACTTTGCACATACGTATATAAAAATATAACTGACCTCAGGATCTAAATACATTAATTAATATTCACTAACAGCTTGGAACCATGTTGATAAAAGTACACTTTGTTCATTTGTGCTTTTGGGGTTTTTTGGGAGTTTTGGGGTTTGTTTTGGTGTGTTTTGTGTGGGTTTTTTTTTAACCATGTAGCTGTTACAGGAGAAAGAAACAAGGCCAAGAATCAGTTACTGTTAGAAGTATTGGCATGTGATTTTATGAAGGGTCATGGGCGTTAGGGCCTTTCTTTCCTTCTGCTGTTTTGTGAAAAGGGAAAGAAAAATCATAAAAATCAGAAAATCTTGAAAATTGAAAGTCATTACTCATAGGGTTTCACATTATTTTCCTTCAGAGAGCAAGAAAATTTGCCCTGATTTTTTACTATTGACATACTATACCATACCATGAATCTACAGGTATTAAAATTCTGTGCAAACCTAACTCAACTCTGCAAATGTGAACAGTGGTTGCATGGTGGTAGAAGCAAGGTTAAATGTTAACCAGAGTCCTCTGTGCTACAGTCTGTCCTCTAATGGAACAACTTGTTTAGTTTCAAGTATGGGCTGAAGAAGAAAGGATGTGTGCGGAGGTGTCTCAGAGCACAGAGTTAAATGAGAGTTCTGTGTGTATAAGGCAGCTGCTCTTCAGCTATTTTTCTGTAATCAAACTCTACCACAGTGGTAAACCACAGAATCGTATTTCCATGGTGCATCTCTTGGCTCTCCCTCTCACTCTAGTGGTCTATATTGCTAATGGGAAATACAGGTCATGCAAAGAAGTTTCCATAGATTTGAAGAAAGTCCCCTTGCTTGACCAAGAGTGTGAATGGCTGATAACATGCTGATGTTAGGTCAGACTTATGCAGGCCAAATTCCATCTGTATGTGCAACATCACTAAAGCCGATGGAGGTGGTCCTATTTGCATAGTGCATGCAAAAGTTGGAGACTCCACAGCTCCTGGCTATCATTCTGCTCCTTGCACTGAAGTTACCACTCCTGAGGCAAAGCTAGCAGAACAAGATACGTGAGTTTGTATCTCTGCTTATAGGCTTTCCAGCCTGATAGTTTAATGCAAACTCAGTTTCATTGTTCATGTAAATTAAGATGTCAGGTTTGGAGTGACTAGGGAGAGGTGTCTCTCCCTGCTTAAAGGGATATCCTTTTCCAGAGACAGGTAACTGTTAAGGGCAGCAGCACCGATTTGCACTAATAAGCTTGCCAAGCCTGCTTTGTCCAAGCTTTAAGTTTGAATTTTGCTCTTTCAGTATTAATGGATCTTCTACACATCTCAAAATTAACAAGAGCAAATAATAGTTTTGCAGTATTCTTAAGGAACAGTTTTTTAGGACCCCCCTGGCTTTTGATGATTACTGGGATACCTGACCTTGGATTTATATCTGCATCTATTAGAAATTTGACTGTCTGTAATTGCCACTTTAGATGATAGTCAGGTCATCATATCTTGTATATTTAGCAAGTCTAGGTTTTTGGAAGCTGCTTGAGATTTGACCTTGTATAAATGCTTTCTAAATTACTGAGAATTGTTTCACAAATCTAATTAGCATGTGGTAAAATCATTTCAACTCGCCTCATTTGACACCAGTTCATTAAAGTAACCCATTAATTTCTGTCTATTGTTACATATTACTGACTGTCGTTTTATATGAAGAAAATTTCAAAAAGAGAATCACCCTGAACAGAAATTATAAACCAGTGTATCATACTTGCAGTGTTTATTTTGGCCAGCAAATTGTCATGTGTCTCTTCGGAATAAAAGTAAGCCATGCTCTGGAGGGAGAAAGAGAAAAAATAGTATCTGTGCTATGCTTGTAGGAGATGCCATTTAATCAGCCAGACCAGTTAATAACTCTTGCTGCCTTTTTTATTTGTCAAGGGCTCAATATTTTTTCAATATGAGGTCTGCTTCAGTGTGCTTTAAATGGCAGTTTATAATTAATGGTACTTGAGTGTGTCTCATTTCAAAAATTCATACAACATTCTTGGTTACAATTTATACATGATTTTAAAGTATAATTAACGTTCAGCTTTACAAGATATATGCAAACAGATATGCAAATTTGGAAATAAATATGCAAACATATAAAATGTTGTTGAATTAAGTAGTCCTTAACATTTTTAATGAAATCAATATTTTATTCATATTTTGCATACAATTTTGAGTAGTGATTTGGTAGTTCTCAGACTTTTGTGGTCCATGTCTGCAGATTTATTCTTTTAAGGCTTATCTTGCCTTCCAGTCTCCTGAACCTTATACTTACTGTATGGAAAACAAGACCTAATGCAAACCCCTCTAATTTATTTGGATTCTTTTCAATTATGCTGTATAGATATTTGTGGTAGTAAACTTAGCATGTTATTGAAATGACTGAAAATATTACTTATAAAATTTTTCATATGGAATCACGTTAAAGAGCTGTCTAGTCCAGTATCCTATTTCTAAGAGTAGCAACCCCCCCTCCCAAAAAGCCCACCTAGAAAAAAATACAAAAATATTAATCAAATATAACACCTATATGCTTTTCTAGCCTACAGCCACTTGTGAGTCAAGAATTGCTTATTGGAGGTTTCTATGCAGTTAGTTACCCTCCATGGAATTCTTACGTGTGTGTATATATATATATATATATATATAAATAGACAGAAAAAATAAATCTATTCAGTCCCTGACCATGTTGGTAGCTCACTAGTTTACCAGTGTCATTCTAGTGTTAGAGATCCCAAACTTAAATACAATATTATGCATGTGGTGTAACGAGTGATGAGTCTCTATTCCCTTCCCTCAATCTGCCGATTATGCTGTTAGTACAGTCCAGGATGATGTGGGCTATCTTCACTGCCAGACATACTGCTAGCTCACTGCTGCAGGCAAGGACGTTGCCTCCACCTGCCTCAACTGCAGGGAGAGGACCCTGGCAATCCCTGCAGCCCCAGTCCTGGAGAACTGCATCTTCCCTCAGGTGCTCATCTGAGTTAAGACCTCTGATGTGCTAGGGGTGCTTGCTCCAGTCACTGCAGTTGTCCGTATGGAAATCAGTCCATTTCTTCCTACCCTGTGACAGTGATAGCTTTTTGAATATTCTGTCTTTCCCTGTCCTCAACATTACCCCCAAACATGTGACTCAGTGGCCTGGTATTTTTTTTCTCTGGATGCAGGAGGCTATTTTCACTGGTGCTGGCAGCTCTCACTTGTATAATCTTATCAGTAAATTTGCTATATGATTCCTGTCCCTGAATGCTTGCTATTTGTCAGCTTTGGCTGGCCACAGACTTGATCCCTACCAAGAAAATGTTATCTCAGAAGGACATTTAGTTAAGATACCCAGACAGTCAAGATATAAAGATGTATAGAATTTTGTATTTAACTGATAAGAGAGAAAATCCTCAGAGATCCTGAGAGAAAATCAGGGTTCTGGCTGTAGTTGCTAGTAAATAACTAGGTATTAGCATTGGGAGACTGATAGGTGCTTCACTGTTGTAACAGATATATATGTTGTGATAATGTAGCAATAGATTGAACTAGGAGGTCAAATAATACTGGTACTTAAACTACACCCTTTATAGTGTAATTATGTAACGCATGTTCAGGGGAGACACACTGTTGAAGGGTTTGGTGTTATAAAGGGCAAAGGCTGAAGCAGCAGGCAGTGTGTAGAGGCAGGTTTCCATTCTGTCTTCATTGCCATCCAAAGCATGCTTTACGTTTGCACATTTCTGAACTGAATGTTACAGAATTTCTGCAACTGGAGAAATTGCTGAAACTAGCAGTTTCTTCAGGTACTTAGCTAGCAAAGCCCTCTCCATCTAGATTCTGGTGTTAGACAGGATGGCTTGGACAAGCATTGACTTGAACTGAAGGAATTTGAATACCTGAGCATACAAATGTAGTGTGGATGTGTGGCGAAGAAAATTGCATTCAAGTCACAATGCATCATAGAAGGCAGGAGGTGTACCACCAATGTTAAGCTTTACAACTCTTCAGCTACTACAGAACCCACAAGATGGCTGTCAGCCAAAGAGTAAATGTGGTTTCCTATCCTTGGTTTGCAAGATCAATATTGCACATCTAGGCTTTAAGTAATTTAGGGTTACTACATGAACTTCTTACCTAGAGCCGTGCTGAAGTCTGTTGTTGATTATTTAAGGCTTGCTCATCTTAATAAGGTTTGTAGGATTGGTCCCTTACATTTTTTCAATAAAACCTAGGGTATGTTTCTATCGGTGCACAAGTAATCAAAATCGTAATTACATCTCTAAAGAAATATCATTTAAAAATAGACATATGAATGCTGTTTTGATCATTGCAAACTGCTATTTGTGGTGCAGTGTTTTGGTTAAGAGATGTAGAAAGATTTATCTGCCCTTGCAGGTGCGTACTCAAAATGCTATTTCAGGGCAAGTAGTGCTATAGTATTTTTCTGTGATTTATTTATTTATTTATTTATTTATTACTACAGGTATAGTGAGTGAAAACATACAGCTGCTTCCCTGTACATCTGTGGTAGTTTCAATGTTTTTAGCATATAATTGATTGAAACAAGTAAGACCTAATGTACCTAGCAAAACAGTGTTCAGAGCTGTGCAACACCCTCTGCCTTCATACCAAATAACCTTGGTCTTTAAAAGACTATGTGTGAGCAGTTGCTCCGTTCTGTATGCTTTTTATTTTCCCAACATATTTCAGGGCTGGTTTCTTACAACATTTTGTTTCTGTGGCTGGATTTCATTTCAGCCAATTGCCCAATCTTCATTCTATTGTAATTGGTTTTTGAATTGTCTCAAATTCTCCAATGGATTTATGACAATCTGAAAATTAACAATGGCCCCTTAATTGCGCAGGGCTATGTGATTCACAGAGTCCTTACTCGACTGGTATTTCTTTTCCCCTCACTTCCAGCCAGGCAATCCTGTGTGCTTTTTAAACCAATGTAGAGGCAGTAAAATGTGTATACATTGAAACTTTTTCTTCCTGGCACTCCATCACTTGGAAAGCAATCTAAGGCTTTTCTATAGGCTGATGTATTGGCAGTAACTTACAAAACCCCAAAAATATGGAAACATGATTTTTGATTATGCTATAAATTGGGATTATTTCCTTCAGGCAGGCTGAAGGACATGCCAGCTGGACTTTATATTTTGGCTGTTAGAAAGCTTTAGGAGCCAAAATTATAATTAGCTCACTCATATTGAAATATGTTCTCCCTAGCTGTATTTTTTTTTTTTTTTGCTAGAGCCTGATACAATTCCTGAAAGATGCAGTTCCCCTCAGCACAGGAAATATGCATCATACTGTTGGTATTAACCAACCACCTGTGCAGTGGCTGTTGCAGGGCTTGCACAAGTAGGCAATACATCTGCTACCTGGCATGTTAAGGGTCTGTGTCTGTGCTGCAGGGACTGGTGCAGGGGGCACTGGCTCTTTGACTCCTCAGCATGTCTAACTGCAAGGATCTACGCTCCAGGCTGATGGGGTATGAATTGCTCAAATTGCAGGAAATGCTTCTAAACACCATATCTGAAGAAAAGCAGGGGCAGTTCAACAAACCATCAGTGCAAGCAAGTTGCTTGTATTTCAGCAGCACCTACTTTTATGTGTCATAAAGTGGTACCTGAGGTCTCCAGTTGAGATGCAGATGGCACATATACAAAGTAACTACTGCACACTGTAATTAAGTGGTGGGAGTGAAGGGCTGGTAGGCCACGCTGAAAGGAACTTTATCAAGGGACTTTGACAGGAAACATGGACTACAGCACAGGATGCAAAAGTCTGCCAGACATCCTGAGTGCTTATTGGGGTGACTAAAATCTCACTAAGATAGTTGAGTGGGCCAGTGAGAGTAAAGCTAGTCTGGAAATGTTTTCATTCATGCCCCTCTGTCACTCTTCTGATTTTGACATAGGTGTGCCCACTGGAAGAACTGGTCTGTACCTTCTGTAGCTCACCAGGGTTGAGAATAGGGAATGAAGGATACTGAGACAGAGTCAAGTAGTGACCCCTTCAGATTTCATAACAAGTCAGACACAGCACTGCAAACAGAATCCAGATTCTTCTGTTTTGCAGTTCAGCACCATCCAACAATTCATTCAAACTTGAGTTGAAAAAGTAACTAACCTTTTTCCTCCACTGTCTGGACTATATATTTCCAAGATGGATGTTTCATTATATTAGAAATGGTAAAATGCTTTCACTGAATAGTTCTTACATTCAGTGTTTGGATGATTCCTTTTATTTGTATTTGATTTTTCTATCTATGTTGTGGCTGCTCACCAGTTAAAGGGGCTGTTTCTCACCGTGAACCCATTTTTTTAAATCTGTTTTGGATATTCACTTGATTACTATGATGATTACATACTTGAATATTTTGAATCCTTTTTTTTTTTTTTTTTTGTATAAAAGACTCTTCTGACTCTCTATTTTACTACTTTCTTCCCAAAGGAATATAAAGCTTCCTTTAGAAACATCATTTAGTTTAGGTGAGAGACTGAGATGAAGTTTCTGCCACTGGGGAAAAACGAAAAGGGAATATTCAAAGTACAAGATGTTATGTCCATCTGAGAGCTGTGCACCATTTGCAGCTGTGGATTTAACTAGCTGGCTCTTCCAGATGAAGGGCCCAGGCAAAGGCAGCCGTCTCTGTTGCTTTGGCATTGCACGGCACGTGTTGACATTGCAGCAGGGGGCTCCAGAGCGGCAGAGAGATTTCACCAAACATCAGCCAGTCACCCCATAGAACTGAAAGGCATTTTAGAGTACTAAATAAATTCATTTTATTTATTATTTCAATGTAAAACCCTGTAACAAACACATGGAGGATAACCTTCTTGCAACTGCAAATAAATTTGGGTATTTTGGTAGACAAAAAGGAGAAATTCAAAGCTAGAGTAGAAGAAAGATCTAAAAATGGGCCAATGACCTTGAAGTTTCAAGGCAAGCTCTAGGAGGCTGATAGTAATCCAGCAAGTTTTTTTTCCTGGATATAAGACCTGATGCAAGTTTCTCTCCTTAGAATGTTCTTTGTTTTTCAACTGTTGAAAGATTAGAAAAAAAATTAGGCTTATAATCTTGGGTTGAAAATTTTCTTACTAATAACAGTAATATTCCAAGGGAAAGTTTAATGCAGGTTTTACTTCTTAAGTAACAGACATCCTGTATTTTAGTATTGCTTAGATCCTTGAATTCATGCTGATCTTAGTTACCATCTCTAAGTCTGCTTTCTTCATGTAAGAAGAATGAATAATCTAGAGTATGGTACTACCAGATCGTACTGAATAACTAAACAGAGCAAAATGTTTAGAACTCCAGAAAGTAAGCATAAAGTTTTATTACTTGAAAATTACTATAGTTTCCATGGTGAAAATCTAGAAGGATTGTAATACAGGTTGTAATATTTCTAAAGCGTTTTCTTTTGAAAGGCCTTTTTTTGTGTTTTGAAATCAATTAAATATAAATGATGGGAAGGTGGTAACAAATATGAATGGGGAAAAAACTAGAAACCTTCACTGCCTGAAAAAAGAGGAATACTCAGGCTTTCATGCTTCATGTTCTGGGAAGTACTAGTAGCTGAACTGTAAAATATTAATTTTCCTCTAATTTATAGAGTTACGTACTTGCAAAGGTATATTTTTATCTTTCTTTTTAAAGCTGGATGTGTATTATGAAAGGAGTTGGTTTCCTCACTTTTTATTGGCTTATGTCTTCATAACTTCGTTAAACTTTTTTTAGAACTTAACTTTTCATGAAAATACATGATACTACAGTAATTCTTTTGTTTGTTCATATTTTGATAGGACTGTGTGTTGCCAAAGTAATTCTGATTATGCTTTCAAAAATCTCCAGTAAGCAAAATGTGTTCGTAGCAAATATCTGTATATTTTTTTTGGATGGGTGGGGAAGAAGGAAATACAGAAAAGAAAAGAAGTTTGTATGTGCTTCAGACCTGATTCTAGCACGTTTGTTTAGTAAAACAGTACTGATAAGCACTGTTTTGCTGTGTCCCTAGTGATTTGCTGCAGAATAGCAAATATAAACAAAGGTCAGTAATCCCACCAATTTAAGTGCAGTGCTATGTATTTGTCTTGTTTGATTCTTATCTCTTGTTTTTTTTATATGTAAACCAAAGTGTACAAAGGAAATAGATGTTTTGCTAAGGCTATTTAATCTGAAGTGAGTTTTGCTTTGAAATTAATTTTGCTTTTTGAAATTTGACTGCTTTGCTGCCTTTGCCTAGGAAGCCTGTAGTCCAAGGCTACTCTGCCAGCTCAGGATAACTCTATTGTAGCAGTTAACAAGCATTTTTTGATGCATGGACTTCTTGACAATAGACTTCTCTTAGTTACCTATTGCGGACCTAGGGGCTCCATGGGCCTCAAAGTAAAAAGCACTGTGCTATTCCAATATTTCAGCCAGATCATCTGCAAACTCTCACTGGCGGTGACCATGTCATAGGAGCCAGTAGAGAGTCTGTTATGCTTCCCTCAAATATAGGTGGCTAACCATTAGCAGTTACCTAAAATAGCTGTATGTGTATACAGTGAAAAAGAAGCTATAACTTTGTGTGTGTATGAGAAAGTAATGCAAGAGTGAAAACTGTGACACAATAAGGGTAAAATTTCATGCCTGTACAGAAGTTTGCTGTATCATTTGATGGCTTTAATACAGAGAAGTGGCTGTGTGGAATAACAAACTAATTCCTCTAAACTTGCCATTGAATAAAGAATCCTCAAAACCAAAAAAAATAAGACACACGAATAAATGAATAAGCAATGAGCTGTCAGCTGAAAAGAAGCAATGAAAAACTAGAAAGAAAGAGAAAAATGAAGAGGATTAGATGCCAAAAAAAAGGTGCCAAAAAAATCCAGGGTCTGTCAGATTGGTAGGAGCAATGATCCCTAGTTCCTCATTAGTTGCATATACAGTGCATGTTGCCAGAGTCCTTTGGTCCTACATTAATTTACAAAGTATTTTGATAAACAATTTATTGTTTCCACAAGAAGTGCCAGTGGAGACAGGTAAGGGAGAAAGCCGTATACAGGAGCAGTCATGGAATAAATGCACAAAATGCAACCAGGGGTTCTAAAAGTTTACTGAAATATGAATCTTGTCTAATGCAGTGATCAAACCAACAATCATTATTCCTCCTAGGTCTTCTACAGATCCCCAAAGAACATAATTTTCTAAATCCAGCAATAATTTATATGTGATAGTAATATTATAGAAGCACTAAATGTACTTAATTGTTTTTATACAGTGCAAGTGATATTGAGGAGAAACCATGCAATTATCCAGCTGTACTTACATCATTAGGGAGTTCTTTCTGGTTCACAGGTAAGTCAGATAAATACTTTGGCTTTCAGTTTATGGGTATAGAGCCTGTGGTCACCAGTTAGTATTTGGCATACAGCTGCCTATTTTATCCATTTTTATGCACTAATTTCCTTGATGTAGGGATTTGGGGACAGGGAAATAATTTTATAAATTAGAAGCAAAAAAATAATAAATCTGTTTGGTCTACTTCATTCTGGATAGCCATTGCATAAAACCTGTGAAAAACATATTGCTCTGGGTTTATCCCTGCTGCAGTTCCATTGATTACAGTGGAGTTAAATCAAAGATGAATCTGTCTGCTCAATTTAAATCTAATGATTGGTTAAAAAGTCGGGGGGAGAGCCCTGTCTAAATCCAGCACTGTTTTATCCTTGTGTCAGCATTTAATTCCATTTGCATATAAGCCTATTTCTCTTCTCTAAATTTAATTTGTTAGAGCTTGGCCCTCAGCAACAACAAAGTAATTGCATGCAGTATTGGGCAATGGTGCCAATACAACATGTGCTATAAAAATGTCTCACACAAATTTATAAAATGTAGTTGTTAGTGACATTCTGCTTGGTAACAGCAGTATCTAGATATCTGAAAAAGACCCCCAAACATACCTCATGGACATATGACATCTAATAATACACATATGAAGAAACCTTTTTTTTAATATCACCTATTAATTGTGGCCATTTCACCAAAGGAAATGAGATATCCATGCCTTATATGACCAATAGGAATAATCCTAAAGTTTCATTGAGACAACATAAAACTATCTGAGGCTTAGTTCTTAAGCTGCCCTAGGTATCATCTGTGACTTTGCACAAGGTAGTTTTGCTGCATGACTTAGCAGGCTTGTTTTAAACTGGAGGGGAGTGGTTGGCATTGTCGCATGCTTTTAGCTGCTATGCTCCGCTGCAGTACTATTTAATATGTTGTCATATCACTTAGCCTCAAAATACTCAGCCCAATCCTCATTTAGATATTTCACTTGGCAGTTTTATGATGAAAAGATTTTTCTTGGTGAACTTGACCTGATTGACAGTCATTCCAATTCAGTTCTTCTTCCAAGGAACATTCTACTTGCCTCAAGTTTATAGGATCCTTTATTCTCATTTTCCCTATTCTGAATATTTGATTGCACCCAAAGGGAAAACCCCCAAATCAAAACATTTCTTAGGATTTGAGTATTAGCTTTTTCCACATGTATTCTGATGCATTAAAACTAATCACGGTAATGGATTCTTATGTCTTGTGACTTTTGCATGACTTCATTATCTATTGAGAAAAGGTCATTTCAATTTCACCATTTGTGGAGAGAAGGTACTGATGACAAGAGGTAAAGATACTGGCCTGGGGCACTGTGCAATATTGGGCAGATAACAGAGCCTGGAAGAGCAGCCAGATTTTCTGAATTAGAGCTACGTGCTGCATGCCTAGGGCTGTGCTAATACATACCATATAAGCTCATGGAGAGTGGAAAATAAACACACATCTTCCCACTTCCCGATGTCTATACTTAGATAAATCAGGTTGCTTCCTAACAGACCAGATCTTTTTGATACATATGGTTCTTCCTGTGGACAGGAAAGCCCACTATTACCCTTGTTACTTACTCCCATTACCTCTTGATGCACTTGCAGCCTATCCTCAGTAGGATTAGAAGGCACTCAGGACCTTTCAGGAGGCACTTACCACTTTAGAGGATTAGGATAAGCCTGCCTTTGATGTTTTTGTGATCACACCCATCTGTCATAATTGAACATGAAGAATTAGGCTTTATTTTTGTTTAATGTTCTAGTTACGTTTAACAGGTCAAATATAAAAATATATTAAATTATTTTTTTCTAAATTTGCCTGCTTTTCTTTAAAAAAATCAGTGGTGATATGTTGTTTTTTTAAGACATATGTTAATGTTTGAAAAGTCAAAAAACCCCCACTGGTGTCAGAATCAGCAGAAAGGTTGTTTCACCTGATTTGAAATTTTAACAATTGTACACCATTTCACGCTCTTTCCTCTTCTTCCATCCATATATTCATTACAAATGTCAGATAAGGCTAATCCTTCATGTGACATTACTACAGATGGTTACATAGGCAACTTAAACCAGATGCTGATAGTCTGGATAATCTGGATAAAAGCTGGTAACCTAAACCAAATCCATTTTGTGTATTACTCATGCTAACAGTGATGTGTATAAAATCTTTATTTCTCTTTAACAGTTTACATAACTCTTTTGCTTTCCTTTTTTTATACTTTCAAGGTTTTTATTTTGGAGAGGGTTCTTCTACATCTCCCACTGTCATTCTACCTCAGGTAAATCATGCATGTATATATGTACATAAACAAGTTTTGCGGAGGGGAGAGACACTTTCTAGATAAGGATGAATACTAAGTTTATCTTTTGCTTTAAAATTCCCATTGTGTTGAAAATTGGCACTTTTCAACAGGCACACCTGAAAAGTAACTTTGATTTCTTTCATGTGAAGAGGTTTAATTGAAGTATTAGCAGGAAAAAAAATAACTCCATTCTTTACTTTCAAAGAGTCTTCGAAGTTCAGTGGTTAGGATGGGAACTGATAGGAGTGCTTTCTGCTGAGTGGCCTAGACCTCTGACCAGACTTGAGTGTTTGGAACCCATTTTTCTGTCTACTCAGGAACTGAAGTATCCCAACTTAAATGGGATTTACTCTGAATATTATGTATACCTTTATTTGGAAGACTTTCTTTCATTTAGTAATGGTGTTTGTATTCTGAATTGAGGGATTCACAAAGACTAGTTAGTCCAAGAAGAACTCTGTGTGTGTTAAGCAGCCTGTTATTTACATGAGAAATTTTGTGTCATAAACATGCTTAAGTACAGACATGTAGACCACTCAGAATGTGTGCCATATTATGTCATATTTATTCTACTGGTACATACATATTCCCCTGAAACAGAAGGCCTCCAAGATATAATAGATTTAACTGAAGAATGCTCTAGCTGTTTATATCTGAGAATGGGAGGCTGCAAGTTTAAACTAATCAAAGTAGTGAAATGTGGTTCTGACAGGGGCAAAAATATGACAGTTGGAGGCTGGGATCTCAGCAGAAATGCCTGTAGAAGGACTCCTTATACCGTTCCCCTTCACTTCTTTCTTCATCCCCCAGGGCTTCTGTGCTTGTGTTTGAGATGAAGTAATAAGGTAAATCTTTGTTTTATTCCTGGGTGAGGGACTCCTGCAGAGGAAAAGGGAGAGAAATGTGCAGCATTGCATCTGGTATCTGGATCCTTCCTTGCCTACCTGTTACTACCACTGAATGCTGCCTATGGCTAGAGGACTTGGAGAGGAAGAGACAAGGTTATTTTTTGCCATTTAACAGAACACTATTTTGGGCTCTTTTAGATCTATTACTCTTTTTTTTTTTTTTTTTTTTAAATACTTTGTACTTCTAAGCTGGTCACTAGTCTTGAAGTTTAGGATAATAAGTTTACCAAGAACCCAAGCTATGCAACTATTGTGTAGGTTTTCATCTACAGCATTGCACACTTGAGATTTAGATTAGGGTATGGAACTGGAGCTGGTTCCCGTATAGTAAATGAGCTAGGGTCTAATCTGATGTCCCTCTAATCCCATGAGCTATGAGGGCAGTGGTCTGGATCATGGTACATGATGGCAAGTGTCAGTGATTCTCTTTACTTGTTTTGCCCCTAATGGGTACTAGAGGAGCAGGTGAAGAATTCAAGGTCTGTGGTCAACCTAAGCATGTAGAGTTCTGAGGTCTGAATATCAGGGTTTAATACAGCCTTCTGTTGCCAGTCAGAGCTCTCAGGTGGACAGCCCTCATAGTCCTAGAAGCATATCCAGTAGTTAGTAATAGCTACCTCTCTCCGAGTCCTTACTGTGTCACTGATTCTAAAAGTGTATATATCACACTGTAGGCTTAAATTGACATAGTTTTACTGAAATTGACAGGATCCAGATGACTTCCACCAGTAGAAAAACTTGATCATTCACTTAATGTATAGAGTGATACAGCAGTGAAGTATACTGCTCACTGTGGGTCAAATAATTCTCTGCAAAGTGCTGAAAACATTTAGAAGAGTAGTTTGCCCTTAGATCTTAAAGCATACTGCAAGGATATCTGGTGCAAACCTCCTGCAAGAAGATGAGTAAAGACATACTGTCCAGGTGTTTTCTGTTAATATACACACTGTGATCGGATACCATCATAATTGTTGTTCATTATGGGATCATAAACCTTTATAGTGGAAGAGAGGGTAAATACTTTGGTCTGAAAGGTTAGCCAAAGGAAGACAAATTATTGTAACAGATTTGTAAAGGTGAAAGACAAGAGTAATTACATGAAATGTTGTGAGCAAGGAACCAAACTCTTATAATTATGTGTTTTGCAGCAAATGAAGTCTTGGTAGGATGGTACACATTACACTAAATATTATGATTAATAGTGATAATGTTATTTTCATGTCTGTGGTTATCAAAGAGTGGAAGCAATAGCTGGATCTAATTGATAGCAACATTTGACTAACGTTTGACAATTACTTTTTTAAATGTAAATTTTTAGACTATAACTTTAAACGGTAGCCATTCCTTGGTGATTCATTTTAGAGGCTCACAAAAAGTATGCAAATAGAGTAACATTCTATTATTGACCATACAGATGTGGTTGAAAGACCTGTGCATGGGGCAGATATTTTGCTACCATCTGTTCCATGTTAGAGGAAACGTCCAGTTCAGCAGAGCTATTTCTTTGCATGTTGTAGACTTGGAAATGCCATTTCAGCAGTAAAAGTCTGATTCATCAAGACTGAAACATCACTTCCAGAAATGCTGTGTAGTGGAGTGTGTATGTATGGAAATGATGTCTAGTTCAGACAGGGTCCTGGGTTATGGGTATTTTATGATCCACATATCTCTGATTCATCTTTTGCTTTTGAAACGTAACACATGTTCTAGCTGCACTGATACAGGTTCTTGCTTATTATAGTTAATGGATTATTCATCCTCTTTGTCCTTGACATAATCCTAAGTATGTGCATAAAACTCAGATCATGTTGCCCATAAAAACCAATCAGGCCAGGGTTCTTCTGCAAGGTGTTGAACATTCACCCAGAGCAGATGGTAAAGATAATGTTTAATAAAGAGTTAGGGGATTAGCTGGAACAGAAATAAGCTAAGAGAAAGGGATAATTTCATTTCATATGAAACTCCATGACATTTCATGCACCCAAGGACTGATTAAAATTATGCCAAAAGCTGTTCTTTTTGGCCAGTTTGTCCTAACACTGACCCTGCTTATGTTGTCAGCTGTTGTATCTGCATGTGTTATTTTACCACTTTGTGAATAACTCAAAAGAAAGCTCTTCTGATTCTCCTGTGGCTGGCAAAAGTAATTTTTAATTAAATAAGAACAGGAGAAGTGATAGGATTCTGCTAAATGTGTTGAATATATTTAAGCAACTGATATCTCAACCGAGCTTTAGAAGAAAGATTTTATAGGTCATTTTAAACATAAATTAATTTTAAATGATAGTTTTCATAATGTGTGGAGTTAAGCTTTGGATTACCTTGAATATTTAGATGCTGAATGAAAAACAGAGCAGGGGATAGTCCACAAATAATTTTAAAATTTATTTTTGCCATCAAAGAGTTAGTGGAATAGCAAAGCCTAATCAGAAGCTCTGGCAAAGCATGTAAGGTATGGGTGCTGCAGAAGCAATGTTAAGTGGAATCTACCAGTAAATGCAGTGTCCTTTGTTCTGAACAAAAAAAATTAAACTCTTTGAAGCTGTTCTCATACATAAACATGTGTTCAGGAGAAGACATTTTAGAGTGGTTGGTGGCAGGCAGAAGACAAGGATTTCTTCTAACAGTTATGGCATGAATAGAACAGGATCAAAATCCAAACTTACTTTTCTTTACGGAGACTCAGTGGTCACTGAGGTATAAAAACAGATGTAAGCATCTCTTAACCTGTTCCAGCTGAAGCTCGAAGCTCTAATCAGTCAGTCTTCAATGGTAGAGCACTGTTAGCTGTTTCTGTAATGGGGGTAGTCAAAAGTATTCTAGAATCAACGTAATTGTTTTTGCACTGAAGTGGGCCAAAGCTGAAACCTTTTAAAGCTTCTGGAAGTTAGGTGGCTTGGATAATATCACTACCTAGTAGTTCCAGAATTCATCTGTAATCTTCTCAAAACCTACTTGAGCTTTCTAGCTATCTTCTGCTCTTAAAACAGTGTTCAGCTGTCTTAAATAAAGGCCCTAAAGCCTTTTCTTCTGCTGCTGCTGCTTTTTCCTACCTTAACTTGTGCTCCTGTTGTTTCTCCAATTGTTACATTTGGAAATGTTTCATAGGGCACTTCAAACAGCAGTCTATTTAAAATAGTCTGGATTAACATAAAAATAGCAGGACACTAGAAATCAATGAAAGCTTAATTTCACTGAGAATTATTGTATTTACTTTATTACAAAAAGCAGGTTTAGCTGACTCTTGTGCTTGAAAGCTACTGATCATTGTCAAATAGTTTACTATAAACCTATCTAGTAAAATTATTTCCAAATTTCCTTAGGTTTGCTAAATATTTGTCCATACTTTATTGCAGCCACCATTTGAAACCACAGTGGCAAGAATAAAGCTCTACAAGAAGTCTGTCAGCTGATACACAGCATCAGAATCAGTTAATACAGCTCAGCAAGAAGGGAGGGTCATATACAGTTGGGAAAAGACATAGATAAGTCTAAAGCAAGTTATGACTTTATCTCAGCATAACCTTCAACTAGATGCCCTTTCTAAACCCCTTCACCATCCCCTCCCCCACCCCTCACCCCCAATCTTTATAGTGCTCTGCGGCTATGTAGTAACAAACAGCTAGAATTAATAACACTGGAGATGGGAGGAAAAAGACCTTAGAAAGCATGGCATTGAACTTATCTTTAAGGCTATTTTTCATTCAAAACATGTTTTTTAAAATGTAGAGATAGAAATAAATAGATTGAGTAGCTGAATTTTGAAATGGAACAAGAGATTCAGCTATAAAAGGACTTTCTCTAGTTAGGACTTTATGTTAGATGAATAATGATTGCACTGAAATGTATTGCAAAACAGATTTTTTTTTTTAACTCTTTTTCATGGTTTTCCATTTAAATAATATTCCCACCACAATAAAACCCAGAAGTGATGATCACTGAGGAGTGGGTAGGCATTTTAATTCTTTCCCAGACAGTGAATATTTAACATACAAAAGTAATTTTTCCTGGCACTCAGAATGTTCTTCACCTTGCAAGTCCCTTCAGTTACTCACTCTCCAGCCTGCCAGTTAGTGTGTTCCCATCATCCTCAGATATTGCTTTTCTTTTTTCTCTCTGCATTTTTCTGGTCTTGGCAGGGGAGTGTCAGAAAACAAGATTTTTTTTTATTTCTTCTCCTTTGTTTTTCTGAACTAGTGCTTTTTCAAAAGTTTTCAGAAATCAGATGTGTGCTGGTTCTTTTTTATTCTTATTTTATCTGTATTGGCTTCCTAACTTGCATCCTCCAGCTCTAATCTCTCCTTTGGTGGAGCCTCTGTACTGCTTTTCTCACAAAGTGAACACTTTCTTCATCTTTGTGTGTGAATTACACAGTTATACTTAAGAGATTTCTGGTTTTGGTAGCTTTGGAATAAGTGAGATCCTACCACTAAGCATACTGCATTTTGGATGCATTTCTAGTGTGCATATGTTGTAGTTTAGTCCTGGCCAGCAACTAAGCACCACACAGCTGCTTGCTCACTCCCCCCCCAGTGGATGAGGGAGAGAATCATAAGAGTAGAAGTAAGAAAACTTGTGGGTTGAGATAAAGATAGTTTACTACATAAAGCAAAAGCCACATGCGCAAGCAAAGCAAAACAAGGAATTCATTCACTGCTTTCCATTGGCAGGAAGGTGTTCAGCCATATTCAGGAAATCCATTACACATAATGGTTACTTGGGAAGACAAATGCCATAATTCTGAATGTCCCCCCTTCCTTCCTCCTCCCCTAGCTTTATATATACTGAGCATGATGTTCTATGGTATGGAATATCCCTTTGGCTTGTTTGGGTCAGCTGTCCTGGCTCTCCTCCCTCCCAGTTTCTTGTGTACCTTGCTTACTGGCAGAGCATGGGAAACTTGAAAAGTCCTTGATTTAGAGTAAGCATTACTGAGCAATGACTAAAATTTCAGTGTGTTATCAATGTTATTCTGGTACCAAATCCAAAACAGCACTGTACTGGCTACTGATAAAAAAAGTAATTCTGTCCCAGCTGAAACCAGGACAGCATTGTTATTTCTCTTGGGATTAATAGAAAATCTTTTTTCTGTAAGGCTCTTATATTCAAATGCATCATTTCTTCTTTCATTTTTATATGTTTGTCCAAAGGAGGATTAAAGTTATGCTAGAATATCATGAGACACTTATTTTTTTAACAAAAAGCCCACAAATTATTGATCAGCCCAATGTAAGTCTCTCTGGAACATACCCTTGTGAAGACAATAACTGGTGATGTGTGCTTTTCTGAAGCAATAGTTTTATTGGCAAATACAATGTTTATGCTTCCAAATTACATCAGTGGGTTCTAATAAACAGATATCATGCAGCTACAACAAACTGTCTAACAGTATTTCACATACTGCTTTTCCCAATAGGAAAGACAGGCCAGTAGCAGGAATACTTGTCACTACTTTTCACTACAAATACTCTTAATTTTTATCTTATTTTAGGCTAGAGGAATGCCATAATAACACAGTATACAACACATGTCCAAAATTCAGAGTACAGCTAAATTTTCTCTCCCTCCCTTAACTTTTGAGGTCCCAGCTGAAGATTTGCTTTAACTGTCTTCCAAGATCTGATGGAAGTTCATATCCAAAACAGATCTCAGCCTGTAGCTGCAATTCTATATCTAAAAGAATATCTACAATGACTCAGTTCCTGCTGCTAGATTATTGTGGCACCTGTGACTTCTTAAATTAGCCACAGGTGGACCAGGTGGGACCTACTAGCTGTGAGTGGAGAGCGGCAGACTGCTTCAAGAACTCACAGCTTCTTCATCACGTGCTGTTGAACTGAAAAACATCACTCGGGCAAGAGAAGGACAATGGCAAACTCAGGTTTTCTTTACTTTCATAGGAAATAACCCTTATTCAGTTTTAGCTGAGTCAAAACCATGTTGTAGCACCTGCTTTCCAGGTAACTGCTTAAATTTCTGCACGCTGTGGAAAAATAATAGGCAAACTCCCTTCTTAATTTGGAAGAGGGACTCACAGTTATTTGGAAATAAGCTCTCATTTTTCACCACTTGTGGCTTCTACTTTCTCCAAATATGCAAAAAAGTCCTGGTGCAGAAGAGGAACCAGAAAAATCTGATTATAAAAAGAAGTTTGGAAGGACTGTTGTTTTTTCCACCCAGTAAATCATGGATTCTTTTAAAAAAAAAAAAAAGTAACAAAAGGAAAAATACCCTTCTTTTATGCCCTTTCTTAGTTTTTCTCTTCTGGAAAAACCTATAAAAGAGGAATGAATTATATGCTTTAAGGATGCCATTGATTAGCATAATTAGAGAAGCAATTCTGCCTTCCTGCTTTCTTCTGAGATATCTATCACCTGGCTTGGCTTCCTGTGCAAGTCACACTGAGTTGCTGCTGCTACTTTGGGCAGTGAGAATGTGGAGAAGCTAGATACAGGAAAGATTGGATCACCTAATTTTCTAGTAGCATCCTGTCTCTCAACCTCCTTTCTTAAAGAAAATATACAAGTTGCTCTACGTTTCCAGTGAAGAGTGGTAAGATACAAAATATATTCCTATTTCCCCGAGATTAAATTAGTGGGTAGGAAGTGTTGTCTGATGCCTTGCTTGTTTGTAATTTCCGGTTAAGGAAAATGAAAGAAATCCTCCTGTTTTGTTTTGAATAGTTTGTTCCCTTATGAATGTGTGCAATGTTTACATACAAAAATCAAACCTATAATATTTCCAATACAAATACATGCAAGTATAACACATTTAATCTTTAGCAGATAAGTATTTACTGGGAGTCTAGATTCAGTCACTTTCCTCAGCTGTGCTCTTGTTGGTATAATGGAACTGTTTGTGACACTAAGCATGGTGGATTTGATTTTGCTTCAGGCTGACATTTCATGGCACTAAGTATGAAAAATTACATCCTCAACAAAGCCTTCCTTGGTGGAGTTCTTGGAGAATCTTTGTCATTTACCTGTTTCTATCAGATACTAAAAATGTGATGGAAGGGTAAAAAAATGCAACGGAGAACCGCAAAGTCTATGTACTTGTTTTGTGTACGTTTACATGGCTTTATGTAAGAATGTCAGCTTACTTGGAAATCAAATTAAAAAGTGATTTGCATGGAGGATGGCAGGAATATGTATATCTATTATTGCTAATCTGGACTAGGATTTTCTCTCTATTGAAGCTACAGGAGGTCATGTAAATAGAGAACAGTTTGTTTTCAAAATTTATATATTAATATATGTACATATAAAATATAACTGTCTAATTGTCAAGCATGGTGGAAGTTTGTAGAGATTGTCTTGTGAATCTCTACAAGCAATGAAGCCTTGACTTTGTGAAATCGAGAGCATTGGATTCCAAATCAAAGGAAGTGGGGGCAAACCAAGAGTTAAAGTATGGCAAGGTTCCTTAAGATCAAGAGTGCAGTCTGTCCTGTAAGGGAATACTGGTTTTGTTATTGAGGCTGAGTTTGGCGATACCAACACATGGCAATGTCATGTAGAGAGAAAATAAATATAGATTGAGTGATTTCTCAGTTAAAGAGGGACCAACAGGGAGTTTATAGTAAAACAATTTATACTCACTTTGGAATATGACAATGGCCATTTTTCTTGTGCTGAAAACAAACCATTACTGATGTATGTTTGTGACCCAGCAGGAAGTTTTCTAAACCAGACTCTTTCCACATCTATTCAGTAGCAGATGTAATTTGTCCAACTTGTCTAGCAGTGTATAATACCATGTATTATTACTACTGTCACATTTTCCTATGATGCTAAAATTCTGGTGAAAAATTGAGATTCCTTTGGAATCCCCTAGAAGTGACATATGTCCATCAGCCGTGCAGGTTTAGTTCTTAATGAATTGGAGACTTAAATTAATGCGTCTGTTTTTAGATTTCATTAAAAATATTTGTGGTGTAATCTCTGATTCTACAAATTTATAAGGAAACCTTTTGAAATATATGACATCAAGTTTTTATTCACATACTGTAATGTAAATCAGGAGGAGTTCCTTTGCCAGTGCAATAAATCAGGGTGAAAGAACAGACTTCCTTTTTACAGGAAATTTTAGTTGCATTTAAAATGCATGATACTAGAAGTATTGGTATTACTTGTGTATTATTTTATCTGCGCCATCAGGAAGAAAGGATGTCAGTAATTCCTAATCTGAAGTCTGAGGTTTCTGCCTTTCTTCAGTGTGGATCCAACAAAATCCCATGTAAGACTGTTAGAGTCAGTAGAGCATGGGGACAGAGAATTGCTTGTAAGACCAACTGAACTCTCAGGTGGTGTTCTGGACCACTTTTGGTCAGATGGAGCTATCATCGCTCCCTAGCACCAAAGTCATTTCCTTGCTGAATAAGATGACACTAACACAGATGATTCTGTACCTGAGAAACAGCTGGTACTATAAGTACAGGATCTTGAATTGCCCATCTAAAGAAAGCTTTGGTTCTTCAGTATAAATGTGCATCATTGCTTTTGTGGGAGAAAGGATAGCAGAAATTGTTTGGAAAGTATTGATAATTGCACAGAATTTTTTTGTGCAGGCCCAATGGCAACACATTCTTCTTGTTTCTAGATTCCCTTGACGGAAGTTTTATAAGGACTTTAATATAAAAATAGTTTCCCCTTCAGAAGAATAGAGCCCAGTTTCTGCAGTTCTTTCCTTCCTATTTTGTTTTTACTTTTGAGGAAGTATTCAAGGAAAAGGAAATGCTGGTTCCACTTTTATAATGGGAGTAGGCTGCTTTGGTTCATCATGGGAAACTGTTTTGGTAGTGGTGGAGAAATACCTAGTACCCAGTTAGTGTTCTGTGTTTTGTCATGTTATTTTGTGATTAACTCTCCGCACATGCACCTGAGGGAGTAGAAAGCATAAACCAATGAAAGACAAGGATGTCAAGTAATGATCAAGTCATTAGATGAGATTGTCCACAAGAGGAAGAATAGGACACAGCCATAAAGCTTGGAATACTGTCATTTAGCTGTGAAACTGAATGGCTGCCAAACACATTAGTAAATGATAATTTTCTTTGTAATTTTAAAATCTTAAAATTTTTGTTTGATCATTAGCTGTTGCTAAATATATGATAGGTGAATAAAAACATAATTTGCAGATAAATAAAAATGTAAAACTTACCTAATTGATATTTAAGTATATATAGAGAAGTATTTGCAGATGCAAGCAAATCATCAGACTAAAACAAAGGTTGCTTAGATCAGTCCAGTTGTTAAAATCTGAAACAATCTTTTTGGAGCCAATCTGCCACTGGCTAGGCAGAAATGAAGATGACTGTATTAGGGTCTCCAGGAAAGAAATTATTCACCTGTCTTTGGATCCAGTGTAACTGAAGTGCTTCTGCTGTTCTGGGCATAGGAAAACATGCTTACTCTGCCATATGTATTAGGTTATTTTGTTGCATAGGAGAAAGGGTAATGAGAAAATTACCAACTTTCTCAACTGTCTGAGTTAGCTAGAAGAGAATATGTTTCTTCCTTCTATAGTGATCTGTGAGGTCCCGGAGATCACTGTGCAGCTCTGTGTCACTCTGTCTGTAGGAGTTTCAAGGGCATTGAAGGGACAGATGAAACCCCATTTTTTTTAATGCCTCAAATGAACTTGCAGTTCTATGAGTAAGATTTAACAAGGGAGATACTTTCTGTTACATGGCACTGTCTTGGAATCGATTTAGAAACACCTTCTAGCCTTCTATAACTGAAGAACTCCCATTACAGTAAGATAATTGAGAAGAAATTTTTCTAAATTTCTATGTCTTAGATATTTACACCTTCTAACGTGAGAGAGAATTTCATCAAATGTAGGAGACTTTGAACCCTTGGTGGCACTTCCGTTTGTCAGAGACAGTTCTGTTGTATCTGAAGACTTGTTTGTTCGGAGGGTACAATTTTTCATTAGACAAATACTGACTGAGATGGCTAGTGGTAAAAGGAGTCCAAAGGGTATAGTGGCCTTTTCCATTATCAAGTCAAGCAAAACGGTCTAATTTTTTTAGGCAAATCTGACCTACAAATGTAGGCTTTCAGATTTGTATATTTTTATCAAATACTGGCTATCACATAATAAGATGCTGTGGACAGATTGCATTATTGGATAATTCAGACACCTTCCAGGCTCAGAAACTTTCAAAATATTCCACCTTTCAGCTGTGAAGTCACAGGCTTCTGGAAACAAATTACTAAACACATCTCCTAGTAGGCTGTCATAGTAGGTACTTTTAATTTTTTTCTCTGTGCATGAGTCACTGTAGAGCAGTATCTTTCCTGTACTCCAAGCTGGTAGGTGACAATGGGCTGATCTGATGGTGAGGTCATATCATATTCAAATATAGCGACAGCTTGATGATATTATGATGATTACCACTTTGCAATTGGTATGTCTTAACTCAGTACCGGAACATAACATTCCTAATGAGATACAGCAATAATTTGCCTGTCACAAAACGATCCTTTCCCTGCTAAGTGACAGTGTGTTACCATTACAAACATATGTCCCCATCTAATGCATACAGGTCTAGCATTATCATATTATATATTTATGCCATTTGATAAAGTGTAGAACTTAATCTGGATCACAACTATTCATATAGTGCAGGAATCTTGGAATTAAGGCAGTGAGGACAGCTGTTCCCTTCTTTTGGCTGGCCCACAGGAGCCTAGATTTTTCAAAGGAGACTAGAAGAGTTAGGCATTGCAGTCTTAATGTAAGTTTTCGTAAACAGTTCCTCTTGGGAACTCCAAACCATTGTTCAGGTAAGGCTCAGTTTTGTACTCCCTCTTTAGGCTCTGAGCCCACTGGTCCTGTGGACTTCGGTAGGGTTACTTAAGCCTGAAGTCAGCACATATGTAAGCATTTTCAGAATCAGAGCTGTAGGAGAGATTCCCATTTATTTGGATGGGAGTTTTGCCTGAATGCAGATTGAGCCCATGTGTTACCAAAGACATTCTTTGACACTCCAGTTGGACTGTTGTAACCAGGGAGAAGTTAATTCAGTGAGATAAATGTCTATTGCAAGTTCTTCTGTACTTACCAGAGGAAAACTATTTTCTTACTGCTGAATTTCCTTAGTGTTGTAGGTTTACGTTTACTTCATAATACATATAGTAGCTGATATATAGCTTAATGTCAATATCATCTAAATTCGGTACTGTTGCTTTTGTATTATTTCGCTGACTATGAGTATGATTGAAAAGATGGTACACATCTTCAAAGTACACGTTTTATGCATCACTTTATGAATTGTTTTATAACCATTGTATCATTTTAAAAAGCATTGTATTTCTTTGCTGTGTTGTAAGTTTTGGTAATTTTCTTACAATATCAGTGAGGATGACTTTGAGTACTTGAACGGGGTAAAGCTATTGACCATTCAGATGTTTGGAATGGTGTTTGAATCATGCATATAACTACTGGTGAAAATCTAATGACATTGTGTAGCTCAAACCCAGATGAAGTCAGTTTTAAATAAAGATTAAGATTACCATTTTAACATAATACCACAGCTCCTGCATATTGATTTGCAGGATCTAACAAAGACCCTGGGCTTCAGAGGGTTGTATTAGTTTGTGGTAATGCTGTGCTTATTGACATGAATCTAGATATTGAAGTCTCTGATGGAATAAAACCGTTGTTTGAAGTGAAAGAGAATCTTAAGCTGCAAAATTTCATATACTTTGTGAATGGTGCATGGGAGAGCCTGTGAACTACTCTTCAGCAGTGCAATGTGTGTAGACAGGTAGAGGGGCAGGGATTGGGGTAGGTAGATACAGGATTTTGTGACACATTGGAGCCAGTGCACTGGGAGTTCCCATGTGGACTTTAACTACAGGACTGGGTATGATTTCGGTGGTAACATCTTCCCCACATATCTCCTGTCTGAATGCAGAAACTGATCTGAGTCTGGGTGTCAGTATGTACTAGAGTGGGCCACATGCTCACTCCAGCTATAGCCTATCTTTAATTACAAGGTGTGGTATGTATTATGTTGCTTTAAAAAAACACTTTAGTTTCAGAAAATGGCAAACTGGCTTTAGCTCCACAAGTACTACCCCAGTATGTTGCTTTTCAAAACTATAAGTATTTAAGAAATTCTGAAAATTCATGTGACTGGCACTAGGCTGTCCTGTTGGCTCTGTTCTGTAGCTGCAAAATGCAGTCAAGCATGCAAACAGGCATCATGAGATGATGCCACGTACAAATCCATATGAAGGACTGGGCACCATGTGAAATACTTGTGGTTGGTAGGATGTCCTCTTGAATAACAGTATTTTCCTCCCCCCCCCCCCCCCCCCCCCCCCCCCAACATTTACATGCTAACATTAAGTGCATTTGGTGGGATAGAACAAAGTCTTGGATGGCTCATAAACTGTCTTTTCAGTATATAACAAAATACTGTAGACTTGTACATCTCAGGTACTCTTCCATCTGTTGTAGTACTTGTTTCCTATTAGAAACTTCACACAGGCCAGCTTACAGCAGTGAAAAATTCTGGACAGTACCAAAGTAGAATAGGTTCAAACTGGTGATGGGGAAATGAAAAATGTATTTATCTGTGTCTTGACCCTCTGTCAGCAGAGTTTATCCAGGATTAAAATTTTTTACCAAAGGCATTAGAATCACTTGAATAATTCTGATGTAAACTAAATTTGGATCATTCTTATTCTAATACCTCATCAGCCAGAGTAATGTGTTGAAAAATGTCACTAGTCACTTTGGCTGGGAAGATTAAGACAGTACTTGTTAAAGTGACTGGAAAACCTCTGATGTGTGTGATAAAAAGAAAACCTACTCCATTTTTACTGAAACATGCAGAGAATCTTCAAACTGCACAAGCAAGGCTATGTTCCAAAATGGTACATTATTAATTTTGAGCAAATATGTACAAAAAAGCACACAGAAGCTAAGTAATATAGAGCAGATGCAAAATATTTCTTTAGTAATATTCTTTGAATATTTCCTGTTACATGACCATATTTATAGTAGCTTTGTAAGGAAACCATTTTCTTTTGAAATAAAATCACAACAATTGACGTAATTTCTGTTACAATACAATGAAAATGCATTTGAAATGCTGCATGGAAATAATTCTTTTACAGTACCCCAAAAGGTGGACTTATTTGGAGAAACTGAGGAAGAAAAATTCAATGCAAAACTGCATTACTGAGTCTAAAGTTCTCTATATTAGTTAGTCTTTTGTTTCTGATACTGCAAGCGTGTTGACTCTAGTAACTAGGATGTAGATAAGCACCATCTCTGAGGTATGTAACATTTACGTCATAAGCATAAATGTCAGAGATAATTAGCAAAATTCGTGCAGCAAAAATTTTACATCTGTGAAAGCTGAAAGAATTAAATATTTTAATGATGTAATGATGTATACTAAAGTTCCTGTGAGTTTGAAAGTCCCTATTGAAATAGCTATTGACAAGTTCTTTTATGTACTCTGCACTACCAGCTCAGCAGCACGTTGTCATTTTAGAGCAATTGCCCAGCAAACTTTTAAAATGCTGTCACAAAAAATTGCTAAAACAGAAGTAGCTCTTTAATTTGTCTGCCACTTTTTCTGTCACTCCTACTGCACTTTTTGTTGAGTGCAAGATTTAGCTGTCGCATCTGAAGTTCTTCCACATATTTGTATAGGTTGGATTGAGGCCGTGTTGCCAATTTGTCCTACAATGTTAAGGGAAGTTTAAAAAATATTTTATTCACACTTCTTTTACTTGTACACTTTAATATAGAAGATTGGAAATTATTCCTCCTATAGTTGGGGAAACTATTTGGATTTGTAAAATAGAATGAGTTTCAGTAGAGATGACTATCTGTCCAAATCTAGCTGTTTCATAGGAATATGTTTATGTGTGTATACATATATATGTAATTCCTCTACTTGTGTGTCTATATATATATATGTATATATATATATATATATATATATAAAATACAGCTGTTTAAGGCTGGCCGGTAGCTGATGTTCTGTCCAGGTAGAAGTTTTTCCTATGAAATTTTTCTATTTATACAAGATGAGAAGGCTTCAGTAGGAAGTGTGAGGACAGCTTACCTCAGACTTCCAAGTGGGCAGGATGCTCAGCTGAGATACGAGAGAGTGCTGGAGGAAGAACCATACCATGCTTGTGTGCACTGTATTTTTGTAGTGGTCACTGGTTTATCCAGATATGAAACAGTAAAGCATTTGAAAGCTTTGAATTTTCATGAGACGGAAAAAACATAGTCCTAGATACAGGAAGTTTCTTGCACATTAGCTACTCTTGTGTGATGCTGGAGGCAGGAAGGCAAAAATGTAAATCAATTTTTTGTACCTCTCTTCTAAAAGGATTTATTATCTGCATGCTTTTTTTTGTGGGCCCTTGCAAGCAATAAAATTCCTTACTGTCATTCTCCCAGGGCAGAGTGAAGGAGGTATACGGCAGCTATGTCAGACAGCAACTCTTGTGCCAAGAAATGGGAAAGAGTTGCTTTAAGGCCACAAGATAGTTATGCAGGCATTAGACTTCCATGTGGTTGGTATTGGTCTTCATGGATATCCTCAGATCATGAGCAAGAAGTAGGAGGAAATGTATGGGTCTGTTATCCTTCTTATAAAGGGAACATAACTATGGCATGTATTGCTGACTCTACAATTGAAATTGAGTGTAAAATTCTGAATTACGGCAACTTGATCAGCTAAATGCTCTTATTGCTCGAAAATGGTTTCTGCTGTCTGAATCCCATCACAACTGGGAACTGCATTAGAAGAAGACAGCTGAAGTTCATTATCACATGGATCATTTTTTGTTTTCTCATTCCTTGAACATAATTTTTATATTTAGCTTTCAGACTTTTTGAGAGTAAAATGGGAAAGAAAAAAATTACTGTTTTTAGGATTACTTTTAGATTTCAATGAAACAAAAATTGCATTTTGATTTTCACCATCATTTAATTCTCTTAAGTGAATAGTTACAAAGTAAAAATATGAAGAGCAAGTATGATATATACATTTAAATGATGGAAGAAAAACTTCTTTTAACATAAAGTTAGTAACAGTTTACACATTTGACTGTAGGGGGAGTGAATATTCATAATAGGAGAAATTTCACAATATGAAATGACATTAGTAGTTACTGACAATCTGTAGATATCAAAGAATGAGCACTGACACATTAATAAGGAACTTAAAAGCAGTTCCAGTCTAACAGCTTAGTAACTATAAAACTACAACTTCTACTTGAGTCATATTTTTGAACTCCAAACTATCTTATAAAATTTAGCTAGAACGCATTTTTCTTGACACAAATGAGTATATTAATTTCCATAAGATATTATCTCTTACCATATATTTAATTCAGATTCTCTTTCTACTCCTACTAAAATAATTGCTTACAATATACTGACTTGATTTTATATGGCTAATTAGAGCAGTGCATGGAAAAAAATAGGTTTGCAGGTAATACTGAAATTAAATATGTTAATCTGTACCTCAGTGCACACATTTTGTATGAGCTTTAATTTGCTATATAAATTATAGTTCTGCGTTTATAAAATGCCCTTGAAAGAATGTCCTATTTTTTGAATACTAATACCATAGGGAAACAAATATACAAAGCTTTTAGCTATAGGCTATATTTGCATAAATTAAGGCAAGTAGTCAGTCTGAATATCCAACTGAAGATATACTTTTTAAAAATATTCTACACATTCTTGATAGGACTTTGTGTATTTAAGATTTACATTTAGTTACAATATAGCAGCCTTTCATGATAGGCAAGTAAATTTTGAACAATGAGGCATAAATAGGCTGTGGTTTATCAGCTAGAGCACTGAACAAATAATTCAAAAGGCTCTGAACTCATTTCTGTATGAGCTAGTAGCAAATATCTCCAGTACTGGTCTGCTTTACAGGTTTATTCTAGAAGACAGCCATTATGGCTTGCTCAGTGTAGCAGCCTAGTGCAGTGTATGTGTTTTGTGACACTGCTGCAGCGATGTGCAATTCCCCACATAGATTCTTGTAACCTCAGCTAAAAGCCTGGTAACTTCGTCTTTTTCAAAAAATCTTCTGTTTAGAAAACTCCCCTTCCATGTGAATTCAGTTAGCATTCATTAATGGTGTGAAAGAGGCAAGTACAAAATCTGTGGTGCAGAGTATGTCCCAAATTCTACTTATGGTTTCTTATTAACAATGGCAAAGGGATACGCATGACCAATATGCTTTTATGCTTTTTTCGTAATCAGGGTGGTAAAAACCTTCTCTTCTGTTTAGGCAATGACAGTAAATCAACTATTGGGATCAAATTTTTAAATATGTACAAGACCCTCAATCCTTTTTGTTTCTGGCTCAGGAACAGTATATCTCTACTGGAGGTATGTATCCACATGTTGTGGAATGCATAAGAAACAGCATGGCATTCAAGATGCATCACTGAAAATGTTTATTTTGAAAGAGCATCTTGGTTCTTTTTTATTTCCAGTAGCTCTGTATCAGTAATTGAGATCTTGTACACTCTTGACAGAACAAAGTATCACTGGTCAGAAAGTTTTTGATGAGTTTATGACTTAGAAACAGTGTTAAAAGTGTTAATATTGGGGCTGTATGTTATAATTTCCTTTACCTACATTAAGAGGAAGCAGTATGCTCCCAGTATTCCCATTAGCTTCACAGTGGAAGAACAGAAGACTCAAGAGTTAATTTAACCTTCAGACTGTCAAAGTAAAATAAACAGTTTTTTAAATGAAAATAGGTAGTCTGAAATAGTTCACAGTCAAGAACTTCATTTTTTATTCATTCTCTTCATACAAGGTGAAGATCATACAAGTGAATGTCTAATATTGTCCCTCTGAGGGGGGAGTGTCATTGAAAGTACGGCCTAGAATTAATGGTTTGATAATGCTAAACAAGCTAGAGAAAACTGTTCCAGAATCTAATGTTTTGTAGTGACAGGACTATTTTTGGGTAAAGACTTTGCCCCCTGGATTTTCTTCATTCTATATAATGCTGTTAGTACAGTTAAATAGTGCATTTAACTTGTTGGCAAAAGAACCCTTCAGCAACAGCTTTCCAATATTATTTTAATTGCTCATTGCTACCTGCAATTACATGGAAGTTGGTATAGCGTGACAATAAATCTCCTCCTTTACTAGAAGAAAAAAAGTACATTGCATAACCAAATGTCACCAGCTATGACCGGTGTATTTACGTAACAGTATCAGGCAAAGCCCTAGATATGAGAACTGTTAGAAGTACAATCTCTAGTGGTACTTTTATCAATCTTTAGGCCATAGGCACAAGTTTATGTGACAGCTTTTTACCTGTCTTCTCTGTTAATAACATAGTAAAAGCTACAGAGTAGCAAATAAAAAAGAAAAAGGAACATTTTAAATATGAAAATTTCAACAAAACTCAGTTTAGGCAATATAATGTAAAGTTTGAAAAGCAATATCCCACAGGAAGAAATCTGTCCCAAATATGATAGAAGTCCTGTCAGCCAGTCAATTTTTATTGTTTCTTTTTTAGAAATATGGCAGAATGCTTAGTTGAAGTTTACAGTCTTCAGAGCCAGTTAGCACGGAAGACCACCATATACAATTTCAGGAGGCGATGAAAATAAACAGACTGGTCAAAGAAAGCCTTTTTCCTACCAATTAACACTGACAAGTTAACTATGACTAGAGAGAGAAACATGGCAGCTGAATGCTAAAGAGGATACAAAAAGGTCTAACACAATTTGCCAGATTGACTTAGCCTATGAGGACATTGGCCAGATTTACTGAGTGGCAGGTAAAACGCACAAGCTCCACTTAGGGACTGTAGAAGTCAGGGGAGAAGAAAGAATGAGCCTTAGTCCTTTCCTCTCATTGCAAAGGGAGTGCATCCAGTCTGTTAGTTTATTTGTACTAAAAGCAACATAATTTGCTTCAACCTGAAAACTGTCAGCTAAGATCAAGTGAAACTTTAAATGGAACATTTCTTGCAAGAGTTGCTAACTTCTGTCAGTCTGTCTTTGGAACACTGGGGGACAAAACAGGGTTGTGCTGAAGGCAGGTGTTTCAGCATGCTCTCTGGATGGAGTCTACGTAGATGCAATACTAGAATGTTTTGTTGAACAGAACATGGAATACATAGGCATCCTAAGAATCCGAAGCAGGCGGAGAGGGAGAAAGAAAAGAAAGAGTAAACATTAATAAAAGCTGTTTCTGCCTCTTTAGATCATAGGTTTATGCAACAGTCTCAGCATCTCTGAATTAGTGTTTCATTGAGGTCAGTGCTTACCTAATTCATTTCTAAACAATAATTTGGATAGAAACGCAAGTAATTAAAAATAGTTCTTCATATTTATAGATGAAAAATACCTGTACTAAACTATGCTGAGGGTAGCACACTAGAATCTTCTTTTTTTCCTGAAGATTGCTATAGGCTGTTAAAAACAATAAAAACACTTGCATCTGATACAGGGTCCTTTTAATTAATTAGCTAACAAAGGTCAGGTCATGAGTCAGTGCACCAGTCATTGGACTGGACTGGACTGGGCTAAATCTAATCATTCCCAGCCTACTATCAGACAAAGATTTTTTGATAATGACTTCTAACAGAGTATAAAATGATAGAGCTCAAAAAGAGTAGGAAATAAAAGATGATTCTTCAAAATAAAATCAGTTTTATATGAATATATAATCTGAAAACTGTTAGTGCCATTTCTTAAATCAATCAAACATCTGCTTTCTGATTTTTAAAATCTGTGACTGCTGTCCCGCTGAACTTCTCCATTTGCTCTGATTGTAAAGGGCATTGTTGAAGCCTGTTAGCATAGTTCTCAAACTATGTTTTTCCACATTAGAAGGAACATCACTGCATTTAGCCCCCAATACACTCTTGTTTCATGCACATTGACACTTACTTTTACTGCTGAATGTACTTTACACAAAAGAATGAATCAAGATATGGAGGGTACAGAAGTAATTCTGAATCTGTCACACATTGCATCGCACCTTTGGGCCTTGGCTGCAAGAGAGGTCTGTCTGGCAGTGAGGAAAGACAGAATGGAGAGAATCTTGCCTTTAATTCACTAATTCATTTGACCTTTTTTTCATGCAAATTGGCATGGCTGTCTGCTTTTCCTTCAGAAGCTCACACTAGTGCTCTTCCAGCTTGAAGGTTCACATGGTATCAATTTTTTGTGTCACCTTTTTTTGAAAAATATGCTAAACCCCTAAGTTTTAGGGTTTTATAAAATTTGAGAAATGCATTAGTCAAAATAATTGGAAATATTTTTTAAAAAACAATGAAAACAACCCCCAAACTAATTATGCTGAGTATTGTCAATGTGATGACATACGTACAAATTCTTCAGCTGTGGCTGTGTGACAGAAATTGTGCAGTGGGTGATATTTGAATCACTAGCATGTAGTACTATGGTTAAACTACTAGGAAACGTGTTTTTTTAATATCGGAGTTTTGCTATATAAGCATAAGAAAAAAATATATATATAAGCAAGCCATCAAACTTCATTTTTTATTGCAATTGCTGAAGGTAAAAATGACTGACCTAAACTTTTCCCCAAACTGATCTAAAAAAAAAAATGAATTACATTCCAGGTTGAGTCCTTACATGCCAAGTTATAGCCTTATATCAAATTGTAAATATTCAGCTATTAAGAATTCCAGGTAATCCTCTGTATGACTCTTGGATCAAACCATGAAATATTTAAAAACCTTTCCTTTTGACTTCAGTTTCCCATCTTTCCATGATTATGACAAGGGATACATGTCTGGATTCTGTGCAAAGCAGAATTGTACTAGCTTTGTTCAGTGGAGTTACTGTTTTTGCCCAGATATTTTATTGTGAAACTATGGTTAATTCCCATTTAATTCCACATTGTAACCTAATTGTACAGTAGAGCTATTTGAGAACATATTTTATTAGAAAATGTTGATCATTGATGAGAAAGTATTGAATATGCCAGTTTCAAATATTTTTCTGTGGGAAAATAATTTCTAGGCTGGAGTGTGGTAGAAAGGATGGAGGCTTGTGCCAGCCACAGAGGTTTCTGTCCTGGGAAATGCAGATTCAAGTATCAGCACTGTTCACTGTGCAAAAGATTCTCAGACTCCCTTTCAGAGTCACCACTGATCTTTGGGATATGCTTTTGGCATAAGAATGCCTATTCAGAGCTGAAACCTCAGCTCTTAAATGAATCTAACTAGGTTAGAACACGGATGGAAATACACTTTTGTCTCGTGTCTAGGACACACATTTAAGTCCTCCTTTGTCATTATCCCATATCCTGTGTGAATGCTTTGAGCATTTGGTGTTGACTCTAGGTGCCTTGGCCTCTTTCCTTCTTTTCTTAAATATTACTCAGGGCAATCATAATAAATTCTAGTTCTAAACCTCAACTGTAACATCCTTCAGAGTGCAACTCTTATTCTTTCCTTGATTTCCATTTTGAATTTATCAGTGCATATTCTGCAAATGGCACACTCATCTTTGTCTTCTAGTCGTTGTGCTCCTTTCATTATTTCGCATCTTACTTAGCACTCATTATGTCCTTTTGTTGACTGAGAATTTCATCAAGATGAGAAAAAAGCTCAACTGGAACTCTTTCATCTGGCGCTTTGACTCAAGTCTGAATGCAAGTCAAGTTGTAAGTGACCATAAGGTCTGCTTTAAACTCATTATAATAGCTAGCTTTCACCCCAAATATATTACTTCCATCAGAAATCAAATCCAAATTTCCATCCATACTTTTTTTTTAAATAAAAATGTACTCTCCCTTATTAATGGCATCTTTGACTCCTAAGTTTACAAACCCATTGGACTGAGGATCCTTAGCCCTGTTCCATGGTCTTTGTACTGTTTAGCGGGACAAATCTTGGTTGATGTACAACTGGTTTATGTGACTCTTTACTCCCTTGGGCTCTTGGCTGTTTTGTACTTACGGCCAGTGGAGGTTGTGCTTCAGTGATCCACTGTCAAAAGGAGGATCCTTAGGTTCAATGACAAAGTTGCTGAATTTGTAGCAGTTCAAAGGCTGCCCTGACTTATTGACTTATGCTGGGAACTGAATTATTCCTCGAGTATTAGTATAATTATTTTTTTTTTAAAATATTAAAAGCTGTCCTCATAGCTGCACAATATGGACTAGTATTTTATATAGTGGAATCTGTTCCTATTTCAGTAATAAAACAATTATCTACATGCCTAATAAAACAATTAAACCTTCTTTCTTGCCATCCAGGTCTGTGGGTATCGTAAGCTTGGTTGTTGCCCTTCTTGTCAAGATTGTGAAGAAAATGCTCATTCTAGGTTGAATGGCTTAACTGCTTTTGTATGTACTGAATGCGGTTTGCCTATGATATGTCTGTATGAATTATATCAAGCTGTACTGCATGTTTATATAGTTCTGTACATAGATTTAATAACCAAATTTTAACACTTGTTTAGTGTCAGTGCAAAAGGAAAGATGAAAGGGATCTATTTGCCATGAAGGGCAGACTGGTGTTCTTTATGTTTAAAGGAGTGAGGTGGTAGTTTATGAGTTAAAGCTCAACCAAATTAAATAGATGGAACTGCAGCTTGCAAATGACCATAAAGAGGAGAAAATTATGTTTGTGTTTTTTTTTCACTAGATTGATATAAAAGGCTTCTCTTTGGTGTGCCTAATACCAAAGTTTCCATTCTGTAATAAGATACATGTCCTTTACTTCAAGCAATTGTAGGTTTTAAAGTGGATCCAGAATTTGAGCAAAATAACACAATTAAAATAGAGGGTATCTTGTGCTTTGGCTATATAACACTTAATCATTACATGCAGTGAAAACTTGCCATTCACTGCAATCATCCACTAGTCTGAGAGATTGCTTGTTCAAGGCAACAGAGTACATGCATGTTAAATTATATCTACAGAATAACAGTTTGGGGCTTATCCTATACATATTCCTATGAGTAATCCCAATGAAGTAATTTCTTCCTAAATGATTATTTCTAGATGTTTAAAAACATTGTAGTGGCTGTATTATAAAAAGGTACTACTTTTTGGAATAATATCCCATTTTGAACACATAATGTCTACTGCCAGCCTACGCATCGGCTTCAGAAAGCAGCATCACTGGTTTCTCATATTGTTTCTTGCAATCTGAAAAATCCCAGTCCTGTGGAAAGCACTAATTATTGCCAGTGACATCTGCAGAGTTGGATCCTTGTGGGAGTAGCTAAATCTGGGTAAAGTGAGTATTATGTCTGAAAGTATTATTTTACGGCTACCAGCATTTGAGCTGGATTATAACCTGGCCAGCAGTTCATTCGTGTGGCGCTTGCTCTGCCCCGGTGTGGAGCTGAGGCTGACTGGTGGCGGGCCGGGCCACATTCCGTCTGAGCCCCGCAGAGCCACGAGGGGCTCCGTCAGCCCGACGGTCCGGTGGTTACCGTGTGGCCAGCTGCCTTGTTACCCCTAGCCGAGCGGTGGTGGGCCGGGCAGGCAGAGCAGAAGCCCTCGGTGCACAGCTGCCCCAGCCAGACCTTCTCCGGCTCCGAAGGCCCTGACAGTGACACATGGGGACCGCGTCCCCTTACGCGGACAGTCTGGCAGAGCGTTTTCTGGGAGAGTGCTCGGGCTGGCGGCAGGGTCGCCGAGCAGGACACGGACGGTGCTCGGTTCAGGACACCTGATGGGCAGCGCTGTGCACCGGCCCACCCGGAGGGGCAGAGCATGGCGCTCCCTGCACCGGCCGCGGGCCCTAGGGCGCTGCGCCTCGCCCCGCGCCCAGCACTCGCCGGCGGGCCCGCAGGCCTGCCCTGCTGCGGCGGCGGAGAGGCGCAGCGGCCCGCCTTGGCTGCGCGGCTGCGGAGCGCCCCGCGCCCTGCCGCGGCCCCGGGGCGCTGGAGGCGGCGCCGTGGCGCTGCGGGGCCCCCGCCGCTGGGGCCGGGGCCCGCCCGGTGCCGGGCGGCGGGAAAGGGCAGGCTGCCGCCTGCTGCCGGCCGCCGCGCGGGTAATCACGCGTCCCCCTCTCGCTGCTGATTTGCAAGAGCAGATTAATCAGAGCGCGCGGCTTGATGAAATTTGCTGTTATTGTGCCCATTTTTAGCAACATCTTTTATTATCTTCATTATTCATTTACAGGGGACCGGCATCAATTATGCAAATGAGTTCACAGACTTTGCAGATTACTTCATTTGCCGCTATTGTTTGTGGAAATTTAATTATTAAATATTATTAAGCTTGCGTTTTCTTCAATTTTCCGAGGCTTAGTTTCATTTGATTTTTCCTCCAGCTGCTCTCGTTTCCTTTCAGTGCCAAAACAGCTCCTCATCAAAGCGGCTCTGGCATGTGAAGACCAAATAAAATCTCCTCAATTTAATAATTTTGATGTTAGTCCCTTGTTCTCAGCTGCTTGCTCAAAGCAATGCAGAGAGAAACGCAGAGCACATTCAATTTAATGAGTAGAAATTGAATTCAAGTTTGTTCGGAATTGACTTCAATTAAGCAGAGTCTTAATGATAAATTAATCTCTTTTCTTTATTCCCTAGAATTTGTTTTTCAAAGTAGGAAATTGGACTACATTGAAAGACCAAATAAAGAATACCAATTTTAACTAGATTATGGAACCGATAGCAAAATTTAATTCTTTATAGTAACGTACTTGGACAAATAGCGTTCACTCTATGGCATGTATTATAATTTATATTCATTGTTACCACTCACACTTTCATGGCATGGATAAAATGGCAGTTGAATTAAATATGGGCCTGTAATAGACTTCAGAGTTTTAATCTTTATTAAGAAACTCTAATTGAATGCATAATTAGCTTTTCAGGGTCTAGGAAACTAGGTTTAATATCTGTGTGGGCTGAAAACATAGATCAGGCATTTTTTTAACAGCATTTTTATGAGTTTATTTTTTAGGAGAAATTACCTTGTAACATGGCTTGTATAAAATGCCACATTTTAACTTCATTGCAAGAAGCTGTGTATGAAGGAGCAGTAGCAAGCTTTTTTGTGCACCTTTGAATGCCCAAAGACAACCCTTCTTACATTCTGGGTCAGTGGTGGGTAGTGCGACCTTCTCTCATTAGAACAGCTCAAGATGCCTTGTGCCTGTCCCCATTAAAAGACATAGGCAAAACCGGTCAATGCCTATCAATAGCAATGGGACTGTGCCCTTTTCATTCTGTGTTACAGATCTACTGCGCTTAGTCACTTAAATACCTTTTATTATTTTCCTTCATGTTGTTCTCATGGTATGACCGCCACCAACTTGTTACTTTGCCATTTCAGAACACAAGGTATTTTTTTGAGAGTAGGGAGGGTTTTGGTGCCCGCTCTAGGTTTTCAAAGGCAGTTAAGCATCTTTATGATGTCTTGAGTTGGTCTTCTCATGCCATTGATAATTTTTTTTGAAATTTTGATCCTTTACCCCTCTACTCCCTGGGGGGAAAAATATCTATGTTGCTATTTATGGTTGAATCTGTAAGAATAGTGTTAGAGGGGCATAGTTCAAGCCAATCGCTGTAGTCATATTCACGTTTAATATTAACAGAAAATCCATCTATAGTACTAGCATTTTAGAACTATTACGCAAGTGTTCTATCTAGTGATGTCTCAGGTACTGAAGGAATTTATGCTAAGATTAGTTACAACTTTGGGGGGTGTCAAATTTGTGCTTTTGTATTTCAGTGAAGAGGGTGGGTAAGTTCTGCCAGCTGAGGAACATTCAACCTTCTGCTTTACCTACACATATGCTTTCTGGTTCCCAGACACTGAGTAAAGATTTATACTGTTTTTTTAAGTAAGAGGTAATAAATTGAACAATTTCCTTTAGACACCTTTTACAATCTGCACTGGACTTCTGAGCACTTCCCACTGTGTGTCCAGCACTGGTATGTTTCTGTTTCCCTAGAGTTGCCTGTTATGTTTCCTTGGTGTAAAGGATCAAGAGCCTGCCCACAGACTCTTTGCATGGCACACAATTGAAAATATTTATTAAGGCAATATGCTTGTTTTTACAGATCCAGGAGATTAAGTTTTATTGCTTTAAGGATACCCATGTTCTGAAGTGTGTGGGGCTCCAAAGATTTGGTTTCTATTTTCTGAATGATTTTTTTCTGGAAATATTCCTCTCTATTTGGAAATAGAGTTTTTCTAGAAGTGATAAAGAAGGGTTTGTTAGTCTAAAGTACCCATGTATTCTGTATTTCAGAACTGGAGTTATTTAGAAAGAGATTAAGTAAATGTTTTTTTTACAAGAAACTGCAGTTGCGGTTCATACGTATGTGTGTTCTTCCATGTAGGAATTGGTCCATGTGTTCCAGTAGACAGATCAGATTTATAAAAAAACCTGAGGTGCTCAGGGTCACAGAAAGCCTTGTAAAGGTGAGAGATGTCAAAGCTCCATCAGTCTTTACAGCCTACGTGTCTGATTAAACCTGTTTTTAGGGATGACACTGTAGATGTCACACACACACACATGTTCCAAAGATTGATTACATTATAAAACATCTACAAAGAAGTCATTAAGATAGTGTTCCTGTTAGAAATACCAATACTATAAGAGCACTGTGGTATTCCATATTCCCTTGTATATCACTGATTCTCTTATCAACTTCTTCACTGCACAAGCATTAAAGGCTTTTTATTGCGTATAGATCTTACAAGTTCACTTTAAGGTCTGACCATTAAACCAAGCTCTTTCCATCTATTTGTCATCATTTGTAGTAATGGTTCTGTAGTTAGGTGCCTACCTTCTGCAGTCCCAATGTTGTCTGATTAGACTCTTGTTGACACCTGTGCAGATCACACTACTATCTTTTCCTTTCATCTGAAAAAGCCCTACAGGGCCCTATATGTGGTACAGTGAAACAGTTTCTCAAAGTTACTTGTCTTATGTACAAAAGAAGACTGTATGTCAAAACAGATTTTTTTATTATTTATCTTAAAGTGACTTTCCCCATTTCAGACCTGAACCTCATCTCAGTGAACATGCCCTTTCTTTTGCCTCTACGTTAGGAGTGCATTTCCCCAGGAGATTTGGGGTTTTTTTCATCTCTATCAGGCAGAAATGGGATGACTCCATAAGCAAAATACAGCCAAAGCAGTAACTTTCCTAGTGAGGAAAGGAGCCATAAGAACAATTTAAGCCTAGTGAGTATGTTCTGAGTCTGAGCCACAGAAATACTGTACATGTATTAATATGCCTTTTAAAACAGGAAATGGAATGTTTTTACAAGAGAAATTTGAGTCAATTTTGGCTATGCTGATGGGTATTGTAACTAGCAAATTATCTGGCCTGGCTGGCAGCTCAAACACCCTACTTCTCAAAGAAGGGTGAGACAAGATACTGTAAAGGGAAATCAGTTGTTATTCATTCCTACAAGAACGATGTAGGGGGGAGAAGATTGCCTTCCTTAAATTATCCTTTACCAATATGGAAGAGCTCTGGTTTATTAGTCTTTGCCCACCTACGCTATAAATAACATTCCACTTATAAGAATATTATATTTATTATTGTATATTCTGAGTTTATTTTCTGGAGATGGCAAAATAATACATATATTACAATCAATATTGTACAGCTTTCTTTAATTAGTTTCTTACTAGACAGTATTGTTTTCAGTGCTGCTCTTTCCTACTCCATTTTTTTCTGCACACTCCTTCAACAGTCTTGATGGTAAAAGCATGTAGCAAGAGTAAGGTTAAGTATTCAAAAGGTAAGAAATGTCACACTTCTAAAATCCCTTTAAGAGGCAACTCTTGACTACATTGTCAGCTACTATTTCTGAAGTACAATTATCATATCACTTCAGATAATGTTGCATTTTATGCTGTTGAACACTTTGTATATGCCAGAGAGCTCTGGCAAATCAGTTATCTGTCTCAGCTTTTCAATGTGTATGAGCCAAATCTGCATTCATGACTACTGCAGTCTGTAACCACTGGTCTGTGTTGCGTTCTCCTGGTCAGAGGCAAAGCATGGATTTGCTGATCCACAAACACCTGAGTACTGGCTAGTGAGTAATTCTGTAAGTCACAGCTGGTTTACTTCACAGGTTTATTCTACACTGTAGGTGTGATCCTCCATATTTCAAGCCTGGCTAATGATCTGGGTAGTTATATTTAATTAACATTTTAGGACAGAACAAGGCTCCATTCTTCATGTATTTTTTGTTTTCCAAGAATTGAGAAAACATTCTGGAAATATATATTTTTCTCAGCTAAACCCCACTGTTGTTTGTTGATCGTGGGTTGGCCACTGTTGGTCCATAGTTTGGCTACTTGTCAGATAACATTGACAAGCTTAAGAACACTGTGGGGTTTGTAGGATACCTGTGCATGCAGCTCAGTTAGCTTCAGAATAAAATCTCATTTCAAAATTGAACTTAAGGCAGCATTGCTGCTGGTTAAAAAAAAGGTCTATAGTATATGACTGCTGACTAAAATAATAAAATATTTACTGAAGAGAGATGAGAATTTAATCACATAAAAGTCTGTCAGTGAAGACATACTGGGCCATTATGGCAATGAAAAATATTGGATGATATTACATCTGTCTCTGACTTTGTGGGAGAAAAATACGATATTGACAAATAAGTGATTATGTAATTAGACTGTATTGTAAAGTATACACAAAAGGTGTAGAGCTAAAAAGATTTGGAGATTCTGGGCTGAGTTATGTGACATTCCTAACATAGTTTTCTGAAAAATCTCAAAGTTGAATTTCTTGTTACTATGTAAAGAAAAAAATATTAAAAAGCAAAGTTCCATTATGGAGTTACTGTCTTGTCACTGCTTGAAGCTGCCACGCTTCAAGGAGATCTTCCCCTTTTCTGTAAAATTTGATGCAGGTTTTATTGCAAAAGAGCTGTGCTTTTTGTGGAAGCTCATTTCAAACCTCCTTCAGTAAGTAGCTTCATTTATGTGGAGTCTTCTCATGGAAGATGTAAAAGAGGGCTATTGTGAAAGTTTTTGGTGAAGGGGAACCAAGGTGTTTTTGTGTGGATTGAAGTCTTCTCTAGAGAGGGGGAAAAAAATCAGAGTCTTCAGCCCTAGTGGAATACTCCACTTAGGGTAAGGGAAGTGTGTGATTTTGATTGTGGTTTTTGTGTTTTTAAGGGAAGCTGTGATTTTGTCAGGGCTTTCTCTGTACACAGGCCCTTGAATTGCTGTAATTCAGTTGTTGATCATAAGCCTCTGTATGGTTCACATACTGCGTAGGTATGTCCTAAGGTGCATAATGGCTGAATTCTGCTTTCCATTATGCCCTTCTAAACCAAAGGCAGTACAATTAGATTTACTACTGATTTAAGATAGCATAAGAAAAGCAGGTATTTTCCCTGAATAAAAATTTGTGGGCCGCTTGGAGAACACTTTTAAAACAGCACTATATAGAATAAATGCACATATTTCTCTTGCCCATAGCTGTGTCCTGAAAAGTAATTTTAGTTGTAGCCCATGCTGGAATATCAGAGGTGTATCAAGAATCACTGGAATGAAAACTTACATAAAAGAAACATCTTGGTGTTCTTTAAAATGGTTACTTACTGTCGTTTTTTCATCTGTGTTGTTATGGTAGCTGTCCTTAAAATCACTGTTTTCATTGTTTGTGTCAAATAACTGCATTGCAAGTTATATTTTGTTATTGCCTGCTGCTGGGTTTCTTCCACCTTCCCCTGGAGCATCTTCCCTGCAGGAGATAGGATGTTTGACTAAATGGCCTGTGACTCTGATCATGTATGGCGATTCCTACGATCTCAAGTTTTTATACTATTTTTAAGCTTTGAAACTCTTGCATCAGATGAGATACAGTTGTATTGCCCCAGGAATGCAGAGCTGAAGTACCAAAGGAACAAATTAACAGGATGTCACATTAAAATAATTTTTCAGCTGTAATTTAGGTAACTAGATTAATATGAATTAATTTAGGAATACTTAAATATAACATAATCACACCTAAATGATGTACAATATAAACAATAATTAAGGTAGAAAAATCAAATTTATGTAAAAAGGAGCCTAGACTTGCAGTGTTTGTACACTTCAAATACATCTGTTGAAAGAAAATAGTCAGAAGGGAATGGTTTAAATTCCAGATCATGTACTAAATGTAGTGCCCTCTTTGCATCTTAGATGTATGGAATCTGTATGGAATTTTTAAAAAACTGACATTTTCTTCTGGCTTATTTTCCATTACCAAGGCTGGCCAAACCCTTCTGTCCAGTAGAGAAAACTGTTTAATTTCTGTAAGAATTAAAGTGATGTGACCACAATCTATTATCATTCCTTAAAATCTGTATATTGTCTGGGTATTTTAATACGTGTGCTGTGGTTCTATTTTATAAAATGTTTAGCAAATGGCACATAAAATTAGTGACTGTATATACTAGTACTTTTTGGCATGGATGTTTTAACTGCAGAACAGGTTTTAAGGGTGAAATGCAGAGAAGTGCAAGAAGAGAAAGAACATTTGAAGCTTATGATGCACCTGAAATTGATTAAATATATGATTAATAATGTGGAAAACTTCATTTTCAAATGGCTTGTGAAAAGTGAGGAATTGCATTCACTGTAATTCATAGGTTTAGGAAGTGTTAGTACTATTAATTCAGCCTGGAGGAATAGCAAAAATACCTATTCTCATGTTCCCTGTAGACTACTTGATTTCCTTATAAAGGAAAAATCTTGTTTGTCCATCCAGGCACTAAAATCCTTTAGGACAGTGTTTGCACAGTGGTCAATATTCTGTACCATTTCATCTTATTGCAACACAGTTTTTAAAATTATTATGTGACTAATGATTCTGGTGACTGTTAAATCATTTTGATCATGAAGAACTAAAATGAAAGCTCAAGATCAAACTGTGTAGATTTTGATGCTACATGAGAAAATGAGAATCACCCATAGCCTAATGACAACTTGCTGTTTGAACAAATGAGCAATTTTGTTAAGTTTTAAGACTTAAGGCTATAGGTGGTGATTACAGTGGATTCCACTGAACAGCTTCCAGGAAGTTTACCTAATTTCAGTAATTCTGTTATATTTCACAGAACAGACTCAGCAGTTTCCTGTCTGCAAACTTTCTCCCTGTTACTGAGCAATCAGTTGCTTGAAATACAAGCAATTGACACATAAGGGGAACAGACAGGTGTTTAATCAAGACTCTGCTTAGGTGATAAATGAACCACTGCAGAATATAGCTTACTACTCTGTGTAGTGCATCTTAATAGAGAATATTCAGGTCTGTGCCAAAATTTTCATCATGTGAACTTTTGGATCAAGAGCTTTTCCAAAACTCTGCTTAATTGCTGAGAGAGATTCAACACCATGCATGGACATCAGATTGATTTATAGCTTATTCAACACCTCTAGTGTTGTAGTTTTGTGAAGGATGAGATCATAAACAAGCAGAAAATTTGTCCCAATTAAACTATATATGTATACTGTACTTAATATGAAAACAATCCAGGAGTAAAGCAAGAGAAGTCGTTATTAGATTCTATTACTCTGAAGATCATTTTGTTTGCTGTTAATGGTCATCTTATGAATGCCATTGAGAGATCTATGCTTTAAAAACCTGCTAAAGAAGAAGGTGAAAGTAATTATTACTCAAACTTTCTTAGACCTCAGCCACAAGCTCTTTTAAATGGGATGTAATGAAATGAGGAAAATGAAGATAATGAGTGAAGAAAATGTAAGTCAGGAGAGATAGAGTAAGTTGCCAAATGCCAACGATGGAAACATCTGTGAAGCTGCATTCCTATTTACAATCATGGAAATGTCAGTTTGTTGTGTCTTGAAGTGCATTTTCCACATAACTGATAAAAAATAAGTCTTGCTAAAAAAGGAGGTGACAACCCATGTTCTTTCCTAGTGCTCACTGCAGACCTGGAGGTTACAGATGGAAGTGTATGCATGTCTAGGGACAGTAGTGTCACTGAGGTGAGTCACCTCAAAAGAGAACAGTTGGTGGAAGTGCTGCTTTCTTCGCCTTGTAGGAGGAAGCACCAGCTGGTGGCTGAATATCTCTAGTTAGTTAATAGGAAGCTTGTTCAGAGAATGTCTGAGTCAGCTATCTTTTAAGGCTGCTGCTTAAACAGATTGCCCGGTGCCTATCCTAGAGAGAGGCTGTCCAAGAGAAGGTTTGTGTATGCTACTAGCTGCTTTTTCTGTGGATGAATTAACTTGGTTTTGTTCCGTTAGCACAGCAACTTTCATCAATGTTCAGTGCTTAGGAAGTAAAATATTTTGGACTGTGACTGAGGTGGTGCCTATTACCCACAACTTCTGTTACATTAGCCTTTGTTATTAACTCTGGCAAAATCTATTTTCCACTTTAACTTCTCAGTAGTAAGTATATTATTCAAGACCAAGACTTGAGCTAAGTAAAGTAAGTGGCAGTATCATACCCATTAAGCTGTCAGTTTTCAGCAGGGCACTTGTGATATTACCTATGGCTTCCTGTCTTCCTGACTCCCTCCAACAATCTCCTCTCCATCAGCTGCCTCTCTTATGCCCCAGAAACTGCTGTCAGTGGCCTGGCGGATGGCTCATTTGACATGTCTGTCATGTTGTGAAGCGTGTGTAGGAGCTAGATTAAATGAAGTGAAAGCTAGCTCATCTGACTGCCTACCGAGGAGCTTCAGGTCAGGGAAAGCTTTCTCTACATTAGGACTGCAGTAATTGGAGGAGGAGAAAAGTAGAAGGAAAGGACAGCTCTGCAGTAAGGTAGAGAGAGGGAGGCAACAGGGACTGGATGGAGATGGCTGAAGTATGTATGCTGTTGCTGTATAAGAATAATAGCTCTTTTCAGTGCCGCATTGGAGTCTTTGAGAACTTTTAAGGAAATAATTTACTGTCAGCTTTTTCAGCCTTAGTCTTTTAGCACAGTCTTCTCCTAATGCTTGTAGGCATTTACTCTTCCTGCTTCTGGAAAGTTGGAGGGAGAAAATAGAAGCAGAAGGGATCAATTCTGTCTGCCTGTGGATAGAAGGAAGAGTGAGGCATCTTTCCCCTCCCCTCCCAAACCTCAGTCTTTTGTGGAGCTCATGGTAGGTTATAGAAAACTCATCTGAAAAATTCTGCACTGTCTAGATACCAGCTGCTTTTTTCAATAGATTTGTAATGCTCCCAGATACAGTGGTGAGGTGAGCAGTGAACATTTCTGGCACATTTTTAAATAAAATGAGAGAGAGCGTAGCACTTAATATTGCGTTAATGAAAAATCATCCCTGGAAAATAGTGGAGAGAGAGTTATTTTTATGCAAGTGTAGATTTGTGATGCCAAGACAATAAAGAGAAACCACAATTTGTTCCATTAAGCTTGTATCATATTGTCAGCACTTGCCCATATGGAAAACATATAAATTGTCATGAAAACATGAAAATGGGACAATTTGGTAATGTTTTGAGTAGGCTTTATAAATATCATATGTATTTTTAAATACATAAGTGATGCAGTTTTGAACACAAAAGAACCACAGTTGTGGCAGCCAGATTTTGCTGTGTTCCCAGAGCAGCAAAATTAGCAGAGCTGCAAATGTAGTTATTCAAAAGTTGAAATTTTGGAGTAAGTCAGAAAAAGTATTAAGAGATTTGGTGGGAAACCAGTAAAAGCTAAAAAGGGTACAAATAAATATGCATTCTCTTTTCTCACCAGAGGTCAGAATTCGTCTGTGCACTTTTAGATTTAACTGAGGTTTTGTGCAAAGACTCAGTCATTAAGCCTGACAACTAACTTGGTGACTGGAACAAATCTTCATCTCACGGGTAGATGGAGGTAGTGGTATGGGGTTGGGCAAAGGGTAGAAATGTGGGCAGCTTTCTGACCTTTCACCACATTATGTGTTTGTGTGGGTCTGGAAAGTACTACAGCTCGGTCTACAGGTTTATTCTTATCCCTGCTGTTAAACACACCAGTTGACAGACTATCAGAGCTTAATAGGTATGAATGGCAAAATGAAGCTATGCATTAGCTGAGAATCTGCCTCATGCAAAACGAGGAGGAATCAAAGGCATCTTTGCATTTTTTTCTCTTACCTTTTTCCACTAACTGTCTTTCCCTAAAGTTATGTGTTGAATTCACGATGGTCTCAGTTTCAGGAAAAATAACTTTGATAACGCCAGCACTGTTGAGTATTATGGTGTGTGTTCCAGTAATTGAAGCAGGCCGGAGACTAGGAGGTGTTTGGCAAGGAGAAGTGTTATTTTGGGATCCAGTTGGTCTGGGATTCCTTCACAGAGGGTAATCATCCAGCAGCTTTCTGCCCAAGTCCTTTCTGACTTGATTCCTTGTTTGTAGAGTCAACAAAATTCTTTCTCACCTCTTGTAAGTGCTTCCCTATGGAGTTTAGTCTCTCCAGAGTGCATCACACATGCCTAGCTGAGGTCTTACAGTACTACTTCAGTGTAGTTCCTAATGTATTAAATTGTAATTCAGTACAGTGTGTTCTGAGCCTTGAAAACAGTGTCACCTGATAGTACTAGGCTTACCCCATGTGTTTCCTGGGGTGCTCTCTGAATGAGAACCGCCTACATCTCCTCTCCATGAAGGGCTGCTAGGTGTGCAAGACCCACCCTTCTGTTGCTCCCTATGGATTTGTGACCTGCTGAACAGGGGTACTCCTGGTACTTCCTGCTGGGGAGGTTGTGCTTCCTTCTCTGGATTTTTTGCTGTGCTTCACCCTGGTGCTATGAGTATTGGCTTCCAAAGCTAAAGAAATCTAACTCAAAATGCCATTGCTTTTAATCTATATTCTAAAGGCTTTCAGTGGTGGAGCCTCTTGAGAGGGAGGAAAGAAAACATGCAATTAAAAAGTAGTAATTCTTGTAATTAGTGACAATGGCAATAATAACAATAATGTCTGTCTTTTAAAAAAATTATGAGGAAAAGTCTTACTGATTCATATTTATATAGAAAACGATACTGAAACATTTACTTTGTAGCGAGTGGCCAAGGGATAAGATACAATTCTGGTGCTGTATTTATATTGTATTTTGCAGACGTATCTAATCTTTAGTGGCATGAGAAATGTTGTAGAAAAGTATGTCATCTAAAATTGCTGTAGCATTTGTACGTAAAAACCTGTCCTCTAGAAACCAGGTCAACTTTCACTGTAGCTTATGGTAATACATACAGACACTACAGAGTTTTTTTATCTTATAATGGAGATAGTATAGATAATAATATGTTGTCATCTATTACTTTTATCAGATTGTCTTATCTCCTTTGTGGCATCAAAAGCATGAATTCAGAAAAGATTGAGACAGAAGTGTCGCCTTTAATGCACACATGAAGGGCCTTATTCTGTTTACATTGAAGTCAGTGGAGATTTCTGTCCTTGATGGGAGCAGAAGCAACTGCCTGATCTCTACTCACAACATTTCATTAGTATTCTTTACAGTATGCACCTGGGGAATGGAGAGTGGCCCCTCAAACTATGACAATATTGTTATAATTGAAAAGTTATTAGTGCTGTAACTTTGTCAGCGATTAACAGCCTGTCAGTACTGTTCTGTCAGGTTGTCTGTGTGACGTCCCGGTATTACAATATCCAAGTTCTGGCAACAAAATGAAGTCAAAATAACATTCATATACTTTTTCTTTGCCTTCCAAGTCATCAGGAAAAAAAAAAAAAAGCTTCGTAATTTTTCAGGGTTTCTGACAATTACTGTCTTGTTGGAGAAGTGAGGCGTTAGTGAATGCAACTTTTCTTCTGTTTTCCTATTGTCTTGAGTGTGGATTAGGAGGTTTTGCTTCACCCAGACATAGGGTTTGCAGAGTTACTTGGAAGAAGGTGCTGTTTACGTCTTCTGCGGTTGTCCTAATTCATCGTGTGATACTGATTTTTCACTTTAAAGGTCCTTTTGTATATATTGAAAAATTCCAGGAGGAGGATTAAAGTTTGAAAGAATGTATGAATAAAGTCTTTGGCAATGCAGCAGACAATTACCTTCTGCATTTGGTTTGAGAGGAAAAATAGGAGTAATTTCATAACACTTTCCTTCATCCAGCAGCTTTTTTTGACTCTATGGTAGCAGCAATTGGCTGAAAAAGTAATTGTCTTTTTGTGAGGTCTCTTATACAGAATAATTTTTTCCCCATTCATCAGTGTATTTTTAGTTTCCTTTAGGGAGGAATGTTCCTGAGAGACTCTGTTGATTCCAGGTTTTTTGCCCTCCATCTCCCAAGGAGGCTGAAGATCAGCTGTCAGTGATGGTCTAAGATCTTGTTTATGCTTCCAGGATAACTGTTTGTGTGTGCATAGTACTACTTAACTGTAAAAAAATTAGTTAAATAGGCAGTATAACTTTCAAGCCAGTCTTCTCAGGCATCTACAAGATCAGACCAGTTGTGAGTAACTTTTTTTGATGCTCAGGTGATCATCAGATTATCTAGATATTTCTTTCAATGTAATTGATTTCCTGAAGCTGTAAATTGCCTTGGAAAACCCAGTCACACCAGGTAAAGCCACCCTTATTGTGGTATTTAGAATCTTTTTTCACCAGATACAGGCAGAGTAAGAAACGGTAAAAATGCTTCTATAAAATAGTTGAAATTTGAATTCAGTTCAGAAATCTTGCATTGAGCTCAGTAAAGAAGTTTGTATTTTATTTTATCTGACTTCTGTTTAGTATTTTTTAATTTGGTCTGTATTTGGGGAGCACAATGACAGTAATTTTCTCTTTGGAGACACTAATAAAGATTGTTAATTTTAAAATAACATCACTTTTGAAAATGCTTTTCAAATTCAAGATCCAGTACATGGCCAGTTCTTTAGATCTCTTTAAACCTTCAGTGAGATTTCTGTGCTTTCATTGATGGGAGGTATAGAGAAAATATTTTCCTAGTTTTCTATTGCTTTAAGAGGCAGAGGATATCTGTGGTGAGTCATGGAGTATAGCTGTGATATGTTACTAAAGTGCATTTTGGCAGAGGATGGAGAAGTAACCACTCAATCTGTTGTGAAACAAGAGAGTCTTTCAACACATTTTTCAAAGTGCTCATAGTTCCCATTTCAAGGCAAGTCAAACAATAATAGTAGCGAGCAAAGAAAATTAATGTGTGTCTGGAATACTTTAATTAATAATAATAATTATAATGGACCCATGGCGCTCATGAGCTCCTACTTTCATCTTATTGTTGATTGATTCTGCTAAATTTTACTCTCACAGCAAATTATGTTGCTGTTCTGTTACATCTCATATTTGATTACTGAGAGATAGTGAAGCAATTTAAATGGGACTTCTATGAAAAAAAGAGCCCTGTTTTGAGTTGAAACAGTATCCTTTATTTTAGAGATAGTTGTTTCAGTACAGGACTTCATAATAAAAAAATTCACAATAAAGATCCCAAGCAAGAATTAAATGCTTTAGATGGTAGTTGGAGGACTCTTTTGAAAGTGTGAAGTAAATGGTATCATCCAGGAAATTAAAATTCAGCCTTGGTGAAGACAAGAGTTCAGAGTGGTTATGGAACAATTTCTACATATGACATTATTTCCCTTACAGGCTTTTCTTCTACTCACAGGTTCCCATGCACATACCTGTTACACTCTTTATCCTGGAATGCTGTGCTCCATTTAAGCATGCTGCCAGCTCTACCCCAAGAACCCCTTTTCGGTTGGTAGGATAAGCTAGTTGTGTACAAGCTATTTCAGTCTGGAAGCCTGCTCTTCATTTTCTGCCAATAAAGTTAAATTGCACATGTTTTTGTTACTTGATGCACATTCTTTAAGACAGGACAGATCCCTTTTCTCTGAGCCTGTAACTCTAGCACAAAGTGTAATTTTACCTTAATTTGCAGTGATTCATGTATTTCACACTACAGTCTAGGATGATATAGGGTTTCTGGCAAGAAAAGGAGAATGACTGCCAAACTGTCTTCACTAAGAAACCTTAAAAGTAAAGTATGATGCTGCAGATATTAAGGTTTATGAGAGTGACAGAGGTTGCTATCAGAGCAGCAGTCTTTAGAAGAGGATGGTGTTTTGATTGTCACAGCTTACTGAAAACAAAGATAAAGCAATGGTTGATTTAAGAACACTGTCTTTTTGTTATGTGTTCAGTAAGACAGGGAAAGTGGCTCAGAGCAAATCTGATCTGATTCTGAATCTTTTCCTCCAAAACCTGAAGAGAATCCAAACAAAGTGATGGGCTTTAACTAATATGACCACATTTCCTTTTTTGTGTGTTTTCTACCTTCTTTGTGCAAGAAAAGGTTGTGCAAGAGAGTTTACTGTTGTTGGGAACTTCAAGTCCTTACTGAGTAAATGTGTTAGCATTTCTTAAATCAACTTTGAACTTGAGTCTTGATCCTGGATGTCAATGGACTCAAGTCTTTGACTAAATTTGTGCATGCTTTTAAATTTTTTGCTTGGAATGGCATAGGTGAAAAGACGTTTAAAATTTGAATCTCATTTTTTTCATTCAGAGGAGAAGTGGCAGCAATATGCGGGGCTGCTCATATGTCTTTAGATGATTCAGCTGTGGGATAGAGCAAGAGCTAGTGGAAGATGAGCCAGTTTTGCACACCTGAGCAAGGAGGAAAGGAAGAATCACAGGCTTCTGAGGGGAGCCTTCATTCCATTATTCCATTTGTGTACCTGCGAGGAAAACATATCTATTTCATACAGAGACTGGCAAAATGAGAAAAAAAGTAATGCCACTCTACATTAGAACATAAAGTGGCAGTTGATTCAGCCTCTGAAGGAGAGAGAAACAGAAAACAAGTCTTAAACCACAGGGTGTATACAGAATGCAAAGTTTTCATGATCAAACATTATTTATCCAAAATATTCTTGTGTAGTTTTCAAATATTCCTATCTTATCTCATGAGAAAATCAATCTGTTCTCAAAGTATTTTCTGACCTTCTTATTTTCTGACCAAAATAGTCAGACTTCATGGGGGCAGACTGTCATATTTTGAATATGAGATATATCTGCATTTTGGTCGAAAAAAACCCAGGTACAGAATAGTCACAGAATACAACTTTCAAAGTTAAAGTAATAACTTAAAGTTAAAGTACCTCTCTTGGCAGTTTGTCGCTTTGTTTTGCCTGAAACAAAGTGAGTCTGCACATATCTAATTGTGTTCAAATATCGTAATAATTCAGACCACGTAAGAAAAACACCCTGTCAGATAGGGAGAAAGAACATAAGAAAAGTGTTATTCTCTGATTATGTTTTTTAAAATAAACTGTTAAAAGAACAAAATTATTAAAAAACTTTTATAATTATTTGGAACTCTAAATAGACTTTAATTCATTTGATTTTTATAGACTACTAGTCTTTAATCTCTATTGCAGAATCTGAAGTTTACCTGTTACGTACTGGTAAATTAGTTGTCAATCCCTTGGGCAGTATATTTTAATATCAGTATTATACGGTAGATGATATAAATCTTGTGTACGGTATTATTAGCTTAGGCAGCTGCTGACTTAAAAAGGCCAGTTTAACAAGTCACCACTGTATTATGTTTAATTAGGTACAGTTTATATAATGAGGTGTTCAGTTCTAATGGAAAGACATGCTGTGAGCAGCACATCTGCAGGAATAACTATTACAATCAGCATTGCAGAGACCCATGGAACTGCAAATTAGACTTACTTATCTAGAAATAAATTACATCCCAATGCCTTCATAAAGCTCATTAATTAATTCCACTGGCATAAAGGTCTTTTTCTTAATTTCATGTTCCATTAGCATAATAAACACAATTTGAGTTACAACAGTATGATCAGTTTAATGGATGCTATTTATTTTAGTTTTTTATTTAAAGTCCCGGTAACATAGAATTAACATCAATATGCTGTTTGGTCCTTTATTAAAAATTCCCATAGGATAACTGGCACAGATGTTCAATACAGCATCATATATTTACTGCATTTTATGACTTCACTAATTGGCCATATGGAAAGGTGTTGCTTGGATTTAATTTTTTTTTTTTTAATCTGATAAATTATATGGATTGTAGTAGTCACAATTGGTTACTATGTGAAGTTGGACAGGTTAATATACACTGCATGCTGGGAGAAAAATAAGAGTAAGGAAAGTTTTTATGTACATTTCTTCATAGTAAATAGTACCAATATACTTCACAGTATATTAAGATCAGTTTCATGTATGTGTAGTTCCTGAGACAATTACAATTCTTTAATTTATGCAGACACTGTCTAATTAGATGAAAATGTTACCAGCTATTTGTTTAGTCACAGTTAGGTTACAGATAACCTTATTGTTGTTTCAATCAATTTTTCTTGAGCTCCACATTTCATTATAAAGTACACTGCTAAGAAAATTTATGGTAAGATGTATGTTACTGGAACAAGAGGTTTCATTGTCCATCCATCCAGCTAATAATGGTTACTTTGAATGGTATCCATATCTATGGTTTTGTTAGCTTTTAGTAGACTAGGAAAATGTCTTAACAGATTATGTTTTTACCTTATATTGTCCAACATTTTATGCTAAAGCCAACCTGTTAATATGACCAAACTAATTCTGTCATCAGCTTGGTGTATGTATTTTTTAAGGCTTTTCTCTTACATTGTTTTACCATTTCCTTGTCTTCTCTCTGCATTTAGTATCAATGACTATCATTGTAGATATGTTCTTCAGCCTATAATGTAGCCACCTTATAATATTACAGAGTGATTTTGGGTAATACTCATGTGTCATATAAATCCATCATCTGATTTTTCACATAAAAACTGATCTCTGTCATTACACTGCAGTTCACCTTTCTGTTTATCCCTTACTTTCCAAAATCAGCTGAACAGGAGTAATCTATCTCTGCTAGTGTGATTTCCTTCTATTACATGACCTCACTAGTGTGATTTCCTTCTATTATGGTATCAGAAGGAGCTGCACCAGAGCAGATGAGGGCAAGTTACCTTAATTTCTGTGTGTATGTCTGTATGGGCATACACATACACAGGTATATAGTTCTCTAAGGGTTAAGTGAAAGCATTTTGCGTTAAAAAAATGCTTTGTAGCTCGTCATGCTTTTAATAACCCCAACTCAGCACATGTACATACCCTTGAGTTTGAACTTGGGTTTTTTTAACAATTCCTTTTCATGTATTTAATAGCTGGGTTTTTATAAGGCATTTAAGCATGTAACTAATCTGAAGAATGAAGTGTCTTTTGCCTTTAAATTTAGGTTTATGTCATAAATGGAAATTGTCTAGGAACATACAGGAAAAGACATAACCTTTAGTATAATCTTTTGTCAGTGACTGAGCTGGAGAAAACACAAAGCAGTGTAGGTTGCACAAAGCAGTGAAGTTGTATGGATCAGACTATGTCTTTTCCTTTGTAAATTCTGTTTAGTGCAAATGCTTGAATTAAATTTTTAAAATGAATCACTATTTTCAAATGTCTTAGTGTTATGGGTCCTAAGACACATGTCAGAAAAAAAATGATTTTACACTGAAGGACAAAGCAAACATTACACAGCTGCATTGTCTGGGAATATAATAAAGTATTTTCATGCACTAAATAGCCACACCATGTAAAGATGAATAGAAGGTGACAATAGGTGGTTGATTCTATCCCACATTTAAGAAACAGTGACTTGAAAAACTTGTGCATTTTCAAGTTCTCATAGGTATTCGATGGAAGTACATGTTACAGGTTTTTCAACAACAACAAACCCAAGCTGGACAAATACTTCCAAGTCTTAGCCTTTTACAGGTGGTTGGGCTAATTGTGGTTACATAGACAATCACATGTGGTCTTTCTTTAGCAGCCTAAAATGAACCCTGTCCCACTTATGTGGGCATGTGCAAGCTAAACCTTGCTCAGGTGGCAGCAAGCTGCTTGAGGGGATGGACTGAATGCATTTGGGACAGAGGGAGAGGCAGGCAGTACCCTTGGAAAACAGGGTATCAGAATGATTCAGGTGATGATAGCTCTTACTGGATTGCTATAAAGTAGGAGTGAAGCAGCAAGTTGAACAGTGAGAATCCATGGGGACTCTGCAGCCACGAATAGAGCTTCATGCTGATTCTTTTCTGCTTGCTATACCTTACTCTGAGAGCTTAAATTTGCCTCCTATTGTTAGCCTGTGTGCTTAGCTTATATTAAAAGTGCAACATTGCCAAGTGGTTTTGCAGGTGAACATACCCTAGAAAGTTTTATCCTCTTCCTGAGGATAAAACCACATTGCTTTATAGCTGGTTGTACAGGGCTGTTTCTGTGTTTTACTTTGGTATCTGAGCCTGTAATGCCAAATTGACCTACAGAATTATATTCATAATGACAAGTGACTGGCATAGAAGATTTTTAAGAATCTTCTACCTGCCATTCCCTAGACTTAAGAGCGCCTAAGATATCGGCCTATATGAAGTTGAGCACTTTGAGTTGCCTGGCAGTGCATTGGGTATGTGACAGGTATTTTTTTTTCTCAGCTGTCTGTTGTCACAGACACCACTGTCCTATCTCTACTTTCACCACCAACTTTGCACCGTGCAGCTGAACAGACAGTAGTTGGCTTTGTAAGGTTGAGTGTAGGGCCTTGCCTGAAATGCACCCAGTAATTTTCTTTGATCTGCTGGATTCAGATTAGCAGAGAAGTCTTGGGATCAGAGAGAACAGGTTCTTCTCATTGATACTTAGTCACCTGATGATTTCTTCTCCATCCCAGTTATGATTGGGTTTTCTTAATAGCTGAGAGGATGGAGAAGGAAAGGACAGCACTCAGGGAATATGTAAGCACTTCTTGTTGAATGTATCCTAAGATGCCACTCATCTGAAGAACATGATTGTTCATTGAAGGGCAAAGCTAACGTTATAGTGCTGCACTGCCTATCACCCTCTGCAGGGAGGTGGGTATTCTGATGAAGGGTTCATGAGAAAGAATAGGGAGAAAGTACAGCACAACACACAAGTTTCTACATAGTGTTTTAGTCATCTTTTGAGATAAGGCATCTTTTGAATGTTTGTCATCTGATAGACAGAAGTAGTAGAGTAATGCAGCAGGTTTGCGGTTTGAGAATGAGGAGTTTAAAAGCATACCATGTGAAATGTAGTTTCAGTGACTTAATGAAAGGTGCCTCTTCTCTTTGGGATACAGCAGAATGGTTGAATTGTTCAGATCAGTAAAATAGTTTCTTGTTGTCAAGGTTTTATATTATTTATGAGCAAAGTTTGTTTTGTACATTTTCTTGCAGATTCGCTCAGCTAAGTGAGGTCTTTGATTTTAGGCTTTTTGTAATGGAAGAAAAGATACTGTGGAGACTAGAGCATAGCTGCCTCTTTACTCCTTGTCTAGTCCAAGGTGAGAAGCCAAGGCGGGTGGCTCAGGTACACCTGGAAGTATCAGGTAGTGCAAACCACTGTGTCCTAAAACCCCATTGCAATAGTAGGTAAACATGCCCCCATTGGTTTAGGCTCCATTGTGTATGCCCATGACTTAGGATAGAACATCCCATCACTGGGGAACACAGAAAAGCATGGCTACAAGTATCATTTCACAGGCATGGCTGGTCCTGGAAGAAATTGGCTAGGGAAGAGGCAAATTGCTGTTAACTTCAACCAGAGCTCAATCACAGAAAAATACAGCTGAGTCAGAATAAAACACCTTTGCCACATAGACCTAAATTCAAGTGGAACCTTACTGTGTTGCCTGGCTAGAGAAGATCCAACAATAGTTGAACTTCTCAAACCTCTCAGCAATACTTACAGACTTCTTATCTCATTGGTGGCCTAATAATGAGAGGTGGGAGATTTCTTGTTTCTTTAAAACAGCATGAGGAATAAAAAATGGAACTGAAATGCTTTGTAATGCAGCCTTAATACAGGTTTAATGTCAGGTTGCTGCAACTGAGTAAAATGTTAATACAGTCAAACATATTTCTAAAAGTCATCCAATGCGTGTTATTTCCACAGGATATTACAGATGTTTTATTTGCAGCTCAATGATAAATATTTAAAGAGCAGAAATATTATTTTAAAAGCTTGCAGGGCTACAGGTGTCAGTTTTCCTAATAGAATCTATTTCCCTTAGTAGTTTGTATTAGTGATCCTCTAAGTATCCATAGAAATGTATGTATTACTTTCTGCTTACGAGTGCTATCTGTAGTCTGTACTTCACATGATCAAGTACCATGCTCAGGCCTTAGACTTCAGACCACAAACTGTAGCCTTCTGATTGTTGATTTTTTTTCCACAGTTCTTGCTTAAAAAACTAGATAACTTGTGCAAAAAAAAAAAATGGTCAGACAGAAATGCATGGAGAAACTCAACAGTAACCCTAATGTTGAATCCACAGGCCTTGTGACCCCTTTATATTTGTTTGAGCAGCCTCTTTTAATTAAAATAGATACTGTTGCACTCAGATAAACATTACTGACAATTGAAAACAGCACCTTGTAAACAGAGGATTTGTAGAAATTTAATACATGTAGCTGAACTTAACTTCTAAAAGAAGTTCCTTTGTTCTTGTCATAATGCTTGAAGTTAATGGACAACTAAAATAGAATGGCTACATGTGTCATCCATTGAGTGAAGAGGACTGACTAAAATCCATTAGCGTCCAGAAAAGAAAGACAAAGGCAGAAATTACATCACTTCCAGATGAATCCTAACTATTCCCCAAACACCCTGGTAGTATGACAGGCAAGAGGCAGAGCCATTAATCGGAAGGTCAGATAGTGCAATTTTAGCCAGGTTTTCTTGATTGAAAAGGCACTGGAAAATTCTATAGAATGCTAGTGTTACAGAATCTACAAAATACTTTTTAAAAACTGGTTTAATGGCTTGATGGCCTAAGTGACAAATCTACCTGTCATACTAAAAGGGAAAGTTAGCTTTCAACACTGCTTATGGTAGAAGTGCTAGAAGACCTGAGTTATGCTGCATTTGGAAAAAAAAAACCCAAACTTTTCATTCTTTTTTTTGTTTCTTCGGAATTCTCTAATGCAGTTTAAGTGTAAACCTTAAAACTCCCTACTGTTAACTACCATTCTCAAATTGATTTAATGTCTTTATTCCTGAAGAACTATTTTGCTAATAGAACTCTATCAACATTGTATCCTTAACAGTTTAAAAAAATAATAATAGTTAACTCCTCCACATCCTAATTATGGAGTTTGGAATCCATTTCATCAATCATATTTACTATTAATATAAGTAAGGTGCATTTCAAAATAGTGCACTATTGACATCAAATACTACATACGAAACAGGTACTTGCATATATACAATGTGGAGAAATCCATTGTAGGCCATTTGTATGTTCCTGAGAAAAAACATGTCTCAAACACTTCTATTCAGTTAGCAGATGTGTTAGCTAGAGGTTTTTGTACTAAAAGCTGTATGTGACCTGGTAGGTTGTTTTTGACATTTGATTCCTCTTACTTCTCAGCTACTAAACAGTGTGGCTATTTGCTGGGCATCTGTAGGAAAGTCACTTTTGTAGGACTGTTGTGGTTTAACCCCAGCCAGTAATTAAATGCCATGCAGCCACTTGCTCACCCCCCCTCCCCATCACCCAGGGGTGTGGGGAGGAGAATTGCAAAGGAATGTAAAACTCGAGGGCTAAATTAAGAACAGTTTAACAATTGAGATAAATAATAATAACTGTTATTGTTGTTATTATTATTATTGTTATTACTACTATTATTTAATGTTACAATGAAAAGGAGGGAGAAGGGGAGAGGAACAAAAGCCAAAGGGAAGGGAGAAAAGAGAACTAGTGATGCACAATACAACTGCTCACTACCCACTGACCGATGCCCAGCCAATCCCTGAGCAGCGATCGGCAGGCCCCCGCCAACACCCCCAGTTTATATACCAACCATGACATCCCATGGCATGGAATACCTCTTTGGCTAGTTCAGGTCAGTTGTCCTGGCTGTGTCCCCTCCCAATTTCCTGTGCCTCTTCAGCTCTCCTGCTGGCAAGGCCTGAGAAACCAAGAAGTCCCCAACCACACTGTTCCCACATGAAATCCGAAACACAGCACTGCACTAGCCACCAAGAAGAAAATTACCCCAGCTGAAACCAGGACAAGGAGGCATGTCTGTCTACTAAAGTATACTGGTCTTGAAATTCTGAAGTTAGTCTAGTGCTGAAACTTAGGATGGAGAAAGAGGAAAAGTCTTAAAACCCTCTTTTTGCTAACCAATAAAAGTTGCTCCAGCCAAAAATACTGGCGTATTTATGGCCTCATGATTAACATATGGCAACATTTGCTCTCAGGCCTTTTGTTCTCCTGTCACTACTTTTTGTTCTTTACTCTCCTCCTGTCAGTAAATCCACATGAACAATAACTGAAAGATCATTCTGTTAGTATAATAAATACTGTAATGGATCATTGGTTGGGCTGACTTATCTGCTGTTTGAAGACTGAATGAATGTCCACAAGTTGTGGTAAATCTGTTTCTCTGTAATGGAGCAAACCCCCAAAACTGCATAACAAGAGTCATTGAGCTACAGACACTACAGCTCTAATTCTTGTATCCTTGGGCTCTCAGTATATGTTGGATACCACCTGCAGTTTTGGATGAGAAATTGGACAGGCTACAATAATAAGTCGTCTAGTTAGTGCTGGCTGCAAAATAACTATTGGTACCAAACAAATGGTGTTTTGCTTTAGGAGGAGGAGGAAATGCTAGTGTTTTAGATTAAAACCTTTCATTTTCCCTTTTTTGGTCACACATGTTTTTCTGTTTTCCACATTTTCCACAGTTCTGAGGAAGGCGGAGCAGATGTGCCATCAGGCAGTGGTATTTTATCATTTGACTTAGCACAAGGAGAACCAGGTAACATTTTAAGGTTTGTGTTATGTAAGAGGTCAGATAAAATCATCTAATGTTGCCTTTTAGCCTTGAAATTAATTAACCTCTACTCTGGTTTTTTTTTTTTTAATGGATGAGCTTTCTGAGACCTCTTTTCCATTTCATTTAATTGGAATGTAAATACTCTTTGTTAGTTAATTATTCTGGTGTGTAGATGTGATGACAAATTCAGGACCAAAACAGGAAAAAAATGCTGATGTCATGTTTACTGAAGTACTCCTGCTAAATTTTCTTACATGTAGTGACATAATGTAGTTGGATGAATCCTGTTCATAGTATGTGCAGACAGCCTTGGAAGCAGGAGAACTACCCTTTCTGCCACTCCTGAATAACCTAGGTTGTTTTCTTTTTAGGCATGTGACTTCTCCACTGTTCATACAGTTTCTCATGAAAAATATCAGTGTCCACTGTTCCCTTTATGCCTCGGTATTATACAACTGTCAAAGAAAAAAATGACATTCTTTCTTTTCCTTAATATTTACTAACTTAAGAGATTTTGTTGTCAGTCTAGCAATCTCAGAAGGAAATAAATGACTACATAGTATGGAACTTTCAACTGAAAGGCTGTTACTGTCTTCCTTTTTATTTCTTAGGCTATTTTCCATCAATGCAGTGAAATGAGAGTGCTAGTGCCCAGTGTGTTGGAAACTATGCCCATTTTCACTTATGTGTTGCTTTTTTCCTTTTGCTCTTACTTATCCTAAATAAATGTATGACTTGTCCTGAGGCATTTATTAGTCAAATGTGATATTGTAATCAATTTTATGAGTTTTTAAGCCAAAGTGAATGTCAAATGGCACCTGAGGGCACTCAGCACCTTACAGGATTGGGCCCATAGTGAAATTTGGTGTTTGAAGAATAAACATTGTATAACAAGAATTGCTAGATTTCATTATGTTTTGCTTAAACTGGTGGAAAAGTGTTGTGGATGGAGTCATGCGCTTCACTCACAAGAGAGAAGCAACAATGTTGATATAAGACTGTGAGTTAACAAGGTTCCATGGTAAATGTGACAGTGGTTTAACAAGATTTGAGAGCAAGTTACCCTTGAGTATTTACTGCATAGAGGACGGGGTCAGACAAAACTGTCAGGGACATCCTCTTGTTGAGTCATGAGGTTCAGAAAGGACCCTACTGCATTCTAAACTCTTTCTCAGAGGGGCGTTTAGGTAAAGCTGGATCCAGACTTAGTCCCAGACTTTGTCAATGGTTTATGTCTAAAGGATTATATATGCACAATCAATCCTTTATATCACTTAGCAAAGATTTCAAAGTTTCAGGGCACTTATTTCCAATTCACTTACTGAGTATCTGATGCAATAAGGATTCTCTCAGCCTTGAGGAGTAAGGGATCTCTGCAGCAGGCATAACCTTGGGAGACATCCCTACTGGTCATACAGAGAGATCCTGTCATGCAACCCACTGCCACGCAGGAGAGCTCAATGGGCCCTGGGCTGTCTGCTGTAAGATGACTGTCTGATAGTCATATTTGCTTACTGACTTCAGATGTTAGTTTCTTCCAAATTTGTCTCGAGTCGGACATTGACCAGCACTGTGGTTAGGTGGGTGCGTTGCTCAAATTAGCTCTTGGCTATTGTGTTGTTATCCCTCTACCCGAATCCACTCTGAGCTGGTTGCATACAGCACAACCAGACACGTCCGTTGCAATTGCCACTGGTGGTTATCACTTGGGCAGGGTTATGGGAAATAAAGGTCAGGGTGGGGTGGGGGGAGCACACTGCCACAAAAAGCATGGTGATATGACATCTCAAATTGAATGACAAATTAGGATACATGGTGGTGTATCCTAATTCTGTAGGATAGGAAGACTGGGGTGGGCAAACAATATACTGTAAGGTGTATTTCCTGATTATAGATAATGCTATCATGACAGTTTATCATTTGGAAAGCACTCCAAGCCCATATATATTGCATCCAGAAAACAAGCCTGCAAATTTCAGTGTGTTTCTCAATTTTACTCTCATGTGACTTCTTAACTTGTTACTACTTGATTATAATTGGGTACTTGATTTTCATCAACAGTAATTTCTAAGTGCTTTTTGCTTTTTAAAGTAGTTTTTGCTTGATACTATTTTATTTCAGCCAAGAACATGAACTTCTGTGCCTCAGTTTACTTAGCCATAGTATGATGAGTAATTTACCTACCTCAAATATGATATCCAGTGTCAAAAAAGTCTGTGTAGCCTTTTAAGCTCCAACTGATCTTAGCAAAAAATTGAATTTATCCCCCATACTCTGGTATATTGACCTCTGAAATCCTAAATGAGACTGATGTTTTAGACCTTAAAAAATCCCACTGTATTTTTGATAACATCTTCTCTTTTCTCTTATTAGCATAGCATGCCTCTTTTTTTAATCTTGTTGTACAATTCTAATTTCAAAGTCACATGTTTGGCTGATTTTCTAACCTCTGAAGAACTACCCAGGATTAATCAAAGCATAGTCTGTGTAGAGAGGGTCTTTTGATTCTCTTCCTTTTGCTGGCTTTAACAGGATATTGCCTGTGTAAGCAAAATCAATGCTAAATGCTTGCTTGAAATGTCCAGGAGTTAACATAAAAGGTTCTGTCACATAAATGATGGTCCTGGAGAAACTTGAAAACTGCTTACATTTACTCCAGGTTTTGCTTAGAAGGCTGTAGTCTGACAGTGGCATCTGGCAGCACCCGGATGCACACACATAGTTGCAGGGCTGAGTTTCATTGAACTATTTTCTATGCAAAGTAAAGGTAACCAAAAGAAACTGTGAACAGTAAAGTATCACTGCGAAGTTATTACTGAAAAATTACTTGCATAATCTATGTAAATAAATGAATCCTCATTGGTTTTCCGTTTATGTGGTGGAGACTGTTTGAAGCCCTTGAAAGGACACCAGCGGAAAGATGGCTGGGGGTTATAAAAAAGAAAATGATAGAAACCATTTTAAAGGATGCTTTAGTGAGGGAATGAATGACTTTAACTGGAAAGGTATGAGGAAGGAAATTCATTGTGCAGCCTGCCATAGGCAAGCAACTGATTTGGAAGGGAAAAGGGAAAAACGCATTTCAAAAAATGAGTGTGAACTGTTAGAGAAAAACTGTTGGCTTCTCAAAAGTATGTATCTTGGAGAGAACTGACCCATGAGACCTGAGCCCAGAAAAAGGTTCAGGAAATGGAAATGGGTATGGACACACATGCATGATGTATATCTTTATATATGTATTTATATGTGAGGCTCTTCTGATTTCCCAGAAAGTACTGTATATGGAAATCTTGGCAAAACCTCCATGTTTTCTGGCTTTGCAGTTACATGTGAATGATTAACTTCAAAACTGGGGAAGACATGGATGTATGGAAAGCCAGCGCATATGCTGTAGGGGAGTCTGGTGGTCTGGCATGGGTCTCAGTGGTGAGAGCAGCACTTCTGAGTGGTGCTGTTCTCAGAGGGTAATAGGGAAAGGGACAGAGAGATAAAGACTGCCCAAGTATGACACAGTACAGGAAAGGAACAGAGAGGGCACCTATTCTCAGAAACTTGTATTCTGAGGTGCGGACCACAGCAAAACAGTCTGGGGGGGGGGGGGGGGTGGCAAGCAGAACTCTACATATCTCTTAAGTATTAGGAGTTTTGAAAGAGCTGAGAGGGTGAAAGACTTGCCTTGAATGGACAGTAGATACTGGTTGTCTGAGACGTATGGGATTTTTTTAAGCCACTTTTTCTGTGAGGGACTGTAGTAGGTCAATGGCTTCATTCTGTAGCAACAACATCCTGTGGAGATGGCCATTTTGGTTTTTTCGTAGAAGTGCCTGATTGTTACACACAGCATTTTCTTTTTCTCAGAAACCCTTGTGATACACTTATGTAGAATTTTATTTATGTCTTTTTGAATTCAGATCCCAGCATGGAAGAGAATAGATTTTTTTTTTTTTATTCTCTAAGACAAGTCAGTGGGCAGTCATGATAGGGACTTCATTCTAAACATTCTGTCTTACCCCAGGAGCAGTGCTGGAATCCATAAATATAACCGGTTACCTTTCCTGGCAGCTTAATCAAAACCATACCTGTTTTAAAAACAGGCATATTCTTTTGGGTTATTGAAAGGCTATGTTCCAGGTTGTGGAACTATGAACAATGTTACGGGACAGATATGTAAGTAGTACTTAAAAGATGTGCTTTCTGAGATCCATAATTACAAGGTTTGCTGGACTACCAAGTGGTTGAAATAGGCTGGTGTACTTTTCTTCAGATTTTTTTTCTTTTTTCTTTTTCTTTTTTTTTTTTTCCCTGTTTTTCCTGAATGGGAGAAATTCATACAGATGGAAATCACAGAGTATTTCAAATTTTCATTTCATTTCAGTTGCTGTGTTTGTGAGTGCATTCATATGTGTGTTTTGGGAGAAAAGAAGAGAAGGCAAGAAACACTGTGTACATGTGTACTCAAATATAATATATTGAGCAATGACCAAGGTGGCAGACTTTGAAGATCAGATTTCTAAAATTGCTTGAGGCTTGTCAGACTCTCAGACTGAAACCTGTTAGCAGTTCCCACTGGCTTCAGTGAAAGCAGAGTTAAATTAATACTGAAAGCTTTTGAAAATTAAGCTGAACTGTGATTGAATAGCTTGACCTGGTTCTCATCTGCTGCTTTTGAATATTTAAAATAAGCACAATTTTCTTAATCTCCAAAATTCATTGAACACTTGCCTATTCTTTTGTCTCCTTGTGCAAATCCTGCTGCCTGCATGTGGGAAGCTGTACATGCTTGTGCTGTTTAGAATGAGATGATTCCAGTAGTGTGCTTTTCTTATTGCAATAACTATTGAAAAGAACCTAACTGCTATTGAAGATGGTCATCTGCCATGCAACTGAATTGCTTTCTTAGATGTATTTCTTAAAACTCTCTGCCAGCATCTCAGAAATGAAGAATTTTAAGAAAGTATGAATTACTATGTAATAAATTATTCTTTTACAGCAAAACCTTCCTGTTCAAAGTAAGCTGCTTTGGGGGAGTAAATTAGAATAGTGTTTTGCTGAAGCTGTGTGTTTAAAGGAGAATTATGCATAGCACCCTTGTTTTGCCAGATTCCAATAGCTACTCAAGAATCATAAATGTTTCAGCAGCCTGAAGTGTTTGCAAAAATACACGATGACATTTGTCCTTTTCTCTGTGGCTTTCTTGGGACTGTTCCAATTTAGGATATCATGTTCAGAAATACTAAACACTTCTAATATAAGCATTTAGATACTTTTATTAGCTTGGATGTAAAGCAGAGAAGGGTGACTAGCTGACAAATACAGCTGCTTCTTGGGCTGACTGGTCGATTTCAGCAGTGCTGGTTTAAGTAGCTTTCAGTAAATTCCGCCAGATTTAAAGCGGTGTGTTTTGTTCAGCTAAGACATGTCTCTGGAGAATTGCTGAGATTGAGGCTTCATGGCCCTTTATGGTATACTTATGGCTCATCTGTTTGATGGTTGGGCTGTTTTTAGAACAGGCTAAAGGTATTGTAATCAAAGTGAAAAGCGTGAACTTGTAGAACTTTGTTTAGGTAACAGCCCTCCCTTAATCCAGAAAAGTGCATGAGAATTGACAGTATTGGTACATCTTATCTTATTTGAGACTTGAATCTTGCAGACACTTCTGTACCCTCATAAAATGTTCACATTCTTATTGACATTGCAAAGTAGGTGTGTCTTTGCGGGATCTAGACCTTATCGTAGTTGTGGAAGTTATCCTTCTCTGCATAAATATTGCATTTGGTTTTTTAGGCTTGGCAGACTCTCAGCCTTGCTGATTACAGGCAGCAGTAAGTTCCATTAAGTGTTTGTTTATTTACCTGTAAAATATTGTTTTGTGGTTTTAAAACTTCTGCCTTTTTAATTTTTTGCTGGTATAGTTCAGGCTGTGTATTATGTGGAAGGGTACCTAGGAGTACTTAGTATAAAAATGTGGATGTAGTGTAGAGGAAGTGTCATCCACTCTTATTTATTGCATCTATAATTTGGAAAGACCTAATATTTACAGATATATTTGTTGGAAAGTGCTTCAAAAATACACGTTTTTCTCTGCTGTGCTGGAGTTCCTTTTTTTGTTTTTTTGTTAATGAAGTGGGATTTTAAAAGTTGCAGTCACTGTTAAGGATTCAGCTTTGTGATCAGTGTTATATTCTAGAATTAAGTCCTCCAGCTGTATTATTAAAGTTTTTACTTTAACCATGAGTGCTCTGCTTGAACTGGTGCCTGGATACACTATAGCTGAGTTTACACAGTTCTGCATTGTGTAGTTTTGCTTGGTTTGATTTGGGATCTCTGTACCTCAGTGTTGCTAGCTTTTCTCATACTCATTAAAACTTCATTTTCCATTTCTAATGTCTGTGATTTTGCTTTATCTGAGCTATCTCAGTTTACTGTTTCCTTGGGTAATAAAGGGATGATCTGGATAATGAGCTAGTATTTTAACTATTGTTCCCTCTTCCTTCCTCAGCATAGCAGAACATCTTACTGGCTTTCATGGTCACAATGCCGCTAGCTGTATTCCATCTACTCCTGTGGCCTTTAGAGCCCCTCAGTGTGCAGGCTGAATTGTTTCTTCCAGTTCATGTTACTTCACTCATTCGTGTAGTATTTTAAGTGATGCAGTATTGCATTGTAGATTCAGTAAGTGTACTTAGTTCCGTCCATTAGTTACTGAGAAGTGTCTTACAATGTGGCAGCTACAGGTGCAAATGTGTTTATTCATATATACTTCCACTCATAGATCTTAAATATTCAAGCTATGATAAATTTCCTTGGAAAATTGGAGTGGGGACTATAGAAGGATATGAAGTAGATAGCTTTTAATACAGAATTTTCTTTTCATACAGAAATGATCTGTTATTTAATTCTGTAATGAGATGGATGGGCAAATAAGTAACTGTCTCCGTAAAGCAAAACCAGCACCACAGTGGAAACTGTAGGCTTGATTTCTCTTAACTCACAGTACATGTAAGATAATGTACTCCTTAGTAATGTGGCAACAATGGGTGAATTAGCACAAAGAAGCTGTAGTGCTGCAATATCCCACTCTAGCTTACTGCATCCATTTGTTTACTTGTCCATATTGTAATTGCTCTCTATACCTAAAACTTCTTCCCTCGGTTTGTGATTAGGTAATTTCTCTGATAGCTCATAGTTATTGTGGAAGAGCTGCACAGGAGGCAAGCCCAACAGCCTTTATGTTTCAGTCTGCTTCTGAAGCATTTGTTTATGTCACATTCTTTCTAAGAAAATAAATAATGTATGTTAACAGTGGAATACCACTGATTTTGTTGGGGTGGGCTTATGTGGGCATGGTTTTAGGAAGAGGGTTATGGGCACTGTCCTGCTCTCCACATGTTTTGTAGCATGTGTGATCACACTCAGTATGACACATTGGACAGAGACCCTCTTTTACTTCTCCCATCCAGACAGTATCTGTGTTGACCCAGGCTTCTGCTCTGACTTCTGCCATGGAGGATGTGTATTCCTATTCACAGTTAGTGCCTTTATGCCTTTGGTATGGTTCGCCTTTGTTTTTTGAACAGTCTATCTATAAAGTTGGAATAGAAGCATGAGGAAGCATGGATGCCCAGATTGTAAATTCTCACACATCGACTACCAGCCTAGTGTGGGGGTATGTCCTGTAATTCTGAGATATGCATTAGTGTAGAGAGGAAGAAAGAGATTTCATTCTGCCTCCAAACTTTGCGTATGTTTTTGTGTGGGCTTTCTATCTATGTCTGCTGTGTAAAAATGTAAAGGCTTCCTCATTTTGGATCCTGCCCCAAATTATTCTGGGCATTTTTCAGGTGCAGAATTACAGGCATACAGATTACACAGCCTACATGTGGGATTTTGTGAATCAGGTGTTCATAAAACTCATGCAATATTGCATGTCTGTGTGTAAATTGTGTAAATTTTGAATCCATGTGATACACAAATCTTCATTGAATAGGTTGCAGAACTCCCTGTCATTTATTTTTATGGCTAATGGCTTTTTTTTATATTCCATTTTCTACAAGTTTTCATTAAGCAGTGCATGTGAAGTGCTTCAACTACTTGACTTTGATGCACATTCAGTATCAGAAGGAAAGATCAGGCCTTTATCTCTGAACTACAGATCAATTACCTTTCTAAACACTTACCTCATAATTTTCCTTTAAATAAAAATGGGGGGAAAAGGTACCACAATCAACTGTATTAAGATGAGAAAAATGAAAGTGGTTAGAAGAAATGGATGCATCACCTAAGATAAGGTACAAGGGAGCATGGACCTGCCATTGTAGGATTAGATACAAGCACACAATAATCATATAGAGTGTAAAAGAGGAAAGGGTACCTTACATTTAGAACTAAAAAACCCCTTGATTTCTTAAAACAAGAAGATAGTGGGTTTGCTAATGAATTAAATATGTGATAACTTTTAAGTGCAGCACAGCTGCTGAGTTGTCAGAGCAGGTGACTTTATCATCAGCAGATTTTGATGGTATTATGCTTAGGATGAAATAACCACTTGTTCCAAAAAACAGTCCCTAATATCCAATGTGAAGGTCAGTCTCATAGATTTCATTCCTTAATATTCTAGCTGACATTCCCATTTTCTGAAGTATGAGTCTTTAGATACATAAGTCTTAGATATTGTAGTATCACGAAAGCTACTATGTGCAGCATTGCAATTAGGTAGAGAAAATCCTCTTACTATGGTACATATGTGACTGGTAAACCAAAAGTCCCCAGTTTTGTTTTTTTTTTGTTATATATTTTTATTAGTACTCTTTCAATAGTGCAGTCATGTTCTAAATATGAGTGCTTTTTGATTCAGCACTGTAACACTTAAAAAATATAATTTAAAAGAAATAGCATTGGACTTCAATGTAGATAATGAAATACTAACATCCTCTTACATAGCTCTTGGCTGTGTGGGTTCAACTTATGAGCTCTTTTTCAAGTGACATGACATTGAGTTATTATTTCAGAAAGGAAGAAGCGAAACTGTTATTTTATTCATTTATATTCCAACAATATTAAACATGCTAGTTTAAAAACACAAGACTTCCCCTCTTTGAAACTAACAAAATAGTCAAATGCAGAAGAAGCTATTCAAAATTGTCTTTTAATAAAAGTTTAAAGTCTTCAAAATATATTTGCCCCTCGAGCAAACTTTTTTCATTTAATATTGTGTCTGTTAATTAGTGCTTCAAATTTGCAAATTCTTTATTGGTTTATATCAATGTAATACCCAAAGCTCATCTCATTGCCAGATTTGAATGAAATATGATCCTGTTTATTCTATTAAAACGAAGGCTTGAAATTGTTACCCAAATGCCACAGGAATTCTTGCCATTTTCTCATCAAATTCCTCATCAGATTTTTTGTTAAAGTCACATTGTTTTAGATTTTGAGCCTTGGCATTTAAATGAAATTCAATGTGCCCCACTGGAGAAAACATCTGCAGGGACATATTATGTACGATATCCATTCCAATCAAGCAGGAGTGTACTGGTGTGACTGAATGAGAAGCTTATTCTTACTCTGCTTAGATTTAACCTGATGTGGCTATTGAGTCAGTCTGTGAGAAGAAATGTTTAGAAAATTAAACTAGCAGAACAGGAAAGGGTTTTTTAATACTCAGAGCAAATACTTCCAGTTGCACAATATTAATTTAAGAATGTCATTTCTTAAGAGAACCTGAAGGAGTTTGGTACCAAATTCCCTTTAAAATTCAATGGAACTTGGGAATCTGAGCCCCCCGGGTGCCTTGGTAAATCTCTCTGAGTGATTAGTGTTAAGAGTTTTCTTTGAATATAAAATCATGATCTACAGTAACTGAAGGAAGCAGGGAGGTGTTGGAGAAGAAGGAAAAGAAAGAAAAAAACCCAGTTCTGTAATAATATAACATGTAACTGCAAAAAAAGGCAGTATGGAGGAGCAAGCCCTTCTGCAGCTGCAGTGGGTGTTTGTGGAGCCTGCTCCTTTTCCTCAAGGAATTGAGACAAAAAAAAAAAAAGTATCTTTAAGATGTATTTATGGTGACAAAGCCCTCTGCCATCCTTTGAAAGGCTTATTTTTACAGGCAGAGCACCTGTCTGTAACACCTCTTCTGCAGACCTGTGAATAAGAGCTGTTGTTATGAGTTTTTCAGCTACTTTAGAGACTAGAACAGACATGCCAGTGGAGGTGAGGGAGTCACTCCAGAGAATCACTAGAATTGATCTGTGTTTAACACTACAGGCCACGAGGACCACATCAGGAATACCAGGTCCAGTTTTTGTGCCCCCTAATACAGGAAGGACATTGATAAGCAGGGACAGGTTCAGCAGACGGCTAGCAAGATGAGCCAGGCTGTTGACACAGTGGTGCATGGTGAGAGGGGGAGAGACAACAGGCATAAATTGAAAAATAAATAAAAGAGGTTCTGACTGGATGTAAGGGAAAACGGTTTTCTTTTGAGGACAGTCAGATATTAGAATAGAGTATGGAGAAAGGCTGTGCACTCTCCAGCCATGGAAGTTTTAAACACCAAGTTAGATGAAGCCCTGTTTAACTTGATCTGACTTCAGAGGTGGCCTTGCTTTGAGCTGGACTTTGGGTTAGAGACCTCCTGAGCTCTTTTCCAACTCAGGTTTTCCTATGATTCAATTGGATTTGTAGAGGAAGCTTAGGATTTATATTTAAGATCTTCCCCCCTCCTTTCTTGTCCTTATCCTACTCGTTTTGTCTCAGATTATTATTTAGACTTACATCAATTTGATCTTCCAGTGGTATATAGTTCCTTTCAAGAGCACTTCTGGAAGAAGTGATTAGTAATTAAAAAAACCCAAACAAACCACCACAAACCAGCAAATCCAATCAGGAAAACTTGTCCAATATGGTTACCATATAGAGGTCATTCAGTTTCTAGGGTACAGAGAAAAAAAATAATAATAGTAATGATGGTGATGAAACGGTAAATTTATGGTAGAGTTCCAATTCCATGTGTAACTTTGTTTATAAAATACGCTTGTCTGACAAAAGTAGGCACATTAAAACTTAAAACAAAATGATTAACACAGGCAAAGTAGTTCTAAACTTCTCAGGTTCACATCTGCTTCTTTCAGGTTTGATGAGACAAGAAATATGCACACTGAATTTGGAATTCAGCAAACCTGTACACCAAAGTGAAGAGGTGTTACTGAAAATATTCTGGTTCAGATCTCTATTCATGTGATGTTAACATCTGATCCTAACTGTCAAAGCAGCCCTGCTGCAAACAGGCATTTTATTAGAAATTAGTTATATCTGATAGGAATTAGGTAGATCAGTTTCCACTACTGTGAGTGCTCCGTGCTAACAGAAGGTAAGTCTGGTACACCCTATAGGTAACTTCATGAAAAAAGGTAATTTTAAGAACAAATTGTAACATACGGTCTTAAGAAATATCCTTCAAATCCCTTTGTTTCCGATCTGAAAGGATCAGAAACTCTGACTGCTTTTCCCCTGTTGTGCAAGTGAAGATAACAGTGTTTTTTAAAAAGGATAGCTCCCTACCTCACCTCAAAATGTGAAATTTGTCGTCTTTCATATTTTACATACAGCTGTATTGAGTAAAAATGGATGATGAAAAGAAAGTCTGGGTTATTCTGTCACCTGACAAGTTAGACAAGGTGTTTGGGGATTTTTGGTGGCCATGAAAGGATAGAAAAAGCTGATCAGAAATGATTTTCCATTCTTGTCCTGCATGACCATTAAGGGCAAGTTGTACTCTGTGGAGGTTGCAGTGCTGGCAGGTTTTAAAGAGAAAAGTGAAGCACAGTAAAATAGGTCTGTGAATATTTCGGTCATAGTGGGACAAACAGGAGAAGCATGGACTAAAACATCACTATGCTGCTTCAACAATTCAGCTCACTGCTGTTTGCATGAAGGAAGTTGGCTGATAACATGATAAGTGAGTAAGTATGCACAGCAAGAGTAGATTGTTTCTTTTTTCATAATGTTTCAGTCTTTGCTGCGTTCTTCAATAGTACTGTGAAAAATGTAGTGCTAAAATAGGATCAGATTTTTTGTTTGTTTCTCTCGGTGATTCCCTATTACATTTGCAGAGGTGACATGTCAAAGATGAATTTCTGAACTGCTTCTTCGGCAAACTCAACTGGTCTCTAAATTTCAGCATCAGATTCTTTCTAGCTCAAGCATAATTACCACTAATAAAAGTTTCAGTAAGTCTAACTCTGCTTTCAGTTGTAGCTGGGTAAGCTCCTTATCTTTTGTAAGTAGAATACAGGAATGATTTGAATTTGGTTTTGCATTTGTGTTATAAAACTGATTCTTCACAATGCATGTGTTGAATCCGTCTTGCTTTCCTTTTGCTACTGTCTCTGCAATGCTAACATGAGTAAAAATATTACTTTAGTGGTTATTTATTTATTTTGGTCACTAAAGTTAATAGATATGATTCTGGAGATAAAAATTTTTATGTGAGGAGCAGAACTATTGAATAAGCCATCGCTATTTTTACAGGCAGAGTACATGTTCAAAACAGAAAGCTGCTAATACCGCAGAGATAAAAGGATAATTTGCACTAATTTTATGAAGCTAATTAATCAAATGAACTGAGCATATTAACCAGTTGGTGATATTCTGCTGAGCAGGAACTGAAACAGTTAGAAACTTCTTCAGGCTTTTTTTTTGTTATTACCATGACATACTTTAACTTATATTGCAAGTTTCCTACAGTGATAACCCTTTCGTAAACACAGGCAACTTAAGCAGCTTAAGCGGTTTTAATAAACAAGAAATGCGAATGCTCACAATGTCCAGGAAGATTCCTCTTTGTATCATAATGTTTTCTTAATGATTTACTAAGAATGAAAGATACAGTCTGTGAAGACCCCTCTGGCTATAAATATTATGGGTATGAAAATATTATGTAGTACATGATTATCAATAGAACAGTAAGGATTTATCTGAATTTATACTGAATTAAAAAAATACAAAAATTGCCATTCTCTGCAGCTTCAGAAGATTCTGCAGTGGAAAAATGTGTTTCTACTAAAATTGTAAATGAAAAAAACAAAGAAAGGTTGTTTTGTATTGCCTAGAGTCTGTACGAGATGCAGAGGCAAGGAATTTTGATGTTAGATATGTTGGTAAAACCATCCACAAAGATGGAGCAAAATTTTTCAAGATAGATGCAAGAGTTTTGCAGAGGCAGGCCAGCTAAGGCCACCTGAATCCTTTAAAGCAGAGTTAAGGGTTGCTTTCTGATGTGACAGAAATGCTGTGTAATGAATCCAGTTTGTCTCTAGAAGCCAGTGGGAATGAGACGTGCAAAATAAATGAGATTTTTTTCTCTGAGTGTCCAAGGTAGATCTGTAGAAATACTTAACCACATTGCAGAGTGTGTAGTACAGGTGATGTGGGAACTGCCTCCCAGTCGTACAGCTGTACAACACCTTGTTGACATAGAAAGCTGTAGCCCAGCTGCTTATGTGCTATGCATGTGCTGGTGCATTCACAATACCTGCAGTAACCTGCCAAGAAATGAGACCTATATAATTGGAATGAAGTTGTGTGGTCAGGACTGGTAAGGAAAGCTTAGGTAGTGGTTGTGTCTGAGACCTTAATCTGTGGAGTTAGCTAACAGCATATGTTGGTATCCTATGTTAGAGGGAGTGAGGTTACGCAGCAGAAGGTTTTGAGGTATGATGAGAGAAGTGGTAGCAGTTTATTTGATCCTTACGTAGTGCTGCTCGTGATAGTAGCTGACTGAAGTAAATTTAGGAATCCCTGCTATCAAACATAAAATTCAATGACATGAAATCCTGTTTGTCTGGGTTCAGTAGTATCTTCAATAACTTTTGGAGATTTATTTTCCATTCACTGTTCATTCTTTCTTTTCTTGAACTTTAATTTCCTGTACCTTCATGCTAAAAAGTGCCTACTCTGTCAGTGATGTGTCATGCTAGTAAAGAGAGAGCACCAGAGCAGAATCTAAATAGAAAGGTCAGTTCTTCTTCATGCCTAGTCCATTTCCGACATTGGAAGTTGAAAGGATTAGCCTTTCTGATACCCTTTGAACCTCTTGTCAGCTGACATGAATTGAAGCAACCCTTAAACTATTCAACTTTGTTTTGTGGTCAAAACTGAACAGCATCAAGGAAGAATATGTTCAAAAGTGGAGATCTGGGTCTTATGTCACCATACAACATGCAGTGCATAATGAATACAACATGCCAAACCAGTATTTCGAAGAGTATCATTACAATAAATTGAAGAGAGGATTTTTTCAGATATAGAAAAAATAAAAAGTTTAGTGACAATTTCCCAGTAGCTTTCAGAAAGAGAGGTGTTCCTAAGTCTTCATTATGTCTTTGAAGGTCTCTATTTAACATATTTAATGCTGACTAGTACAGCAGTCTTTGCATTTCTATGTTAAATCATTAACTGATAATACCCAGTTCATAGTTTCAAGGACACCTGATATTTTTTGCCTCTTTTCAATTTGTAGAATAGTTCCTCCTCCTGGTAATTCCCACACATTTTTATTGCATACTGAGTGGCTTCAATTCAAATGTCTTCTGTGAACTTAAGCACCTTTCAGGATCAAACCATAAACTATGAGTTTCAGAAATAGTTATAATTTTAGGGATTAGTGCTTTTCAATGCATAGAATACATTTTGTAAGTTATGTATTGTGAGAGAGTTGCTGGTATCTTCTTAGAAACAGTTGCTTCGGATCAACACCGTTTTCCACTGTTGTCCTTTACCATATCAAATAACAATTCAAACAGCAGCAGCAGCCAATGAACGTGGATCAATGATATCTTCAGCCACTGCGTTTGTGTAGGTTTAATCCATTTATGTGAAAATCAAGTTACTGCTGGCCTGTTTTTTCTTTACTGGAAACAATTGATAACATTACTTCAGAAGAAATTAATCCAGAGAATTAATTAGCAGAATCTAATATCCAATAAATGTGGTCTTGAGAAAGATTTCATGGGTGGTCAGTTGCGACATTAAATGGAAGGTAAAAAAATAGATACTGTTAGCTGTTTTCCATAACCAAAGAGAAGTGACAGAAAAGGAACAGTTAGAATGACATTGACTTTGGTGAGAAATAAATAGGTCAGTTCTTGTACCTGTCACAGAAAAGCTTTGAGAACAATTTTTTTGTGTTTTTGGCTTAGGCCCATATCTAGGGGCTTAAATTTTTGTAAGACATACTTTAAAAGATTAAAAAAAAAAAAAAATAATCATTGTTTCCAGGCCAGTGAGTTTGATACTTTGATGCTTCAGAAGCTGCACTGGTGTTTTAGGATCAAATTCAGCCATAGTCAGTAGGAGCAAAAAAAGCTTATTACCTTCATCGTGTTTCCTGTGGCTTTTAGTAGTTTACGTTTTTGCCATTGAGGGACTTGGACCTTGCATATGATCAGTTAATGAAATCTGGCTGATGAGTGGTAACCTCCTTGGCTGTAGTACTTGGAATTTCTGATTTGGAGTCCAACCTCTTTTTAAATTTTGTTGTTGTTATTGAAGGATTGCACTCAGAAATACAAATGGAGATAAGTGTGCTATTTCATCAGGGCTATGTATATGTACAGCCAAGTACTTTGAGCCAGATTTTCAAAGGTGTTTAAGAGCCTGAACTTTCAGGGATGCCTGAGGATATCTGAGAGACTGTCTGCGTGTTTAAGTAGCGGAATGACTTTAAATATCTCAGATTATTTTTGAAGGATTTAATGAAGTGTTTAAACACCTTCTTGAAACAGGGTTTTAGTAAGAGTGAAGGTCCCTTAAAATCCTGAATAGATCATATTTTTTCTGGAGATGGGAGTTGTTGGTGCACCTTCCAAATGGGGAAGATGTTTCTAAAAATCGGTCACATTTCATTCAATAACTCCCTCTTTTTAAAAACTGGCTTTTGCTGCTGATTACAGCAGATGTAACTTTAAAGTAAAAGAAACCACTTTCCAGATAGAAACTCTATTTTAAGCCCTTTCTTTCTTTACGTGTAGGCCTACGTATCCCTGACTTAACTCTGTAGGCTGTAGCTTGTCACAGAGAATGATTCTGCTTTTGGCAGCTGTGCTCGTTCAGCATGTTTGCTAACTTTGCAGCAAAGTGCTTCTGTATTTGCTTTGTCTTGGTTTCTGAGCAATGACTTATTTACTGAAACATTTCTTTTTTTTTTTTTTCTCCTTTTTCTTTTACTTATTGGGATTGATTGTGTGAGTGAAATTCAGGATGTTGTGACTGCAGGATTGTGTGCTGTCAGTTTTTCTAGGAGGTATTATATGCTTGTAGCATCTTGTGTTTCACTCGTTACCCTGACTAAAATAAAGAATAACTGAAATAGGAAAACATGCCGTATTACTATTCATATTAGAAATCTTTTTGGTGCAGTCTTGCATAATTAGGGATTTTTTTAACATGTAAGGTTTTGGGATGTATTTAAATTAGTAGTTGATTTTTTTCAGCAAGAAAGCCCTGAGGCATGTGTAAAACTACTGGCTACATAAAGCTGAAGAATCAGATGTCTGCTGGGCAAATTGACAGAACTCATTAATCTTAGATGCAGTGTACTATAGAGTCTGTCCTTTCATGCACCTGCCCATGCCTAAAGTAATTACATGATGGAACTATTAATACTGAAGAGCTTGAGTGGGGATAGGGTTATCTTCTCTTCTTAGTAATTGATTGCTAGCTGATTAGTGGACAACATTTTTCCTACAGTATAATTGCCTTTCTGCTATTGTAGCCTCTCTAACCTGGGGGTTAGGCCATTTTACTGGTTTTGAGGCCTTGACAATAGCACCATAGCCCTCAAAGTAATGAACTGGAACTCAGTCACTGTGAATTCCCAAAACGGAAAACGACTAGTTAAATGTATTTCAATGATAGTGTATTTTACAGCAGTCACATAACAGAAGATTTGTTGGCTTCCCCACCTCCGCCTCCTCTTTCTATGAAGATATTTTCCAAACCTCTGATTCCTGTGTGGAAAAACAGGCAGTTGGCTTCTATTAAATCACATCTGTTGCTTGTATAAAGTTATCATCTGAAATGTGTCAGAACTGTGTAATAACCTTTTATGGTTTTTTGTGACCCCATAGAAATAGCAAATCTATAGATTTGCTTCTTTAGGAGCAAAATGGTAGTAAAGGAGTGTATGAATTCTACGGTGTGGTCTCAAAGATCTGCTGGTCTCTAAAAATGATTATGTTCTCAAATTCTGAAAGTTGACTCTTGATGTTTTTGCTGAGATCTACTAGACACTGGGCTGCTGCTCGGGCAAGTCTGGACAACGAGGCACGTTTTACTGTGAAGTTGCCTGCAGAGGGCAGATCCTTTCCAGGGCTACACAGTGCTTCGGCATTTCTCCCATCCTGTGGTGCCACATGTACAGGCTTGGGGACTCTTGGATCTGCTGACCAACTGTACTCCGCATGCAGGTTCATGAAGTGGGAGATGAAAGATATACTGCGGGAGACGTGACAGATCTGAATCTTGGGAGTAAGTTAGACATTAAATAAATTCTAATTTCAGCCCCCCAGCTTTCTTTTGTACGTGAAAAATCAAACCTACCTTGCTTCAGCCTTCAAGTTATCTTCCTGTGTGTCTCTTCTGGTGTAAGTGAGTGTTTGTATAACTGCACTGAACCAGGGTCGTATTCATCTTCAAGCTTTCTTACACTGGTCCTGGACTCAAATGGGATGGAACAACACTAGTACAGCAGAGAAATCTCTGATCTCTGCCTGAATGCTGAATCATGTGCTTCCTGTCTGCCTGAATGCTGAATCATGTGCTTCCTGGCTTGATTATCAGTTTATTCTACAGTACACTCAAAAGACTAATTTTATTAACGTTTTCTAAATACTTATGATTGGCCCCGTTCAGGGCCTACAACACTGAAGTGGATGTCTGTGTTTAAATTATGGAACCAGCTCCCTAGATTCCTATTTCCAAAGGTATTTAGGGGCAGTTAATAATATTACCCAGTATGATTTCTAGTATTCTGTCTATGAATCCAGCCAGAAGCATATGCCTAAGAGGAAGGTGCAAGAACACATAGTTGTCCACTGCGTGATATAACCTGCCTGGAAGGACATTTAGTTTTCTAACTTTTGTAAATTATCAGGTACCCTAAAGAATGATGATTTGACTTAGGAATGATACTAAAGTAGTTGGAAATCTAAATGACTTCTGTCTTTCTGCTTGTTGCGTGCCCTGCACAATAATACATCGATGAAATGACTGTTTTGATTGATGGTTTTGTAGTAGCCCGTTGGCTATGGGAAGGTTCTTATGGAGATCCCATGACGACTGACTTTCATGAGTGCTAGTTTAAGGCTCAGACATGCTTTTCCTCAGCTAATGGAGATTTTCACCTGACTGGTGATTCTCAAAACAAACTGCTGACAGGCGTGTAGCAGGTATAGAAAAACTATAGTTTCTCTGTGAACAGGTTGAGAAGAGAGAAAGTGTTAGAGGCCTCCAGATCTCAGAAGATATGGAAAGGTTCAGAGGGCTTGATTACTGAAGAAAATGAGGAGAGGCAAACTTGTTTTGCATAGGTTTGTGACACGACTGCTATTCCAACTGTACCTTTCAGATTTAGAAAAGAAGCCTAATGTGAACTGGAGCTGAGAGAAAACAAGCTGTCCTGTGCAAGGTGAATCGGTGCTTCTTGGCATGGTCAGCCTTTGAGAAACTGAAGTCTGTGCATCTGTGTAGATTCACCACACAAGCCGACTTAACGCTGCATTGTTTAACAACTGCATATGCTAGTTAGATTCCACAAGGAGACACCCTAGTTTGTGCTCCATGTCTTTGTACAGTATTCAGTTGGATTGTCCTTTACACATTCGCCTGGGATTACAAACTGAACCTCTACTTCTCTCTGTGAGTTAGCATTCATATAAAAATGTATAGCACACAAACTGATGCAAATTGCAGCACTTTTTAGCATTTACAGGAGGATGACAGGGGATTAGGATGGATATTGGAGAGTCTTCGGGTCATAATAGAAGTCTGTTGTCAGGAAAGGGGAAAAGCCTTCTCATTTTTTTTTTTCTGCTCATTTCCTTTGTTTTCTGCAAACATAGAACAGTCTGTTCCTTGCATCATAAAATTTAAACCAAGAAGCCTGAACTGCCTAATTCTTTAAAGCAGTCCTTATAGCTGTATAATTGTTAAAACCTAATTTGTTGGATGGAAGGAGAAAGAGCAGTCTTTCCCAGTAAATGCTGAAGAATTTTTAGGAAATACTACTGTAATATATGCATGAACTTATTCGAAGTGAGTCTGTATTTTGTGTCATAAAAAAAATATCTTGAAAATGTTAAGGCTAAAAATGAAACTTTAAAGTCAGGAAATGCCAGCATTAAGGTTGCTTCTTTAAAAGCATTTGCCTGCTTTGTGGCTATGTTTCATGAACAGTCTTTAATTACTGGATCACATGCTGGTTTTTTTCCTACAGGACCACTGCCTCATTCACTGCACAGATGGGTTATGTTCTCTGAGTTCAGAATTTTAGCTTTGTTGTTTCATGTGTGGCCCTAACTCACATTATCTGGGAAATACTCATATCGTGCTATAATCAGAGACATTTTCACTTCCACATAAGCTTGTCTGCGCTGCTCACCACTATCATTGCAAAATGCTTCTCAAATATTTATACATTAATTTTCATTATAGCTTTGGAAGAGTGAGGTTGTTTGTCCATTTTACAAAGGCAGGGGACTTAGCCACAGAATTATTGTTATAGGCTTACCCAGTTATTTTGTCTAAGATTCTCAGGACCTGATTTTTCAGGATGATTAGTGGAGTATGTGATAATGTTTATGTTCTCTGGTACAGTTCCTTGTGATTTTAGTCGGATGTAAAAGTTTCTAGCACTTCCAGAAATTACAGATTGGACATCCAGAACACAAAGGGCAAACTCTTTTTAGCCACTTGGGCTGTTAGTGCAGTCTCAGATTGTTATAGCTAGGAAATCCAGAACAAATTAAGAGGACATTCTTCTACCCAGGACTATTGCAAGTCACAAAAGCTCCCCCATCACCTTCTGTTAAACCTAGGACCTTTTAAACTAATTTCCAAGAAAAAAGCAGAAGAAATGAAAGGCATTTTCACTACCCTTACTGACTGAAATGGGTTAAAATGGCCAAATGAGAAGCACTCGTTCTTTACCCGTGTTTTTGCTGAGATCACCTGAGGAAAAATGTATTTCTGAACCTCTGATCCAATTGATTTAATATTATGATGTGAGCAAGACCCAGATTCTAAAAATTTCAGACAACTTTTAATTTCCAGTCTGTGTACCTGATGTCTTAACAATGCTACTTTCACATTAAATCATCCATCTCCTTTTTTAGTAGTTGTTTCCCAAATTTATTTACTCATTGAATCTATGTCTGAGCTCCACAGAAGAAGTTCTGAGATCCTTTGGTAAAGCAGGAGTCAGAATGAAGTTCTCGGTCCTTTATCTGTCTGGAGTATGAGGCCATCTTTCTTTTTCTTTTTGTGTTTGTTTTTGCTATGGATCATAGAAATTACATTTCACTGAATGAAAATAAAGCAGAAGACTTACACCAGGACTCTAATACTCTCCAGCACTACTAAGCATTCAGTTTGCAACCTGAAGCAGATGTGGACATTAGAATGTTGGCACCAAGGGGTTTTGTGTACAGATCCCTTTCTATTGATCTCAATAGATGTTAATTTTGGTATACAAATTGATACTCTCAGATTTCAGCACCAGGAACATTTCTTTAAATCAACTACATAAACATTTGCAGTTAGGGATGGTAACTGTTAAAGAGTAGTAGGTTGCCAACAAACAACTAGGCATATGCTTTGTTAACGAAGAAAGATTATTTTGTAGACAGCAAACAAATGCGAAGATTTGTGAATCATGGGGAAAAACAGGTTGGTGTACATGTGACATGGAAAGGAAAGGGGTTGACTCAGTGGACATCTGCAACTGAATTGTGCCTGCCTGCATGGACTTTTGGGCACAGGACTGGATGGACCAGATTTATTGATGATGCTATACTGAGAAGAAGAGCAGACCTATTGGCAAGAATGTGAGCAGTCACCTTCAGGGTAAAATTTGTCTTCTCTACCTGGTATGATGTTATGATAAAACTACATTTCCCTTTATTTTCCTTCTTTCACTAATGTCATTTGTTCTCCTGTGATGATAAAATAATAACAAAACCCATCAAGCTAATGAAAGAAAACCTAAAAATATCAGTTAGAGGAAGACAATTTTTGTAGAAAATTTCAGCCCAAGCAGTTGAGGCTGGACATAGTAGCAAGGGAAGTGTCATGGCAAGTGCTGAGCAACCTTAACTACAAGTGGTGTTACTGGCTCCACCAGTATAAGAACTAAACTATTTAAAACTGTTTAAGCAATATTGTCCTTCACCATGTTTCTTATGTTGAACTTTTTGAATAGTAAGCCTGAAAATAACAAGCTGAGCTCATTAGTAGATTAGGTGCTGCAGTGAATCCATGTGTTCAGTGTTAGTTCTTGTTGTTCAGTTTGATAAGGTTTCTTTTAGAGAGCAATTACATCTGATTGACATGTTTTCATATGCCTCTAGCCCTGACTCCTTCTTACTAAACAATTCTAGATCAAGGACAGTGACTTCTCTACTGCCATTAACTAAAATCAGGATCCAGGAGAAAAAGTTAAATACCTTTTAAGATGCGACTTGAAACAAATTATAAAATATGTATAAAGAGGAATGTATTTTGGTTTCATATACTGTAGTTGTTGAAAGTCAAGTAAAAAACATAGTTTAAGGCATGGACGTGCATTAAAATTAAGAAGCAGATTCTGGGTTTTGTGCTTCTGATAAGAAAAATGAAGCAGAGGGCCAAATCCTATCACTAAATGTGCATATAGCTTTTCCATGTAATTTGCACTTCATCATTCACATTAAATTATGTAATTTAGCGAAGTTTTATACTAATAATGCTATTATACATCCTGAAATCCTAGTAAGTAGAAGTGACTTTTATTTTTTACAAAATATTTCACTGTAAAAAAAATATGCATACTTGAGGATACCGAGTGTTCTTGCCCACTGAATTTTGCTGTTTATGGAAAAAGCCTTAATTTGAAAAGGATTAAAGGCTTAAAAAGTAAACAAACAAAAATCATTTCTCCCTTACTAAACCCACTATAACTGAATGTTTGCTTTAGTTTTAATTCAATTTGTTATCTTATACATTGTGGGCTTATTTTTTTCAAGTTTAAAATTTATTTATGGGTTAAAATGAAACAGAAGTCTATTCATTCCTCCTCTCCCTTTGCACCCCAGGCTCAAGGGATATATTTTTACATCACTCACAGTCACCTATGATGATCTGTTAACAAGAATTATTTGGTTGAATTTATGTTTTGATGAAGTTGAAAGAAATCTATCGTGATTGTCCAATGAAGAGTTTTTGCCCGAACATGGCAAGTAAATATAAGAAAAACTACGTTTGCTCTCCTTTTATAGAGCAATGGCTCTCTTTTTCTGATGCCCATCTTGGGAAGCTGTATAACAATTTCTGTTACTTGAATGAGCTATCTTAAGTAAGTTGCCATGTTGTAGTTTTTAAAGATATTCTGGCTGGTCTGGAAGTGGATTTTTTTTCATTTGAGGGCAAGTTTGTGAAGCAAAGAAGCTCTGTTGTGGATTCCATTTTCAGCTGTCTGCTATAAATTTACAGAACTCCCTCTGAATTTCATGTCTCTGTTTCACATGCTAGGACATCTAGGACTTTTCTGTTCTCAAACGTTATTGACCACTGGGTTATTCTGTTTGAATGTAGTAGTCAGAACTGGCTTACAGATTTTTCTTATAACAATTTGTGTGCAGTTTTACTTGTATTTTCTTTTCAGTTTTGTTTCCCACCTTGCACTAATTCATGGCTGAATACCAATTCTTAATATTGGTATAATGGTGGTAGGTTTGGGGTTATGATTAGCTTCTTTTTCAAAGGAGATGTAGCTCCACAAGGGAAGTGCACATGAATAATGGGGTGATAAATAGCATGGGAAAATAACCAGAAACACTCCTGCTTCTTGCTTTTGGCACATAGTCTATCACAAGCAAAAGCTCTGGTCTGTAGCATTATCTGGAGAGCGTGAATGAAGATCTTCACGTTAAGTTTAATGCCCAGGTCTAATCAAGTGTCTTAGAGTTGGCTTCAGAACTGGAGACATGTAAGGCTTTAAAACTGGGAATCATGCAGATAGTCCAGGTCATGTGACTGGAGCAGATGTTGACTAAATTATTGTATTTGATGTCTTGTCTTGCCCTCAGGATTTCTGCTCTTAATAAGGATTATTTATCCCTTTGATTTTATATAAATATATATATGTAAGAATATATAAGAATGCAACATAAAATTTATTTATTGAGTTTGCCAAAACCAGAAATGCTAGGTCATATCATGCAAAGCAATAAGGGCCCTGTTAGTCATTTGATGTTTTGCACTGAATTATCCTACATTATGATTTGTAGCTGCATTAATTTAGCTAAATGTGGTTGCACATATAGTTGCCTTGCATTTTTCCTTAAACTAGTTGCTTTCCCACTGAGTTCAGAAGCCTCTGACTTTCCTCTCCCTGTTATTACTCACACTTTGCTACTTAGTTAATGTGCTGTGCTGTAACAATGTTACTAACTACAGAGTATGCCAGGTGTACTTTCCTTTTTGACAACAAAAGGCCAGATGACAAAACTGTTTTGTTTCTATGTGTTTTTCCCTGAAAACTTACTATAAAAAAATCAGTTTACTCTTGCCAAATTAACAGTTTAATATAGTAATTAGCAAGTTCTGCCAAAATATCAGTTCCGGCAAGGAATTGCATTTGGGAGCTCTTCTATTTTTTCCCTTAAGCACTGACCACAGAACTTAATTAACTTTCTTTTCCGTCATAAATTCCAATGCAGGCAATGACCACTGTGTCCTCCCCCACTCCTACATTCAGTTATGATAAATTGTCCCTTAGGCAGCCAATCTGGAGGCAGGTGCCTGTATGAATTTCAGGGGTTATACATACTGTACTGTCCATAGGGCTGATTAATAATGATCTTTCCACTGAACCCCCCTTTTTTATTCTGTGTTTATGCTTCAGTGAAATAGGGAGACATTTATGGTAGAATGAGAGGGTTCCTCCCCTCCCGATTATACTTCTCATTTAATCTGTTTTGGAATTGATTTGCATGTGCGTGCTGCAAGGTATCTGCATTTAACCCCTTGACCCACATGACCATTCCTGTGGTTTCTATTGTAAATATAACCTTTGCCCCTTTCCTTTTCCTCAGTAACTCCTATATTTGTAAAATTTGCATCAATATGTTTACTCTCCTTGCATTTCCCCTTCCCTTATTGTCAGTACTGCATTTCTAGTCAGCTCTAGCTGGACCGGTATTGCCCAAGAGTTTGTGTAAAGGGTCTTGTATTTAACTGGTAACTTTGCCTGCGAGGTTTTCATCCATAGAAATCAGTAAAAGTTCTGACCAATCTGAATGTTTCAGAAGACTCTTTCTAGGATTCAGTCTGTGTCTCAACACACACGTTTGTAAACAGTGTCATTAGACACATAGGAGCTAAAATTTAATCACAAAGCAATGGAACATAACCTATTACGTGTCTGTGGCAACATATAGATGCTGCAGTGGACGTTCTGCTGAATTTCCTGGCCTGCAATGTTCTTGCAAAGCACTGTGGTATTGTGCAGGTGCACTAGCCTGGGTTTAAACTAGGACAGAGTAACTCAGGACCAGCACTGCCATACAGTATTTACTTCTGGGTCTGGGTTTAGCTCACTGAAAAGTCTCCACGCCACACTCCTTTGAGGTGAGAGTATCTATCCATTGGATCAGACGTCTTTGCATCTGAAGTATAGACAAAGCCTAAGTTACTTTGGAAATGAAAAGTTGCTTTCTCCCCAGATCTGATCATTAGGTATTTCCCAAAACTTTAGTTCTTCTTTATATAGAAATCTTTCCAGGTCTCAGATAACCACTTCCCCTCCCCTCCACCCCCCGCCCCTGTTTTTGAGCTCTGATTATTAAACTAGAACTATGAATTAAGGGTGGGAAGGATGACCTCAAATTAGAGAGAGAAAGAGAATTTTTTATCTTTCTTCTGCCTTAATATAACATTGTGGGGGGGTTTTTCTTTGGTGTTATTTAAGAATTCTGCTGATTCTGAGGAGACAATTTCATTGCACTGTTTGCAAAATTGCCCTTGTGTTTCCTTTATGGTGGCTACCTTTTGGTCCCCAAACTGTGTGTGAATACAGCAAATACGCAATTTTTGTTTGATGGAATTCCCCAGTGTCTTGTTGAATTTATTGTAGCTGATCACTGGGGAAAGGATTTTGGCTGTGATTGACTCCTGTTCTTTGTTTTTTTCCAGCACTAGCGAATTCTGTCTTTTCATTCAGTGTCAAGCATGCTGCAGACCTTACTGGTTTTGATACACTGCTCTATCACCATTTATTTTAATCTTTTTCCTTAATGTTTGGTCTTCAGGGCCTTTGCATATGTTAGTTCTGTCCATGAAATTATTATTTTCAAGTAATTTTCTTATCTTCATTTTTTTCAGACATTGCAAAATATTTATGTCCTGTTCAAGGCAGTTCTTTTTCTGTCAGCTGTTTTTTTCCTTCTCTGTTCCTACTACTTGCCTGCATGACAAAATACTCAGGAAGAATGACAGAAACGGCAATGTGAACCTCCATATAGTCTGTTCTTCTTGGTTCAAAACCAAAGCAATCATAATTAAATCAAGCTCAGGTGTCTTGTCACCAGATTGCCAATGAGTGTTTTAATTACTGACAGGTTCCAAAAGGGGAGGGGAAAAAAGCCTACTTGAAAGAATAAACCTTGTTACCTCCTACTGCTGTATGTGTCTTCGTCGTGTAAAGTAGTCTATTTGACTTGCCTCTTGAAAATATCCTCATGAAATTACTTGATAACTAGTGGAGGGTTAAACTGAAGTAAAATTAACTACAGCTTGTGATTCCTTTCGTTTTGCTGGCTAGAATGTCACTAATGAGAGGTAAGATGTTTAAACTCCTTGCATTTTTCACTTATTATACAGGTCTAACTACAGTTTGGTTATTATCCTGCATTCAAAATAAAAGCAGGACATAGAAAAAAGTAGATGTCATGCTGAGCCCAAACATCAACAAACAAAAAGCTTCTTCAGACTTAAAGGCTTCTCTCTGATGTTCAGATCAGCCCTTAAAAAAGCATAACAACAATTAATGCCAGGGGGGTTTCTGAGTTACTTTTGATAAGGACACTCCAAAGCAGGAAGAGTTATGGTAGGTGGTGTAGGTGCTGTTCCCTTGTTTAAAACAGTCATATTCACATGCCTTGGAAATGAAAATTAATCTTTCTCCATGGAGTAAGTTAGCTTGTTAAAAAAGATGCTGGATATTTTTAAGGTGCTTTATGATATTGTATCATAATGGCATAACAAGTGCAGTCTGTACGTAGGAAAGGTGCTTTCTGCTTGTTGAGGTTCTTTCTAAGGATGAAGGAACCTTATGATCTTTACTGACATTATTTATACTATATTAGAGTGGAGTAGTAATCACCAGTATTTTGTTAGCAACTTGCGCTTACAGCCTGAAAATCCTTACAACTATCAATAGCAATGAATTCAGTATGCGGTATAGTTTTAATTGCACGTAAAAGAACCTATTTGCTTTTACCACTTGAAAAGCCAAGGACTAATTATTTCCATTTGGGTATTATAGTAGCAAGTTTTGGCTTTTGCCTCAGGTAGAAAAGAGAGTTTTATTTATCTTTTTTTAGTGCCTGGTGCTTTTACTGATTGCAGAATTTGAAATGCAAGAAGGAGGTTCCAGTTACTTTCACTGTAGCTGTCTGTGATTGGACTGGCTGTGAACCCACTTCTAAGAGAAACTGCTATGGTCTGTGTTACTAGCTACATTGCGTGTACTACTGGCAGCACTAATACAAACTTGGCTATGCCTCTATTTGTGTTATTAATGTTTAGATAGATCAAAATGCATTCCAGACTGAGTATGTACTTTTCATTTATATACTCCCTCTGTTTATAGGGAGCGCTGGGCAATGAGCTGCACCTTCCCACCATATTCTTACTTGAGTGTCCTTGTTCAGATACTTTTTCTCCTAGCAATTTGTTTTTCTGCTGCAGAATATCTTTAGATGAGGATACAATGTCATTGTTAGGAACTAAAGTAGCAGGGAACTTGGTTGTTGTAATTCAGAGTAAAATTTGTTCCAGCAAGTCCTAAATTATCTAAAATGCTAACGTGTGAGTTTTTAATGAGATGTTTTTTTGTTAAAACATACCTTGAAATGTGAATCCAATAGTGAAATCTTTAGTGTGTTGGGTCCAAAGCTTTTTAGATCATAAGATCTTTAAAAAGCAGCACAACCTATAGTTTTATGTGAGGCCTAGGTTACCTGTTGTTCAGTACATTACGTGGGGAGTTGATGAAAGCTGCTACGTGTAAGAGCTGTCGTTCATTTAGGATCAACATAAGAAGCCATTAAAGTGCTATGTAGGAAGACAGCTGAGACACCATTGAAAGTCTAAGCTAAGGCTAGACCATACAGGAACTGAGCTATGTGCAGGAAGGAGTTTATTGTGGACCAGGCACAAGGCCAAAAAATTGGGAAATTCATCCTTGTGGGGCAGGAGGAAGAGGACATTTGAGTGCTATGGATGCAGGAAAGAGCAACCAGAGCCAGTGTGGCGGAGGCAGAGGGAGGATGGGCAGGAAAATGAAGATACTTCTAACATGATGCTGAAAGAAAGCTCGAAGGGAACAACCCTTCAGCATAGGTTAGAAAAAAGCAGCATACTACACTGAGCAAATGCTGTTTCCCCACTGTGTTCATGGGAACAGGACATACATATTTTTGAAAATAAACAGCTTTACATCAAAGAAATACCTGACTCTGTCATCAACTTCTCCATGTAAAAGGGAAAAGAATACATAACACGCTGAATGTTTGCAACTGCTCTGATCAAAACATAGCATTATTTATCTCTCTCTGCTTTTTCTAAAGAACATGGGAGGCTGTTGAAGCTACCTGCTGAGGGCCTTATGGCAAAATTTTTAAGGTATTTAAGCTCCTGAAGGTGTAGAGGCACCTAGTGGAGTTTTTAAAAACACCCAGGATCCTAACTGTCGTCACAGACAATGGCAATTAGATGCCCAGGTGTTTTAGAGATCCAATTAAAGGGCCTCTAGGTCTTTTGGTGCTTTGGAAAGGATGCACCCTTGTCCTTGATCTGAGCTGCTTTTGACTGTGGACATTTTATGGCTTGTCTCTAGTGCTGACAAATATATTGGTCTGTTCTCTCTATTGCATATTAATTCCAGGTGACAATAGAAACAGGCCACATATTTTGAAAAAAAACCAAACAGGGCTTTAAGTGGTAGCTCAACTCTTGAATGACTTCTTAGTTTCCACAGTTCTCGGGGGTCTTGATGATAGAAACAAATAAAAACATCCACTCAGCTTCATGCGTGTTGTGATGCAGGGTACTTGGGAATGACATACACTAGTCAGGAGTCAAATCTGAGTAGTGAGGTCTTTAGCAAGGAGCATCAATAATCTAAATGTAAACTGTTTCTCAGTGTACTAAAACCCTGCCATTATTAACATAATCAACATGTCAGTGTTCTCTCTGAAATGTTTATTAGATGCCGTTCTTCTCACTTTCCAAAACTCTTCATTTTGCGCAGAAGCCACTATAGGTTGCATGAGTTGGGTTTGGCATTTTCATTTTCTGTATGCAGCCACATCTTAGCTATGTATTAAGACCACTTAAAAATGGCAATTTATTCTGAGGATAAATGCACAGTATTATACCCAGGTAGAATCTATGGGATGCATATCTTAAAATGATTCGTATATCTTACCCCAGACATACTGTAAGAGTAAGTAATACTCAGTATTCAGAACAAGACAGAAATAGTACAATCTGGCCATGAGTGAATGAAAGCTCATCATCTTTTCAGGAATTCTTGTGTGTTGGCTTGCTCACTGAAGGAGGTAGGTGTCATCATTGTTACTTTTAACTGGAAGAATGCAGAATATTCTGTTGTCTCCTAAAATCCTTTTGTAAGACCTGCTTTCTGCATATCTGTGGCATCTTAGTAATTCTGAACATGAAAAAATCGTGAAGTTATTTTCTGTGTTAATTTCAGTAGCTGCTGTTTGCCATTTTGATTATATTGCCAAATTTTGAAGGTCACCCTATTCTTAGCAGTCCCATCAGAACAAAGTGCTAATGCTGACTTTTTCTCCAACAACGCAGAGCTTTAACTTGCACACAAGAGGAGTTCATCAAAACTTTATCCTCCACTGAGTATTATTGCATTCGTAAAGATAATATTAATATACAGTTCTAATGCTCCATGGATCATTATCTGGCAGTGGACCAATAACTGGGTATAAAACATTAACAGCTAAAAAGGAATACTGATTCCTTTGGGCTTATAATTGTTGTTCATTACAAATCGCTACCAAAATAGGTCTGAGCTGATTCATAGAGAATTAAGTAGATTTGGTTTAGTAATGTTTTCAGGTTTCTGAATAAATTATGAATGCATCTTGACTGTTAGAAGGAGCCACTGACATTATGAAATGGTAATGAACAGATCCGCAAGAGAAAAACAGGCTCAGCTGATCATCCTGTTCAAAACCTATTAGGTCTGATGAAATGAGAAGATTTTTTCCTTCCATGTATAGATGTGCAACAAGTCATAAGTTGTGGACTTCAATAATATATTTTCTTCACAAGCAATAACACAGCAATTAGGAAGTGCTCACTGAGGTAGAAATAATGGTGACTGCTGTGCAGATTAGCTTTGCTAAAGGGAGCTCTCAGACATACAGTAAAACACCATATTCCAGGTTCCTGTTGGTGTGTAATTTCTACTTTATTTACTTATCATCTCAGTTAAAGAGGACTCCTGGCAGTAATGAGGCTACATAAATGCACGTATAATACTATAAGATGTTACAAATTATATAAAAGATAAATCTAATGATTACCTATTATAATGACAGTGCAATCACTTGGGAAATTGTACAGTTCTGAGAAGCCCGTGGCTGGCAAAAATGCCACTGCACAGTGTATTTGTTATTTCTGAGCTTTTGCTTCTGCATGATTGTGGGTAAGAGATGTGTAATTCACTTGGAAGGGAGCTGCTAAACACAATGGCTCACAAATCTTTATCTAGTACAGCAATACTTAGAAGTAATGTGGTAAGTATGAAAATAAAAGTCCTGAAAACTTGGAGGGGGTTTCTTGCTGGAAATTCCAAGTAAGTGTTACTACTGTGGTAAAAATGAGGATAACATGAGTGCCAAAATGAATCTCTCTTACTGTAACTGCCTTAAAAATAAACATGCAAAAAATGACACATACTGCAAGTTCCATCACAAGAAGGTATGTTCAAGTCCATCGCTGCTAACTCAGGGAAATGGATATTAGTATCTCTGAGCCCCAGCAGAGTTTCAATCTTTAAAATCTGCAAGGACTCTGACTCTGATGCCTCTGATGTAGAACATTAAAAAAAAGTCAAACAGAATTTAGTCTTAGATTAAACATAGAACATTTAGAATATATGCTTACAGTAAAACATTTGTAAAATAGCAAATGTTAATTAAAATAAATTATAATTAAAAAACACTTCAGAAGTGTCAAGGTTTTTTTATCTTTCCTTTTATGCTGGATGATAGTGCCTGAATCCTACCCCCTCCTCCTGTGACGACGTTTACAGGATTATATATGTAATGTTAGATGCAAAGGCAATATAGGGATCTGTTACACAGAATGGTATGAAGATATTAGAGGCATTCTGTGCTGAGTAAGTTATGATATTTGGGTAAGTGAAATATGTGAAAGAGAGCCAAAACTAAGATTTTAATAAACAAGTGTCTGAAGTTAAGCTGTTAAATGTTCTCTAAGAGCTGAGCACTTAGTATTTAAAATCTAGGTGCTTACTAATTTAAGAAACTAAACTTGAATTTACTAACTGTAGCTATGTTGTGTTGTGAAATACTGGCTTTGAAGAAGACATAATGATTTGTGGGTGGTTTTTTTTATTATTTGGGGTTTTTTAAGAGAGAACAAAGAGGGTATCAGCTCTTCCAGTATTGGTAGATTGTAGTAAGGTGTAGACTAGAAGTGAGTCTAGACTCCATGGACATTTTGGGTGAGCCCTAAAAATGAATGGCAGGGAGAGTGGAGATGGTGTATTCATGGTCTCCGCTTTATGTGGTAATGCTGCAGCGATTGAAACTGGAGCTGCAATGGAAGGGTGCCAGCAGGACAGCACTCTTGTAGTCTGTCAAAAAAAATACTTGATTTTTATGGCTGGTATGTTACAGACTTGCAGAAACATTTGATAGAAAAGGAAGGGAGAGAAAGTCAATGACAACACAAACATTATGACAAATGACAGGGACTAGCCTCCCGGAGCTGAAGAAGGAGGTGGATAAGACACATTTGTATTTGAGGATACTCTGTTTATCCAGGGAAGATATTTACATCTCCAAGATATTTGTCTGACAATGAGTTCCTTTCTACCATCCTTGTCCACCTCTGGAAGGTCTAGATCAGGGGTAGATTTTTTCCTTCTCTTTTTTTTTCCCCCCCTCCATGAATACTTCTACAATGAAGGGCACAAAAATAGAGCCCTTTATGGAGATACCTAGAAACAGCTGCAGTCTCTCAAAAAGGAAATTTCTGGAGAGGAAATGAAGGCACTAATTAACAGGTGGCAATGCTCATAAGGGAAGAATTGTTAAGGTAATAAGCAATTGAGTAAAACTGTCAAAATTTTGTCTGATAAAGGCCTCTATATTCATTTACTTTGCAGAAGTATATGTATTGTTAAAAGGTATGACCCGAGTTGTTAGGTCTTGCACTATATTTGCATGTTTGACTCCCAGAGAAGACTGAAATGGCATATTCTTGCTCTCATTTACCAATCCCAGTACTTTGAGATTTGCTTCAAACTGGTGAAAAGTCATCAAGAGAAAGACGAACAACTGATACGGCTGTGTCAGCCTGTTTTCCTCAGAAGCCTCCGTTTCTGTTTGCATGGCATACATTTATGAGTGAAATGCCCACTTAAAAAGCTCTTTCTTTTGGCCAGGATTTATTTACTGCTTTAAAAAAATGCAGGAACCCCATCTTCATTAACAAGTCACTTTTGTAGAACCTTTAGTGTCTCCACAAGATGATATCAATGTCACAGTGACCCAATTTTTACATGGCAGCCAGAAACTCTTCCAGCAGCTCTTGGTAAGTGATAATGTCTTAAACTAAAAGGTGTAGAAGATCCCCTGGTTGTTTCCCTGCAGTGACAGTCATGTGATTGCCAGCTCCTGGCTGAAGCAAAGAAGATGCTGTCCTCACTTCCACACCAAGTCTTGCCTGGTTTGTGAGGTATAAACTAATTCCCCTTCATGTGTATATATCTGGTGGTGTGGAACTATACTATCAAGAAATGTATGTCTTCAATAAGGCATGACAACTTATCAGCACTATAAACTACAGATTATACCAGTGTACTGTGCCTGACTCAATCTCCCTGTGTTAAATCATGTCAGGATCTGATACTCACTGTTCCATAAAAAAGAATAGAGGGAGCCAAAATATCAGTGCACATAGGTATATGCGTGTATATAGCAAAAAATTATAAGTCATTTAGAGACTCTAACAATCCCTGCCCAATCCCCTGGGAATAAGTTTTTGCCTGGTTAGTATTCCAAGGGAAATGATAGAAGGCCAGTCACCTGGGACATTTGCAGCTAGACCAGACAAAGCACCTCAGCATTTTAGAGTAAGAAGCACTCCTGCCCTGGCAGAGGAATGTTATTAATGACCATTAAGTCTTGTGCATCTATAAGATAAATTCTGCTCAACACAGATATGCCTGAGTTTGTAAAATCGCTGTTCTCATTTTACAGTGTCCCTTGTTATTATTTTTCAAGATCAAAGCCATGAGATGCAAGAGGCAAGAAATACATAAGTATAAGTAGTCCTTTTTATAAAAGTTTAGGAATTAGAAATCTCACATTATATAAATCATGTGGCTTAATTATTGCCTTTAAATGTTATGTTACAGTTATGTTTACATTAATTCTTAATAGGTCTGATTTTTTTTCTTTCTGAAAACATAATTGGAAACAATATTTTTCCTCATTCTAATTAAAAT